>NW_026902000.1:0-734820 GCF_033783945.1 Neopsephotus bourkii
AATTTACAGTCTAGTAATAAAAGTAGAAACTGAAGGTGAGCAAAGACAGAATATTTTCTAGACAATAGTGAGAAAATGCTGTTCAGTGCAATAGAAGGTATTATTAGGTATATTAGTCAATGACCTAACCCTTTCTAATATTGCTGAGAGTACTGTGAGTGAGGAAAGTGTAACATACATGTGCTGTGTTTTTGAGAGCATGAAAAATGTATGCTGATTTTTGGAGTTTTGTGACCCGTTCTTTACCTTGAACAAGCTAGGTAGAATCAAGCAGGCTTTTTCTCTCATCTATCTGCCTGGCCTGTGTATGTGTTAGAGCAAAAATTCCCAGATCTTATGACAGTTTTGTTTGGATTGCGATACTTTGTGTTTGATGTTGTGAGATCTTAGCTTTCCAGAGTGCTGTGAAGTATTTTGTAGTGTTTGGTAGACAGTATTTTGTCAGCTTAGGTTCTGTGGGACATGGCTATTTATACAAGACATGGGGCAACAAGTACTGCTGGTGCAGTGAATTATGGTATGTATGTCTTCTTCAAGTCCCCTAAGCATTTTTGGCACACAACTTCCTTCCTGTTAAGGACTTCAGTCTCTGCTGAGATAGTTCCAGGGTTTGATTTTCCTGGCTGTTCCATTTCTTTTCCAGATGATCTTAGGAGGTCCTTGAATCTGGATTCAGGTGGGAGGCTTTACCTTGACTGCAAACAGCTGGTGGGGAATGTTTCTAACAGGGCCAACCACAAATTCCATGAGGGGAGGCTTGGACTAGAGACCTCCTGAGGTCCTTTCCAGGTTGAATTATTTTGTGATTCTGCGTAAAGGTATAAATACATTTTTGGGAGGACCAGCCACTAGAGGGAGACAAGATCATAAAAAATAAGCAAATTTGATGTACAGATGTAAAGCGGAAGTGCTTATGCTATACTGCTTTGTAGGTCTATACAATTATAACACACTCTCCTCACCCCTGTGTGTTTAAATAAAAATGGAAATAGGCACTTGGTAATCTGCAGGACAGTGCTTTTAAACACACACAACTGTCCCCAGGGCAATTTATAACGCGTGGATGATGTGGTGGTTCCTTAAAGCAACCTCTACCTCCTTAAATCCCCAGGAATATTTTCTTTATCAGTCACTTAGCTACATTTGATTTTGGTATTTTACATTCTCATTTGTTTGAGTTTTGGGGGTCGATTTGCAGCTAGATTCCTTTTTTACTTGCCCCCTTTATATTGGGTAATGTTGCCTGCTATTTGGGGAACATATTTTGATTCATAAATCAGAAAAGCATCTTTATTCTGTCATATTTTTATTATAATTCTCTAATTAAATGTAATTTGCTGTGTTTATTCTTGAATTATTTTAAACTTTCCAAATCTGCAGCTTAGAGAGACATGTTGAACAGCAAGCCACAATATTTAACAACTAAGAGATAAAGATATAAATATAATTGAAATTCCTCTATACAGATTAAAATCTGGTCTTTAATGGTACATCACTAGTACTGTAATGCAAATAGATGGCCAGATTGAATTCTCAATGCATAAAGGCTACTACAGAACTTTAAGAAAATGTTTGCTGTCTTCTAGAATGTATGTTAAAAAAACAGTAATGGAAGAGCAGCATATATTACCTGTAAGCACTTATGCCCCTGAATTCTGTGGAAGTGTTTGTCATGGTAATAACGCATTAATATAGTTAAACATGTTGCCCTTGCTTTCACTGATTATCATGGGACTAGATAGTCAAGTTCTTGATTAAATTGTATTTTTGTTAAACTTCTAATGAAATGAAATAAGATTTTTTCCTTCCACCAGCAACTGTGAAAATTAGCTTCAGTAGAACCATTTACTGTCTGTATTTCTCTTTCATTATTTGGAAATTATCGTTTCATACTGTAGTTGTGGTGAGATAGAACAGGTGAATTTTAAAGATTTTCCATGAAACGTTTTTATTCTGTACTGGCAAAATGATGCTATTCGTAACATTATTGTACGTTGAATGGCAATACTTACAAGGTATAACTGAGCATAAAGAAAGTATTTTTTATGGTACGTTTCCAAATGTTTTTTGTATTCTACAAAGTTAGCTCTTGAAATGGATTTAATAGGAGTCATTTTAAAAGTGATATAATTGTCAGAAGAAACATAAAAATCCATTTTCATGTACAAGCTCATCTTGCTGCCTAAACTTACAATTCAATTTGTATTTAAAGAAAAGGTTTAATGTAAGCTTGAAGAAAAAACAGTAATGTGCAATTTTTATGAGGGCTTCAAGACAGTAAGTAGTCTAAGTGCATCCTAGGCACGGAGGCTTGAAGTGATCTTTAATTTGAATTTCAACCCAAAAGGCTTAAGAAAAGGACTCTCAGAGATCACTATTCCCTATTTCTTTTGTGTGGTTTGGTTTGCATTTTGTTGAGTGGTTTTAGTTTTTTTAGTATAGTCCTTTATGGCATTTCTCTGAACAGCCAGGTCTATGAAATCCAAGTATTTGGGTCAGGTGTCCTGTCTCTGCTTCCTTCTGGCTTCCCTTCCTCCCTGGCAGAGCATGAGCCTCACAAAGTCCTTGGCCAAACCAAAGCATCATTTTTATCAGCTCTGTTCCCAGCCCAAAAGTCAAAACACAGCACTGCACCAGCTACCAAGAAAGAGAAAAATGACTGCTACTGCTAAACCCAGGACAGGTGTGGCATTAAACATAAAGGCAGGCCTTGAACATCCAACAACTTGAGGAACATTGGTTTGTAAGCCTCCTTTTCCTGAGTCTGTATTAATTCAGGAAGGCACACCCAGTCTTAACAGCCCCTCTTCTTCCCCCAGTGTAGTGTTTGTGTGTGGTCTCCAAATCTGCTCAAACTCAAAGGGAAAATCAGATAAAAGAACTGATGGAAAAGTGAAAGTGTAACATGATTTAAATGCACTGATAGAAGAAATGCACATGAACTTTATTTGAGAGGTGTTCATACTAGGTCTCTACTTCAGACTTTGCAATGGCTTTGTCATTTACTGTTGTCAGAGAAGAAATATCAGGAAAGGCAAAGAAAACAAGGTTTTTTCCTCAGAGTGGAGAAACAAAATCCAACTGACAGTTATCCATCCAACTGTATGGATGGATAACTGAAACCAGGAATTAGGAAGGGGAGGGATAAGGAGGGAAGACGGACAATTAGTTTTAAAAATATGGAAAGAATCCAGAGGAAATGCTGGTGAACATGAAGGTGAGGAAAGGCATTTGGATGTGAGGGGAAAAAAACAGACCTGAAGACATTGAAGAGCTTCTGATGCAATTAGCATGCTGTAAAATGTATACTACTAATTTCTGCCATCTGACTCTATCATATTTGAAATTCAAATGACAAAAAAGTTGTCTTACTTTTTGTAACCTCTGTTTAAGGCAAATGGCTGTGCTGTGTTGTGAACTGGAGAACAAGAAATTCATCAGTGTGGTTTACAAACTGTTACGCTTTTAACACTTTCCATCAAGTCCAGTCTATTTGTCACTCCCTGAACAGAAGATACTAGAATACTTCTGCACTTTCTAGTGCAGTGATAGCACAGCCTGCTTACACCAAACCAGGAAATTTGTTTATGTGGCACATATATAGAATATGCCTCAGATTCTACTCTCTTGATGTACTTCATTGAGGACCCCTTTTAACCTAGCCATCTAGCATCCTACCTTCTTTTTTTCCCTTGTTATTCTTTTTAATCTTTTAACTTCAGGTTCTTCAAAGTGCATCCTTTATCTTTTATTCCTCCAGCTGCAAACAAAAGGTATGGGAATTTTTTGTGGGGCAGTCCGAGCTAGCACAGTTTTCATATAGCACATTAAATGTACAGATTTCCATTCCTGATTCCAGTGACCATTTGTCTGATACAGGCACAACTCCAAAGCAGGTTTTTTTAGTAATAACTGTTTGGCTTGCAAGCAACTGGATCAGTTTTGTACACGGTGAAGTGGCTGTACTTTCCAGTAGTTGTAATTATGCTCTCAGAGAAGTCTGACACTGCAAAGCAATAAGAAAGTGGATTTTGAGACCAGTGAGGACATGTATGACTAGCACAATAGCTGTCTGCTGTCCACCACTTTCAGTGGCACTAGTGTGCACCAACTGCATTTTCCTGCTGGGGGCAGGAATAACTCATGGAGGGCGCTGGAAGCTTGAAGTGAGATGAGGGCAAATGTAAGGAGCTGGGATATGCCAAAATCACGGGGACAAGCTTCTCTTTCCCACAAATACAGAAGTGGGAGGAAGAAGAAAGAGCACAGATAACTGGAGACAAAATCTACATCCTCATAAATCTACTTCATTCAATCAGGGGCACTTCTGTTCCTTGCTGTAAATATTTACCTCTCTCCTTGCTGTGCTGTTGTATTGCTGCTCTCTCTCTGGTTTGTTGCTGGTCTGTGTAGTAACTCAGTAAAATGACTTGCAGGCCAAAATATTGAGACCTGGCCCAAGAATAGGACATCCAACTGGTAAACAGCCTCCAACAGCCCCCAGTGTGACAGGAATTCAAACAAAATGCTGTGATTTATGCAAACAACCAGGCTAGATGATGCTAAAGTGGAGCTCACTCCAGCAGTGGCTGGAATTGTCCATCCCTTAAAGAAGCTAGGAGATCCCCTTAGATTTGTTTTTAAGCTATGTTGTAATTTCTGGGGAAAACTCTTGTGTAAGCTGCTGTTTGTGGCCTCATGACTTCTCAGTAGCTTTTAGGACCTGCTTTTTGGGGACCCCTGGGCTGCAGTTGTTTCTGGGACAGCCTCGTCGAGGTAACTCCCACAGCACAGGGAGCCATAATGTCAGCATCACAGGTCAAGGAGAGAATCTGAAGAAGTCCTGTTGTCCCTCTCGCTGTCTGCTTTCCATTCCCTCTTTGTCCAAGGGCAAAGACCCAAGGCTGGGGAAGCTCCAGGAGAAAATGTATGGTGTCATATGAATTTAGGGTGATCAGAATCTTGTGGAAATAGCAAGAAATTTGTTGGATACTTAAATATGGGAGGCAGGAAAGAGATATTTGGAGGGAAACCAGCTTTCTGGTTTAATATGTCTGTAACAGCCATTTTAAAAGTGGTTTTCCAAACTCAGGAGTCAACATGCTTTTTCTAACCTAGATCTTCCACAAATGAGGCATTCTGGATTTTCAGTAGTTTCTTTCTACCTTTTGGTCTCAGAGGAGTGTCAGACTTCTACTGGGGGGTTTAATGCAGTGCAGGCTCTCCTGGTGAAGTCCTTAGGTCGCTTAAAATACATGGGTCCCATGAGTGAGAGGAATGGGACTGCTCTGCTTTTGCTGGCTGAACTTTATTTCATTGCACAGGACCCACCAAAATCTTCATATTCCACAACAGGAGGGAGGGCATGCAGTGCTTTCCAATGTATTGAATAGATTGAAGAAATTGAGTCTGGTATGTTTCAGGTGAAACAGATCTGTTAATATGGGGTGGGTTTTTTTCAGCAGAACTTAATGGGCATCATTCTGAGAAAAATTGGGAGGGGGGTGATGGGAACCATTCCCTTGTGCTGGGGTTGTAACTATTATTTCAAAGGTAGGTGCCTTTTAGAGATGTTTTTAATATCTGATGTTAGGGCAATTGTTATTTGTGGTTTTACTTAGCCCTGGAGGTGTAATACTTAATGTTGTCAGAGCAAGAGCTTGGATTCCACCTCAAGTCTGAGCCTGTAGTCTGCCTTTCCTTCTTTGTATTGTTTGGGTGTTTTTTTAAATCCCTGTTTGTTTTGCCCTGCACAGGCAATTAGTATGACTCCTGTTAAAAGTGGGGCGTGATGACTTTGTCAGGCTGGGTGCAACATGGATCACCAGACTTTTCCTTCCAGCTGTAATACAGGGGTCAGTTTCAAATCCTCAGAGAAAACTTGTCATGATATTTAACAGGCTTTGCTTATATGAGCAAAAATGACTCATTTAAACCACTATCAACATGATGGCTTGGGCTCTGTTAACAAGCTGAGATAAGCAGGTTGTAATTGGGAATTTAGACATATAGACTTTTTTTTAGAGTTGTGTCATGAGACAATATATTTAGGAGTCTAACAGAGTGAGTCTAGCATAGAGGTATGTAGCCAGCTTTTACTGCATTGCTTTATTTTGAAAAATATGGAGAAAAAAAAAAAACTATAAAATCTCAGGCTATATCTTTGGCATATGTTGTCATTGGCAGACATGGCCACCCAAGCTGACGATTCTAGCTGGCAATAAAACTTTCCTCCTAAGCGTAATTTTTTACTCTGAGCCTATAAAAGCTCTCAAGAAACTGGTGCAGAATCATTGCTATTGCTTGCTTTTTTTTTCCTTGTCTACAAAAGATAAGAACAAAAAAAAAATCAGATTCTGACCTTTCCCTAAGTATTAATATTCCAGCCCCAGTGACAGCACTGTGAACAGGAGCCAAAGCTGGCAAATAGCTCCTGCTTTGCATGAGAAATACACCAGCCCCCTATCTTTGAGGCTTCCCCTGGTTTCAAACCCTCTGGTACAGTCTCCACCAAACCTGTATCTCCTGTAAACCCTGTAAATGTCTACAGACTCCTTCATCCTGCAACCATGTTTAAGACCATCCCAGTCTTTATAGTCTTAAATAACCAATACCATGTCCCATCCAGAGGCCCATCCTGCCTCACATGAAGATGTTGCAGCAACACAGGTGATGTTTCTCTATTCCAGCCAGCTCTTTCACATGCTATTATGACTTTTTGTGAACCTGTTAAAATCTTTCAGAAGAACAGTTTGTTAGATCTGTTACAACAACAACAAGTCCCATCCTCTGATGCCCCTGAAGGAAGCTTCAAAAGGAGAGGACATAGGAGCCAGAGTACATCTAAGTGACTTGTGTGATTTGAATTTTGTTTTAATCTAGTAGAAAATGAGGATGCATCACTTACACCCACAAGCAGAAATGTGGATGATTTCCTGTAAACTTTTTCCAGGAGGCAAACCATGCTGGTTTTTAACACTGTACTTGAAAATTTTCTATGATTAATGTGACTTCCAGTTATTATTTATGCTGTATTTTATGCTGCATGCTCACTTGTGCTGAATATATTCCTCTTTACATCCTTAGGATTGTTCAGCAGACGTAGATCTGAACTACAAAATTGTGTTGCTCTGTTTTGTTGCCGAGTAACAGTTAACACACGTGTGCTCTGAGGACATAGTGACATCAGGGTACTAATGTTGGTTACATACCACCTCAAAGCCAATTGTTGTAGCACTTGAAGCTGATGTAGTCACTGGATAGAATGAGCAAATACCTCCTTTCCATGCTTTGGTGCTATGCATCATGGGATGCTCAGTGTATTGTCAGTACTGAAATTTAGCATGAAAAAATTATGAAGACCAAGTATATAAACATATAAAGGCATGTTTTGCCTTTTCTACTTGGTGTTTTTTGCAGCCCAGAATTATAATTATACTTAGTGGTTCTGGGTATATCTAATACTATGTAATGTCACATTTGTGAAATGAAAATGAAAAAAACAACACAAATTAGAGTCAATTGCAATTTTTAAATAAGAAGAGGCATGAAAGTGAATAAAAATTAGCATCTCCAAAATCAGTCTTCTCCACTGCTCCTTGTGACTTGTGTGGTTGTAGTCCTGCAGGAGCTCTGGCTGTTCTCAGGTGGGTTGACATCATGGTCTCAGGTGGGTTGGCATCTCGTCATCTCCCTTGCTGTGTACTTGAAAGTGCACGTTGTCCAGTTCACATGAGGTATTAGTGGTATAGATCAGTGTGTGAGGTTTTCCTTCCCCTCCCCCTTCCCCCCCAATATAAAAAGGAAAACAGCTGGGATGCATCCTTATGTTTTGTTGTGAGACCTTCTCTTGTGGTAATCTAGCTTGAGAGATCTCCACTTGGAAAACCCTGTTTGCCCTTTCAAAGCCCATAGCCCAAAGCCCTCTCTGAGATATCTTCAGAAGTGTTCCCATCCCTTTCCTCCCTGCAGCTGGACTTGAGCTGTCTTTGCCTACCTCTAATCCCCTTTCCGTGCTGAGACCTGCTTGGATTTCTTTTCTTTCTCTTCTCCAGGTAAGAGGACAAAACATAGGAGGTATTTTTATTTTGAATGGAACATTGGTGTACTTGGCAGTGTTAGCTTTATAGCTGGACTCGATCTCAAGGGCCTTTTCTAACCTGAATGATTCTATGATACTATTACTTATTTGATTTAAAATCACCCTGTGGGTTTGGCGCTGTGCAGGAGCTGCAGAGGTGGCAGGCAGGGCAGCAGCACAAGGCTGCCGGTCATGCTGCCCTATTGCAGTGATCCTCACCAGGGGACCATTGTATGTCCAGGAGTTGGTGACCCACATTAACAGCTACCTTTGGTAGGCACAAGCCTGTGCTGTGCTGTTAGACTGCTTGCCCAACCTGGCCTTCAGGTGTGCAGTGCTGCACAGACCCACTGGAAGCAGGATCACCTCAGTCTGCTCATAACAGCGAAGAAGCCTGTGAGCACCTCCCACTCAGAACCACCTGCCTGGCCTGGCCTTGCCTTTAACTATGCAACAATGAGTTCTCAAGCCAACATCCTTCCTGTTTGACACCAGAAATGATGAAGAGGGTTATTTTCTTTTAAGGAAATTATATAATAGCTTAAATAACCAGAAAGGAGGAACCTCTCTCCATGGATGGCATCTGTGCCATGGGAAAATCCACCCAGGATCTCTCTGATGCTGCACAAATGTGGGTTTCTCAGAGTCTCCAGAGTCACAAGATATACTTGCTATCTATATCTTTTTCCTCAATCTTATTAAATCAGTTATTTTATTAAGCCATTTGTTGCTGGGATTTCTGGCTATGATCCAGAAGGAGCCCTGCACCTTACCCCCATCACTGAAGACCTAGGCAGCAGACCTTGAAGTCATGACAGTGTGAAAATGCGGGTGTTGAGGGATTAAACCTGGGGGCAGCTGGCCTTTGGCACAAAAAGAGAGCCTATAGCTGAAACGTGGGGCCAGAGTGCTGTTTTAAAACACCTGCACCTGATGTATGCCTTGACTGGGTCCCACCCCGTGCTGCAGTTTCCTTGGGAATGAAATGTGGGTTAGTTGACAAGCAAGGAGTCATGGCACACTCCAATCATATCCAGTGACTCCAGTTGCTCCCATGACAGGCAAAGCAGTACTACAGAGCCTGCTGCAGATTGCATCCGCTTCTCAGTACAAGCAGTTGTGACTGCCGTGGGGTTTTGGTGATAGTTTCCTGTTAGCTGAGGGCTGGTGGCTTTTAGGGAGGTAATGTTGCTGATTTAAAAAATATAAAATGTAGTTTTGCTGGCATGATCTGAATTTGTGACTGTCCACACATAAATCTCTGAAAAAAACTGTGTTAGTCTGTCAAGCTTTGTAGCCATAAGCGAGAGCTGAAATGTTTGAAATGGGTATGCTGTGAATGCTGTGACCTTTATCAGTCATAACAATGACTCGTTTTTTAAATATCATCAAGGAAGGGCTGAGCTTAGGTGCTTGGTATGCATTTCCCCACATGTTCATGAAGTGCGTGCAGCAATTCTTGTTCTGTTTCCAGCTATCAACATGATAAAAAAATTGTCTAAACCCTCTTATTCTCATGTGCTCTTTTTCATCTTCATTCACAGCCTGTACTTCACATAAATATTCTTTGGTTAGTAAAACATGTGAAAGCATTAGTTACGTTTAGATCTCTGCTTGCAACAAGAATGTAAGATAATGTTTATAATGTTTATAATGTTCAACAAAGTTGGTGTGATGTTACAAACAGAAGCGTGGGGTGGTTTTTTCCCTCTTTCCCTCCCATGTAAACTTCACAACAAACACAAAATCTCAAACTAGTAGAAAGAATATCTTTTAAAGCTGTGTTGTCTCATCTTGGTAGGATTCTCTGACCAAAATAATTATCCATTTAATGAGATTTTGGACTAAATGCCACTATAATGGGCCAGTAACTACTTTTTGGCATCAGATTCTGGTGCCTAGCCTCTTAGAGACTTTTGTGACTGTATAAAATTTTATTCTGAAGGAATATTGCTAACCATTAAGATTCCAAATTTAGAACTTTGTTTTAAATGTTTAGAACTTGGTGAGAATTGTGCTAAATACTTGCTTAGATTTCACTGAGATTGTCTCAGAGTGGATGAGATCAGAGTTGTTTTGAAAAGCCAGTATGTAATACTTAGCGTCTCAAAAGATGTAACCATGGCAGGTATTTATATATGTTTTTCTCAGCTGCCTCTCTTACTTATCTTAGTTTTCCTATCTGGTATCCCTTACCACTTGTGAACAAATGCAATAGTTTGTGAGACTACCTGTAGGACATACCGACCAGAAAACTGTCCAAAACCCAAGGTAATGATACCCAAAAGGCTGAGATTAGTGATTCAGGTTACTGCATGTCCACCAAAGAGTTATGAGGGGTGGAATGACTGAGGGAAGGCCTTTGCATGGAGTGAGCAGCAGGAATGCCAGCTGGGGGTCAGGACTTCTTCATAGCCCACATTGCCACCATTGAAGGCAAACTGTGTCCTGACAGTTCAGTGGATGCGGTTGTGCATTTTTATGGGGTTGAATATTGTCTTTGTAATTCTTGGGGTAAGCTACTGTAGAAATTGTTCTTCTTGCTTTACACAGAGGAAAGAAGACCCTGTCAGTTTTTGTCATCAAGAATATTTTGCGATTTTATAGGCTGCAGACTGCTGGCTCATGTAAGGAAGATTTCATACCCCAGCTTCACATTGCAGTTATCAGAGCAATTTTGGAGTTATGAGAGAAAATTCAGTATCTGCATATAATTTTGGAGCTGTGACAGTTTAGGTTGGATCACATGTTGAACCTGAGAAAATGAGATGGGCTTTTCTAGGACTCTGTGTGTGCTTTTGCATGATACTGATATATAGAGCAGGCTATGGTACTAGCAAGTATCACAATGAGACTATGCACACTTTACCAATAATAACCAGTCTGTTGTTTTGGGTGGGTTCTGGGAATTTCTCTGTGTTCTGCTTTACCTCTTACTCCCCAAATTACCCAATATCACAAGTAGGGGCTGAGACTAAAAGGTTTAATTCTTTTTTGAAAGCTGGACCATGCTGTGACACTGGACTGCCACCCTTTTTCGTAGCTTTCATAGGAGACTACTCAAATCCCTCTTCTCAGGACACACAAAATTTATGCATATCACACAGCTTGGGATACTGAGACACGACTGCTGAGGTAGTGGTACCATCAATGTTATTAATTTGTGCATAATTTTGTATTTCATACATTGAGAAATTCAGTACCACCAGACTGACAAATATCTAGAAGTAATAAAGAAATTACATCATATATGTATGGGAAGCATGCATGTCCTTACAAAAGAAGAACCTTAGAAAGACAATATGGGAACAAAGATCAGATGGTGTTATCTTGAAGGAGATTTGCCTTTTCTCTCTGTTCCAACTAAAACCTTGTTGTTGTGACCCTGCTGCAAGTTATGGCATGATATGTTGCATCAGGATATGTTGCACTTTATTTAGAAGGCAAAATTGAAGCAATATAGCCATAGTCTCAAGCACTGGTTCTGCAGTTTTGCTCAGACCCATTTAAATGAGGTGCTTCTAGGGATGCAGAAAAGCTGGTGTGGGGGTATTGTCTCCTGAGTGGCCCAATTTCTACTGGGAGAAAGTTCAAGAAAGCCTTTAAATGTGGTGATTTTTATTATTTCCTGTAATTTACACGCTTATTTCCTGTATCAAGGTATGTTTTGCCATCTGTTTTCAAGGTACTTGACTGAAATGACTTATTCACCTGTTACCATTTTAACATGGGTTGAGGGGTAATTGGTTGTTTTCACTTAGCAAGTTTAACTTTTTTTGAGTCTAAGAATTACAACAATAATATCACTGCCCATTTATTTTATGATAGAATAATTGAATGTTCAGTGGCTGAGTTATGAGGCTGGAGAACAAGTAGTTTATCACAAGTGAATTGGACTACTGCTTTGCAGAACACAGGGGCAGTGATGTTATCGCTTAATTATACACTTCTAAGACAATCTTCTCAGCCTTTCTTGGGTAGCTTCCTGAGGCACAGGGCCAAATGTGACCTTGAGATCCATTGCTTGAGAGCACCACAGACTCCTGTAATGTGTTTCCAGCTCTGTGCTTTGTATTGCTTTCAAGAGATGCTGCTTGACCATAGCAAATAACAGTCACTTATTTTCATCATTTTATTGCTGGGAACAAATGAGAAAGTGTTTTATGTTCACAAAACTGTTATTGAACAGGGGATAAGTAAAAGCTGAGATGGTCTTGAATTATCCACTTACCTTAAGAATTTTGAAACATTTGAGATCTGTTGTAATTATGATATTTTGAAGGGGAAAAATATTGAAAACTCACCCCACTGACATTCAGATTTAATGATGGAAAAAAAACATGTCCTTAAAAGAGAACGTAAAGTTTTTCTAGGTTATTATGAAGAATTATGGATGTACAGACATCCCCCCATGTAAATCAGTAGGCAAATGGTTATTAATGTTAACAGCCATAGTTAGTGATATGCAGTCACTTTCCTTTTAAGTATCTTCCCTTAAAGTTTACCTACCTTTTTCTAATTTCCCTCACCTGCATATATCTGAAATATTTGTGTCATCTTAAAGACAATGGTTGCTTATTCCAGAATAAATGTATATTAAAGAATGTAATAGAGAAACTTTTGTTTTCAGACCAGGTATAGTAGAATAATAAGGCAAAATCAGTTTGGAAGGAGATGTCATGTTTTCATATACATCACAGGGACAGGTGCGGACATAATATGCAGTGGATGGTGGTGGAATGGAATGTTCACTACTGTCCCTCTTCTGCCTCCTGCCAAACTGTTTCTTCTTTAGTTTGGTGTAGTAACTTTTGGTGTTCTCTTTAGTTTGGTGTAATAACTCAGGGTTCTGTCTGAAATATGTATAAGCATGCTTGGCAGCTCACATAGCTGTGCATTAACAGTGTGGAATCATGAGTGCATGGTGGTTCATAGTCATGGGTATGCTTTAGAAATAGAAGGAAAACTGAAGAAGGATCTTGCCATAAACGTATCCTGCTGTTCTTGTGTAAATCTTCAAAGAGTAGATTACCTCTTTTGATGTCAGATGTATTTTGATGTATTTGAAAATTCCTGTTTCATCTTTGGGTGCATTTTTGGAGCTGCACATCTGTTGCAGCTGCCCCCTAAAAATGAAGGATGCTAAAAACAGGGATGTTGTGAAGCTAACCGATCCTGGTTTCTGAGGGTTATGCTACTCCTGCATAGCCTGACAAGAGCACCTTCTGATCAGCTTGTCAGCAGCCTCTGAAATAGATGTTTGATGGCATTTGACACTGTGTCAGACTTCTACAAGTAGCATTTTTGCAGCACGTTATTTAGGGACTTCTGCTTTCCAGAGATGCATCTGAGTGTCTCCATTAGTATTTTGTGTGCAATGTTATGTGATATGACTCCTCTCTGTAGGTGGGGAGCAGTGTAAGCCCCACAGGAAACAAAGGAAAGGCTAAACACTCAGCATGTGGGATCAGCCTTGCAGGTATATGTTGGTGGTGACCTGGGGGAGCAGAATATTGATTATTACATATTCCACTGAAAGCAGCCAAACTGGCCAGTCCAAAATTTTTCCATAAGTGTCATCTAATGAAATTCTTATCTTTTAGTGGAAGGATCAGGGGACACTAGTTTCTGTGTAGAGGCTGAATTGTAGGAGAAGCGAACAGATTTAGTAGCTATTGTACAGTAACTTGCTTAGAAAAATTATAATGTTATACTAGGCAAACCAGATCAGATTGTACTTGCATGTACAAACCCTAGTTAAATCTTTTAAGCACTCAGAATCTGGGCATCATGTACAGTGGTTTTGTTTGTTTGTTTTCCCCAAGTATTATGAATTGCCTGGTTAATAGTACCTGGAACTCTGCCAGCATCAAATATAAACTGCACATTCCTTTTAACTGGCAAATTTATAAAGATTTACAAACTTGTTTGGTAACAGCTAGCAGAATTTTCAACAAATGCTTTCTATTTTGATCTCTTTCTGCTGCATGTTATTAACTTGAAAGGAATTACAAAAAAAATGTTTTCATCTTATTTAATTCCTGGAATACTTTAGCTGGCAGTTACTCTATTCAGCTTACTCCTTACTTTATGTTCTAATAGGCTATATGGTCTTTATGACTTTAAAGAGCAACTTCAAGGGGGAAAGTTGCTTAAAAAGTTATGCTTGTAGAGATGCTCAAAATTATGAGTTTGCTGGAAGCTTCTTTATCTTTCTCAAAATAAATGGAATAGAATGCAGAAAAGCATTAATGAGTGTTTGAGTACTGAATTGAAGGATATAAGTGATGCAATGTGGAACTTAAAAAAGTTAATTTAAGGGATTGTCACTCCTAGCAACTCTATCACATTCCATTTCTTACTAAGTTTTTTCATGCTTAAACCAAAAATAAGCCACAAAACAGTCTGTCAGCAATGACTGTGTGATGAATAAAATGTATGAGAAGAGAAATGTTTAGAAACTCATTAATATAGTAAATTCCTTCACAGGATGTTAAAAGGTTAAATGCTTCATGCATATGCAGCATCACATAAGGTCAGTGGCCTGGCAAGGGCTGAAGTTAGGTCTTTTGGTTGGGGTCCTTTCAACCACTCCCTTTCCTGTTTGGTACTGCCTTTCTGCTCAAATGGACCCTGTACTGATGCAGCATGATGGAAAATACAGTTGAATGATAATGGATAACAAAACTGGGACTTACTGTTGGTTTTTTTTTTTGTTTGTTTGTTTTTGGTTTTTTTTGGGTTGTTTTTTTTTTTTGGTACAGTTTCAATGTCACTGTTAAAAGTTTTAACAAAACCGGGTTGTTTTCTATCTTATAAATCAGGTGGTTCTTCAAGACTGTAACTTCAGTCTTAAGGTAATGAAGATAAGAAAATGTGCAGTGGTAAAATCTGAAACTTTTAATACTGATATAGAAAGTAAGTGCAGGCTTGCTTTTATTGCAAGATGATAAAATTATTGTCTTTAGACTGTAAACTGCAGATTGGTGTTACCAACATGCATACCAACTCAGTAGCAATTGTTCCAGTTCCTAATGCAAATATGACGTCATTCCTCAGTAACCTTAGTGTCCCCAAATTGAGATTTTACTGACCACTCTGGCACATTGGCACCCCTGCTTGTGCTTGGCTGTTTCCCATTACCCCAGAGTCATGTAGGTCCTAGCCTAAAATCCAACCGAGAGTGGTTCAGGGATGTGGCTATCGTATTGGAGAAAGGCAGACCCCAGAGGACAGTGCTGGCTGCTGAGGTACACAGCCCAAGCTTTCCCTGAGGAAATTTCCATTTTGACACTGTGGTTGGAGACTGGAGCTTGGTCAGTGTCAAGCTGTAAAAATTAGGCTGGCAAAAGATCACATAAATAAATGTTTGCTGCTGCTATCAAAGTTTTAACAAAAAAGCTTCAGTGCCTTCCAGTTTCTCTTATGCTCCTTGCAGTAATTATCAAGTTTTCTAATTTCTGCGAACAAGTATGTTGTTTGTTTTGCCATACATATTAAGATGCTAACATTCCATTACAAGAACCTCTCTTTGTCTTGTTGTTAATTAGGAAAAAAAATTCCATTGACTCTGGTTTTTATGTTACCCAGCAATTAAGCAGCAAAGTATTTTTCTTTCTAGTGCTTGTTCTTAGAAGCTAGAGAGCTTGGAAAGCTGAAGATGGCTATTAATCTTCTGTTATTTGTGAAATTTATTGTACCTGTCCTTCTCCCCTCACCCCCTACCGCCACACTCCCCCCTCCACAATTTGATCTTTTTCTGTAGAATTGGACAATGGTGTTTTCATTTTACTTTTTTTTTGGGCTGGAATGCTGATGTTGTTCTTTGAGACTTAGCAAATAGACAGATGTGTTATGCTGATAGTAGCATTTCTTTTCAGATCACATCCTTTCATTTCTATGGAAAAATCTGTTTTGTATGGAAATATATTTGCCTAATACTTCCAAGGCCTCAGCCCATTTGCTGTACTTTTTAGCTACTGCTTGGCTTTTATTGTACGTTTTGGGTCACTGATCAAAAGAGTTATTGCAAGCACTAACTCAGCACTTGAAAGAAGAAGGTAAAGTGGTTGGTTTTGAGTTGAGTTGCTTTTTTTTTTTTTGTTTGTTTTCTTTTTAATAGTATTCTAATTGGCAAAACTCCAGTTCCGGAGCCTATACTCCTCTCTGGCACCCAGTCCTCAACAGTGTCCTTGAATGGGCTGATGTGACTTATCTAGTATAAACTATAGTCGTCAGCTTTCTCAAAGTGAAACAAAATGTTTATGGCAGCCTGCTGAGAGGACACTTTCAAATCCTGTTAAGATCCTGTGGCGTAGTACTGTTGGCTGCCTAAATAAAAACTTGACAGGATAGCTCAGTTTATTGTTTTCTGGGGATTAGTATTGTATCCCTGATGATTTAACATAAGTGATAAATGCACTCAGAAAACCTGTGGTATTTTGCAAGTGATTGAGCTCAATCTTTGCAAGGCTAGAATGATGCTGATGAGACAGCTGAAAATGTTCTGGTCATCAGCTGGAATGAGGGAAAGCTTTGGTGTGGTAATTCACATTGCCTTGAGTTCCCCAGCTAAGCCTGTGCATGTCTGCTTTTGAATTTTCCTCTGCATTACTTTTCTTCTGGTTTAGACAAGCTCCCCACTCTGCATGCTAAAATGTTGAGTTAGGAATCAGAAATGGTATGAAAAATACATATGAACACTTTTACTATCATGGGTAGTTGTCTGTAGGGGATGGAGAGGATGTTGGTTAAGGAGGTCTTAGCTACAGGTCAGTCACATCCAGAAGTGTGAGCTTGAAAAACCTCAGTGCAGCTCCAATCTGTGCCTGTCTGGGGTAGATCCCTGCAGCCCCCATGGTTTATGACTGCACTAGGATTTCCCAGCTGGCTACGGTATGTTTGTATATATACCTAGAAGCACTTTACTCCTATTGCTTTTTGACAGTTTGCTTCTAAGACCTGTCTCCTTGAAGATATTTGATCTGTTCAGCTTGATCTGTTAGGCAGATCAAACACATCAATGCCTATTCAAACATGATAGCCTTGGCTATTTTAGTACACAGACAAGGGAGCAGTGGGAATATGCCTCACCCTAGCAGTGGGGGTTAACAGTTGAAGTAATTACTAAAGATGTGGGAGATCTGCTGTGCTGGGGATGGGCTAAAACTTACTCTTGGCACAAAATCTTTCTGTGATAAGGTTAGGAAATTAGAAGTCTTCTGAGTATTTGACTTGAGGAAACTGTTCCAGTCATAATTTCAAGAGTAATGAGAGAAAGGAAGAGTGGGGAAAAAAAAGCCCCAACCCCTGTCATACTGGCTGGCACATCGTCCTGAGAGTCACTGGATACCCTTAGTACCAGGTTGTGCCTGTGATAAAAGTCTTAGCTGTAGAGCTAATATGTTTCCTTTCCTGCTGAGCTGCTTTGAGATTTTGTTCTTGCTCACAGGGTTAGGACAGGGATCACTTTATAACACACATTATCTAGAAATGATCGTTCACCTCAATGTATGCAGGATGAGCTATCTTCACCATTCTTCCATTTGGGAGCATTCTGAATCTTTTGTATGCAAAACCTCATTTTGTATGGAGCCAAACTTACTAATTACAAAAACTTTGATGCTGATATAAGTGATAACATCAACTCATAATGATGGAGCTGGCATTTAGTTTGGGTCACTGCATTAGTTGTTCATGCCTTTTCAAGTGCATTGTAAAAACCCCTCCATTATTAAAGCTAACCCTGCTGTGGCAAAAAAAATATTTGGAAGTGAAAGAATGATTTGTTCTTACTCCTTGAACAGTACTATGTACAATCTCCCAGATGGGTGAGGTATGCTGTGGTTGTATGAGGTGGTTTTCACTGCTAGTGCCTTTACATTCTCACATTTCAGCTGTGCACAAAGTGAGTCCAACATATTTGACATAGTTGCTGTTTTCAGTTCAAAACTGACTAGCATTTAGGATTCTTCTTTATGAAAGGCATTATAAAAGACAGATTGCTACTATTAATAACAGATGTTATCTACCTCTGGCACATTTCAGAGATTCGGTTCACTAATCTATCACATTACACTCCCTTATGCGGCATTATTCTGTAAGTGGAAGAATGAAGCACAAGATGCACTTTATATTATGCTTGCTTAAATACGGGGAGTTTAACTTGGAATAATTTTATATATATAAAAGCATACAGTGGGAGATATATATAGGGATATATAGAAAAAATAGTGGGATCTATCTATCTATCATCTATCTATCATCTATCTATCATCTATCTATCATCTATCTATCATCTATCTATCTATCTATCTATCTATCTATCTATCTATCTATCATCTATCATCTATCTATCTATCTTGAGGTATTTGGCCTAATGGAAGGTGTCCCTGTCCATGGCAGGAGAGTTTGGAACCAGACGACCTTTAAAGTCCCTTCCAACCAAAACCATTCTATGATTCTGTATCACTTTTATTATCACAGCAGTCTCTCTAATAGGGATTAAGAAGACATTCTTCTAGGCATTGTATAAATGCAGTATGCTATTCCCCTCCTCCAGGGCACTTAAGCAGAAAAGTATGCTGAGGTGGGCACATCAGGTAAATGTGCAGAGAAGATGATTTTTGTGTGTTCCATTTCTTAAGTCCCATTTTGGGTTCCTTTGCTGTATTTGCTCTCTACAAAAGCTAAGGCTCTGGAAGCGAAAGAAATGATTTTGGCAAGATGGAGGACTTGTGAGGACAAACTTGTGCTGTTAGGTGCCCTCCTAGATTTCTTCTTGGTTCTTTTTGTGAAGGTTTCAAGAATGTATTTGATGGGTAGAGGGAATAGACTATTTTTGCTTTTCAGATGTAATTTTTAAGCGGACTTATGCTAACGTTAAAATGCCGTCCTTACAAAATGTAATCAAAGATAGGAATGTTTTATTCACAGCTGGGATATAATTAGGACCAAAAGGGACCATTATGATCATCTTAGCTAACCTCCTTAATTATTATTTGCTCTTGTGGAAAGAAGAAAAAGAAAGAAAAAAAAGAAAGGAAAAAAAAGGAGAAAAGCAAACTGGACTTTTTCCAGAAAAATCAGCATAAGCCAAGCACAAGTTAAACTAATTTTAATGCCTTACCCTGTAATTACTGATTTATATATCATTGATTACAATGAAATTTGTATTCCATAATAAAACAGGAAGTGCCTGGAGATAATTTGCAGGAGTGTCATGTACACATAGTGTAAAGTAGCATAGATTAAATTTACATGCCTGCGGTGGAATGCGTGAAGTAATGCAGTGTCACTGTATAAAATTAGGGTAAGATTTATTCTACACTACAATCTTCTCTTACAGTGTTTTCAGTGAGCTGATTTTCATTAAGGTAACATTTTTGGCTAGGTCCTCTGAATTTGAGGAATATGGTGATTTGTTTCTTGCTACCCATATAAACCACTTAGCTTTTAGCGCAGCTTTAAATGGCTGTTTTCTGACAAATGCAATATAGGTGCATTTGTTCACTTCCCACAAGATCTATAGATATGAGTTTCATTTGTGGGCAGAAAATTTCAAGTAGAAATATAACAAGAAAATACGAGATTTTGGTGGTTATCTGAAGATGCAGTGTCAAATATTTCTCTGTGAAGTTAATACCCAGCTGAAAGATCAGTAGTGTCTGCACTAGGGATGACGTTTTATGGAATTTAGTTGAACTGTTCCTTTTCAGAAGCAAATCTTCATATAGCAAATCTTCATCACCCATGGTAGGAAACTGTATATGATTAGGGTTGCTATCAGTTCTTTTTCTTTTTTTTTCCTGGCCATGCCCACTTTTTCTGGAGCTGTGTTCAGGCAGATTTATGGGAGATTTGGTGCATCACAAATGGGTACTTCACAGTTCTTGCCAAAGGAAGGAACTAAACTAGAGCTTCTTCAGAGAGAGCCAGAAAGCTTTCAGGCTTGTTAGGCTGTAGTGCCCAACATGAAGATGAGAGTGTCAGCAGAAGGCTGCTGTTATGTATGTGGAATATACTGAGCAGAAAGTAGCTTTGGGATGTCTGGTTTGAGAGGCATAGTGGGGAACAAGGAGAGGAGTAAGAGAGCTCTGTACTGAGTAAACTGCATTATAACCTGATTGACGGGGTAATTTCAATTTTCCAGCCTTTTCTTTTTACCTTTGTGAAGTCCAGTCCTCACGTGTTGTTCCTTCAGTTTTTTAGCTCCCTGTCTCAGGTGAATCAATGCTGGGTTTCATACACTCGTTCTTGGAAATGGTAATTCTGACCAGTGTTCCCAGGCTATGTCAGATACCAGGCCACCTATCACTCTCCATCTACCAAAGCTCTCTATGGACCTGGTGCGAGGGCAAAGATGGAGGTAGGAGGTGGTCAGTCATGGAAATTGTCACACATGGCAGTGTGACAGTAGGGGACAAAGGAGCTGTTTCCACCAAACTTCTGAAATCCTGCTTCTCGCAGGAGGGGAAGAAAAAGTTATAACCATGTGATCAAGAGAATAAAATCACAGATAATGTGATCACAGAGGGGAAAAACGCAAAAGGTTAGGAGCTACCACTGTGCTCAGAAGAGCAGAAGTTGAGGAATGTCGCAAGATACTACAGGAAGGGCTGATTCATCTGGATCCCATTTAAAGGGTGATTTGTCTTGGCAGTCTAAGAATTAGTTGTATTAGGTCTAGTTGACATAGATCCGTATTTTCAGATCTAAGCAAAAAGCTGTTCATCCTAGTTGCATTCAGTTTGTTGTAAGAATGTCTTTTGAAATGTATCTGAAAAAGTGAGTTCTTTTTTTCCTACTGATGGTTTCAACCTCTTTTATAAAGGCCCACTTGATCAAAGCTGGCTTGCATTTGTGTATGCAATTACCTCAGCCAAAGAAAGATCCCTGGCAGCCTTCAAATCTTTTCTTTCCTGAGCTGTCTCTGGTGAAATTATTGAAATCTTGACAACTGTAAGCCTGACCCAAAGCCTCTTGCAAAGGGTGTGAGTCAATAGCCTTGAAATCAGTACCCTAGAAATATCACTTCAGAAACTCTTAGGTTGGCTTATCTCCTAACTGTGACTCTACAATTTAAAAGAGAGTTTTATGTCTAGGTTTAATTATCCCAAATGCAATCCATTATAAATCATACAGATAGAAGCTGAAATGATATAACTCAAATTAAATCCAAGGTTGAAACACACTACAAATGGATCCACACAACCTTAATTCTGCTCCTTGGTGGCAACAGAAATAGACACAATGTGCTTGTCATACAGCAAGTACTGTGATCCTTCAAATAACTTGCAAGCAAAGATGCACAATCAATCACCCTGTAACCCCTGTGCATGGTTCTCTGTGGAAAGTGAAGCTTCTGGGATCATTTCACTCACTCAAATGCATCATCTCTCAGCATTCAGGACAATAAGCACGAACTGGTATATGTATCACTTAACATGTTTAAAAAAACCCGTACATTAAACAGCAAGTAGTTTTGTATATCATGTTACCGTGTCTATCTCTTCATCTGTTCTGCAGCCTGAAATTAATTTTCTTTTCAATGTCATCACAAGACTTATTTTGCAGGTATATATTTGTATACATATATGTGGGCACACAGTTTAAGAAATTTCCCCCCCGAAATTAAACTATTGAATGCTTTCAAAGCTTATAGTCAAGTACCTGAAAAACAGAGATATTTTTGACTTATTTATTACAGAAATTGATTGAGTGCTAGCAAAGCATTTTAGCTTAAGCAGTTTCTTTATCACTGAAATGTGAACAAAGTACTACTCATTGTGCTTGAATTCCGTTTCTAGGTGTTAACTGGAACTGGAATTAGCCTCTGTCATACTTTTTTGATATCACTGGAGAGCAGAGGGAATGGATTTTATTTTAAAAATAAAAATTAAAAAAACCTCACCAAAAACCAAAACCAGCCCAACAAAAAACAAACCCACAAACAAAAGCCTTTCCTTCTTGTGGAGATCTACACAGAGGATTTCTGACAAGCTTTACTACTGCAGTAATATTCTGAAGCACTGCCATAGTGTCTGAAAATATGCCTTGCTCTAGGAAGCAAACCAGGAACTAATTTACAGGGTCCATGAGTGTCACGCGCCTGTCTATACATTGCTATTGGCTAAGCTAAGTTTTACACACATATCTCTACAACAGCAGGGTGCATGCCTTGTGATAAGCGGTGCATTCCTTGTGGCCAGCAAGCTCCTGTTTCAGCGTTCTGCTTACATTTCTTCGACTCCAGGCCTCCCCAGCTCAGCTGAGTCAGAAAGAGTTCAAGGCTGTCTCACTCAGTTCTAATCCTGGGTTGTGCAGGCCCTCGTGAGAATAACCATTGCTCCACACATGAGAAATTTAGCATCTTTGGCATTTGTGTTTCTAATGGCTGAAAAGATACATAGGAAGGAGCAGAGCAGGGAAAAGCACAGGAAGGAATGGAATGGAGAGCATGGTACACTGCGTGTACTTTCTTTGAAAAATTATTTACATCAACTGTAAATTAGTTTGGTGCGATGAGAAACTGAACAGACTGCTGAGAGCAGACTGTGCAGCAGTGAAATTTGCTTGAATCTTTCCTGGAAAGGTTGGAAATACAGGACAAAAGGGATCTCAAGAGCTATTGAGTAAAATTTCCTGTCATCACCAGCTCTGTCACTTAATCCTTCCTAATCCCATATTTAGTGTTCTTTTCTATTTAGAGGTTTCATTTTTCCACTAACTTGCTTAATTCATCCCTGTCCCTAACTTTAATTTAACCTGTCCCTACTTTTAATTTCATAGACACAGTTGTAATGGGAATTAGGCTGCTGGGGTTTATCCTTGAAGACCTACAGTTGATTTTTAATCAGTGTTTTTATTTCTGCAGCATAGCAGTCAGTCCTGGGAAATATATAGAAAAGAATTCTGATGTCAAATGGAAAACCTGATTCAAATAGAAGTGCTTTGTGCTCTATAAGTTCTATATATTAGAAAACAATTCTATTTATGATTTGCTGAATTGCTTTAGCAAAAATTAAAATGTATAACATTTGCTCTTGATACTTAGAGCTTCTATATTATGTTTACCAGTGACTGATTCATGACTATCACAAAGTTGAATGTACCTTCCAAACTCTTTTATTCTGCTGGTTGTCACTTTGTCTCTTTAGAGGCACTTAGCCACAAAGCTATAACATGTAAGACAGTATCTAGAAACTCTTATTTCTCTTTTTTTTTTCCTTTTTATTTAGCAGAAATAATTGGCCTTTGATAACAAGGGCTGTAGTCACACAACAGCGCAGGAAGGAAAGCTGCCTGCAGCAGGAGATGAAGCAAAGGAATCGGTAACTACAGCGTCCTTTTGTGATGGGTCAGGGATGCTGTCAAGACTTGGAACCACAGATACTGTTTCCCTTGCAGTAACCAATCTATTCTACCAGGGAGCTGCTGTTGAGCAACATTCGTGACACTATTTCGACTTGTGTGATTACTATTTCGTAGGCAAAGATTATTTCATTTTTTTTTTCCTACTTGAAACTTAAAATTGCTTCCTGGCTGCTTTTCTACTTAGCCTGAACTGATTTTAATACTGTAATGAGTTCAGAGTATGAGCAAAAAAATATCCCTCTTGAAAGCTCTGATTTTTTTATTTTATTTTATTTTTTTGTTCTTCAGTCAGTGAACAGGGAGGCACTAATTATTTGGTGATGGTTGATGACTGGTAGGACAACTTTCAGAAGGAACAGAATATCACAGGAAATTGTCCACCAATGAAGAAAAAGAGGAAAGAAGCAAGCAGTGAGGCTGATGCAGGCTTCAGAAGGGTAAACCATAGTCTGAACTGGCTGTGGCAAGGTCAGACGTCTCTGCTTAGCAATGTCCTAATTAGTGAAGCTACTGATGAACGATGAGAGCAATACTGCCTGTCTAATGTTAATCACATGAACCTAACTCACTTAATTGGATTGTGTTTTGCCATTTTGCAAATCCTAATTATACAAAGAGGCTATTTAGCAGCAAGC
Organism: Neopsephotus bourkii; assembly: GCF_033783945.1. NCBI lineage: Eukaryota > Metazoa > Chordata > Aves > Psittaciformes > Psittacidae > Neopsephotus > Neopsephotus bourkii. The sequence continues at coordinate 24,091 of NW_026902000.1, forward strand.
ATGCTTTAACTCGACAAAAGATTCTTTTTTCTTCCACCCCTGCCCCTCCCCGTCATACTGTTCTTCATTAAAACAAGTCTCTTTCAAGAAGTATGCTTCTGCTCAAGTTAGACGGCTTAAACGGTGATGGCTATTGGGACTTTATTTTTTCATCTTAGGTAAATATTTACTGGTAAATTCTGGCCAGTGGAGTGTTTCTACAGTTTCTAAAGAGTTGAGGTATGAATGGAAGAATGCTGTCACAAGGCAATGATATCCTGCCAGTTTAGAGAAACCAAGGTAAAGCAAAGTTATTGATTGCAAAGAAGGGGGAAATTGATTGTATGACAGTGTTTTCTTACAACAAGGTTGTAAGATACTCTTTATTTCTGTTAGTTCAAATGAATAATATAGATTTACCCATATAGTTATGGGGGTGTTTGTGCAGAAGTGATTACTGCACTATTACTATTTGTATTCTCTTTGGGCTATAAAATTGATTGATTTGGATTTGTAAAGGTAGAGGACCTAAGAATCTTCATTTCCATTGTGTCATTCAGCAAACCTCCATAAGGTTGTATTAAGAAAAAGACTATCATCTCTTTAGGTGGTATGTTTTTGTGATATTCAAAGATCAGAGGAAGTTTAGCGGACTTTGTTTCTTCTGGATTCCTAAGCTGGCTTTCTCTCTTGTTTTTGCTTTCTTACCCATGTGTGTATCTTGACTTAAAGTTTCTGGTCGTCTTGCTCAACACCTCTTACATGGCAGCCAGCCCAGAGACAGGGTATGAACTTCCTCTTCTTGATGGTGAATAAAACAATCTGGAGAGTACCTGCTGTATAGATGAGATTACCTTCCTGACAGCCAACATGAAATCTTATCTTTTAAATTACTGCAGTTGTTTGTTCAAGCAAATGTCCTGCCTGGTTGTAGCTACCTGCAGGGTCACTGAGTTGGGGTTGTCCTTTCTGTCATCTATTTATTTTTAATCTTTTTTATGCATATGCTGAGAGTGTTCGGCCCTAAATGTTTATGTTTGTATGGTGAACTGATTAAAAGCTGCAAGTATTGGCATAAACTGGCTCCCACAAGAAGGTTGCTCAAAGCCTTGTCAAGCCTGGCCTTTGAACACTTCCAGGGATGGGAGCTCACAGCTTTCTTGGGCAGTGTGTTCCAGTGTCTCTCCACCCTCACAGTAAAGAATTTCTTCCTTATATCTGACCTAAATTTCCCCTGTTTATGTTGAAACCCCTTGTCCGATCACAACAGTCCCTGATGAAAAGTCCCACTCCAGCATCCTTATAGGCCCCCTTCAGATACTGGAAGGCTGCTATGAGGTCTCCACGCAGCCTTCTCTTCTCCAGTCTGAACAGCCCAAGCTTTCTCAACCTGTCTTCATACAGGAGGTGCTCCAGTCCCCTGATCATCCTCGTGGCCCTCCTCTGGACTTGTTCCAACAGTTCCACTTCCTTTTTATGTTGAGGACACCAGAACTGCACACAGTACTCCAAGTGGGGTCTCACAAGTATGAGATTCAATGCAGTGTGAATTTGCCCCAGAAAACTGGGTTTCATCACTTTGATAGCTGTTGTTTCTAGATGCAACTTTATGTTTATTTCCACAAAAGGTGAAGGTCTTTTTTTTTTTTTTCTTTTCCAGGAACAAGAACTAAGATGACAGCTGCCTTAGACAGCACTTCTGGTAGGCTTCTTCTGTTCTCAGGAGTATCCAAATCTATTTTTTTCACACACGAACCCCAGAATTCCTCTCTTAGATCTACAAAGAGGACTTTAAAGGATTGTGAATATTTATGAAAGAAAACCAGCCACAGTCAGCCAGTAAAGAACCACAAAAATACTTCTATGGGGTTTTTTTTTGTTTGTTTGTTTGTTTGTTTTTGTCAACATTTCCCCCCCCCAGAAGTAAAAGTGTTCTATGAGTTCAAAAACTTTCTCTTGTATTTCAAAACAAAAATTATAAATAATCTGAGGATTTTTCCAGAACAGATATTGGAAAAATTCTGTATAAAAGCAATACAACTTAATTAAACAAACAACAGAAAATTAAGAATTTTACCATTTCCTTTTTTAATGGTTTATCTTCACTCTTTCTTTTGGATTTTCGAAAAAGGCCAGAAATTCTGCTTTTCAATGTGGTTCTTTTTCTGCAGAGAAAGTAGCCCTAGATATACCTGCCTGCTGTTTCTTGAGTTCCTCTTTATCCTGGTCATTGCTCACTGAGCTGCTTCTAATGGGTTTGTTCATCTTTTACTGTTGGAGATTTATAGCCTCAGAGGCATACCTATCTGTACCCTCCAAGTACCTTAGACTAAAACAAAATTGTAAGTAATCTAAGGGAAGAGAGTGAAAATCCATAAATGGTGGATTTCCAGTGCACTCTAAAATCCCTTTCTCTTTCTTGGCCATGTGCATTGCCAGTCTAGCCAGGTAGTGCCACTGGTCATTCCTAATCCAAGTGCCTTGGTTTCCTGTCCCTGAAACCTGAGCAAACTGAGGGTGTGGGAGAGTAGAAAAGTGTCCCTTTGGTACAGTAAGCTATCCTCATCTTATCCTGATGGAGGGGTTTAGATGTCCTCTTGCTGTCTACTGTCTCAATTAGAAATGCCCTCAGTCCTCAGACAGGTGCCACGCACAGGTGTCTAACTGCATTTTCTTCTCTTTAGGTATCTAACTTTCATTTTTCATCACATACTACAAATATAATCTAGACTACGATATTTCAGAAGAATTTCTCACTGAAACGTTTGAAATGCCTTACAAAACTAGATGTGAAGAGGGGCCATGAGAGGTAATAATGAATGAGGTCAATTACTTTGTCCTTCCTTTTCTCCTTTTTTCTTGTTATATTCAGCTTGTTATTTCTATGAAAGGTTTTCTCAAAAATAATGTGTGGATTTTGGTCTCTGAGAATTAAATACAACAGAGCTAAGTGTGATCTCCCTTGGAAGATTGCTCCATATCTAATTTCCTGGGTTTGCAAACGATGTTATCAGATCACGAACAAATGACGCTCTCCAGTTGTGGGATCTCCAAGAGGTATGATGGTGTGTCTGAAAAGCAGTGGATTAGCCACTTTTGTCTTATTGATGAGCAATAATATCAGAGTACCCCCACCCCTCTCAGATCCCCCAGATCCCCTCCTAAAGAGAGGAATTAAAAAGAAAAGAAAAAAGAAAATTGTAAGGTACATACCCATATGTTACAGTTCTATTATGATATTGCTTAGGAAATCTTCTGGCATTTTGAGAACTTGCCGGTGTCAAGGAGTTTCAAATCCACATGTACCAGAAAAGACCAGCCATGAATGCACTGGGCAGGCTGCGGGGCAGCTGCTACTGCTGACACCATTTCTACCCTTGAGTTTAGCGCTGGGTTCGCTGCTAGAGGTCAATATGAGATAGGACTTACTTACCCTTTAGTCTGTCTAAAACTGGAGGTTTAAGGGCAGTGGTAGTTTAAGGGCTGAATGTGAATAGTGTTATCATAACATGTTTAGCAAAGGGCAGCAGAGGAGTTAAACACAGCACACTATATGTATTTCTGCATTTATCTACCCACGCTGTGGGAAGTGAAATATGGATCAAAAATACATAAAAATTCAAGCACCTTGAGAAAGCAGTATCTTAACCTAAAATTAATCACTCCTAAATAAAACTGTAAATACTTTCAGTTTTTCAATACTGTTAGAGTATTGGATTTTGGTTTTCTTACATAAATCATGTGTTGAAAACTACTGACACAATTATAGGCTGCTTCCTCATTTAGGTAAACAACCCTTTCTCCCTACCTCCAAAGCAAACAGGCTTTTGAGAACAATAAGTAATTTATGGCAAAGAAGCTGTAATCATAGGTAACATTTTTACCTGGTTAGTGTAAAAAAGGTAACCTCTGTGTTAAGAGAAATGGGCACCCACATGACAGAAATAACCAGTACCTCAGTAAGTGATGCAAATAGGTCTGATGCTAAATACTGAGCATAGGAATGGGTAGTTCTAAATTGTGGAATAGAAATAATTACTACCCTCAGGCTTCTGGATACTTGTTTAACTTAATTCTTGTAAACATGTATGTGTAGAAGCACTTACTTAGGCAGTGTCTGGGTTTCCAGTGCCTCTGGGGTCAAGTGTTTGACAGTATATGTATGATGATGCATAAGGACCACAGCCAGAGCCATGGGCTCTCTGTGGGTGAGAAAACATAAGCTGTAGAAAGCAGTCCGAGCTGGAGTGTTTTGTTGTTAAGTTTTCATCTCTCAATTGAATTCACTAAAATACGTTGGCTTTTGGAAGTAAGACATAGGGTTATGAGGCACCTAGGGTCAGTTCGGTAGGGGTGGACATGTTTTGCAGTAGCAATCAGAGCAAGTGAAGTAGTGGGATATATCAGACAATAACACAAAATAACACAGTAAGTATTTAATTTGTGTTATCTAAACAGAAACATATCTTTCTCCTAACCTTGAATTAGTTACATTACAGCAGAAGGATATGGCAGAAGGCAATGGGAATTATTAGAGGCAGAGGGGCTACTAAGCAAAGAGGTATTTTATAAGGCTTGCCTGACCTAGTTAAGGAAGGAGGACACAATAAAACATGTTAGGAGTGTATGAAATATGAACTGGTATGGAGAAGCTCAATCAAATGCATAGCTTTTTCACATAACAAAAGTACAAAGGGATATCGAAATAAAAAGCCAACAAATTTAAAACAGATAAAGAAACACATTTTCATGCAACATTTATTTAATCCATAGAAACTGCTGATACAGGAGGATGCTGTTGCCAGTAGCTTATATAGGTAATAAAAAATGACATGACACATAAGAAAAGGAGTTCAGTTACACAAGCCAGGAAAAAAGTTACATTATATGAGCAATTAATCAGGCTTCAAGGGAAAAATAATGATCAACTGCTGGGTGCATGATGAAGTATCTGAGCCTTGAGTTCTTAAAAAGGAAGAAATTATCTTAAATTCAGTAGAATTTGGTCTAATTAAGGCCTATGTGATTGGCTTCATCATTCCGCCCTCTCCACATGATTGTATAATTAGGAAAAAGTATATTTAAATAAATACCACTTGGTGCCTAAACACAGGATTTAATGCTAACATCTGTCTGTTTAGCTTCCATCGTTTGGGAAAATGTTATTGTGAAAAAGTCAGCTAATGCTTGTCTTAACATACCATAGTTATCCTGCCCTGTGATGTTAAAGCCAGCTTGCACTAATAGCTTCGATTGGGCCACACTTTTACAGAACAGTCTTAGGCAAGGATCTGGGCATAAAGTCCTGTGTAGAGTCATGCTAATAGTTGAGGTTTCCTGCAAGAATGCAAAGCCACAGGGTTTGTAAGGTAGGAGGAGAATATTTATTAGCATATTTTTGCTCCTGGGCTACACAAGCTCTGTCTTGTTGATATGATACCAACATTTTAATTAGAGAATTCCAGAATTAAGGCATTTAGCAGATATATGCTGTAGTATTATGCTTTTATTCATATAAAAGCCCCCTACCTTTACCAACCCACGATGCAAAATCCAGTGAAATTATACTGGAGGAATATATATCTACCTGTAATGTGTTAATAATAGCTGGTGTTAAAAATTATTTGAAATATTTAAATTATTTTGAAAGGAAATACACAATATTCCAATTTTTCGCAGCAATCTTGGAAGAAACATTAAATAAAAAGGATTCTGTCCCTTATTGTCTCAGGTCTCCTTTATATTACACTGTCTAAATTTTTTTAAAACACAGTTGGTTTATATCGGAAGTATTTTTGAAGCTGATCTTGCATATTTAAATCCTCTTTTAAGTTTTCAAAGCATTTTTCTCATGAGGATGTCATGCTGCCTGTTTTATATCCCATGATGGTCAGTAGCAATTTAGCTTTCTACCTCTAAAAAGACTTTTCAGGACCTCATTTTGTATAGTCTTGTGAAATGAATGGGTGTGAAAACTGATGTTATTGCATGTATGAGAGTATATATCAAAGATAAAATAGTCATCACTGGATTTCCTGTGTCTGTAAAACAAGAAGGTCTCACATTTGACAGGCTACTCACTTATATCTGATAACTGACGATTTTTTCTCCCTGTTCGGTCATACCGTGAAGCCTTTATTATCCTGCTATTGTCTTGCAGGTCAGAGGCTGCAGAACAAATTATTGTGATAAATGTCAATAGTTAATTTAACTCCCATTAAAATTTTCTGTGTCATAAGCCTTAAATTAAAGACTAATGGCATCTCTTTTATTATTCTTCATGGCAGTAAAAACAGTGTTACATCTGGCTTTGGCTTGCAGGGAAAGATGAAGTGACATGAAAAACTGTTGCAAAAAAATATAGGGGCAGAAAGTGATGGCCTACTGCTTTTCATGATTACCTGACACTCTGCCCAGCACTTGTGATATGAAGGTGGCTGGCTGACCTGCTCAGCCAGATCTTGACCCTGCCCAGTGGCCAGTGGCCTCGCAGCGCAGCTTGTCTCCTTTGGCACAGGTTGTTGTGCAAGTACTCATATGTTTCAGAGCTGTTTGAAATTCCTGAAGGTGTTGCTATTAATTGCAGTCAGCCATAATGAACCATGCAGAAAGTTTTCTCCCCTGTTTCCACAATGAGATGGAAAAGAGAACTGATTTTTGCTTGGATTTTTGTTAATGACATGGCCAAGGAGAATGGGCATCTCATTTTACAAATAACACAAAACCTCAAATTCGTACCGGAGCCAATCTAATTCTCATTGAAATTCAAACTCCATTTGCTGAGGATGGACTGGAGCCAGGTTTTAAACCATTTTTATCTATTGCCTTTGTGCAGTATCTGCTTCTGTTTTGAAGAACTGTATTTTCAAACCCTATCCTTCTTAAAAGTAAATGTGGTCTAAAAGGGTGATCCCCCAAAACTCTAGAATGTGGACTAGAGTGCTTGTGTGGAGGGAAAAGGTCTATGAAGAAACCAAAACTAAGGGAGCTGGAAGATATGGACAGGGATCCTACTTTCCCATTGTCACTTCTGATTTTGTGGCCTCCCTGTGACTTGGAGTTTCCAGCAGAATGGGAAGTGCTTTTCTCAGTTTAATAAGTAGCATTTTAAATCTTAATGTTAAGGTCTATCTTGGTTTTAATGTCATCACTTAGAAAATGGGAGTTTAAGCATGTGAGCAAGGCATTGCCTAATAATATGCGCTTATTTTTCACTTACAGTTTCACTCAGTATGGAAGAGCCATAGGGCTGTGATTCAGACTGAAGACATTAGGTATGAATGTAGGTCACTTTGCTTGATTGGGAAAATCCTGTATGGAGAATGCAAACGTAGCAATGGATATTTATTGTTGACTTGTCGTCTCACAAACTATATGTAATGAGGCTGACAGTGCTGTTAGCAGCTACAGTCAGATCTTAATATTCTTGATTTTAAGCATGTAAAAAAACAGAAAAAAAAACAAAGAAAAAACCCACAAAAGAAAAATATCATGGAAATGAAATGTTTATGAAAGACCAACAGAGGCATTCCCTTTCTTTGAAGATGATGAACCCTGACCTGGCATTAGGTGTCACAGCAAGGAGATTGTGTGCCTAAGTTTTTAACATTTGACATTAAACACAGAAAACTTAAGAAAACTTCAACTATAATTAATGTTTAGTTTTCAAGATAAGCAGAAAATTAAAACACAAAATAACCAGCTAGACCTTAAGCCAGTGCAGGTAACCTAAATCCTTTAATGAAAAAAAAAAAATCCTAAAATAACCTTCACATTAAAAAAGATAACTTTAAATTAACTTTAAATTTCCTTTCAAAAGGTAGTTAATTACTAAGAAATTATCTGCATCTGTTAGCAACAGTAACTAAATATAACTTCTGAAAAACTTAATTACAAGATACTTAATCTCTAACCTAGTAACATAAATAAGAGATGATGGAGAAACACTTTCATGAACCAGCCATTTTGTCCTTGAACCCATAAGGGTGAGAGATGACCACCACTGGAGACCACAGTGGCAAAAGATAATTTGATACTACCGGTGCAGTGCCATAACAAGACACAACAGTGTTACACAGTTTTGATTTTTCTTCTCTGTAAGCTATCTATGAGGTAGCTTACTTGATAAAGCATGTGAGTTTGGAGATAAAGGCTAAGCAAAAAGGAAGGAATACTATTGTGAATAGTTTTAATGCCACAACTTTGCTATAGCTGATGTTATATCATTTTCTCATTGCCTCTCCAAGTGCCCTGTGATGATGAAAGGTTTCATTTTTCTGTTCTCCAACCCCATAAGTTCTTTTTTTGTCAAACTGCAGCATGTTTGTGAAACAAGGATGAAACTCTCAGTGGAGTGTTAGAGCAAATTTGTTTTGTGAATCTGAAAGGTCTGAAATAGAGGAGTTCTATTTGGCTTCCTCAGATGTGTCTCTATTGAGTTGCCAGCAGGTCTTTAGTCAGTGTTTTTTTTCATCTTTTTCCACCTTCAGTCTGTTCAGAAGTTCAGGGTAACCAGAGTGCTCTGCTGGTGTAACTGGTTTGTTGTCAAGCCCAGAAGGAGTTGAAGAAAATAAAGTGAAAATCCATTCAAGAAAAATAATTACAGGATTTGGAGGAAACAGGTAGGGAACCCTGTTTCCTGTATGTGTGCATCCCGTTGGCACAACTGCTTTCTGTGTTTTCCCTGCCATAAAGGGAGATCCTCATCAGCTCTTTAACTTTTAGAAAGTTTGAGTTCTGAATTACTTGTGTAGCCCCTGTGTTATACTGCATGCAGACCTCATAGCAGCCTTCCAGTATCTGAAGGGGGCCTACAAGGGTACTGAAGAGTGGATCATCATCAGGGACTGTAGTGACAGGACAAGGAGTAATGGGTTCAGACTTAAACAGGGGAGATTTAGGTTAGATATAAGGACAAAATTCTTTGCTATGAGGGTGGTGAGGCACTGGAACAGGTTGATCAAAGAAGTTGTGAATGCCAGTTTCTGGCAGTGCTCAACAGCAGGTTGGATGGGACTTTGAGCAACCCTCTTGTAGGAGGTGTGCCTTGGCAGGGGTTTCTCTTCCAACCCCAACCATCCTATGATTTTCTGAACTGATCTCAAACTGGTAAACTGGTCAGTTGTCTGTGGATTTGTTTTAAGTTGTTATGCAGGAAGAATTTTTAAAAGGTGGAAATATGTCAGTAGGTTCAATTGTGTGGGTTTTATATGTTTGTTTTAGAATACAGCATTATGGCAGTATTAAATTTTCAGGAGACTTGGAATGCTTGATCTGAAAATGAGATAGCCTTCTAGACTTTGGTGTCAAAGTAATTGATACTGGAAGAGGATAAAAAAAATTAATACTACAGAATTTTTGTAAAATATTTTGATATTGTGGATGAAATATTTCTATGAATAATAACTAGGACTGTGTCCTAGTCTGTGTTTGAGCTTTTTATTTCTAAAGTATACATTCTTCTTTTGAAATATTCATGGAAAGTACTAAGGTAGTCACCTTACTCCACAATCTATTATTTGCAAACAGGCAATTAGGAGGGCAAATAATTTAATATTACTCGACAGACTGTTAGCCTGTAAGGTTGTAATCCAAAAAGGAAGAAAAGGCAGCAGCCTAAGGAAACAGCAGTTATATTTGGACATAAGGAAGAAAAAATATCTTAATAGTGAAGCTTAGTAATAGCCAGAGTATAGGCACAAGAAAGCAGAAAATTGCTGATACACACAAAATTTGGACTGTGTCTTGCCATTGAAGCTGAGTCAGCTTGAACCTGAACACTAATTGGCACTCATGGGTTGCTCTCTGTACTTCTCCTTCGTGACCTGGACTTCTCTCAGGTGATGGCATGTGCTGAGTACCTGGGTGAATGACAGTTGTGATGGGCAAATTTGGGCCTCATTTCCCAGAAAGCTGGACCTTCGTTAGGGGAAAGGTGCTTTGAATGACTGAAAATAGATTCAAGTTCTGGGGAAGACAAAATAACTGAAAGATTAATGATGTTAAGATTAGACTCATACATCCTCCCATTTCAGGAGGAAGAAAATGGATGTGTGATGCAGTGAGGAGGTACAGCCTGGAGCATGAGAATGAGACAGACATTTCATGAGATTCAAATAGGAAGCTGCACTGTCCCATGAGTAGCCTTGTAAAATAGAGATTTTCTTTTAAAGAGTGATTTAGAACTATCCCAAATCTATAATTAAACTCCTTGGATTTCTAGATCACATAATTAATAGTATGGGAAGAAACCTTATTACAAGTCTTTCATAATGAAGAAGGAAAGGTATAGGAAATACCTACCCATGTCAAAATTCTGCCAGACCAGTGAATGCTAATACACACACTGTGTGAAAACCATTCCAGTATATAACAGCAGTAGCAGCAACCAGAGATGGATGTTTGAAGGCAGGGAATAGCGCTTTCAGCACGAAAAAAAAGAATATATGTTTTTCTTGCAGGAATTTACAATGATGTCACAGTAAAGTCTGGGCTGGAACTAGTAACTAATCATTTACTCTAAACGAGTCAGTAAAGTGCAATCTATTGTCAATTCAGGGGGGGGTTAACTTTATGTATGATAAGCCTCCAACTGAACAGTTACTACCTGAAAAACAATTTGCTAAATATTACATTGTGATTTTGGATGGCTTTTAATTATAACTAGATAGAGTTAAAATAATAAATTTCCAAAGTATTTTTCTTTCGTTTTTCTAGGAAGGAAGCAAAAACTTTTTAATTAAATTAAAATAGAAGTTTGTTCTTCCACTTTCAGTGCTCATTCAGAGCACTAATATTTGGTTAAATTTTCTCCTCTTCTCTTTTGTCCCACTATTAATGGTTGTCTTTAATTACTTTCCTTTTCTTCATAGCAACTTATTAGCAAGTAAAATCTGTAGTAGTGATTGATACAAATGTGAAGTTCTTCGTATTCTCCTAGAAACTTGGATTCTGAATAGCTTAGAATAATATGCTATTCTTGAATACTATCTAATTATATATGTGGATTTTGTTTTTTTTTTTTAATTTTATTTTTTTTAACAAATCCCTAGGATAATAGGATCACTGGTCTCTTTCTTTATAGTTTAAAAGTTCTCATCCTGCAGATGTTTGCATAACACTTTAGTAGCTACTAACAGTTTATGAGCTATATACACTACTGAGTTTCAAGTTCTTTTTCAGAGTTGCCATTTAAGATGTCTTCAAGATTGCTAGTTGAATATTTAGTTATGTGAGAATCTTCTGTAGACACAGTTTAGTATAAATCTCATTAAAAATTATAAATATATATTTACATGAAACATATCCTTCATTTAAAGTAAGGAATGGAATTTCAATTATGTCTTTGGACCGACTTTGCGTTGAAAAATGGAGATGAATAATAGATTTATGGAAGAAAGATATTTTAGCTGGAGAACAGGTGAAACAAATTTGATTAATAATAGAGTATGTCTGTTCAAAATCTGAATGGAATGTAAATATAATACAACATTTGTGGAAAAAAATGGGAGAGATCTTCTGAACCATATAGTATCTGACAAGGCTAGGACCTCTCAGTAAGACTCTTATTCTGAGTTTTTCCTTCTGTTTCATATTCTCCATGTGTATATTTAAGATTGATGGAATCCGAGACTTCTGTGCTGCTACACCTTCTGGCAAGGTTCTCCTTCAGCTGCTTACCCATGCCTCCTCTCAGTCAGAAGTGGTCCCTGCTTGAGGAGTGCTTGCAGGTGCTGGGATTCATCTTACCTTACTTCAGGTGTCTCTGAGAGGGGTCAACACCTGAATCAGAGGCAGTCACCCTAAAATCGCTGTGTATGCTAAAGAGAGAAACGCGTATTTTTGTTGTGTGATTCCCCCAACCACTTTTCAGTTCCTTCTGACCTGTGCACGTTTTCTTTCTGTTGAATAATGGAAGTCCGGAATGGTATGGTATACCATATGTAGGTATATCCCACTTGCCAGAGGCATGAAATGTTTCTGTATAGCAATTTACATTTTTAAGCCGTGTTGTCTATGTGTACTACTGTCACTAATAGAGGACAGCAGAGGAGAAGGCCCAAATAAAATCCTACAAATTTGTCCTACAACTTTGTTTCCTATGTGTTTGTGAGGGCCAGATTTTCTAAATTATTTTGGGTTTGCTCAGGTGCAAAATACAGGTTCAGAGAAGTATTGAAGTTCAAGGTACCCTACAAGTATAGACTATAGCCACAAAACAGGCTACTGAGTTGGGATTACAGATGATCCTGCCCCTCTATTCTGCTCTCGTGAGACCTCACTTGGAGTATTGTGTACAGTTCTGGTGTCCTCAACATAAAAAGGACATGGATCTGTTGGAACAAGTCCAGAGGAGGGCCACGAGAATGATCAGGGGACTGGAGCACCTCCCATATGAAGACAGGCTGAGAAAGTTGGGGCTGTTCAGCCTGGAAAAGAGAAGGCCGCGTGGAGACCATAGCAGCCTTCCAGTATCTGAAGGGAACATATAGGGATGCTGGGGATGGACTCTTCATTAGGAACTGTAGTGGTAGAACAAGGGGTAATGGGTTAAAACTTAAACAGGGGAAGTTTAGATTGGATATAAGGAGGAAATTCTTTCATGTTAGGGTGATAAGGCACTGGAGTAGGTTGTCCAGGGAGGTTGTGAATGCTTCATCCCTGTCAGTGTTCAAGGCCAGGTTGGATGAGGCCTTGGGTAATACGGTTTAGAGTGAGGTGTCCCTGCCCATGGCAGGAGTGTTGGAACTCGATGATCTTAAGGTCCTTTCCAACCCTAGCTATTCTATGATTCTATGATTCTATGACTGAAGTCTTCTAGTGAGTGGAGATGGACAGGGATGGTCTGTACTTTTAGTTTCAATTAAGGATAATTAAAACTTCCTTGTCTGTTAATTTGTGAGCTATAGAATTATCTTAAATTCAAAAAACCATAAACAACTTTGATGAAATATTGCCTCAGTGTTGGAACCTCCTGAGCTAGTCTTAATGGAAACCATTAATCAGAATTTTTGTATCTAGAAAACTGATATTTCAGGCTGCAGAGATTTACCCTTTGTGCCTAGAGTGAGCCTAATAATTTATGCTTGAATTAGAGATACCTGCTTTGTTACAAACGTCTGTTGTGACTGGTTCGGCCTGGCTTATGGCAGTCTCTTAAAGACGCAGCTCTCCACAATTCTCCACTTCTGTCACACATAAAAATAAATTTATTGTGTTTTAATTGTATCGTGGATTCATATAAAAAAATTTATACAACTGCAGGCTAATTTAATGCCTATTGTAAATGTCATTCATCATGACACTTTTGTGTCAAAATTAGTTTCACCACTGGTTTCTCTCCACGATGTCAGAGAATACATGAGCTGTTAACTAGTGGCAATATTTCCTCAGGGTCCTTTGCAGTCTTCTGGAAGCCCTGACTTCTGGAGGAGAGACCCTCATTTTTTATTGGAAAAAGAGAAAGTGTGTGTTAGATCTCTTGGCTCAGCTGTTCTGCAGGGAAAAGCCTGAAAATAAGAGCATAATTCCTCCTCAGTGTCCAGACACCACAAGACAAAGAATCCATCATGAAAAAGATGTTTTTAAAAGGCATTTGAGGAAGGGGGTTGTTTCAGAAGGAGTAAAGTCTGACTGATGAACTTATAATGCCTAGAATTGGCAAGGCTGCCTATGTTCTCGAACTGAGTTCAGCCTGTACAACTGGAGACACATAAATGACTTCTGCCTTTTATCTTGCATGTGACAGTTAACAATTTAATCTCCTGTTTGTTGTGCAGGTTAGATGTACTTCCAGGTTAGTGGATTACAACAGGAGAGAAAAGTGCCTGTGCTTGCAAAACAATTACTCTGATCCTCCAATCGTTTATGTGTTATAAAGCAAGGTAATCTCTCAGATATTATATACATGCATTTAGATTTCGAATTTCTTGATGCTCAGCAGTGTGCTGGGTGTTCTGATCACTCAGTTTTAGACCCACATTTCATTTAGAGGGCATCTTAACTGAAGGAGGTGTCATATGAGCAATAACTTGTTGTGCCTCTTTTATCAGTTGCTTGGGTAAAGTTACTTTAATTCCCTTTCAAATAAAGTTCTTGATGAAGTACAAGGTATGAGGTTTGCAGGAGTCTTGGCTAATTCAGAGTTGGCTATTGTGTCAAATAATGTTGACCATGACTACAGTCTCTTCTGACCCTCATACTTCCTATACCAGTTTGTATAACTTGAACAGAAATGTGTGAGCAGGGAGGAGTTGACTGGAAAGGATCAGAGCTGGATTTTCTTCAGTGCCTGTTTGTCCCAAGTGCAATGACTGCAAAATGAGCAGTATCTTCTCCCCTTTGACAAATGGGGAGAAAATAGCTCTTTCTGTAATAAATGTTTGTTTCCTTTGAACTCATCTTGTTTGTCAGTTTAGTTGCACCCTTCTCATCATGTCCATTGTTTTACAACAGTTTTCATTCGGTTTGGTTGTTGGTGGACAGAGAAGAGGAAATGAGCTGTCATGTTGGGGAGGGAGGACTGGGCTGGCAGAATTGCAGCACTGCTGGCTGTGCAGGCTGTCCAGGCACCGTTGGCTGATGCTGGCACTGCCAGAAGTTTTAGAGAAGTTGATGCTGGTAGCATTTTACTTTAGTCCAGGTGGAAACTTAATTCTCATATAGATGCATGTCACGATGGCAGCTGAGGCTGGTCCTGGCCTGCCCTCCTTCTTCCTGAAGAGCTCTAGTGGCTACTGCCCTCTGAACCAAATCCTTCCTAATTACCCCCACAACTCCCTAATAACCCAGTACAGAACAGCTATCGCATTGGCTTGCACAGATGTGTGCTTGTGATGGAATGCAGGCCTCCTTCATACCCTATCCACTCTTTGTTTGGGTCAGGTCCTTTAAAGGTAGGTGCTTCAGTATTCATTCACTGCCTTGTCTTCTCTGCATCTCCTTTTCTTGCTTTTTGAAGGGTATCAGCTTATACAAGAAGATGAAATAGACATCTGGCCCCATCAGAATTGCCACACAAATTGGCACTGTATCATTTCCTTGTTTATGCCCTGATAAACTTTCTGTCAGACAGGGTGAATAAAATCTGACAGTGTAACAGAGCACTTGAGATATGAATAGTACACTTTAACACTAGGTTGAATTCACTGGTTCATTAAATAAAGGATGAAAAGTGTGTGCCAGTCCAAAATCAGATTGTCATGTTTGCAGTGACTTGGATGCTCTGATGCCTCTGTGTCTCTGTGCTTTTCAGGGAGTGTTTAAGTCACAGGAAAACCACTTTTACTTGAGCACACCTTGGCTTCTCCATTGCTTTGGGTGTCTAACCCGAGTAGTTGGAACTTATATACTCAAATTCTAGCAAAACTCATTGTCTTTGCAGCTTCATTTGTTCTCATTAGTATGTCTCTGATATAGAGATTAGATATCCACATGATTAGAAAAAGGCTCAGCTCTGTGCAAAACTATTCCTTCCCCTTGAAGGGTGGTGGATTAGTGTTGTCTAGTTCCTTGGCTGGTGCTCTCTTTTTCTTCATCTTTTCTCTTTAGATATTGCACTGTCAGAAGAGCGAGTTCAGGGGGAAACAACACTGGCTGAGGACACTTAGTCCAGATAATTTTGATTTTCTGGCTTAACATAGTTTTTTAGGGCTATGTATAAAACCAGTGAGGCATATAGATGGTTGGAGGTCCCAAAGGTCTCAGGATATGGTTTAATTTTTCTGGAAATTAATCAGTTGGGATAGAAGTGAATATTTCTTCTCATCAAGCTCTGTGCTGTAGCCCTTGTGCTTCTGAGGAGAATGTTTGACGTTTCAGAGAAGTAACTAGAAATGCAAGAAAGTTTGTTTTTTATGTCAACTGGGACAGGCCAGCAACACAATTAACTAATTTGTGCATGTTGTCATATTCATGTGGATTTGTTATAATTTTATGTGGTGTTATCCTTAAAATAAGTATAGCTGTTTCTTATCAGTTTATTTTTTAAAAGCTGCATTCAGTTCCTCTCTAGCTTTTATACTGACACCACAGACATGCTGCAATGAAAAAAATTGGTTTGCTCTTCCAAATATGATCAGTTACAGACAGGATAAGCTTCTGACCTATCCTATATATATATATATGTACAACATATATATTAGTTCTTGATGAAATAGGTAATTCTTAGCTGTTTTTAGTAAGCCTCACTCATAGTCCCATTAAGTCTTTATTTCAGCAGCCTGAAATAACGACTGGCTGAAATCACGAGACTGGGATCAGAATTAGAAAGAGTATTAGGAATCTGAAACGTTTGTTACTTCCCGCACTTGTACAGAGCTCACAAGGGAAAACTATCCTGCTGAGGCTTGTTTTCCCACTACCTCACCAAAAGCAGCTCTGAAATCATTTTTACTGTGTTGTACCTGAAGACAGTGATTAAAAGCCTCTTTGCAAGTACATTGTGTTAAGCAGGCAAAAGACAACGCAAAGACTTTGAAACTGCTTTCCATTTTGCCATTGGTAGGAGATGGGTTTATTTAGCAATAAATATTACTGAATGCGCAACTCACACACTGTAGTCGTCTTCTCACTACAGTTACATACTCTTACACACATGCCATCTTGTACAGAAGACCTGTTTTGATACTAACTAATAAACTGCAAAACCCCTTCCAAAGCTACTGTATACAAGGAAGGCTGTTAGTGATTTATCTGTAATTCCTTCATATCAATCACTCGCTTCTATCTCATGTTTATTATTCATACGAGGGGTTGTAAGGTGGGCCATCTTTCCTTTTTTATGCAGGACAGATTCATTTACTGGTCATGGAGTACAGATAAGAAGGGCTTTTGTTTATAAACCCATTATGTAAACTCTTCTCCTTGCTTATAGTTTATGGAGCATAGAGAGCATGATTCTCTTCCCACTTACATATAAACCTTCGACTACTGTAACTCACAGGAATTCACTTAAGTTATTCCTGGTTTACAGTACTGTAAGATAAGAGCTAGAGGATACTTAACTTTAAGAAAATGGAACAGGTTTGCTGTTCCCTAATACCTGACATTATGCATTCCTAAAACCTTAAAATTACATGTGTGTTATAAGAAGGTGGTTTTTTTCTTTCAGAATACTGCTAGTCTAGTGGATTTATTTTTTTTTTTTAATCAAGAATCCACACCATTCAAATAGTAAGCTTCCAAGTCTCCCACCTTTGATTTGAAGTTCAACGATGTCTGAAGAAGAGTACATTTATTTTCTCAGCCTGTACTGCTTATGTTTGGAGCTTTTGGATTTCCACTAACAAGGTTTGCATCCTGATGTCCATAGAAAGGAAAAAGATGTGCAGACTTTATCCAAATTAGATGCAAATTTGTTATGTGCTGATATTGCTTTTATGAATGTTGCTATGAAATTGCCTGTGTTTTGTACAGGACTCAGTTCTTCACAGGTCTGGGAATGGTGGGATATGGAGTCTTTCCTCAGCTGCTACTAAGCTGACTTGGTTAATGGACATTAGCTTCCTTCAGAAATTCCTCATGAATTTTTTTGGTATTATCAATTTCTGTTGGACCAAATACTGAATTAGTGTGTAGACTGTTAGGGGTGACTGTGTGAGTTGGGTGGCATCATCTGACAGACCCGCCACCACTTCTGCACTCATTGCCATGGGCAAGGAGTCTTCTACTCCAGATCTGGCGGAACAGCATCATTCACATTCTCCCCTTCTTTTTCTCTCTTTTTCTTGACTTCACAGTATCACAGTATGTTAGAGATTGGAAGGGACCTCAAAAGATCATCTAGTCCAATCCCCCTGCCGGAGCAGGAGCACCTAGATAAGGTTACACAGGAATGTGTCCAGGCGGGTTTTGAATGTCTCCAAGGAAGGAGATTCCACAACTTCCCTGGGCAGCCTGTTCCAGTGTTCTGTCACCCTCACTGAGAAGAAGTTTCTTCTCAAGTTTAAGTGGAACCTCTTGTGTTCCAGTTTGCACCCATTTCCCCTTGTCCTATCATTGTTTGCCACTGAGAATAGCCTGGCTCCATCCTCGTGACACTCCCCCTTTATATATTTATATACACTAATAAGGTCACCCCTCAATCTCCTCTTCTCCAAACTATAGAGACGCAGCTCCCTCAGTCTTTCCTCATAAGGGAGATGCTCCACTCCCTTAATCATCTTAGTTGCCCTGCGCTGGACTCTCTCCAGCAGGTCCCTGTCCTTTTTAAACTGAGGGGCCCAGAACTGGACACAATATTCCAGATGAGGTCTCACCAGGGCTGAGTAGAAGGGGAAGGAGGACCTCTCTTGACCTACTAACCACCCCCCTTCTAATACACCCCAGGATGCCATTGGCCTTCTTGGCCACAAGGGCACAGTGTCGGCTCATGGTCATCCTGTCGTCCACTAGGACCCCCAGGTCCCTCTCCCCTACACTGCTCTCTAACAGGTCGTTCCCCAACCTATACTGGAACCTGGGGTTGTTCCTGCCCAGATGCAGGACTCTGCACTTTCCCTTGTTATATTTCATCAAGTTATTCCCTGCCCAACTCTCCAGCCTGTCCAGGTCTCGCTGGATGGCAGCACAGCCTTCTGGCGTGTCGGCCACCCCTCCCAGCTTAGTGTCATCAGCAAACTTGCTGATAGTACACTCAATTCCCTCATCTAAATCATTGATGAATATATTAAATAATACTGGTACCAGTACCGACCCTTGAGGCAATCCACTAGATACAGGCCTCCAACTAGACTCTGCCCCATAGACTACAATTCTCTGGCTTCTCTCCTTCAGCCAGTTCAAAGTCCACCTCACTGCCCGATCATCCAGACCACACTTCCTCAATTTAGCCGCGAGGATGCTGTGGGAGACAGTGTCAAACACTTTGTTGAAGTCAAGGTAGACCACATCCACCGCTCTGCCATCATCCATCCACCATGTTATTTCCTCATAAAAGGCTATGAGATTGGTGAAGCATGACTTCCCCTTGGGGAAGCCATGTTGATTGCCCCTCATAACCCTCTTATCCTTGATATGCCTTAAGATGGCACCAAGGATAAGGTGTTCCATCACTTTCCCAGGGATGGAGGTGAGGCTGACCGATCTATAGTTACCCGGGTCCTCCTTCTTGCCCTTTTTGAAGACAGGAGTGACATTTGCTTTCCTCCAGTCCTCAGGCACCTCTCCCGTTTCCCAAGACTTAGTAAAGATGATGGAGAGCGGTCTAGCAATGACCTCCACCAGTTACCCCAGCACCCGCGGGTGCATCCCATCTGGACCCATGGATTTATGGATGTCCAGATTGCTCAACTGGTCTTTAACCCATTCCTCATCGACTAAGGCAGACGCTGCGTTGACCTATCTTCCTCTGAGGTCTCAGCGGTACAGGGCTCTTCAGGACTGCCTCCGGCAGAGTACACAGAGACAAAGAAGGCATTCAGTAACTCTGCCATCTCTGTATCTTCTGTCACCAGGGCACCCGTCCCATTCATCAGCGGGCCTACATTGCCTCTGGTGTTAGTTTTATCTGCCATGTATTTGAAAAAGCTCTTTCTGCTGTCCTTGACCCCTCTCGCCAGCTTTAATTCCAAGGAGGCCTTAGTCATCCTAGCAGCTTTCCTACATCCTCTAGCAGCAGCCTTATATTCTTCCCAAGTGGCCAGCCCTTCCTTCCATGACCTGTAAACTCTTCTCTTCCCCTTGAGCATACCCAGCAATTCCCTATTTAGCCACGCAGGTCTCCTGACCCTCTTCCTTGACTTCCTACGTGTCGGGATGCTCTGATCTTGAGCTCGGAAAAAGCAGTCCTTGAACGTCAACCAACTATCTTGGGCCCCTTTACCTTCAAGCAGCCTAGCCCATGGGATTTCCCCTAGCAATTGCTTGAAGGGGCCAAAGTTTGCCCTGCTAAAGTCCAGGGTTGCGATTCTACTTGCTATTCTACTGACCCTACCACACAAGATCCTGAATTCTACCATCTCGTGGTCGCTGCAACCAAGGCAGCCCTCAACCTTCACTCCTTCAAACACACCCTCCTTGTTAGTGAGGATGAGATCCAGCAGCGCACCTCTCCTGGTTGGCTCATCCACCATTTGCATGAGGAAGTTATCATCCATACACTGGAGGAACCTCCTGGACTGCGGCTGGGTTGCCGAGTAGTCCTTCCAGCAAACATCAGGGAAGTTAAAATCCCCCACAACGACCACGGCCTGTGACTGTGAGGCCGCTCTCAGCTGCCTATAGAAGGCCTCGTCAACTTCCTCACCCTGATCCGGTGGCCTGTAACAGACCCCCACAACAGTATCGCCCCTGCCAGCCTGCCCCTTAATTCTCACCCACAGACTCTCAACTCGCTCATCATCTGTCCCCGGACAGAACTCAACACATTGTAGCTGCTCTCGCACATAAAGAGCAACCCCACCACCCCGCCTGGCTGGCCTGTCTTTCCTGAAAAGGACATAGCCCTCCATGACTATATTCCAGTCATGTGAGCTGTCCCACCACGTCTCTGTAAGTGCCACCAGATCATAATCTCCTGACTTAACACAGGTTTCTAGCTCCTCCTGCTTATTTCCCATGCTGCGCGCATTGGTGTACAGACATTTCAGGGAGCGAGCTGAGCACACCGATTTCACCCTAGGATTACAGGAGGCCTCCCAGTCTTCATCAATTCCGGAGCGCTGTCCCACTGAGGCAAGCCCAGCTACAACCCCATCCCCCTTCGAATCTAGTTTAAAGCTCTCCAAATGAGCCCTGCTAATTCGTGCCCCAGCATCCTTTTGCCTCTGTGCGATAAACCTTTCCCACATGCCAATGTCCAGACTGGTGCCCTATAAAACCAGCCGTTATCAAAGAATCCAAAGCCCTGCCTGCAGCACCAGCCTCGAAGCCAATCGTTTATGGACTGCATTTTCCCATTCAGTCCCACATCATCAACAGAAGATGGAAGGAGCGAAGAGAAGATCACCTGAGCCCCAGAGTCTTTCACCATCTGCCCCAAGGCCCTGTAGTCTTTCTTTATCTCCCTCAGACTGCGGGAAGCAACTTCCCCCTCACCTGTCTGGAAGACCAGCAGCGGGTAGTAGTCTGTCGGGCGCACCAGGTTGGGGAGCGCCCTGGTGATATCCCTGATCCGGGCTCCAGGCAGACTACACACTTCCCTATGATGAGGGTCAACTCTGCATATCGGGCCCTCTGTTCCTTTCAGAATGGAATCACCTACTACAATGACCCTTCTTTCTTTCTTACCAGAGGCAGTCTTGAAGTGTGAAGTCGACCGCTTTTTCCTATGTGGCCTTGTAGGTGGGCCTTGCACCACATCCTCACCTACCTCTCCTTGCAGATCCAGAGCCTCAAACCTATTACAGAGGGACACCTGGGGAAGTGGGGCAGGAAGGGAGGAGGGCTGCCCACGACGCCGACCCAGAACTCGCTTCCAACCCTCATCATCTTTTTGGTCCCCTACCTCCGGGCGACAGCTACAGGACAGGGGCTGTCTCGGGCCATTCCCCTCTGTCTGAGAGGGGAGGGGGTCCATCCCCTTTTGGGGGGTATCTCCCTGGAGCCTGTTTTGACTGCACAGATCAGGGGTCCTTCAGGAAAGCCTCCTAGAAAGATCATCAAAACACTGACTTGTGTTAATAATAAAGTGAGAACGTTAGTAGGTCTGTGTTTTCTACAGGAAATGCATAGGGAGCATAAGTTTCTGAACACCTGGAAGGATGTTTAGCTCATAATATTGAATCATTTTCAGAAAATCACGTCTCTGACTAGCATGTAGTCATTTCGTGCATGACCCCTGTATCCTACTGGTCTTCTTGGTATGCTTTTCCACCATTACTTGTGCACACAGTGCTTTTGTGTTGCATTATTAATGGTAACCTTTTCCCTACAGGCTGTCTTGTTAGTCAGCCATTGTTTTGACCTCCTGGCCTGAGTTATCCAGGAGGAAAATGTCAGTGGACAAACTTGTAGCTTTTTTGGTGTCCCTTCAAGAATGCTTTTGTTGTTTTGTGAGGTTTTTTTCCTAGCTGTGGTAATATATAGAAACTGCCACCCTCGAAAGTGCAGAGCACAAAGGTGATCTGATAATTATGGCTAAAGGCAGACCCCTGAAATGTTGAGTTTTGCCTGAGTACTGTGGTTTGCATCACTATTTAAAACAAGGCAAGTCTGTCATCTAGGAGAAACAGAACAGCAGCAAGAGCCCATAACCAGCTAAACAACTGACCAATACAAACCCTCACTTGACCCAAATCATTTTCAGAGACATGCAAATACAAAAGCTTTCTTTGGAGAAATGTTTGTGGATGGTAGCTAGCATTTGTCTTGTGTCATCGTATATAAGCGTAACTTGAGGTTCGCTTTTTTTGTCCACAGGAAGTGTGTGATTGCCTGATGGTCACCAGTGTTTCTTGCAAGGTAGCTGTTGACCTGCTGGGAATTCCAGGTCAGAATAATACTTGCAGGATTATCCCAGCTCTCCTGGGCAATGTTACTTTCGTACACTTCCCTGAGATTTGTTTGAAGTCTTTTGTGAATCTTTTCCTTAGAAATCAAAAGAAAAACTTGTTTTGCTCTTTCAGGAATCCCTTGATAGGAGAAGGGTTATGAACATCAAGTTTTCTACCTGGTCATATTTTCAGTCATTACTTTTGTCATTTTCCAATAAACACTTCATTGTAATATTATTGACCACTTAGGCATACGATCACAAGAAGTGGCAATAAATATCTGGAGCTTAATGTTGAGCTGATCCAGAAAACAATGTTTCTTCTTGACTCCAGTATCTTTGGATCATGACCTAAGTGCTCTCTCAGGCTTTCAATGCTCATCTTTCCAGTAAAATCTGATGACTTAGAGTAGCAGGGAGGGTGAGAGTATTTGAAGAGTAAGAATAAAAGGAGGAACTGAATTATTTGACAGTAGATCTGATAGAGAAGGAAAAGAATAATGTTGTAGGAAAGAAGATGTAATCTTAAATATTTACTGCTCTGTTGTCAATGTCTCTGGACTGATTTAATATAGCATTATAAAAAAGTAAATTGTGCCAGACACACTTTCATTTTGTATGAAAAAATAAATTTAGCTGCAATTCAGTAAATGTTTAGGAAAGTAACAGATATTGTCTTGTATAAAGAACCTAAGATCAATAGCACTAACTTTTTAAAAGGACCTAAAGTTGCACTTTTATTGCATGTTATAAATAATCTTGTCCTTAGTATTGTGTCCCCAGGCAAACAGATCAGGAACTCTTTAAGGAGGAGATTGGAGTTCAATGTGCTCAGGTTTTCAGTACCTCTAATTTCCACAAACTTCCATATCCTTGTGTTTGGGATTTTTCCCTAAAAAAATTATTTTCATTTTTCTGGGATGGCTGTTTTTTCCAGGGTTACTACTTTGCCCTTGGTTCAGATAGATACAGCTAAAAAACAAAACAATGTCTTCAGGATATTCCTTTTAGGGCTAAGCACAAATACAGTGCCTGGGATATTATATGGAAGTCAGGCCTTTTCCTGCTAAGCACGCAGCTGTTGAAATAAATGGGTAGGTTGTGATTTCTGTACTGCTCAGATGTTTTTTGGGCTGCAATTGATATGTAGATACAGATCAGTAGATACTAATTTTATTATTTCATCTTGTTCTTCTTAAAAACTCACCATAACACTGAATTATAGCATAAAAGGACGTGTTTTGAGTCAAGTGTGTGCTTAAAGCAAGGGCTCAGCATAAGTGTAGAGTTTAAATCTCCCTGCCCCTGTGAATTCTTTCCCAAATCACTGTCCTTTTTGGAGCCTGGAGAGATTTACTGATTAGGCACAGATTGGTGCTTAATCAGAGAAAGTCAAAAACGCCCGCCTTCGATGAGGCTTGCTTCCGGGGGGACCACTGCCATCCTGGTCCTCCTGCACAGCTGGGTGCTCAGTAGGGCCAGCAGCTTTGTCAGGAACATGCCTGTGAGTTAGCATCAGACAGCTAAAGCTGTTACTGCCCATAGCTGTCTGCTCCACCCTGCTGGTGGTAAACCCACTTTGATGTCAGGTTAACTCAGAATGCCGGGCTGAAAAGCAGTGTGAGTTAAGAGTTGATTCATGAGTGGATCAGACATCTCTGCCTTGGGGGCAGTAACACCTGTTAGGCAGGTGGGGAGGAAGGCAGGGAGTGGTATCAGCTTCAGCTGTCCAATTTTCATCTGCTGCTGCATGTCCATCAGAGCCCTGCAGTCACAGGTTGCCCTTGATTAAAATGTCCTTCCCAGCCTGAGCTATGCTGCTCCTTGTACTCAATGGGATTGAGGTTTACAGGATCAAAAGTTCTGGCTTTTCTTGACATATGGCCACAAGCCTATTGCAAAAGCAAACTTTTCTGACCATATGAGTCAGAGCTGTGTGATGCTCTCTTCAGCCCTCAGCATGAGGATAGGGAAGACTGCAATTTGAAACTCCAGCAGCTGCCTTTTCCTTCTGCTTCTGCAGTTTTTCTGACATCTTCTCTACCTTACTGGATTTGTCAAAACCTGCACTTAATTTTGCAAATCTCAGTAATTTTCTCTGTTTACGTTACACTACATTTTGCTAACATGTTTTAGTAAATCTGTTTTTCTACTCAGATCTTAAAGGCAGCTGCAGTTAACAGCCATGCGAATACCATAGGGTTAGCTTGGTCAACCGAGTGCTTTCTTTTAGGATATCACAGTTGTTCTCAATTTAAGGACTACCTGTTATGGACAAAAAACCATGGTCAGTCCTGGACATTGTAGGCAAAATAGTTAAGTTTAAAAACTTGGGTGTAATTTGTTGTTTGTGTTTGTTTGTTTGTTTTCTGCTTTGCTTAGTGGCTTGCTTTTATCTGTAGGAGCCTCTATATGGTTTTATTAAAAATGATAATCCCATTTATGAATGATTTCCTGATCTCTTGCAGTCTGAGCTCTGCTGACCATCTGAAAAGCCTTGCCAGCCTCTGAGAAATTTCAGTCATAGACAAAGTCTTTATTAGTAAAGCAGAAACTGCTGAAAGTTGTCAATTAATCTCGTATTGTTTTGACCAGCCTCCCAAATTCAAGTAAGATGGAAGAAGCTGATTTGCTTGATTAAATTAATCTTGTGGTGTATTAAAGGACTTTATATAAACTGCACCTAGACAATATGCTGGGGTCAATTGCGGGGTATACAGGTACCCATGGTAAAGAAGCTATGTTTCAGGAGTAGCTTGGGAAACACGGAGATGCAGAACTGCTTTGGAGTGCATGCTAAGCTTGGTAGTACAGATGTAGCTCAAACATCTTCTGTTCCTGCTTATGATGACAAAAATAGTATTGCTAAATAGTCCTGCCTTTCTTTCTGGCATGAAATCCATTAAAAAGAAATGAAAGACACTTGTTATTATCTTCTACGCAGAAGAAACTAGTTGCACTGGAAGCAGTGCTGAAAGAAGTAACCTCGCTGTAAGATCTTCTGGCAGTACTTACTCAGCAGAGATGAATAAGGAGGGAGAACATCAGAAAGCAGAGGACGTATGGGTGAGTAGGACAATCCATGTCATGAAAGCTTTCATTAGAAACCGGATTTATTCTCCTGGGTTCTTTTAATATTTTTTGTTTATTGTTTTCCAATAAACAAAAAATTGCCTCTTATATATGTGTATTAGTGAGAAACACAGGAGTATTACTGCTGGTACTCAGCCCGTGCAGAAGTGTAAAAGCTGCAGTGGAGCTGCTTTCACCTCCCACTCACTCTGAGAGCTGGAAAAATAAAAATACAGATGCCCGGAACAGGTAGAAAAAAATAAAAATAAATAAAAATCTGTAGTTGTGTAGTCCCAGTGAAACTCACCCTTATACTCGCAAAAACTTTGTTCTATCAAAATCTCCATGCTTTTCCTATGGCCAGTTCATATCCCATTATTTTACAATTAGGAGATTATTATTCTTCTAAGGTACCAAATCAGATATATACCTTGGAATAGGAAAATATTAGGAATGATGTATCCCTTCACTCCTTTTTTAGTTTGCTGATAATGAGCCAAAATTGACTTGGCTTTGTAGAAGTACAGGTCTGTATTCAGATTAGTTATACGCTAAATACACTTTCGCTGTAGGAAAAAGTCTGCAAAACTCCTGAAAGAAGTTGCTAGCTCTCTGAAACAAAATGTTCCTCATCCATATTTTCATTTCTTCCCTTTTTTTTCCTTTTTTTTTCTCCTTTTGCAGACCCACTAAATGAACGTGGGATTGTTTGTTTTCTGCTAATTAAAACCATTAACTAAATTATTTAATTATCCCAAGTTTATTGGATCACTCTGGTTGGGAGTGAGTAAGAAAGATTTGATCAGGTAAATATATATAGCTGAGGAAAGTATGCGTTTAATGTGGGAGTTGGCATGGGTTAGTGCGCCAAATATTATTTTAGATTTGTTTTTTTAAACACAAAAGATGGTGAATAAAGATAGTTATTTAATCTGGTTCTGTTTCTCTGGAGTCAGTGCTAGTGTTGCATTGATCAGGTACAGGGTTGGGTGTGTTCTTGCCCCTTCCATTGCTTCCCTTACTCCTTTCCTTCCAGTCAGGGTGTCTCTTGTTCTGCCTCAGATTAGTGGATGAGGGAAACTAAAGCAAATGCAGTCTCCTGTGGGCTTGCGTACAGTTTAGGGTGGAAAGGGGATTGCAGCCACAGAAAGACTTGCATTAGATCTTTAGCAGACTCCGTCAAACCTCTTTGCCTTGCTACACAGTACATCCTAAAGTGTCTACTTGCAGTACAACAGGGGATTAAAAACCACAACTATGACCTGCCTCAGAAACAGACTAGGGAAGAGGGAAAGTGTCAACCAACAGTTTTCGTTATCATCTTTGAAGCTTTGCTATTTCTTACTCTCTATCATTTTTCTTTCAAATCTCTTACTCTAAGCACATGCCTCAGGAAAGCATTAAAATAACATATTGACTTCTGCAGCTCCTGCCTCTTTTCTTTCTCTAACAAATATTTATGCAGGTTTGAGAGCAACACAGTGCATGGAGCCATCACAGTGATGGCTGTTGAGCTGGGTTCAGCTCCTAGACTTTTGTTTTCTAGAGCCTGCTCTCAGACTCTGCCTTGCTCTGACTCTTGCACTCTCAGAAATGCCCAGGGTGCAGACAGAGCCTGATGGCTACCCACACACCTCTGCCTTACCTCTGGTCTTGGTAGTCTGTTTCCATCAAGCTCTCAGTTTCCTTCCTAATAGTTCCTGGTTTCAAACATTTTCTGTTTGAAACAGAAAATGTTTCACTTTGCTGTCTTCTCTGTTCTCACATTTCTGATTCATGCAGATGCTGGGGATGCAGAATAGAGTGTAACACAGACCCTGCTGGTAGTCTCCCTCTGCTGCAAAAACTGGCCCTTTCTTTTAACTGGTTATTAATCTAGGAAGGGATCTTCACTTTCTCCTGGGTATTTTTGTATTTTTTTGTTTTGTTTGGAGTTAACTGGAAGTTCAGCTGTAATTGAAGGTAAACCTTTGGGTCCAGAGGAGGAACTTAAAGAGGACTGAGGGCTGAGAGAGTTGGGTTTGCTCATTTTAGAAAAGACAAGGCTCTGGGAAGACCTTATTGTGACCCTTCAAGGCCTATAGGAAAGATGAGGACAGACTTTTTAGTAGGGCCAATAATGATAGGACAAGGGGCAAGGGCTTTAAATCAAAAGAGGGGAGATTTAGGCTAGATACCGGGAAGAAATTTTACTATGAGGGTGGTGAAACACTGGAACAGGTTGCCCAGAGGTCGTGGAAGCCTGTGAACATGCAAGGTCACATTCAAGCCACATTCACATTCAAGTCACATTCAAGCCACATTCAAGGTCACATTCAAGGTCACGTTCAAGCCCTGTGGACATTCAGGGTCAGGCAGGACAGAGTTCTGAGCAGCCTGATCTAGTTGAAGATGTCCCTGGTCATTGCAGGGGAGTTGGAACTAGATGATCTTTAAAGCTCCCTTCCAACTCTAAACTATTCTATGATTCTAAATCAGTTAAGAAAAAGGAATCTGGATTGCATTTGTCTTGTCTTCTTAAGGAAAGAAGTTGTGAATGGGGTAGAGCTTTCAAAAATCATGAAGGAACAAGATGATAGCCTGTGCAGGCAGAAGTGCATACCTCTTTCAAATGATTCAGTCTTTGTTGTGGTGTCTTGGAAATATCATGTGTAATTCTGCTAAGCACACTGAATCATTAAATACTGTAAGCTCTTTCCATTATTAATTGTTCTCACATTCTATAAAGCAGGAAAACAGCCAAAGGTGCATAATCTTAATTCCTAGTCTCCTTATATAATTTAACTAGTGTTCAGTGACCTTTATCTGGAGAATGATTTTT
Organism: Neopsephotus bourkii; assembly: GCF_033783945.1. NCBI lineage: Eukaryota > Metazoa > Chordata > Aves > Psittaciformes > Psittacidae > Neopsephotus > Neopsephotus bourkii. Next base: position 52,395 of record NW_026902000.1, read on the forward strand.
TAAAAGCCTTTTCAAAATCCTTTTTTTTTTACATGACATCCGTACTTTCAGCTATGCCTGAGTTTTTTTGCCAAGCTTGGGGGAAGGTCAGGATATTATATGAAACAGATCATCTTGCTTGTAGCCATTCTCCAATAAAGAAATAAAAGAGATCACTAAAGCATGTTGAAGCCATGATAATCCAGATTTTGGAAATTCCTGTTAGCAGAGCACTTGCGGGTATTAACAGAAAATATGTTTTCTTTAAGGATGAGTACCTGCAATAGCTGCTGTCACTCAGTGACTGAGAGCTTTCTGTGCATGCAGATATCATGCTCAAAAAAGTGTTGCTCACGTCGCAGTCTTGATATGTGCCTTATTATGGTCAGATCGGTAAAAGCAGAAGTATGTCAAATCTGACCACACTTCAAACTACATTAACCTTTTTTTTGGAAACTGGAAGATTTTTTTCACTGAGAAGTTTGTATCTGTTTACTCCTGATTGGGCAACCACCTTTCCCCCCCTATCTGTTAAGATAAAATGTGAATTTCTTTAAACTTTCTTTGCTTGAAGATGCTGGTGGACAAATAGCAGATACCTAAATAATAACAAATCATCAAATTCAGTAATATGTCACCAGTGATCCAAATAGCAGAATTCATTGCTCATTTTAAATAAAAACAAACAAAAATCCTTTGTGTATTCCAGGGCAAGGTATTCCCCAGGGAAAAAGAAAATCTAGGGAGTGCTTAATGCTTGATGTGCTGTGGTATATATCTTATTATAAGAATGAAAAATTGCACTTGTCACCTGCTGTATTTTCTGGCTGTTCACCTTTTAGGTACAGAAGTCTTCAAGGGCAAGTTCAGGAAATTAAGATAGAAGAAACAGGAAAAGATCAATATTTGCTATCTTTTTTTAAAAAAGAAGTTTTACTTGGCTTGAAGAGATCCTGTTATAAGGTATGCATAAGGTATGTCCTTATTTTGTACATTTTGAGCTACTTCCTAGGCCGATCATACGCATTTCAAAGAAATGAAGAAGTGTGTAGAAATATGGGCAAGAGAGATTGATTTATTAATTTTTTAGGGTAACTATTCTATCCTACATTGCTCGTATGAGAAAGAAAACCCCAAGTGTGAACCAGTTGCAATGCAGTGAAATTTCCTACAAAAAAAAAAAAAAAAAAGAGAGAAAAGTTTAAATCAGCTTAAGTTTTGCATAGAAGTTCAAATTACTGTCCTGGTGTTGCTCATTGAAATGGAGGCAAAATTGTATTACTCTGTTGTGAGAAAGCCAGGACTGGGTAGTCAGCAAAACAAATTACTGATTTCTGATTAATTCGAAAGTAACAGAGATAAAACTGCTACAGAACTATGTGTTTATTTGTTTATAATGTTCCTGGCCAAAGTGTTTCACTGAACACTGACATGTTGAGTAACTAGCGTTGTAGGTCATGCGTTGCTTTCTATAGTTCTGATAATTATAAGTTTAAGAACTATATAAAGCATTAAAATTAAATCCTCCTGCTAGGTGAGGATTGTTTTCCAGAGCAGATGTTACACTTTCTTATGGTATTTAATATCTTAAGGGTTCAAGCTTCTAGAAGAGCATTCAAGTCTGTAACTGTGAGAGCAGAAGAAACATGGCAAAACAAAGAAGTCAAGCAGCACCCCTTGAGCACATGAGCTGTGGGCAGGAAACATAGTGTATTTTCCTGTTCTCTATTTTGTCCCATTTTACTCAGCCTTGTTTCACGTTACTTCTTGAAATTTAATCCTTACACATACAGGTAGTTAATCCTAATGGGCATCTGAAGGGTAAAGCATTATTTACTAAAATGTGGTGTCAGACCTTGAGGGTATAAAGTGGGAGTATCATTCTGTTCTTCCTCAGAAGAAAATGGGCACAGGCAGCCCTATCTTAGTGTTGTGCTGGGAACAAAGTACATGACTTTCATGTTTCTGTTCTAATGCCAAAGGCTAAATTTATAGGTAGAACTGACAGTTGGTATAGATACAGTGTTTGTAGAGTGATCAGATTTGCTATGGAAACTGCTGACATGGATCTCTATCTCAACGGTTATTGAAGTTAATTTTTTGAGTGAAGTCTCAACATAACTGCTGGAGATTTTAACTTGCAATGGATTTGTCACAGGTTGGAGACATTCCTAAGAGAAATGCCCTCTAGATTTTACCTGATGTCATATCCAAAGCATATTCTCCGAAAATGGACACACTCTAACTTAGAGAAAACAAATACAGAGAACAGATATTTTTTTACTATTTATTAATAATTTTAACTTCGAAACTCCAGTACATTTGAAAGAGAAAAACACATGCTGCTCCAATAAAGCTCCTCAAGGAAGTCCTTAATAACTATTGTTCATACTCCCATTAACACTTAAAGCAGATAGAAATGAATCTTCTAAGTGCCAGACAGAGAAGATTAAGAAAACCTTTTCTGTTGAAGTCACCAGTTACAAAATGTTTCCTTTTTAAAGCACATCCAAGCATAACAGCAGTTTTTTTCTCAGTAGATTAAGTAATCTTTTTATTTGAAAGACTTTATTTAATTGTGTACTGTTAGAGGGTGATTTACTGTTATCCAGTGTTTATAGGGACTTTCATGGCAGGAAAGCTTTTAGTTGTTGGGTTTTTTTGGTAGGATTTTTTTTTTTTTAATTCGCTTCCAGAAAACTTTAAATGTGAGGTCTTGTAAACTAACCTGTGTTTTCATGAAGAGATATGTAGACAGATACATAAACAGACCTGTATTGTAGAAGTGAGGTATAATCATCTATAGCTGTGAAGTTAACACTCCATCAAGCATTAGACATTTAAAAAAAAAAAAGTTGTTGTTTGCCCTTAAATATCCAGAGGTATTGAAATACAGGTTTTTCACCAGTTTAAAAGTCCAATTCTGCAGTACAAGTGGTGTTTATTTACTTTCCCTTGTCACATATTTTTTAGTATGATGAATAATACCTTTTTTCCAGACATGTAAAATATAAATGAACCTTGAATATACGTCTGAAAGTATTCTGACAGCAAGTGGTCATTATAAATAGTGCATTGGTGGGCCTCACTTGAAGCTGAATAATATCCAACTGTTTATATTCAACAAATAAAATTAAGATACTATTTCCTGATATAGAGGAGCATTCTTTGTGAATGTGGCTTTGCAAGCAGAGCTGTCTGGAAAGCAAACTTAGTGCTCTGACTGCAGCACTCTGCTGCTCCTGGGTCCCAGACTAATTTTGCTGTGTGGCTCTTTGCTGCTGTCTGTCCATATGCCAGCTCCATCACCACTAGCTCAGGGATCTTCACCCATCCCTCCACTGCGAAGTGGGAACTTGCCCCTTGCCTCTTTGAGGCGGATTCATTTGCTCAAATGTAGACCTCTATGGTGTGTCTCCCTCTGAGGAAGCTGCTAAACTCAATTTGCAGGGAATGGAACAAGGATGAATGATCCTGGGGCCCTAAAAATGCCTTTTTGTTATTAGCAGAGCCTATGGTGCAATCTATAGTTGAATGTTATGAAGCATACCTTACGTGACCCATTAAAGCTTAGTCATCTGAAACTAAATGTTGGCAGTTAAATATATGTTTTGGGGAAATTCAGACTAATCATAAACCCAGGAGGAGTAGTAGCCTGAGGAGCATAAATCTGCAAATTTTCACCTACTGGAGGTCAAGGCTTGCTTGAAAATGTTGGCCTTTCTCAGTTGCCATCTTATAAAGTATAATAATACTGATTTTTAATTACAAATGATTTTATGCTCTCCATAAATTAAACCAGGCCTAAAGCCACAGTAAGAAGTACACCATCAAGGTATGACAAGTCTTATTCCCTTTGCACTGGACTTTAAAGATAACTTGATACAATACCTGATGTGTTAATCCTTTTTGATAAGTGCTACTGTCTATACATCCAAGAAAATAGGATACTAATTACTTCAATAGCTATTTCTGAATGCAGAGTAAGTAAATATAATATTTGGTACTTCTTTCTCTTCCCTTTCTTTGAAAATGTATGTATGGAAGTCGTCCTAAATAGCTCCATCTAGGGAAAAAGCCTGAGGGGTACTCTGTTTCAAGATGTGTCTATAGAATAAGATTTGCATCTGTGTGATATTTGCATTATAATGCAGCTCTCTTGAATTGACCTTTTGTGTCTGGGCAATGTTAAAAGTGCTGAATTACCTCTTAGATGCAAAACAGCAGTAGTGTCTCAAAAACAAGCTAAAAGCATATCACTAACAAACAATCAACTGTTCTCTGTTAACAGAAGCAGTCTGAAGCCCTTCATCCAATTTAAGTGATACCTGTAATAGAAGTTCTCAGTTTGACCACTGGAATCTAAATCACACAGGATAAAAGCACATGAAAATGGAGAACTAATATAGCTGCTTGAGAGTGCGAGAAGGAAAAATTAATAAGAGACCATGGGATCAAGGTTGGCTAGCTGTGATTGAAAATTAGAAGTGTTGAGCACTGTATGATTTCTTTGGTGTAAAAGAAATGAAATCAGTTTTGAAAGCTTAACAAGTATGTCTCCCTGTTACTCTTTGTAATTCAAAGCAAGTGTCTGCTGGTAATTTCTGCCAGAGTCTCCTGAAACCCCAATAGTTAAGGAGAATAATTCTGTTTGTTTTCTAAATGCTAATCTTTCTTATTCCTTCTGAATATGGGACTCAGGGTTAATTTTAGAGAGGAAATGCACATTTAATGTTACAGTGACATCTAGATAATTGCAGGGGAGCTCTACAGTGTTCCCTGGAGTCCTGGATCCCCTTGCAAGATGCCTGGAAGAGCTTGCCAAAGCTTCTGTCTAGTCTGGGTGCCTAGATTTCCATTTTGATGGAGTTGGGATGCAGTTGGACCATGAGCATGGAAGCTGCAATTTGATTCTTAACATTATGACTTGTTCTGAAGAACCTTGCAATGCAATCTGTCCAAGTTTGATACATAAATTTGATAATTAAATATACTTGATCTCAAGGGCAGTCTAACTTCCACATGTTTAAATCCTGCATGCCTTTTTGGTATCTTGTATTATACCAATGCAGGAAGAAGAAGAAATATGACCTTTTTATAAAATGGAATGTTGAATATCCCAGTGTCAATGGATTGTGTTGGACAATGCAGTACCAGGAATAGTACTGCTACAAGGAATGTTTTTACAAGCTTACAGTTTGCAGGCAGTGAAAGACAGATAAAAGCGATTCAGGTGCTTAACTGGGATAGACAACTATACCTGCTGATGCAACCTCTATATGGTTGGCTATTGTGATACAGGATCTATGGAATACCCATGCCCAGGTGGAATGTCAGCTGAGGCAGAAATATACCTGAAGGCATTTCAAATGAATAAGACAGTGTCTATGCATGTGAATTCCTCTTAAAGCTGTGAGAATTCAACAGTGACCTCGTGGCCCTTCTGCTTTATTAAGCTCCTTAGTATGACAGATTCTGATCTACTCTTTCCTTACTGGCAGAGTAATATTTTATGTCTGCTAGCACTTGTTTTAGAAAGTCAGCTAGGCCAAATTTGAGGATAGCATTTTGGCTGTAATCATTATAAGGGAATGATAGTTGGGTTGACACATTTTAACTGTAGCACGATTAATACTTGGAACTCATGATTTCTGTAATGAATAGATTTTCATGTTGCTTTGGTTTTCAGTTCGCAAAGAGGGGCTATATGATCTTTAAAATTGTCCTATGTTTTTTCATAAAATGAATGGAAATAAATAGATAAGAAAACATTTAGATGTGTGAGGAAATTTTTGATGTTTGAGGGCCTCATGAATATACAAGCAGAAACTTGCTTCCAGACCTAGTGAGGAAAGGCAGAACTACGCAGGTAGGAGACTACTACTTGGAATAATACCTTGATAATTCTGTTTGCTGATTATGTGTGCATTTATTGGCAATTGTTGTTATGATGCTCCCGCCCACCTTGCCCTGAACCTTCTTTGTCCTTCCCAGTTTTTCTTTTTAATTAGTCCTCTTCTTTGGTCCTAACATGTAGTAGAATTAAACAAGGCTCTCCAGGCTGCTAGTAAGATCAAAATCTGTAAAATGAAATGGAAGATAGAAACGAAACTTTGTTTGAACATTAAACAAAGAAAAATAATTATGATGAAGATCATAGTACTAAGATGAGTCTTCAATTACCACAGCAGTCTGGCCACGAAACTATAAAAATGAGGAAAAAAAAAATATCTACTCTAGCATCTCTCATTTTAATTAAACTGTGTCATTTTTAAGTGCTGCCATAAATTTTACTGCCAGGTTTATAAATCCTGACTTTAGGCCAAATTCTGATTGCAGATGAAGAGGTGCTATATCCACACAGGTTTCCATGGATTTATTTCAGAACAACTTTGATGTAGGGAAGGACTTTACTTCTTGTGTAGACCAAAACAAATATAATACAAATAAAGCAGTAGTTGAAAGAAAGTCTCTGCAGAACAGCAAAATAACAGTGAGCCTGGATTTTAGGTGCTACAATTAAAGTTTTTCATTTTATGTACCTCCCTTTAGCATGTCTATGGTGACGTTTAGTTGCTAGATCGGAGGGGGGTGTATAGACATGAATAATCTGTGAAGCCCACTGGAACTGGGATGTGCTAGGAGCTCATAAGCTCTTCTGCCTGGAGCCCAAAAAAGTCTATTTGTAAAATAAGATAGGCAATGTTAAGAAAAATATACAGTAAAATTTGCTGCAAGTTATCCTATTGGGGATTTTTCTATTTTTATTGAAAAGTTTTGAGTTAAGAAAGAGAAAAGTTGTCCCCAGGGCAGCGTAAAGATAACAAAGTCATTCCTCTAAGTGTTTATGGTGTCTTCTGAGAGAAAATCTTCATATTGGTGTGCTTATTTTATCTTACTTTTATCTCACATTGAAAGACTGAGCTATACAAATTTAACTTTGACTACCCCTGAAATGCAAATAGTCTCTTAAGAGTGTGCGACAGTATTGACAAGTTTCACGGGGAAATGGAGAAGGTGGGAAGGGAGGGGATCAGGGGCACCACAGGAGATGCTGGTCATTGACCTGAGCAGAAATTTAATTAGGATGCTCTGACTGACAGTTGGTTTTATAAAGTTCCTACCTGACCTTTATTGACCCTAACTAGACTCTGAATTTGTCATTGCTTTGAAAGACCATCTATTTCGTGTAATGACTGTGATGTGTGTTTTGGAATAATCCTATGTGGTGGCTTTGGGATGGGGAAATGCTCCTAAAGCATATGATCATTCTGAGTCATTTGTACAGACAATAGATGGCTTCAGTTTTCTCTCTTAATAAGATATCATTATTTTATTTTCATGCTAGAAAACTGCCTCTGTGATAGTGCAGAGATGTTGCTGGTAACTCTACAACAGGTTAGAGGAACACTGGAAGGTTATCTTTTGGCTCATCATATCTTTCAGGTATGCAGGTAGTAGTTTTTCAAAAATTGCTCCTGTGTTGCAATCAACATGTTTGCAACCTTGCAAAATGAAATAAGGCATACACACTTGTTCATCTTCAACAGGCTTTCATCTTTGTGGTAAGAACAACAGCCTTGCTGGATGCGAATTACTGTCTATGGGCGTCATAAAAACTCTAAGGGATTCACTTGTTAAATCAAGCCTTCAGTATATGGAAGTCACTTTTTTTTTTTTTTCTGCAGGTAAGAGACTGGCACATCCATGTAGAGCCAGTGAGGTATCTTTATTTTAGGAAAATTCTTATTCTCTATAGAGATTTTGTTATATTTATGCAGGGGGGTTTACTCACATAAAGATAAATTTACATTTAAGCTTTTTTATATTTTTGTCATCTCATAAGCCTTCTAATGGAAACTTCAGATCTGTACAGCCTTCTCTATTTTTGTGCATTTGGGATTAATTGGAATTTTTCCATCTTCCTCTGTTGGAATTTCAAAGTGACACCACCTTTCCCTTGCATCAGTGCTGAAAAAGCATGTTACAACTGCAGACTTGAGTAATGACTCAGTACCCACCCTCATCTCCTGTTGTATTACCAGAAGAATAATGTAATTGAACAATAACATCATTCTGGAAAATTATCAGTGGGATTAAAGAGAGATCAGGCATATTTTGCCTAGTGTGTGACTTTCAGAGATACTTCATACATTGCAGAAAGTTATTAACAGGTTATAGCAGCTATAGAATGTATTTTAAAGGAAAGCTAACTGTATAATTACTTGGCTTTCATGAAGCTCCTACTACTGGTGTCAACTAGCACTGATCTCAATGCTACATTGAAGAAGAATGTAGACAGCTTTGCAGTCTTCTGTAGCCCCGCAGCTAGAAGCGCTGATGCCATTGTAGCCTGATATCACTGTTAACACACAAAAAATCACTGTCTGTCATAGTAAAAATAACGATAATTAAGAAACAAAAAAAGTGCAGCCAAGTGTATTAGAGACTTCATTGCCAAAAGCTGCCCACAGGACACAAGATCAGAAGTACTTACTGCCATGTCCTCATCACAAAGGCTGAGTTTTAGCAGTGTCCTCTTCAGCAAAAAACTTAGCATTAGCATCCCTTGCCACAGAAGCAAGGCAATTGCACAGCTTAGCTTTTTGCTCTGGTTGTTCATATGTGACTAAATATTCCCTTGCACGATATTCCCTTCCATCTCTTTTCTTACTGTAGTTATTACAATTTTAGAGTTGCAAAACCTTTTTACCTCAGTTACAGCCTAAGCTAATCCTCTGTCTTTGCATTCTGGTCTGATTTTAAGTACCAAAAGATAAAGAGCTGGGAACATGACTATGACAATTAAATGTTCTTAAGATTTCCTCCTGTTATTCTATAAATTAGTGAGGACATGTATATGAAAAAGAAAATATTAATGTTAACATGAAGTGGAGGTAAACCAAACAAACAAACAAGAACAGTATCATTTAACTACCTATAAGGATGATGAATAATCCTGTAACATCTTCATCTGGGTTTGAAGTATGTTGAGTGTTTGATGGACAAAGTGCTAACAGCGAAGTTGGAACAGGTAGAAACGCTTCCTCATGGACCTCAAGCATTTTTGACTTGACATGCAGTGATATGCAGTTTCCAGAAAGAAAACCAGAGTATGAGGCAGCTGTCAGGGGAAAGTGAGGAACGTAGGCATGTATCATGTTATGCTCTAACCTTACAAAATGTCCATCTCCAACACTTATTCACACAGAGTTTTCAGCAGAGAAGGAGTACAGAAGCTGTGCATTATAATATAGGCTTTCAGTGGAAAGCATCTTCTGGCCTGTTTTATGTGTTGTTGTTAAAGTAGACTTTAATCACAGAAAGAGACAAGCTTTAAGCAGAAGAGCTAGCCTGCAAAGAAATTCTGTAAAAACCTGAGTAATAAGGTGCTAGAGCTGTCTCAGCTTATGTTGGGTATTTGGAGTCATATGTCCTTAGAAGAAAAAATCAATCAGCATTTTTAACATAAAATCCTGCTAGCCCTGAATAAGTGACATTACTCTGGAAGATGTGCTATGTTGTATGCTCAAGTAGTAAACAAGCTTGTTTAACTAAGTGTTACTTGCTGTCCACATACCACTGTTGTCTCAGATGCTGTGTGCATTCTCTTAACTCCTCCAAAGTCAGTGATGACTTTGGGGCTCATCATTGACTTCTGATGTAATTGGTGGCTTTCTTTGAGGGCAACGGCTGGGGAGAACAGAACTGTTAACAGAAACAAAGCCAAGAACTCTTTGCAAAACTGGGAGCTGGCATTGTTGGATTGCATAAACAAGATCAAAATATTAGATGTAGAGTAGAAATGGATCTCCAGTTCTTCATAAAGCTGCAAATGGTAATAAAGAGTGTATTTCTGGAGATGTTCAGAAAGGGTATTCTAAAGTTTGTAATTAAGTATTCTTCTTCTGACTTTTTTCATGCATCGACAGTTCTTACTATTGCTCTTCAGTAACTGCGGTAATTCACAAGACATCTCTGTTAACAGCTGGTCTTTGCCTAGATTCAATTCTGTCTGGCACCATGTTGCTCCATACTTAAATATTACTATGACTTCAGAATTTGTTTCTCAGAATTCTTACTACTTCTGTGCCATCATTAATTTTTTCCCCTTTTTATCTCATTTCCCATTTCATCAATAAACACAACAAAGAGCATTAATGTTATTACAATTCCCTTAAGCATCCTGTAACTCAATGATCTTTTGCCTTAAACCCCACTCCTTTTGAGTTTTTTAATCTGTAACTGAACTTTATTTTTATTTTTCTAAGTTAGTTAACTTATTTTATTGCATTGAATGCAAATATCTGTAAAAGTCTTTTTGAAATGCCAAATCCACCTTCCAGCTTCTGTTTCTCTTTTGGGAATTCCTTGCAGTTGTCTATAGGAGGAAGACATCTTGTGCTCAAAAATTTCTAGCAAATAGTGTTGTGTCTGCGTCTTCACACTGTCTACAGGTCAAATGGTTATCATCCTACTGATATGAGGTAGTGTAGAGTTGTGTGTTTATACTTATGTACCCTATATAAAGTACCAAGAATCAAACATTTAGGAATTTTGTGCACATGTTGGGTTTATACTCTAAAAACACAGAGAAAACTAACTGCAATGAAACTATTATCTCAGGATCTACTCATAGTGGTAACGACCCTACAGTTTTCTGATCCATTACAGTATTTCTCATTGTCACCTCTTGTATTCTGAATACATTCATGCATGATTGTGAAACTAATTAGAAAGCTGGGCTGTTTTCTGAAGCTAGCTCTTCCCTTGCTTGACTGTGGCAGAGTCAGGCAGCAATAGGTTGTTTCTTGTGATTTTTTTTGTGTTCCCAGGGTCTGCTAGTCCCAAGTGTAAGAATAATGTTCCTAGCCATGCTTATTTGGGTCCTGATATATATTTTTTTTTCTATTCTTGAGCAGCTTCTTGCATTTTTATGTCTTAACATTTTCTGCCAAATTTTGCCCATCACTGTGTCATAATAATATATAATGTTATTTCTGTGTAGCTGGAGAGAAGTTTGCTGTAGATTTGGGTTTAGCATAATATTGTCTTGATGTATTCTAGAGTACACACGATTACTTCAACTGATAGGTAACATCCATGGGAAAAGCTTTTCTTAGAGAGATGGAGCTTCAAAATAACCAGTGACCTCTCAATCTCTGTCTGGCTGCACCTGAATTATGGCTGGGCTGGGTAATGCTAGATAAGCAGAGGAAGTACACCACCTTTTGCTGTGAGGGCTTTTTGTAGCCCAGAAGGATTATATGGACGTGTCTGAAAAGCAGAGATGCTCAGGGACAGGTCAGAAGGACAAGCACAGTGGTGGGAAATGATGCAGTTTTTTCAGGTGGTTCTTTTCTTTATAGTAGATAGGTGTGCCCTCCAAACCCTCTTTTTTTCCCTAGTGTTGTTTCCTCAGTTATCAACATTTTCTCTGTCCAGAGATATGTCCATGCCAGTATATTTGGTAGACTACTGGCTTTACTTTAATGCTGGGTGTTGTTATGTTGATGGGTGGTCTTACTTCTTGTTTTAGTTATGCTGTCATTATCTGACCCTGGAGAATTGTAAAGCAGATGTACTCTGTGAGGTTACCTCGCCTAGATGACTCCTTTTACCATTCTCAAGTGTTATGAGATAGTTCATCTGGTAAAAACCTCATTTTGCCACCTCCTCTTCTGAAGGAGCTTGCAATTTATCCCTCTTGTTGATGCACATGCACACACTTCTTAAATGGGTTCGTAGGTAGTCATTATCTTGAAGTGGCAAGTGGTAATTTGTGTATTAAAATTCTATGTAGCTTATTGGTCGTGCAGGATTGCAGCAGTCATATGTACCTTGCCAGCAAGTTGATTAGAGATGCCTTAGGCATCATATTTCCCAATTTTAAAAAATTAATCATGCATAGTTTCCATATGAACTTAGAACAGGGAAGGGAGGAAAATGAGATGGTTCTGTGATTCTTCCAGCAGTCTGCATTTTCTGTGTCTTTTTATGAACCCAATCTAACCTCTGTCTGCCCCTGATAACCCGTACCTGAAAGAAGACAAGAAGTCTTGCAATGAATGCACCTTCTCCAGCCAGGGTTTCTATTCCTCATAGAAAAGATAGAAAAAAATGTTGGAGTTGCTGAGCATTCGTGCTGACCTTGCCAGCACTGGAAAGGCTTTAGTAACATATGTCACAATGTTAACATGGTGAAGATGGAGACACTGTCTAGCAGAACTGCAGAGTATTTGCATAGTACAAAAAATGACAAATGACATAACCTAAGCCTGCAATAGTACCCAGCAGTTGGTGAATCTGTTTCTACACCAGGGATTTTGCTATTTTTAGTTGGGTTGACAAAGTGATTTATTCTCCTTTCCCCTGCCAGTGGGTGTAGTTGTAATGGCAAACCTTGTATAGACAGTGTCCTCTTAGAAGAATAGGAATTGCTCTCAAAACTATAGGAATTACAGCAGTCTAAAAGGCTGGTTTTGTACATCTAATTATTGGGGGATAGGGAGGTTTCTCGTGTTATGAGGAAGTCTTGCTTCAGTTCCATCAGTAGAGCTGGATAAGGAAACGTGTTGTGCCATGTGGCTTTATTTTCCATAGCATTGAGTCCAGCTGGGTTTCAGGAACTGACTCTTCTTGATGTGTTTATATTACAGCTGCAAGAGATGACCCATGTCAATGGACTGGTGTGGACAGAGAGTGGTACTGCAGTAAACCACAGCAATATGACTACCTGGAATGAGAAGATACCTGCAAGTGCCCATGTACAGAGTGATCTGAGGAACTTCTGTTGTGCAGTCATTCTGTTCTGTGTTTCTTCCAGGTAACTGCCCCCAGTTTATGTACTGGGCATGACATGCTGTGGTATGGAATACCTCTTCAGCTAGTTTGGCTCAGGTGTTCTGTCTCTGCTTCCTCCTGGCTTCCCCTCCTCCCTGGCAGAGCATGAGACTCAGAAAATCCTTGGTCAGAGTAAGCATTACTGAGCAACAACTAAAAACATTGGTGTTATCAGCGCTGTTCCCAGGTTGAAAGTCAAAACCACAGCACTGCACCAGCTAAGAAGGAAAAAAATGACTGCTGCTGCTGAACCCAGGACAATTGGTTCACGTTTATAAATTAAACCTAATCCCTGCCTTCAAGGGTTTGCAGCCAAAATCCTACTGACGTGCATGGGAGTCACTGGTATGCGGTGGGACTTGTGATGTTAGCTGTGAATACAAGAAAGTGGAGGTGGCAGGTGGTAAAAGCAGAAGTCACACAGTTCTCCCATGGCCCACAGTCACTCGGAGGCTGTATGTTTTCCTCATTTTAAAAGCAGAGTGAAAAATTCCCTTTTGTTACCCACATGGGGGAATTTTTGAGAAAATTACCAAAATTTTATGTTAGAAAAGACGATGTACTCTAGAATAAGCCGACTTTGCTGTTTATAATTCACTACTCTGTAAAGATTTTCACAGCAAACAGTGATACCACAAGCATAAGATTTTGATGAAAGTTATGAAAAAAGCAATAAAAGCAAATTACGTATTAATAATGAATACTGAAACCAATAGAAAAAGGAGAGTGGACTGCTTTTTATTTAAAACAAAACAAATTGCCTGATAATCATTTAAAAATAAAATGATCATTACCATTAGGATCTCTGTAGTTACATGCTGAGCTTAGTTGATGATTATTTCACTGGTCATGATTCTGGAATAAGTGTAGTCAAATCACATAGATTCAGCCATACATTTCTTTCTGCACTGCTGTACTTCCCTTTTCTTTCATGCAGCTTGTGTAGTATGATAAATAAATTTACTGTGTTCTTGACTACTACTTCCAGCTGGAAGAGTTACTTTTCCAGTGGAGGGGGGTTATTTTAAGGTTCAGCATTTTCTTGATGGTTCATGACAGGTTTTTGTGCAGCTAATGCACAATTCATTGAACAACTGGATGCAACAAGTTGTGCGTGAACTGTCACCTCAGTCTCCTTCCAAAAGAACATGAAGCTATTTTTTTTCTTCCTTTTAATTTGGTTTCTCTGATTTTCAAGGGTGACATAAGTACCAAGAGTAATAAAGTTACCAATTTCAGTGTGGGACTGGTCTAACCCCGGCTGGTGACACGTCACACTCCCAGCTCCATGCCCCTGGTTTAATAGGGAGGAGAATGGAAAAAAGATAAAATCCGTGGGTTGAGATAAGATCAATTTAATAATTGACATAAAGTAAAATAACAATAGTAATTATTATAATAATGATGATAATAAAGATGATGAAATAACCTCCCAAACAAGGACAAGTGATGAACAGCACAATTATTCACTACCTGCTGACCAATGCCCAGCCTGTCCCTGAGCAGTGATCAGTGGTTCCTGGCCAGCTACTCCTACAACTCTCCCCAGTTTCTATGCTTATCATGATGTGCTGTGGTACTGAATACCCCTTTGGCTACTTTGGGTCAGGTGTCCTGTCTTGGCTCCCTCCCAGTTTCCTGTGCCCCTCCTCACTTGCAGAGCATGAGAGACTGAAAAGTCCTTGATCAGGGTAAACACTACTGAGCAACAACTAAAAACATCAGTGCATTATCAGGGCTGTTCTCAGACTAAAGCCAAAACACAGCACTGCTCGCAGCCAAAGCCAGGGCAATGTACAAATGTTATTTGCTTCAAAATAAAAATCTGCAAACTTTAAACCATGAAATCTATCCAAATATTTTGTTAAAAAAAAATAAAAAAATTGCTGTTGGATATACATTAAGAAAGTTCATGGTGATAATCTCCTGGAGTGGTGATTTCTATGTTTAGGAAACTGCCTCAATAAGCAGGAGTTTAAGATCTCTGTGAGAACTGAATAGCATTTAAATAGCTAATGCCTTAAACACAAAAAACAGATACATTTTGAAGTGTATTATGTTCTCATTCAGGCCTGAAACATGGATAGACTCTCTGGTGACAGGTAATTTAACCAAGAATATATGAATTATAAAGAAATGAAACCACTATGGTGGAAAGAAATCCCACTGGTTTTATTCTGACATCTGAATTGCCCCATTTTTTGCACCCATATCTGAGAACAGTGTTGGCTTGAATCAAATTCATTTGCAAAAGGGCTTGAGAAGATATTACACTAAAGCAATACTCTGTTGGTTTGTAAGTACAGTGAAATCAGCCTCTCACTGTAGTAATGTACCTTCTTATGTGAAGCTCAGCCAATTTTGTACTTCAAGTTTCACTAAAAAAAGTGAAATACTACTTGTTTGAGGTTTTCTAGGGGAAGTAGTTTGAAATATTGAGGCACTACAAAGGTTTCTAACATAAATGAATAGTGTAAGAGACCCAGGGGTCTCTTTTACCTTTTTACCTTTGGCTTTTTTTTCCACCAGGAGATAATGTAATAAATACAATGTGCTATAGTCTATCTCTCGGAGGCCCCATGCAAAAATCTGTCTTCCTCATCTCTGGCGTCTAAATCTGACCACTACTTCCCAAGGAATTTAAAAGGGAAATGTTGAGATGTTTATAGTTGAAGTTCCTACAGATGTCAAATTGCTTTGTGAATGATGTTCAACAATGCAAATGAAAAAAAAAATTCTATGAGAGAAATTAGTGAAGGTTAGGATTTGTTGGTTTGTTGCTTGTTTTTTTTACATGTTTCCTGAAAGTTGCTGAAAAATACATCTTAGAAAACTGCCCTCTAAAGCAAGACATTTAAAGAGCACAGTCTGTTGGGGGGTGCGGTAATTTGTTTGGGTTTTTTTTATATGTTATTTGTTTATTTGTATGGTCTAAAAGAAAACTTTCAAGCAAAGTTAAAGAAAATGTTGGGTGTTGTTTGCTTGTTTGTTTATTTTTATTGTTTCTCCAGACTTGAATGATGTCTGAAAAACTTGTGAAAATTCATGCTAGAGGTGTATTCTGGCAATTAAAACAGTTGTAATTCAGATGCAACTTCTGTGTCAAGAGGTATTGGAACTGCAGCTGTAGTCAACTCTTTGTGGCCTGGATGGTGTTTGTTGGGAAACCTAGTTTACCAGGCCTTGAAGAACTGCTGTGGTGGTGGCATCGTGCCAGTATAAAGCAGTTACTGAGGTAACCAGAAATTACTTCTTTGTTGTGAAAAGGAATGTTCCTAAAAGGGAAAGGTGAATAACATTGGCTCAGTATCAGCCACAGCCCCCCGGACTCACCTTTTTTCCACTAGAAAAAACAAAAACAAAAACAACTAACTTTAGTATCTTTTCTTTCCCTTAAGTTTTAGTTGAGAGCACATCAAGGGAACACATCTGTTCATCATGGCAACACTTCAACGTGAAGAAGTATACAGCTGATTGGTTAAACTATTCAAATCTGGGAAAATGATGAGATCTGTTAGTTACAATGTTTGTTTCTCCAATTTTCTTTCTATACTCAACCAACCTACTGTGTGTGAATAGTAAATCTAGAACTGGGCCAAACTGTGATATCATTAATGTTTTGGAGATGTAGATGAAGGTGAAAGCTGGACAGATGATGGGGTGAGGCTGTGCAGCATACAAAAGCCTTATTGGATGTGTCCTCAGTGTGATTCACCCAAAGCATTTTTATTTTATTTCTCTCTGCAATGGCTTTGAATGCTAACCCAAAGGTGTTTTTCGGATTGAACAGGTTTTGTTGATATATGCACGGGGGACAGGAGAGAAGACAGAGATAAGCATGCAACAGCTGAATTGTGTAAATGAACAGTTGTGAACCTCAGTTGTTCCAGTGGTTCTCTGATTTAATACTCTCTGCTTTGAGTGAAATTTACTACACAGTCTGTATCATCAGTCTGTAGCACAGAATTTCATTCTGCTAGATGCATGTGTTAAATGACTTCCTGCTTCCTCTATGGGTTATTCCAAAAAGGGGAAAATATATAGAATTGGAGGGGGGGAAGGGGGAAGAGATGGTAATTTATTGTAGGAGAGAAAGAAAGGAGGATTAAAAATTGGAAAGAAAGAAACTGGAATTTACTAGTTGGCTGTTCACATTAATCCTCTTTAACACACACGTGACCTCAGCTGGAAAACCTCTCTCATTTTTCAATCTGTTGTGGTGCAGCAAGCTTAGTGACAGTCATAAGAACCTTTAGAAATCTCTAAGCAGTTTGTAGCCCCTCTCAGTGTCACTCTGTAGGCTGGCAGACTGGCACTGCTCAGAGATGTAAGACCAAATGATAAACACTACTGCTGTTTCTGTATATTTAAAATAGTTTGTGCCATGAGTAGTGTTTCAGAATGACGTCAGAAATTGATGTGTGGTCTTTAATGCCATTTTTGAAAAAAAAGACTTAGACAGAACTTTTAATTTCAAAATGGAATTTAATAATTTGTAGTGTGTGTCATAAAAAACATGCTCTGGAATTCCCAGATTTCTGTAGTTGGGACAGTTCAGAGCACAAGTCCCAAAAGGACGAAGTATAGCATAAGTATGAAGATTTCCCTCTTGAATGAGCATAGAGATAATAACAAGAAAAGATGAAGTGCAATAGATCATTTTCTCTCTTGTGTTGTCAAAGTTGAAGTAGGTTTATAGGTTTTCATTTGCGGTACTTATCCAGATTAATTTTGGATGTCTCGAGGAGCTGGATTTTACTGCCATATATGCCCATAGAGGCAGACGTGATTATTTCAGGGTTTATTTTTCTTTACTGGGAGGTATCTTAAATGGATTATCAGGAAATATGGGCTAACCGAGAACACTTCCAGAAATAATTATGGCTTCCACAGTGTATAACCAACCTGACAGTATGGAGAAACTGTATGACAGTGGTTTTAGAGTTAAAAATGAAACTCTTACCTTTGACAATTTGGAAGAAAGGCCAAAAAGCTAGAAGGGAAAGTAAGTTATCAGGCTTGATTGTTGGTTGCATTTTTTCCACACCATATTTTTTTCTGTATTATCGAAGCGTAAGAACTGAAAAGAAGAGCTGACTGCGTGAAATGCTACTGTATGCTGAGCTCAAGTGGAGTTTCTCTCTTTGGTGGCATCATACTGTGTTTAGTTTGTCTAAATTTTTAACACAGTGATACTGTTGAACTCACTGCTGATTCTTTTCATATTGTAAGAAATGAGATATGTAACTGCCTGGAAATACAAAACAAGTCATTATTTCACTCTTCACAGAATTAATCATTTAGAAGAGCTTGGATTTTGCTGTATGTGCTTCAGTTAGATTGGTTGCCCATAAACATTTTAAACCTACAGAAACTGAATGAATGGTGAAACATGGAGAATATTTCTGAAAAGTTCTATTTTACATTATGATCATGAATATGTGCAAGGATGTAATTTATCATAGCAAGGCATTATCCTTAAATCAACTTTTGATTAATTGATGCTGACAGACTCTTCTCCTACTTGATTTCCAGGTCCTAGCTGGTATTAACGTGTGCAATGGCAATTTTAGTACTGTGTTATATAAATGTGTGTCAGTTATGATTTCCTGCACAGCTTCTTCATTACCTCAGAAGTCTATCTGTAAAAGTCACATGTGCATGCAAATTTAAAAGAAATTAATTTTTTCTTCATAAAATGATGCAGTGAGAGTGATTAAAAAAGCATCCTGGAAAGTAAGACGTCATAAACTGAGGGAAAGCCTTTTGGGAATGTGATCTGAGAAGTCTGGGAACCTGATCCACAAATCCTACTGCCACGAAAATTCCAATGGCAGATAGTAAAATTCAGTGTGAATATTGAATTGTATTTAAAATTTTTAAAATTAAATAATAGTAAAACTATGTATGCCTGCACCTAGATACAATTTGTGCTAGGTGATATTTGAAAAATAAAACTAAAAAGAAACAATATATGAATAGAAACAGCCAGGCAGGCTGGGGGAGTGGCCATCAAATTTATGTACACAACTGCATTTTCAACTTAATTAGCTGTCTAATTGAGCATTATAATTTAACTGACACATTTAAACATGTAATTTATTTGAATGCACACTGCTTATAATCTATTTATTATGTTTTGCTCTTCAGGATGGGTGTCAGGTTCTAGAAGATAAAAATATCATTCTGATGAACACAAAAAGAACCAAAAAGTACATATTGAGGAGCCCTGAATGCAAATAAATTTCTGTAATTTTAAGTCAGAAGAAGAGTATGGAAGCAGACCAGCCATGCAGATGAAGTACTGAGCATACCTGTAAGCAGAATCTTAATTTTAAATACCAGAGATGTTGTACTGCATTTCATGCTATCAGGTTATCATGCAAATCTGACTAGATTAGCTAAGAGCTAGGTAGGAAGATATTGGTAAAAACCAGAGGTTTAAACTGCACATCTGTTTTGGCTGGAGGAAGGAAGCACCCCTTTCTCGATGTGATGTTGCCAAAAGGTCAATGTTTATGCAGGGGCAGATTCAGAACCTGAAGTTGACAAACTACATTACAAGGTGACTACATTTCTGCGCTGATTATGCTGAGTGGTCCTGGTGCCCGCCTGCCATTTGGCTGCTGTTTGTTTGCAGTCTTTACAGCAATGCCTTAGATGTGTTTGGCTCTTTTCATACCTAACAGTGACAAGGTCAGGTAATCCCTAGGCTCTGCTAAAATGCATACAGAGAGTAGCCTGTCAATTGGTTGCAGAGAAAGGAGCCAGAAATCCCTTTGTTCATGCTTGCATACTCCCTGGTGTGCCAAAATGTTCACTTTCTGGGTGATAGTTTAGCACCTGGGCATTTATTTGTTCAAGGAAAGAAACAAACTGATGCATATTTGGGTTTGTTCTCAGAATTTATTTATTTTATTATCTTTATTTTATTTTATTTTATTTTTTACTTTCAGGTTTTATTTGCTGTACAAAATAGTTGCAGGTTTCCTTTTAACCCAGTAAACTTTTGTACTGTTGGACCTCATTACATATTTGATTGTGCTGAGTTTTGAATCTGCTGCTTCAATTACAGAAACTGCCAACAGATATATGAAAATCCAGAATACAGAGACTGAAACATTCCTGCTTTTTAGCTTTGGAATTCCTTTTTCATGCGCTGACAATTTCCCCTTGTAAACTAAGTCAGTGATAGCTACAGTTATGGAATGCAAGAAAACTAATGCAAAATTTTACTGCCAAAATAGAGAAGAAAGCAACTTTTTCAAAACAGAGCTTGACACAATCCTTGGCTTTTCTGCCCATCTGTCTCTCTGCTCTCTGCCTTCCCAAGTCACTAATTATCAGAAGTGGAGAAGAAGTAAATGCAAGGCCATGCAAGAGGAAATAAAAATGCACGGGTATTTTACCCTAAGGAGTTGCAGCTTGCTTTCCAACAAGACATATTGTGATTTCATGTCATTTGAGTTTATTATGCTCAGCATAGCATGAGAGGTGATGGAAGAAGTTATGCCTCTGGTGTATGTGAGGTGAGGAGTTTTCGCTTCAGTTTTTTAGCTCAAGAGATTGAAAATTACTTTTGTATTGTTTGTTTAAATCAAAAGAGAATGTATGAAGCAGATTGTACATTGGACTGTTTGGAGTGGGAAGATCATTTTCAAATTGAACAAGATGAATGCACTTACTAGGAGATCCTGAAGCTTACAGGGGTGATTTTTGTATATCTGGATAGATAAGGCTGGGATAGAATAAGCTCACAAGACAAAATTAAAACAAGGCATGTAAAATGGTCTCCCAAACCTTGGAGAAAATTGCCTGTCACTGTGGTTTGGCTTTGCTGGTGCAAAGGTTCCGGAATACATATTTGCATGTGCTTGTCATGCAGAAGAGGACAGGGAACTCTTCCAGGAAAACTGGACTTCGTACCCTTAGTGGGATGATGAAGGTAAAGTTAGGAAGATGAACTGTGGCTCAGAGCATTTTTTCCTCATTTCCAGTGCTCTGACGGAATAATTGTCAGGAGGCTGAATTTCTGTTTTGTCGCCCAGTGTGTTCAGAATAGCTTTTGTCAGGAGAAGCGATATTAGAAATATAATGTGAAATACATTCTGTAATATAAAATTCTTTACTACTTTGACCTTTCAAGTCTTTGCCCTGTACTTCATGGTGATATCCTCCATTCTGAAGATTAACAAGGCTATCCATATGAAGAGGAGGGCCTATAAAAAGAATATCTCTGCTCTGCCTACAGGATCTGTTGGTATTCTTTAGTATTTTGACTGTTAACACCTATTCTGTTCTTGCTTGATGATAAAGGAGCAATGAAGCCTTTCCCATTTGGAAGGGGAGGACTAGTGGAATTATTCCCAAATGACCTATAAGAGGGTAGTTCCTATTTTAATGATATTGCTTGTTCTTTCTGTGTTGTCTGTAGAAAACCAGAAATTCCTGTCTTTGTACCCTGAGTAACGTTGACTCTGCACTGAATGGAAGTGGATATGGCAGACCCCAGACTAGCTTAAGAAATCGCATCAATGACAAAAGATAATCTGGTAACTGCTTTTTCCTCACTAAGGTTGCTGCTGTGTTGTGCCCTAGTGTGCACAAGGCTGGCTCTGCCGACTGTTTAAATCCTCCTCTAGTTTGTAAGGTTATCATAGCCTGAGGGGCAGGAAGGATGGCAAAAAACTCTGGATTAAACTGCTTGTCTTGTTGGAGGCTTACCTGAGACATCTGGGATAATGATAGGTACCTGGATCAAAGAGTAAATTCTGTATTATTCCTGGAGATTCACTAAGACTGGTCATTCATTTCCTCCTGGAAAGGGGCATGGAAAATAAGAGGAAATTCTGAATCTCTCCTACTTTAGTGTAGAATTTACAGAGTGTGCTTTAAGTTGGAGAAAAAGTGAGAAATAAAGATGGAAAATTAAAATAAAACAATAACTAATAGCAACATGTCTCTCATGTACCATACTCATTACTATTATGTTTGAGGAGGTACCTTTAAATTGGCATTGTTTTCGGAGAAAGTCAGTTTGGGATATGTTACTTAGTTTCTCTGAAAGGTTTTAATAAATTGAAGTTAATTAATTGTTAATAAAAAGTATACTGAAATGATAAGTATGATCTCTCTTCTTGGAGTATACTCCTGTCCAGATTCCAATTTTTTGTTTAAATTAAGCATAAATAAAAACATGCATTGCATAACCTGACTAGAAATTGATACAGGATAAGTTTTCCCTGATTTAAATTTCTGTGCTACTTTTGACCTATTCTGCTGTAAGTGCTCACAAGTTTTACAGTGCAGCATCTTTCTGTACTCCGTCTATGAGCCTGCTGTGTGAAAAATGGGTACCTTTTACAGGAAGGTGTTGTGCTACTTGAAAATGACCATGGTTACTTTAGGTACTGTTTTCAGTCAAGTTTGTACTTTCAATAAAGCTGATGGGGTACTAATCAAGTAATGGAGATGTTGATAGACTCAGGGGAAGATTCCTCCTGTGTGGGACAGGTTATGCAGTAGGTAGGATTTGCTTTTGCTGTATAGGTGGCTGACTGTATACATTTTCCACTCTGTGTATTGGCTGCAGATTTCAGCAATGTGCAAATGAGAGAGGAGTGTGGGAGTCTTTTGTCCTGCTGAACGCCTCTCTGACACCCTCCCTACAGTGGCCTGGAACCTCTGGAAAAGTGTGAGCAATACTGACTATATCAATTTATTTTAAGGCTGGAGTCATGAAAGTGTGCTCTTATAGGGTCGTCTCAACTCTCCTTGAAGTGCCAGCAAGATACTAACAAAGAAGAATAAAACACTCTAGATGGTGTCCATTTTGTTGTAAAAGAGCCTATGATAAAAGTGGAGGTATTTGGTAAAAAAGCTTTCTCTCTTAACCTTTGGACTAGATGAAACATGGGAGGGATAGAAAAAGGCTAGAATTGATGCATTATACACAGAAGGGGTTGAGCTGTTGGCTGTTTGTAAGCTTATATGTGAAACATGAATTTAAAATGTACTTAGATATCCATGCCGCTACTTTTTGTTGTCTCGGAGACTTGACATTTGATGATCTGGATAACCTCTACCCACCTGCAAAGGTAGTAGGGGGGAAGAGGGCAGATTTCTGACATGATGGCTGTTTTGTATAGAAGTACAAATTCTAGAGTAGACAAGGCAGAAATACATCATGCCCATGCGCTGCACACGTCTGCTGTATGTTGGCTTCATAATCTTCTTACCAAAAGTCACAAAACCATGATAAAATTACTATGCTTGAATAAGCAGCGTCTCTGAAGAATCTATTGTAAAAATGGAAAAGAGAGACTTTGCTTTCAAAGAAGAAAGAGAGGCTAACCTCAGCACTAAGATTTTCCTCTGTACTGAAATGTGGGAATAATATATGGAGCTGCACTAGTACAAACTGCCGAAGCACCTTGGCGATGCTCCAAATGAATGCCCTTTCTGATGAAGTTTTTAATACTTCAAGAAGACATAGTGTGTGCATTTAGATGCCAATAAAATGATTCCCTGCAGGACCCATAGGCTGCATTTCAATGCTAAATTACAATGAGTGTGAATGATTGACCACCAATCACTAGTGAAGCATTTCTGCACACACGTGCTTTTGCTTTTTTGCAGTTTAATCCCTTCTTGTGGTAAACTCTGTCACCACTTCAACCCCTAATTGAGATGCTTCTTTCCATCTGTCTCAATGCACATGCTGTGCCATCACCGCAGATGCTAAAGCAGCCCTAACCACTGGCAGTTTATTGACTGGAGCCTGACCTAGTTGCATTTGTGACCTGCAAGAGGCCACAGCCAAGAAATGTTTGGTCTCCAGACAAAAAACTACATTAAATGAACCAAAAGAGAAATTCACAGATGAAATTTTTGCTGCATCTGGCGATTGAGAGGGGAATGAGAACTAAAAATCCCATTACAATTATTCTTGGGTACAAGTGTAGTTTTATGTTTCAGAAAAATCAAGTAACTTTGAGTGTGTGCTCCATCTAGTCTGTTATATGCAAGAGGAGGGGAATGAGCTTGCTAAACCTCACAGGAAAGAAGGATGACCTCTGTTAAGGGTGGCAATAAGGAACTGGAGTTCAGACTAAGACAAGTGATCTGAAAGGTTTCCCCATGAAGAGTAAATTAATCCTTTAAGTTCTTGAAATTCTCTTTTCTAAGATTTTGGGTAGATTATTTCAGTAAATGAAGTCAGTGGCTGAATCTGTCTGTTGCACCTGTGCTTTCTTATAAGTATCCCTCTTTAAAAAAGAAATATTTGATTTATAATGGAAAAGCATGATTCGCATCAAGTACAGTACCTGGACAAATAGAGGAGTAAGGCAAATGCTCCAGGATCCTGTTTCTTGTACACATGATATTGTGCAAATTTTATTAAAAATATAATAAAAGTGAGTAAGGAGTAACTAAGTAATGGGACCTAAATTTGATAATCTAGGCTGCTGTTAAATGATTTCTTCACATTACCAGCTTTTTATCTAGTGTGAAGAATTCTCATCAGGAAAATTGAGAAGGGAGCTATGAAAGAAAACATTATTGGTGCTAATTCTGCCTCTATCTTTTTTTTAAATTAGGAATCCTAATTTTTTTTTCTGATGTGCTGTTTAATTCTGTTCACATGCCTAGCCTAGCCTGAGACAGCTCAAGTAAAATCCTGATTCCCTGAAGCTGACAGCAATCTTGCCATTGTGCCAGGTATCTGGCACATGCAGTTTTGATGGAAATTTACCCTGAGGACTTGATTTCTTGAAAGCTGTGGGGTACCTCAGTGTTTGCATCCAAAAGCCGAGGAACAATAACATAGTGACTCTGGAATTTGTTGTCTCATTCTGCTGATGAGAAATGCAAACACAGAAAACTCAAGAATAATATTTATGTGCAGCATTGCTTAGATTATAATTGCATATATTCTCAATAAGAAAAATGAGGTGGTATAAAGCACAGTCATGTTTTCACATACACAGGGCTTCAGTAAGAATTGGCTTCTTACATGTGGAGCTTTCTTGTGTGGTACCAATGATTGTTGTCCACTTAAAAAAAAGTAATTAAAATGTCACAGCATTCAATAGAAATCCTAGTACCTTTTGGAATAAAGCTCTAATAACAAGAAAAAGAGGAGCTATTTCTGAATTTTTTTTTTTTTTTTTCCAGCTGAAAATTGACTGGCAGCTATCAGCAAATGGAGACAGGGAAACTGTCAGAAGTATTTGCCTTCTAAACTGCTATAATCGCCTGCAGTCTTCTTGGAACCAGATTTCTGTTTGCTGACTGCATAGGCATTTTGTAGGAAGCTTTTTACTGAAAACACAAAAAGCTAACGTTTGAATTGCTTTCACATTTCTTATAGGATTTTGTTTTATTTTGAAAGCCTCTGAGCTGGATGTGTATTTCATTCCTTTTTCTTTCTTTTTTCCCTTTTTTTTTTTTTTTGGTTGTTGTTGTTGTTGTTTGTTTTTCCTCTAAATATCTTCTTTGTATCCTGCACACAGTGGAATGCAAAATAACTAAGCAAGTAAGTTGTGAATCTCTGACTACAAAATAACACTCTCCCCCCAACATTCTCAGTAATTCCATTTTTAACTAAAGTTTTGGCCTGTAGTAGAGACAATAACAACTTGTTTTAATCTTCTTAAAGTCCTAGGTTTGCATTATAACTTCAAAACCTAGTCTCAATCTAGAGGTTTTTGTAAACATCATGATGTTACTATTCACACTTAATTCTTGATGACACCTTAATTCTTAAATTGCTTACAGGCTTATTTTTTTTCCTTCAATGCTAGTTAAACTCTTTCTTAACACTACAAAAGGAGCAGAAAATTCCCAGTCAGAACTTTTCAGTGTTAGATTGTCTACATGAGTCAAATACTTTTAGGTATTTTTGCCCTTCATTGACATTTGAAACCAGACTACTGCCTTCTTACAGGGCTGCTTTCTGAGTCTCACAAACAGCTAGGCATTATACAGACAAGACTCAGTTCAGTTTCCTAAACAACATTTTCATGCCATGCTACCCACACAAAAGAGTTCGGGGCTTTCCTCGCCTCTTCAGTGTTGATACACTTCCTTTTTTATTCCCGAGTCTCCAGTCAGTGTGGCAATGTGTGGCCTGGAGGCTTGGCTTGTGACTGTTTGGATTTGCTCGATTCAATAAGCTGATACACAAATGCCTGGAAGGATTGTTAAGGTATGCTCACTACACCTAGAAATTACGGAGTTTCTGTGGGCTTGAGAAGTGGAAACTCAAGTCCAGGCTTGAATTTCAGGTGCTTCACTTTGCTCTGTGTGTGTTGTAGTGTTCCCATAAAGGGGAATGCTGTGTGTGTGCTTTGTAGCACTCCTCAGGGGAAATATCAAAACTGTAGCTTCTTTGGAATCAGAGATTCAGCTGTGTCCCAGGTATGTGGCACAATCTCTACTAATATGAAAAACAGGGGTGCCCCCGTGTCAGGCATGTTCACCCTGTGAAACACTGTAGTATCGTTGTTTCCCTGTGATGCTTGAGTATTTCATTTGCTGGAGTAGTGCAGTGCAGGTTCCAAAAAATTATGTTCTACACACCGTGAAAGGTCCCAGCAATGCAGCCAGTCCTGATTGTCAGAGCCCTCTGGCAACCAGCATTGATGGGGAGCTGACCCCTTCAGCTAGTGGTTTAGCTGTTTGCTTAGAGTATGAGAGTGGGAGGACTTAAAAGCTAGTGAGAATTTCAGTTTGAAACAGACAGTGGATGCTACAGTGGATGGTGAGATTCAAAATGGAACCATTTCACAGTTATGATCTCAGTTATGTTTTAAAATGTTTGGGAGAAAATGTCTATGGATTTGGAAAAAAAACCCCCACCAGCTAGAAAGAAACAATAAAAAGTTGTGCAAGGTGCTAGATGCCATTAGAGGCTGAATGTTTCTTTTCAGAGCATTTTTTTTAGAAACATTGCTTCAAATAATTTCATCAATCTAGAGAAAATTGCTCCTTATATCTTTTTGGTCTGTTTTCAGAGTGGATTTTTATGGAAGAACAGGGCTGTGCTGAGGCTGAGTCTTGGACAGGTTGAGCCCTTTGCTTTCAGAGGAGCTCTCTGAAAAGGCACAGAGCATTTTATGTTGCAGTTGCATAGTGATACCCGGTCCTTGCTTTGTGATGAATAATTCAAATGAAAGTGGCTGTTGTGCTGCAAAAAAAAACAGAACAGATTTTGTGAGTATGCTGTATAATGGGGGACAGCAAACAGCGTGGCCCTTTTCCAGTTTTGTGCCCTCCTCAGGAATAGATTCAACGGATAGAGAATTCTATATTTCCAGAATACAACAAATAATCTCCTAACACTAAATAAGTATTCCCTGTCCTGGGTGGAAGTAAGGCTTGAACTCAAAGGAGAAAAAGTGTGCTTCCTTCTTCATTTATTCTTAGGGGATAGTGTTGAGAAGCAGTATAACAACAGTACTCACCAGGAAGGCTACAAATAGTGTGATCACTAGCAAGCTGCCAGTATTTAGGAAAAAGAGCTTTCTGCATCCAGCTTTCCTTAGTTCCCAACTTAGAAATTTCACTGGGATTTTAACATGGTCCTAAGCTTTGCATGTGTGTTACCCCTATACTACAGAAGAAGCAAGCACCCTTCTCCTTTCATGGGAGAACATTAATAGCTATGTCCAATGGCAAACATGCATTCTTCTGGTGAGTGGTTAAATGGAATTTGAAAACCATTATACTGTCCAGTGTTTATACTGAATAGCTGGATTACTGGGAACTGCCTCAGGATCATCGGGGAGGTTACTGAGCTTTTGGTTTGATCTTGAACCCATCTTCCTATGTAAATAGTGTAAGCATTAGTTAAGAATGATTAAAGTATTAGATATTTTAAGATGTCATGTGTCTCTTCATTAAACAGCCTTTGAAAATTAAAACAGAAGTCATCAGCCCAAACAGAGTTCTGTGGTTAATGCTTTTTTCCTGTTTTGATTTCATCTAGTTATTCCCTTCAGGCATTTATAATCTTATTGAGGGGCAGCCTATGAAATGTACTACCAGGGGAAAGCAATTCTGCACAGCACACCACCTACTTGTGGGTTTACATGTAACTAGTGCTGTGAAAACTGGCTTGGTTTGGACTCTGGGGTGACCAGAGGAGGTCCTGTGCATGGTCAGTCACCTGCAGCACCTGCTGGAGGGGCAATTGCTTTCCCAAAAGGTTGGGCACATGGAGCAGCGAGGATGAGAGTGTGAGCTGTGCAGAGAAGTGAGGGGTCAGCAGATAGAGGGAGAAGTAGGATGTGCTCAGAAAATAGACAAGCACTACCTGTATGCAGTCAAAACCTGTAATCACTTTGGTTTCTACTTGTGTGCATTTAAACCAGATAAGCTTTTTTTTATGCCTTCTTTTATCTCAGTGCAAATTACTAAGGGTGAGTTATGACTGCAAATAGGAGGCTTTAAAAACACTGAAGGTTTACAGCTGCAGAGTGTTGATATTCCAGGATCTCTTTCTCACATAAGTTTGAAAGCACTGTAGTGCTCAGAGCTTGGTGCCTGCTTTTGAAATGATAAAATGTTTTAACTGTGATTCTCCTCACCTCAATCCTAGGTCCTAATTAAGCAGTAAGAGCAGTAACTGCAGTAATAATTTCTCTTTGCACTGATCTAATCTGAAGTCACAAGCAGCTGCAGTATTTATGCTACGAAGGTTTTTTCCCCTTTGGCATATATTGCACAGGCTGTCCCTTGATCCAGTTACAAGTGCTTGAAGGCTATTGATTTTTACTCTGTTTTATGAGAACTCTCCTTTTTAATTTCTCAGGCTTGAATTTGATTGATCAAATCATGCAATAAAAGTATTTATGCATCTGATTACCTGTTTATCTGGTCAGAGAAGAACTAGGTATAACACAAAACCCTCTTTCTGATTCCTGAACTGCTGGAGATCCCAGGCTCTGGGATATTCTCCTCCTCCTCCTGCCAGATCACATTCATGAGGTGGCTGTAAACATGAATGATATTTCTGAAGGGGAAGTGTTGTAGAGGCATTTCTTATGAACATCCTAGAAACACACAGCATGTGTGGAAATTACTGTACCACGGAAATAACCCCGGGTGTTCATTAGGCTGATTTGGTTGTGTTGCTAGGCAACTCGGGGCAACAAGGGGGATTTTATGTGTTCTTTTGGTAGGTACAGGTTTCTGTAGAGAATTCCAGGTAAGTAATAGAGCCGTGGGAGAAGCTGATCAGCTGCCACACCAGAAGTTAAGCCCTACAAACTTAACTTTCAAGAGGAGTTTTTCAAGGAAGAAATTGGATTAGACCCAGAGATGACGTACCCTGTTTGATTTCTTTTCTCCTTGCACTCTGACCAGCTTTGTGTTTAGGCAGGCTTTTGTTTCTGGCTCCGAGTTGCTTTAAAAACATTTGGGAGTGTGTCTTGGGGTGTTAAGGGTGATGAGTTTAGCTTGATTGGCTCGGCTTGCTTGGGAGTGCTTTGTTCTTCCCACCACCCTCAGGTCAGCTGTGAAACATGCCCTTACTGCTCAAAAAAAAAAAAAAAAAAAGGAGAAAGGAAAAAAAAAAAAAAAAAGAAATGCTGACTAATGCCAGAGTTTTCTCAAATGGCTGATGCAAACCTGGAGAATTTGCATCATCATTCAGCTGGAGTAACTTGGTATGAGAAGAGCTTAAATACAAGTCCATGCGGAAGCTGAGCTGGTTCCCAATGATAGGGCAGTACCAGCTCCCAGTGTGAAAGTGCAGGTGTTCCTGAGCAGTGCTCTGATTGCAGTAAAGGCTCAAATACACTTCAGGAGCTATTTGCCTGTGTGTAGGAGCAGCTGGAAAGATAAGCGAGGGCAGAGGAAGAGACCAAGTGGTTGGCTACACAGGGGGGGGGAAAAAGTCTTGAGTTTCTGCTGAAAACTTTTTTCCCTGTGCTTGCTGTCAGTGTGCTGGTGGCACTGTAGCATGTATAGGAAAGCTGTTGTAACCACGGTCTCTAATGGAAGCTACTTTCAGGGGCATGCTAATGGCAGGTTGCCCTCTATGGACAGCGAACAGCCAGCCCAGGAGGGAAAAGTTGTGCTGAAGAAGAAAGTGACACTTTTGAGAGGGATATCCATCATAATTGGCACTATCATTGGAGCTGGCATATTCATCTCTCCCAAAGGCATCCTGAAGAACACAGGCAGTGTGGGCATGTCTTTGACTGTCTGGACGGTGTGTGGTATCCTCTCGCTCTTTGGTAAGTCCCTTTAAAGTTTCTAATTAATCCAGAGGGAGGCTGGTGGATTATTGCTATTATTTTTCTGATTTTGTCATTGGATGTCAAGGCATGGAGTGGAGCTTAAGGACCAATAAGGCTATAGAAGGTTTTTTTCTGTGTGATAGGTTGCGTGGAGGGCACAGAGATATGTAACCACTGTCCCACCGGTGCCTGGTCAGTCAAGCTGGAAGCATAAATACTTGTTTCTTAGGGGTCCCTAAAGGAACAGGAAGAGTAAATGTCCAGTTTATGCCATGTGTCATGATGTATGCGTAGTGGTTTTTTTCTGGATGTAAGAGGTAGTTTACAGTTTGCTTGTAAGGCCCCCCAGCAGCTGGGGATGGGGATCACTCCACTCGAACACCTGATGAATGTTTAGCCTTTTAAATTTAGTTCCCTGGAGGCTAGAGCAAGGTCTGAGAGGAATAATTCCCTCTGGAGCTAAGCTGTATAGGCATAAAAAGGAACAAAATAGTAATAACACTAATAACCCCTCTTGCCAGTCTTTACTTCGTTCCTTCCTCATGACGTTGCTTTGAAGGATTGAACTGCAAAAATCAGCATGATGGAAACAAATTTGTAATGCAAGTTTTTTTGCTGGCCTGCGTATCATGACAGGCCAGCAGTTATTATATTTTACTAATTTTGTGTACTTTTGAAGAGTGTTAAATTCTGAAGAATGCTAGTTTATTTGTTCTGTACACAAAGCCCCCATTCAGAGTGGCAAACCGCAGCCTTGACTCAGTGGGACAGAGGGGTCCGCTGACCTACTTAATGAGCTAATCTCAAAGAGGCTGAAGAACTAGCAGGAGTATTTGCTTTATTTAAAACAGAAATTACTTGTTTTCTGACAGGAGGTAAAGAGGGCAAAGACTGGCTAACATGTGTCTGCTCAATAGCTAGAACATGCAAATGCCACCCTGTGTAAATTGGCTCTGAGCTTAAAAGAAACATGGGCTGTTTGCGAGCTAAGCCCACCCGAATCAGACAAGACTGAGATTAGAACCCGTAGGTCACATGTTAAATGTATCATACGATGTGCAGTGTAACCTATTGATCATCATTTGATAACATGCAAATATGTTAGAAGGCTTTCACTTAGTGATGGCTGGGTGGGGAGCTGGGGTAGCTGGCATGACACAGCATTTTGTTGTCCCTCTTCATGAGATTTGAATGAGTAATGAAATGTATTGATAGCAAAGAGTTCCTCCAGTGGCTTTTCACCCAAGTGTAACTAGATACATGTACTGTTTATGTACTTGTTAACTGCAAGCCTAGCTGAATGAATTAAAACTTACCTAACTGCCTGAAAAAAGTTATTAAAATATATCTAAAGTAGTTGTGATACCACAGCAGCTCTGTTGTTTTGCCTACAAAAGTTTTGAAAGGTATTTCTGGATATCTCTTGTAATGCCAAACTTTAATTCTCACAGGTGCCCTCTGCTATGCTGAATTAGGAACATGCATTAAGAAATCTGGTGGTCACTATACTTATATCCTGGAGGCCTTTGGCCCCTTACCGGCTTTTGTGAGAGTCTGGGTTGAGTTACTCATCATTCGGTAAGTTTGTTGTGGTTTTTCTGTGGTTTTTCTGACAGCAACACACTTTTCAGTCATAAACAAAAACCTCCACTATGTGGTGGGCAAAACAAGTCAAATATACCTTGATCAGTGAGCTGTGTTCTTTTAGTGTGGTTACCTCAGATAACACAACAACACTATTTTGCTTGTCAGCATTGAAACAGTCAAGGAGACATATGTGCATGTATGGGGGAGAAAAAAATGATTGGAAGAAAACTGCCTGCCATACAAATTCAGCTACTTGCATTCATTTTTCTAAGATTACTATATCCATTAATGTCAAAAGTAATGCCAATATCCATGTCTATATATCATATAGTGGAAAAGGGAAGTCACCTTTATATTTTCTCAGCCTTGCCACTGGCTTTTGGAGCAGTTGCTTTTGTCTGTGGATACAGGAATAACTCCTGATGAAGCTATTGCCCAGTAGTTTTCAGGTTTGGGGTGCCACGTGTTCTTCATACGTCAGTTCAGGTCCCCATTTTTTTGGTTTTGTGGGATGCTGGAAAGCTGAAATCCTGATGACTATGAAAAGCACTAACTGGCCAAATAAAGCAGCGTTAATTCTTTACATATCTAGAATGTCCAAAGTATTGTTTTGGCATGAAAGCCTGTGACTCCTGCAGCTCTTGACACTGTATAGGTGAATTACAATATGAAGATGCCAAATCATGTCACATATATTTTTATAATTTAAATGGACCTTTAAAGCAAACTCAAATGTGGCCCTCTTTTTTCTTTTTTTTTTTTTAATGGTATCACTGAGGCTGGAGGGCTTACAGGTAGAACAGGGGCAACTCACTTATAAAACAACTTTGGGAATGCTCCAGTCCTGCCTCAGGCTAGTTAGCACTCCTTTCCCCTCTCTTCTGCAATCAGCAAATTAGTCACAGAAGTGCACTCCTCATTTCAAATCACGACTATGTTTACATAATATCAACAAGTTCTAGCATAGATTTGAGTTTAAAAACACAGACAGTGCTGAGTCATTATGAATCCAAGGATCTTCATCTTGTTTCCGGAGGAAGTAATCCTGTATGTCAGATGGTCCCTTACATCCTCACCCCCATAAGTAAACTTTGCATTAACTCCGTAACATCCATCACATGTGATGAAAGAGCAGAGGTCTTAACCCTATTAACTTCTTGACAAAAGAAGAACCAGTCAGGAAGCAGATCTATTTTTAAACTGTGAGAATCACAGTGCTGTGATCATATCTATATCATTACACATTCCAGGATCAAGACAAGAGTCTGAAATATCCCTCTCTTAACTTGCACCTTACTAGGCAAGCAGACCTTATGAACATAGGTACAAACACCAGCAAGAAACCAGGTTTCATAAATTCCTCCCCTTGCAAAATTATTGCTTTTTTACATATGACAGTGTCCCAGGAATGTCACAAAAACACTCTTAGTCACCGTGATCTGCCCCACACCCAGTAAATAATCATCTTGCATGGGAAGGAACATCAATGAATTCTTTAATCATCAAATGTGAGAGGTAGCAAGCAAGGTGTACTTGTTAAAACTTGTGATGATCAGAGCAGCGCTGCTGATGCTCTGTGTAGGGTTTAATATCTGACTCCTACATTAGTAAACCAATTGGCTGCTGCTATCAAGAAGTTAAGGACTAATATGTATCTAGGTTTTTTTTCAATAGATGAAGTTGCACAGACATTTCTCAGCTAAGCCATTTTTTCCTCTGAAAGATCACAGGATTATCACACCCAGAGGCTGGCAAAGAAGCCACAACAAAACTCAGCATATCCTGTTCTCAAATATCTTTTTAGCCACTATTTTATAGTCCGGGACACACTTAAACTCTGCTCACATACTGATTAAACTGTGCCAGAATTTCCTGCAGTTTAGATGTACCTTATACTGTGCTCCTCCTCGACCAGTATAAGTAAGAACTTTTTTTTCTCCCCAGAAGTCAGGTTGCAGGTATATTACATGCCTTAAAAAAAAAAAAAAAAAAGAAAAAGAAAAAAGAGGCTAGTTTTCAAACAGTGAATAAGACTATGTAAATGCATTGGCTGTAGTAATTACCCATAGCTGTTGCTACATATAGGTTGGGTAGAGCAAGCTGCCAAGCGACTGACTCACCTGTGGTATGTGCTGGGGCACTATACCTGCTCCTTAGCTGATGTTTCTTGTGCTCCTTGCCTTTCAAAGAAAGCTGCTGTTGCCCTTCCTGCCCACTCCTGAGCTCACAGTAGTTAGGGGGATGCTAGCCTGTCCTTAGGATTGTGATCCAAAGGAAAATGTCCCATTCCTTCAACTTCCACCTCCACTGGCTGACTAAGCTGCCAGTAACATCTACCCCCAAATATGTGAATGCGAGAGACACAGCTATGAGAAGTATAATTTAGGAGCTATGTTTTAAAAGACATAGGGGTGTGGATAACAGCAACTGCCTCTTTAAAAAGGCCTGTCTTATGATGAGAGGGAAAAATTCAATTTCTGGAAAAAGGAGCTGGGACTGAGGGAAAAAAGACTGGGAAAGCTCCAAAGATCTGATCTTTCATCTGATCTAGGACACTTCAAACTACTTTTGGCAGCTTGAAGTGTTGAAAATCTGGAAGGAAGCCTGGTGATCTTATGTAAATTAAAAATATTGCACCCAGGTAAAATCGTAAAATGTCTGTGTAAATCCAACACAGAGGACATTTGGTCCCTCAGCAAAGGTAAAAATTGCAAAGCCAACTGCTGGCCAGTGAGAGAAACAGTCCTCATGTGTGAGGAACACACAAGCCACAACCCTGATTTGTCCATACAGAGACTTTCAGAGGAAGAAACTTCTGGTTTTTGCTGCTCTGCAGTTTGGTTCAATGCAATGCGTGACATTTTGGTTGAGTCATAATGCTAAGAAAGTCAGTTCTGTTTCAAGGGCAAAACTCTTCTGTGAAAAATTCCTTTATTGTCTGATGGAGAATAATAACTTCTCTGCAGAATTTTTACACTGTTCCATAGCATATTTAGCAATGATATTTCTATTCAAATTCTTTAAGGTGAGGCATTACTTCATTAAATGCTCTGGATCCTTTTTTTCCACGATAAATTTGCATGGACTCTTGTTAACACAAAAATCCTTTAAGGCAGAATAGTAATCCCTTTTGTCTTTATTGTGTGTGTGTGGTGAAGCACAGAAGCCACCAGCTGTTGTGAGAAGGGTGAAAGTGTCCTCCCAAACCAAGCACAAACACAAACAGGTCACTGGAACTGTTATATGCAGACAATGTCTGATCTGAGACACAGGGTAATTTGTTGTCAACTGTGCCAGTGCTAAGGCTTGTGGCAGACGTTTAGCTCATCTCAAAGAGAAAGGCTGTATGAACATTGTGTATTTCAAATTTGTAAAGGCAACAACTACATGTCTTCACATTTCTCTCTTTCATGGTAGGTGCTTTCTGTGCTTCAAGGAATTTTGATTTCACTTACACTGCTAGGAAGTTGTCAGTCAATAAAAGAAACAAATTCTGTTTGCATTTTAGGAAATACCATTTTCACTCATTTGTTGCATGGTCTCAGATTTTAATAACAGCTTTGAGTAGGTTTGAGATACTTGTTTCAATATAGCAGAATTCTCAGCTTGATTGAAATTAATTTGCTTGTATCTGAGGGGTGGTGAGATATAACTGGCCACTAAATTTCACTCCCCAATGACTTTTGCTTGGTATTTTGCTCATGTAAGCTAATTCTGGCCATGTTCACTTTGAGCAAGTGAATGAAGATTTCTATTGATACCTTTCTTTTCAGTTTACGGCTGTTTTACAGCATGGAATTGGCAAGAATAATCCTGGTAACAAGTGCTGTTGTCAAGATCAGAACAGCTGAGCAAAACTAAACTGCTTATGGTTCCCTGATACATTCAGAGACCACAGTACATAACAGCAGGCTACAAGCACCCGCCAATATTAAGTATGATTCACAGTTCTGTGATAATAAAGCATGATCCCATAAGGATATTATCTCTTGTGGATTAACTTTGTGATTTTTTTTTTGTTGTTTTTACTCTAGCCCTGCTGCCACAGCAGTGATATCATTGGCCTTTGGACGTTACATTTTGGAACCTTTCTTTATGCAGTGTGAAATCCCAGAACTTGCTATTAAACTTATTACAGCTGTTGGCATCAGTAAGTATCTAATTTTAGTTTAAGGGAAGGGTAAAGAAGATATAAACTAGGGGAGGGGGAAGTAATTGCACACTGAACAATTATCTGTTTCATATGAATCATTACAGAAGGGCTGTGCCTCCGGTGTCAAGGGCTTTGGTGTGACTATTTTCCTGGGTATGTGTGTTTGTGAACATACACAGTAGTAAAGAGAATAGCAGCCTTTATTAATGGCAGGCCAAATCTATTTCCAAGGCTGATCCTGTTGCCTCTTGAATTAATGGCAGAACTCTCATTACTTTTGTGTAAGCGATTTCAGTCCCTAAGAGATGGTGAGCCAGTGCCAGAGATATGGAAGAATGACTGCCTGATTTTAAGTGCTTTGCTCTACCTCTGTTTTAGGAGGCAATTGAGTGCCAAGTATAACGCCATGAAGAAATGTAGTTCTCTCGAGTGGAGCACAGGCAACAGGAGATCATCATCCCTAGTGCCACTCTGTCCTTCATAGCAATAAAACTTATTGGGGCACTTGCAGTTTGGGAAGCAGAAACCCAACTAATGACTTTGGGAGAAGGGTATGAAGCTTGGTGAAAATGCATATCTGTTACCAGCAGCTCATCTTACTCTTGCTGACTTTGAAATTAGTGTGAGAAGGACTCTGTAGGGCTACAGGCAATCAATAATTGCCAGTGGAAGGATGCAGGCTAC
Organism: Neopsephotus bourkii; assembly: GCF_033783945.1. Taxonomy (NCBI): domain Eukaryota; kingdom Metazoa; phylum Chordata; class Aves; order Psittaciformes; family Psittacidae; genus Neopsephotus; species Neopsephotus bourkii. The sequence goes on from NW_026902000.1 coordinate 88,890, forward strand.
CCAGAGACCAGGAACTTTACAGTGTACCTGGGCTGGTGTGGGTATGAAACAAGAAAGCACAAGTCATGATGCAAATGGGACTCTGGAGCACTTTGCCTTTAGTACTAGAGGCTTTTTTTGTGTTCTGTCTGCTCCCTGGTTATGATGCTCCTTGCACTAGTGTGCACACATCTGTATTCAACTGTTGGGAGAGGAGTGCTGAGTAGACCTGAGTAATTAGTAAGGGATTGTTTCTTTCAATTTGGTCAGTGCACATCTCAGAATCAAAAGGACTGGAAAAAGGAATTAAGACATGCAAAATGATCAAAGGCACACAGGAGACCCCTTCAGTTTTCCACAATAATAGGTTCAGATGCCTTTTTCTTTCTTTGGGGTAGGGTGTTCAATTGACATTGAAATTTCCAGTCTCCAGGTTACAGTTTTGGTTTGTTTTTTTTTTGTAGTCACTCTCTTGACAAGAGTTCCCTTCTGCCCAGGGTGTTAAAAAAATCATTATCTGACCACATTTCTTTCTAACTTAATTATGCACAAACTATAGGTTTCATAGGAATAATTGAATTAAGGGCTTAAGGGTCAATGACTTTTTATAGCTACATCTGTCTAAAATATTTCAGTGCAAGATAAGGGTGAAACAGATGTTCAGTAACTTCAAGATCACTGAGACAGAAGGAATGTTAAGTGAGGACTCCATCAAAGCATTTTGTTAAGTGATGCGATTCAAGCACAATAAGTGAACAATTCAAAATAGGTTTTTATTGCTTTTAATTTAATTGAAAATCTGTGTGATAAGCCAGGGCATTGCAAAGGAATTAAACAAAGAAGTAGCACTGGGGGGGGAGGAGGGAGTTATACTGAAATAATTAGAGCATAAAGGGAGAGAGGGGCTCACAGCAGTGCTTCTATGGTGAGCACAGGTCTGCATAGCACAGGTAATATGAGCTGTCATGTCACTGAAAGAAGGGATTCTTGTATAAAGTTTGTAGCGATGAATGGGACAGCTCTGAGGAAGAGAGTGGCATGTCAGAGACTTAATCTTTATTATTTGTAGTATGCTCTACAGTGGACTTTCATTTATAGTAGTTTTTGATTATATGCTACACTCAAGTTCAGGGATCCCAGAACACATGACTGTTACTCTCATAGGGTAAGAATTAGTTGCTGTGGTGGTAATCATAGAATCATAGAATAGTTAGGGTTGGAAAGGACCTTAAGATCATCTAGTTCCAACCCCCCTGCCATGGGCAGGGACACCTCACACTAAACCACATCGCCCAAGGCTCTGTCCAACCTGGCCTTGCACACCACCAGGGATGGAGCATTCACAGCTTCCCTGGGCAACCCGCTCCAGTGCCTCACCACTCTTACAGTAAAGAACTTCCTTTAATTAAGGTGGTGTTGAGCTGAGCAGACACATTGGAGCCCTGTATAATCCAATTTAATGTTGCTAAAGGTAGTCTTTGCTTCCATTGAAAATCTTAAGTTAATCAGGAAGTGAACTGCCTTTTGTCTTCTTATCATCTCCTGGTCCCTTTTCCCTCTTGTACCTAATGACAGAGTGCTCACTGCATATCTGTCTTTATTGCATGAGGGAAAGGTAGTGGGAGGCAGCATTAAATTCTGTCCTTGGGTAAGACTTTGTTCTGTAGTTTTTACCTTGTCATTTCTGATCATACTAGAAAGGGCAGGAAGAGATTCTGAAAAATCTCCGGGTGATCTCCTGCCCCCCCCAACACAATCAGCGTATCTAAAAAAATTCAGAGAGATCTTTGTCTAACCTGGTCTTAAAACCTCCAGTGCGGGAATTTCTAAAGCCTCATCTAATACTGTGGCTTGATTTTTTTTTTTATCCTTGTCACAAGACATCTTTCCCTCTGCCCCTTCCTTTTCTGCAATTTAATCCTATTACTAAAAGGTTACCCAAGATGGATGCAACCAGAATTATGATGGAGAATGGCAAATACTGTTGCTCCTCTGCAAGCTACAAACAAGTACTTCTCATAGAGGGGCTACAGCCTTTTCTGATCCCCACCACCCCACCTCAGTGTCTCTGTGGTGCAAAAGGAACAATGGTGCTGCAGAAAAGGTGTAGCTCAGATGAGACCTAAAATGGAACTTCAGGAGAGGGTAACCTTTAAAACCCCCCTCATTCTTGGTTTTGTATTTATAGGAAAAAAGTATGGGCTGGGCACAAAATTCTCAAAATCATCTCTGTTCGGAGCAAGTTCGAACAATCTTTATTCTGTTCCACAGTATGATGCCTGTTTGGTGGGGGGGGTTGTTGTTTTTTTTGTTTGTTTGTTTGTTTTATAATATAAACCAAAAAGTCCAGGCATTTCAGGGGCTTGGTAGAGAGAAGGATGCTTGTGTTGAGGTTCTCTGCAGATACCCCAGCTTTCAAATCTCTGAAGCAAAGGCTGCCTGTTTTTTTCAAACTTAGAAATTGCTTTTATTCACTTGGTATTTCTCAAGTGCTCCTTCCATCTTCTGTTGATGATGTGGGACTGAATGGGAAAATGCAGTCCATAAACGATTGGCTTCGAGGCTGGTGCTCCAGGCAGGGCTTTGGATTCTTTGATAACGGCTGGTTTTATAGGGCACCGGTCTGGACATTGGCAGGTGGGAAAGGTTTATCGCACAGAGGTAAAAGGATGCTGGGGCACGAATTAGCAGGACTCATTTGGAGAGCTTTAAACTAGATTTGAAGGGGGATGGGGTTGTAGCTCGGCTTGCCTCAGTGGGACAGCGCTCCGGAATTGATGCAGACTGGGAGGCCTCCTGTAATCCTAGGGTGAAATCGGTGTGCTTGGCTTGCTCCCTGAAATGTCTGTACGCCAATGCACGCAGCATCGGAAATAAGCAGGAGGAGCTAGAAACCTGTGTTAAGTCGGGAGATTATGATCTGGTGGCAATTACAGAGACGTGGTGGGACAGCTCACATGACTGGAATATAGTCATGGAGGGCTATGTCCTTTTCAGGAAAGACAGGCCAGCCAGGCGGGGTGGTGGGGTTGCTCTTTATGTGCGAGAGCAGCTACAATGCGTTGAGTTCTGTCCGGGGACAGATGATGAGCGAGTCGAGAGTCTGTGGGTGAGAATTAAGGGGCAGGCTGGCAGGGGCGATACTGTTGTGGGGGTCTGTTACAGGCCACCGGATCAGGGTGAGGAAGTTGACGAGGCCTTCTACAGGCAGCTGAGAGCAGCCTCACAGTCACAGGCCGTGGTCGTCGTGGGGGATTTTAACTTCCCTGATGTTTGCTGGAAGGACTACTCGGCAACCCAGCCGCAGTCCAGGAGGTTCCTCCAGTGTATGGATGATAACTTCCTCATGCAAATGGTGGATGAGCCAACCAGGAGAGGTGCGCTGCTGGATCTCATCCTCACTAACAAGGAGGGTGTGTTTGAAGGAGTGAAGGTTGAGGGCTGCCTTGGTTGCAGCGACCACGAGATGGTAGAATTCAGGATCTTGTGTGGTAGGGTCAGTAGAATAGCAAGTAGAATCGCAACCCTGGACTTTAGCAGGGCAAACTTTGGCCTCTTCAAGCGATTGCTAGGGGAAATCCAGTGGGCTAGGCTGCTTGAAGGGAAAGGGGCCCAAGATAGTTGGTTGATGTTCAAGGACTGCTTTTTCCGAGCTCAAGATCGGAGCATCCCGACACGTAGGAAGTCAAGGAAGAGGGTCAGGAGACCTGCGTGGCTAAATAGGGAATTGCTCGGTATGCTCAAGTGGAAGAGGAGAGTTTACAGGTCATGGAAAGAAGGGCTGGCCACTTGGGAAGAATATAAGGCTGCTGCTAGAGGATGTAGGAAAGCTGCTAGGATGACTAAGGCCTCCGTAGAATTAAAGCTGGCGAGAGGGGTCAAGGACAGCAGAAAGAGCTTTTTCAAATACATGGCAGGTAAAACTAACACCAGAGGCAATGTAGGCCCGCTGATGAACGGGACGGGTGCCCTGGTGACGGAAGATACAGAGATGGCAGAGTTACTGAATGACTTCTTTGTCTCTGTCTGCTCTGCCGGAGGCAGTCCTGAAGAGCCCTGTACCGCTGAGACCTCGGATGAAGATAGGTCAACGGAGCGGTCTGCCTTAGTCGATGAAGAATGGGTTAAAGACCAGTTGAGCAATCTGGACATCCATAAATCCATGGGTCCAGATGGGATGCACCCGCGGGTGCTGAGGGAACTGGCTGAGGTCATTGCTAGACCGCTCTCCATCATCTTTACCAAGTCTTGGGAAATGGGAGAGGTGCCTGAGGACTGGAGGAAAGCAAATGTCACTCCTGTCTTCAAAAAGGGCAAGAAGGAGGACCCGGGTAACTATAGACCGGTTAGCCTCACCTCCATTCCTGGGAAAGTGATGGAACACCTTATCCTTGGTGCCATCTTAAGGCATATCAAGGATAAGAGGGTTATGAGGGGCAGTCAACATGGCTTCCCCAAGGGGAAGTCGTGCTTGACCAATCTCATAGCCTTTTATGAGGAAATAACACGGTGGATGGATGATGCTAGAGCGGTGGATGTGGTCTACCTCGACTTCAGCAAAGCGTTTGACACGGTCTCCCACAGCATCCTTGCGGCTAAATTGAGGAAGTGTGGTCTGGATGATCGGGTAGTGAGGTGGACTGTGAACTGGCTGAAGGAGAGAAGCCAGAGAGTTGTAGTCTATGGGGCGGAGTCTAGTTGGAGGCCTGTATCTAGTGGAGTGCCTCAAGGGTCAGTACTGGGACCAGTATTATTTAATATATTCATCAATAATTTAGATGAGGGAATTGAGTGTACTATCAGCAAGTTTGCTGATGACGCTAAGCTGGGAGGGGTGGCTGACACGTCGGAAGGCTGTACTGCCATCCAGAGGGACCTGGACAGGCTGGAGAGCTGGGCGGGGAATAACTTGATGAAATATAACAAGGGAAAGTGTAGAGTCCTGCATCTGGGCAGGAACAACCCCAGGTTCCAGTATAGGCTGGGGAACGACCTGTTAGAGAGCAGTGTAGGGGAGAGGGACCTGGGGGTCCTGGTGGGCGACAGGGTGACCATGAGCTGACACTGTGCCCTTGTGGCCAAGAAGGCCAATGGCATCCTGGGTTGTATTAGAAGGGGGGTGGTTAGTAGGTCGAGAGAGGTCCTCCTTCCCCTCTACTCTGCCCTGGTGAGACCTCATCTGGAATATTGTGTCCAGTTCTTGCCCCCTCAGTTTAAGAAGGACAGGGACCTGCTGGAGAGAGTCCAGCGCAGGGCAACTAAGATGATTAAGGGAGTGGAGCATCTCCCTTATGAGGAAAGACTGAGGGAGCTGGGTCTCTATAGTTTGGAGAAGAGGAGATTAAGGGGTGACCTTATTAGTGTATATAAATATATAAAGGGGGAGTGTCACGAGGATGGACCAGGCTCTTCTCAGTGGCAAACAATGAAAGGACAAGGGGTAATGGGTACAAATTGGAGCACAAGAGGTTCCACTTAAACCTGAGAAGAAACTTCTTCTCAGTGAGGGTGACGGAACACTGGAACAGGCTGCCCAGGGAGGTTGTGGAATCTCCTTCCTTGGAGACATTCAAAACCCGCCTGGACACGTTCCTGTGTAACCTTATCTAGGTGTTCCTGCTCCGGCAGGGGGATTGGACTAGATGATCTTTTGAGGTCCCTTCCAATCTCTAACATACTGTGATACTGTGATACTGTGAAGTGTATCTCTGCAAGGATTAAAACCTAGGCAAATACTGGATATGAATATCTTGGTCAGTACTGGAGAGAAGAGCAGACAGCTCAAAGATATCTGATTACTACAATTTTTATGAAAATAAGTGGCCAGGTAGAAGAGGGAGAACCTGGATGCTCCCCAGCATAACGAAGGACAGCTGAAGGAAATACAAGCAGGAGGAGAGGCCTTTTAAATGCCAGCTTTTCTTGAGTTGGACACAACAGCCCCAGAACACAAAGCAGAAGGGATGATGTTCACATTTGTTCTGGTGCTGAAGACTGTCTGTTTAGAAGGAAGAGTTAAAAATTCATTTTTCTATTTATGTGAAAGCTGGTAGACCACATATTTATTATTTCTTACAATGAAGAAACATCCTATCATGATTGCAAAGCATGGTGATAGACAGTGCAAAACTTCCCTATTCATATATTGCTTTATCAGTATCTTTCAATTCTTCTGCTAATGGTAAACTTAAATATATTGGTAACAGGAAGGGATAAATTATACTGTGCAAAGGTATTGAACTGTACTATCAATATGTAACCTGAATAGATCAGCAATCTTAACTATTCTAATCTTTTTTCTATATCAGAAAGCAGATAAACATGTTTCAGCTATTAAAAATTGAGACAAACTGCACGTGTTTTTAAGGTTTTAATGCTCATTCATGTGTATTTTGGGCATTTTACACTACAATAATATAAAATACCGCCCCCCCTTTTTTTTTTTTGGAGGTCTGCCAAAACCCCTCAAATATCAGGCTGTTAAAAACTATGGCTGTTAGAGGCAGTGTTTTGCTTGAAAACGAAGGTCAGCTGTACACATCTATCAGTGCTTGCTGGCAAATACTCCAGCCCAAAGCTTTATTGGCATAAATTTGGTGTGTATGTGAGTCTATAGTTAGTTGCTTTTTTTTGTCCCTGTCATGGCCAATGCTGACAGTTTTCAGACAAGCAGTTCAAATTAAGACATCTCTTGGCTTGCAGGGATAGCAAAAGCTGCTCTGGTGGGTGCTCTTGTGCCTCCTGTGCCTGTTTTAATTGACACATTAGGATCTGCAAATTGAGGGAATTTTCTTTTTTTTTGCTGTGTGTGACTATCTTGACCCTAAAAGCCTGACAAGTGAGGGGAGGGAAGTTACCTTGGTTTCCTTCTGAGGCAATGGTACATATAGTCTTGAAAAGTAGGCTAGAATGTAATGCCTACTGTTAGTTCTCCCATTAGATTTCGTTATCCAGCTATAGCTGTGGCTGTGTGAAGGAAAGGGATTGTGAAAAGCAATATGTTTCTTGTCACCATTGTGTTTGATTGTTCATGAGCCCCATTTTATTTTCCCTCCCTATTCTGATCGGTCAGGATTCATTTTGCTTTTAGTTAGGTGTTTAGTTTAAGGTAATTGTCTATGCTCCCTGTAGTGGAGAAAGAGGGGAACAGATGCTTCCTGAAGACCACTCGTCTCATCTGAGATGAGCGTCTGGAAGAGTTGTTATTCATCCTCTAGAGGTAACTGTATCCTCACTGGGGGTGCAGTCATGCTAGATGCCTGACTTCTAGTTAGCAAAGTTAGACATGAGTCCTCCTTTCACTGTCCTTTTGTCTGGGGAGTTGCTGCTTCCTTCTGATCTTTGATGTGATTCTGTATCACAGTGTCTGCAATCAGTTTCTTGAAGTATCTCCATAAGGCCCTATTCATAGAAGTGATGTGCTCAATAATGACTACAGTCCCAAGATAGTTTCCTTCTTGAATCCTGTCACAGCTGTCATATTCTTTTCCTGGTCTTTAGCAGCTTTCTTCATGACTCTTCTGTTTCCTTTTGCTATCCAGTTGCTAATACAACCAGTATGGTGCTGATAGATGATAACAGTATAAGCCCTATATCCCCATATGTCTGTTATGCGCATACAACTGCTAAGACTAAATAAGTAGGCTGTAAATTCTTGTAGCCTATTAAGTCCAATAAAATGAAATTCCCCAAAATACCAAATCAGTCATAACTCTTATAAGAACTTGAGTCCCTGAACCTGAACAAATATTTGTGTAGTTGTCCAAAGGACTTACTCTGACAGAGGACCATCAAAACTAGTGGCATGTGCACTGGACTGTGCAGGTATAGGGCCACTTCAGCTTCCCAATTAAATGAAGGTCCTCACAGTGTCCATTTTGCTTTCACTATTTCATTAGAAAGCCGCAGATGAAACATTTGGCTGGCTTGAGTTCACAATGGAATGGAGAAGTTTTAACACTGCTTGTGATCGGACTGCCTTCATGAAAATACCAGCCTGCATTTTGTATTTTCAAGCTAGTGTAGATCGCCAACAGATCTGGGGCTGTGATTTGTGGGTGGCTGGCCAGCAAGGAAGGTTCTGAGTTTCAGTGTGAGTTGACCTTAGTGTTTATACTAGTTTGCTATGCAGTGGCATTCTTGTATGTGTATCAGAAAGGTGAATCAGATGCATTAGAAAACCTTGAGGGGGGCTCTCTACAGAGAGGCTGCTCATGCTAGCTGTTCTGACCTGTGTAAAGTAACAGACAGCTGCAGTCAGCTTGAATTCTGAGTAAGCTGGATGTCAATATCTGATACTTTCTTACACATTAAACTCTTCCTTGATATTTTCTTGTTTCCTGGTCTCTGACTGGGCTTCGTCTTCTGGGAAAGAAAGGTATGATATCCTGAACTTTCTTAGACATTTGAAATAAGCCAGTGCTTGCTTATGGCATTGGATTGTCTTTATAAGTCCTTCATAAATAAACACTGTTGGTCTAATGAATATTTTGAATACATTTTGCTTAAATGACAATTGTTAACCTTCCTGGTAATCAAGCCCTGAGAAAAAAGGGGGAGCCTCAATCAGTGTTAATATTCAGCAGCAACCAAAAGCAATCTTTCAGCATTTAAAAATGAAGGTATGTCAGGGACAACAGAGTAATGAATCAGGCCCGTGGGATTTTCTGTTTCCTGGCAAGTATAGGTATACATGGAAGTAATAAAGCAAAAAATAAGTGTTTGGATCTCAAGTGGAACTTTGCAGAAGTTTAAGTGACTTCTTCATGACTTAGATAAGAATGCCTCAGGTCCAAAATATGGTGAAATACAGAACTGGAAAAACATTTTGAACTTTAAGATTTTTTTTTTGTGAAAAATTTTCATTAAGTGACGTTGAGAATATATGTTGACTTTTGTAAATTGCACATTTGAGAGTGGGGCCATCTCCTCCCAGATAAAAATTCCAGGAAACACTTTCATATTTTTTTTTCCTGGAATTTTTATTTGATTAAAAATATCTAAAAAGTACATTGCAATACAGATTACTTGGAATTTTCTTCCTTTTCCATTAAACTTTTGTTTAAACTGAGAATTTTTTATGATATGTATGTTTTGGCCTTGCTGGTGAACAGAATCTGTATAAAAGACTTGGGATAAATCAGTATGGTTTGCTGCCAGAAAGTTTGTACCATGCCAGATTTACAATGCCAGCTCGTACAAACTAGCTCCCAGACTCTGGCAGGAGATAGCAACTCAAGTTTTTATGTGCCCCAGGATGTGTTGATATGGCTCATGATATAGATGAATCAATGCTCTTAAAAGAGTTTGAAGTATGGGAGGACTCTGGTGAGGAGCTAATTCATTAGCTCCATATGATGGCAAGAAAGAGAAGAAAAGTCAGCAGGCTTGTTTGACTATGTTCTCCTTTCCCAACAGCAGAGGGGGAACAGGACTTTTTATCTGTGAAGTGACTCACATTTTCCATTCTTTAGGTACTTTAAAAAAACCCATAATGTAAACTCCTTTACTGATTATGTTTTTCCAGGGTAATAGTTTAAATAAGCTAGAATAACTGGCACTCAAATGATAAGACTTACAGTCCTCCTGTCAGTCAGTGCTGTAGTAAAGGCCAAAAGATGCCCTCCCTGACCCAGAAGGAGATGAGAACCAAGCAGACAGGACGTAAAAGTCCTTCTCACTTATCTCTCTACATATTGCAGACCTGGGCTTTGTTTTTAAAAGTTAAAACTCTCTATTTCTTCACCAATTCCCAGCAAGGATGGGCATGCTACTTGCACTCTTGCCTTCCTGTATATTTGGTGGTACAGCAGTAAGAGAGGAGAAAGCATGGAAAAGAGGTAAATAAGGTAGTGAGTGAGTGACCAATTTATGTGGGGGCTAAATGTGGGTGTGAAAGTTTAATATGATCATTAATTGTTACTGTTTTCTGAAAATACAAATCTCTACTCAAAGTGGCACTGACTGATACAGAAATCTGGAGTGACAAGGGTTGGGCAATTAGTTTCTTTTATTCAAGGCAGGCCCCTGCCAGCCAGTTGTTTGCCAGCAGGTAACAATTCTGGGTAAACGAAGCTGTAATTTGGTGCTGGCTAGCAGAAGCTGAAGAAGGTTATCAGGGTGTGTTTCCTTTAATGCATCAGGATCTAGGGGGTGTACAGCCTCTCTGCTGGTGAAGAATTTTGTGACAATTTCAGCAGCATTACTATTTCTTTCTGATTTTTCTTTTTCCCCTTGCAGCGCTGGTGATGGTCCTGAATAGCACAAGTGTCAGCTGGAGTGCCCGCATACAGATATTCCTTACCTTTTGCAAGCTTGTAGCAATTCTGATAATTATAGTCCCTGGAGTTATCCAGCTAATTAGAGGTATGAAATGAAAAGTAAATGCTTTTAAATTGCTTTTATCTTTACCCTCCCCAGTCTTTCCCCACCTGCCTCCACCAAATAATGCTTATAGCAGCAAAATCTCTTAATTAGTCTGTGCTTGCTTAAACTAAAGCTCTGTACTGTCATGTAATTGGTTAGAAGTGGAACTACACTGGGATGAACTGGTATTTCCTTCAGCATGCCAATGAGTCTATTCAGATCAGAGTCATGTTTTAAATAAGCAACAGGATTGCTCTTCTCTGTAATTTGCCTTTGGTGTGAACTTTGTGGCAGGGGCAGGATGGGTTTTAATGACAGATGGGTATATCCCTCCCCAGAGCACACACCTATCTGGGGCAGAGTATGTCTCCTTTAACTGGGCTAATGCCTAGTCTGCTTGGTACTGGTTATATGGTGGTGCAGGAGGCCCAGTATTGGGGAATATATGAAAGAAACGGTATCATGGATGCGGTTCTACCACTTTGGTGATGTAAATTGTGAAGTTAAAGGTGCTGTACTGGCAAGAGAAACTGTAGTCAGAAAGCGCTTTCATGGGCTTCCTGCTTACAAGTACTGAATGCTCATGCTTCAGGCACGCTTTACTTTTTCCAAGTGAAAAAAAAGCATGCAGCTAAATGCAATAGTCTGGGGCTAACCCAAGCATAGGAAAGGAGATCAGAAGTCTTTGGAAGGACAGAATGACTCTACAGTCTTTATCAATGTTGCTGTGTAAGCAAGGAGTGTGAAAACACACCTTTGTTCTCCCTAGCAGCACCCAGCACGAACACAGCTGTGGAGGCCGTTCTTTGGCTCTCTGGAGGTTGTTTGGGTAAAGCCATGCCTGCAGAGAAACTCTTTTCACTGTTTTACGCTCTGCTACCTGAAAAGGCTTTTCCATTAGATCCCTGTCAGCAGCAGCTGTGAGATGGTGAGAGGCCCTAGCTCGCTCTCATTACAGTAACGCGAGAGAGTAATTACAGGGAGCCCAAGAAGCCATTCAGTGAAGAGGGCCAGAATGGGGAGCACTTTTTAATTAATCGATGGTAGATTTCATCTAAGAAAAAATTATCATGGCTGTTGGCTATGTCCCTGGGATGCTCTTCTGTGGTGCTGCGCAAACCCTCCTGCCTGAGTCAACAGCGCAGTGCTAGGTTCTGCGGTGAGCTCAGCTGCTCAGGGACAGGCGGCTTTCTGTGGTTAGCAATAGACTCTGAAATAAAACTTTTCCTGTGTAGCACTCCACTGAGTCACTGTTTCTGTTTTCGTGTTTTTCACTTCCTTTCTGGCAGCTGCAGTGCCTCTTGCCTTACTTCCTTTCATGTGCAAAATGTCCCTCTGTTCCCATCTGCCCCATTTTTCCTAGACCTTTGAAGCAGGCCAGACCCAGGCTTGGATGAGGTTTGCTGCCCTTAAGTAGCTTGGACAGTGTTCCTGACTCCCCACTGGGGTTCTACCTCTGGCTGCAGCTCTTTCCTTACCCAAAAAGCCCCTTCTTGGTGAGAATTTAGACTGAGGGTTCAGTAAAAACTGAGTAAAGGGTAGAGGATTTGACCTATTGCTAATTTAATTCTGAATGAATTCTGTTTCTTCCTGCTCCTTTTACTGGAGGATCATTGCTTCTCAGGAAATCTGGGATATTGTAGGGAGGTCTTAGAAACCATACTGGACCTTGTAAATGAGTAAAAGCACAACGTAACTCTTAAATGATTGCATTTATAGGTCTGTAATTCTTACTTAGTGTAATATTAACACAATACTAATTATAAAGGGAATTGCTAATCTTTCAGTGGTAGACATATTGGGTTTATTTACCTTAAAAATGCTCCTTTTTGAGTGAAATATTAACAATGTTCCTTCTGATTAAAATGTTCAACAAGTGAGATTTTCCACAGCACAAAACAACAGAGCTGATTCTGCTCTTCTGTGTTGTTATAAGTCACTGCTGGAGATGACAGTGAAGTGAGTGTCATCAAGCTCAGAGTGCTTTGAAAAAAAAACTTAATAGGTCAAATTCTGCTATTGCATGACTTAGAGACACCACAAAACCTTTACAGTCAGTAGCAGCTTACAGGTGCAAGGGTTGGGTCAGAAATTAGGGTCAAGGGCAGAGCTGGAAGTTAGTGAACTGCTTGGTGATTGAATGTTTCATGGTGTGATATATTTGTCACAGTAGGAGACGACAAAAGAGCTTATTTTTCAAAATGATTCTTGTTGATGTTGCAGGAGAAACACAGCACTTTAAAAATGCCTTTGCGGGGAATGATGCCAGTGTTATGGGATTGCCACTTGCTTTCTATTCAGGAATGTATGCCTATTCAGGCTGGTAAGTTGTTGAAACTTGTGAGTATTTATCCTGAAATAAACACTATATATGCTCTAACAAAGAGATTTATTTATATGAAGAAATGATCATCATATTCGAACTGCATCATGTAGTGTAAGGGGAGATCTTACCACTGTTCCATAAGCTCAGTAGTTATTCTGCAAACAGCTCTGCAAGGGAAAGATTTTTTTCTCCAGTGTGCAGTAAGTAAACATGCACTGGACATTAAAAAAAAAAAAAAACCCAAACAAACCCTCAGACTTTTATTTCTGTTCTTAAGACCAGGAATAAAGGCAACAAGAAAGGGATGTTTCTAAATTTTCATCAAGTAACTGGATAAAAGGATAAAAGAGATAATGAAGCTTTAATTTTTGTTGAGCAAGAAAGTAATTACATGAAAAATAATTCTAGGGACTATTACAAAGTTGTGTGGACCTCAGCCTTTGCTTTGTAAAAGCAGTATTTGAAGAATGAGAACCATGATAACATCAGTATAGACCACAAAACAAGATAAAATGACAGTTTCTTATGCCTTTTGCTCTGGGAGAATTGGACCTCACTTTACAAGAACAGCAACTGGCTTCTGTGGAAGTCAAGTGCTATTGACTGTAAGCAAAGATATGAGAATCTGTCTTCAAGTACCCTACTCAGAACTTTATTTCAAGTTCTTTCCCTCTCCCCACCAACGTACACAGCAGCTGGTTTGAAAGATACTGCTGCTTCGAATCTGCCTTACGATTTATTCATGCTTAGTGAGGGCTCCACACTACACAGCGCCAACATACTTTTGCAGCAGCAGTGTGGGGGGAAAAAAGGCAACTACAGTGAACAGAGTGGGTTTATTCTGAGGCAGCTTTGTCTGCAGGTCTTCCCTTTCCATAGCTTCACAGGCAGCCAAGTCCCTTCATCTTGCATAAAAAGGTGAGGGCAGAGAGATAAGGGATTTATATATTTAATTTGGAGGGACAACGGACTGAGCATTTGAGTTCTCTGTCTGTCTGTAACTCCCAGATTGCAGGAGTATTATAAACATACATGCTGAAATACTGAACAGAGCTTTTATGTTAAATGGTGATGGTGGGGGAATCCAAGAGTGTCTAAACCCTTTATCTGAGATTATATATATATATATATAATATATATATATGAGAGCCTGGTATTTTGAAGGCTCGAGGAAATTGAACTCATTATGCAGACAGTCTCTACCTTCTTCCCTCTCTCTCATACAACTGCCTTTATTTCTCACATCCATACATGTGATGGTTTCTCACTCTTAAAACTTTGACCTAACTGTATGCTTTTGTATGAAGGCAATTCTAAAAGCACTTTTATGTTGCTCATCACTGAGGTACGGTTTGCTTGATGTAAAATGTTATATTTAAAATACTATTATTCTGTTTTTTCTTTCCCATTTTTTTTTTCATTTTCCACCAAACGTTCCAAATCCCTACAATAAAAATAATCTCTGTTTTTCCTTTGCACCTTCTGAATTTTATTTCAAGGTTCTTATTTGCTACTTATAAAAGAAATTAGCAGGAAAAGATCTAATTTGGCTGGTGGTTCTTCCCACCTGCCGATTTGTCACCAGCTCAAATTGATTGCCTCAGAGCATAGGAGAGCAGACCATTAAGTGGAATGTCAATACCCTTGCACTAACAGTTTTAAAGGGCTAAATCAATCCAATAAGCTGAATGTGAAGGAGTATTACAAGTGTTGGGGTTATGTCTGAGGATTTAGGCAAAGTTTTGTGCATAGCCTATGAGGCTATGAACTTTTAATGACAGCTTTAAAGAACAAACCAAAGGTGTTATCTCTTATATATGTGTGGGCTCATCCATGTGAAGAGCAAGTGTAGACTATGAGATATAGAAAATGCTAGGTGAAAAAGGACAAGTAGAGAAAAGAATGCAAGGAAGCATGTCTCTGCATCACTGATGCCAGGCTGTCAGGTTACTTCTGTCTAGAACAGGACTAAGACTAGAGAAAAAGGAGCTGAATGTCTTACTCTTTGAAAGTCATTTCTCCTTTGAACTACTCTAACCTCTTTTTTTGTGCTCTGTGCAATATCAAGTTTAGAAACAAGTACTGAGGTGGCTCTACAAATGGCAAATCTAGTTTTTACAGCATTTGGTGCTCAGTCACAAAATCATATTTTTTCAAAACCACAAGCCAGTGCTAAATTGTTCTGCTAACCCAGATCTGCTCCAAGACCTGTGATTGAGAAAAGATCCACAGACTTTCTGTCAGCTCAGGTACCATCTGTTTATTCACTGTAGCACTCTTGGGTAAGATATCATTTGCCTTCCTGCATAAAAGCAGAAAGCCAGCATGAGCACTGTATTGACTGCTCTGTTTAATTAGCCGGGATGTGACTTTGTGCCCACATCTGAGCCAGGCACATCTGTATGATGCAGTGATGAGCAGACATAGTGCTAATAAATGCAGAACAGAGGGTTTAGTGACCTTGAGGCTTACAATTGCTTTGTATGCAGGGCTGTGCCCAGTGAATAGTTCCTATGAATTCCCATACATAGCTATCTCTTGTATGCTGCTGGAATATGACCAGAGAGCGACTTGTACAGGAGGCGGTGTGAGAGCACACAGGATTAGCAGCCTGGGTTTGTAATTGCATATGACACAGTAGTGTCAAAATACTGGTTTTAGGAGGGTTTTTTTGAGGCCTCATATTTTTATTGTAAAGAAGTCCTTGCTAAGTACCTTGCTGAGAATTTTTGCCAATACAACCTGAAACTGCACAAGGCTACAGCCACAAATGGAATATGATGCTTTAGGGTATGTGTGTGCGTTTGTGTATAAGATTAGGGTAAACCATAATATGCCTAGTATGCCAGGGGAAAAAAACTTAATTCCACGCTGACATTGGAGAGCTTTTGTCTTTTTTTCTACTTTGTTATCATTTCTAGGAATTCCCTTCCTGGGCATGGGGCTGAGGGAACGTGAAATCTCACACTCTCCTGAATCCAATCATGGGTCTGCAAAGTCTGCTATAATTAACAGTGGTGCTTAACTAGAAGCATCTTCTTGATTCTTTGGGAAAGGAATACAGAATCAAAATCTACCAAGCCCTCTAATAGCTTTTACAATTCTTTTCTAGGTTTTACCTCAATTTTGTTACTGAAGAAGTGGAAAACCCTGAGAAGTATGTACCTAATGTTTGTCTTGACTTTTGAGAAATAGCTGTAAATTTAAAATGCTTATGAAAGCACTGATCTTCAGAAATTCTGCATTCTGGTCAAGTTGCTTGATTTCCAGCAGATCTGCTACCTATTTGAATTACAACTGCTTGAAAATTTGCTATTTTCGGCCTGTCATGACCTTGTTATATATTCTGCTTTTATGTGCACAGAAAGCAGAAAACTGAAGTAGATCTCCAGGGTTCTGATTCACCCCCTCAGGGTACAAGTAACTATCAGTGGCTCCTTTCAGCGGAAGTTACTGGTATCGCGTCAGGGGACTCTTGCTCAAGAAACATATCTCCTGCAATATTTGGCAATTTTGCTATGTTTAAATATTAATCAAATACTTAGTGGTACTTGTTTTAAGTGTCTCAGAGTTGCAGGATCTTGAATACATGTAGCACAGCATCCAATCCAATTAAGCGAAGAGGGGATATTGGTGGGAGTTTATTTCAAAGCAGAGACAAATACACTCACAGTGTCTGTCTGTATGGTAAGAAGCTGTACTGTTAGGGAGAGTTAGATTTGGCAGATCTATTTTGGTAGATATGTTTTCATCCAGACAGCCAGTAATAATATTAACCTTCTCTAGGAATTATATAAATACTCTTTGTCAAGTCAAACTGTGTTCTTTGAGGAAATAACAATGTACTTGATTAAAAATTAATGGGTAGATGACATTTTCTTAGGTGTTTAAAATAAGATGCCTGACTGGTACCAAAGAACTTACTGTTTAAAAACACCCAAGCACTGTACACTCAGAGAATATGAAGCTATGTATCTGAGACATGTGAAGAAAAATAGGGAGCATGCAGAAGATTTTTAGCTGGTTTCTTCAAAGTCTGAACCAAGCCCAATGCTGTTTGGTGTTTTCTTCAGAGACCTGAAAATAATTTTAAAGACGTTGGTGATTAAACATGAAAACAGCAGAAAGTCTGGCAGATTCCTATTGTTTCATTGCCTTTGAGAGGGCTTGGGTGTTAACAGGCTCTTTAATGTGATCAGGATATGTATACAAAGGAATTTATGACTGGAAGCTGAAACCAGACAAATGCAGGTAGATACAACATTGATATTTAACACTGTGTTTGGTAATCATTAACACAGATACATGTGTACAATTGAGATTTTCATTGGTAGTCTTCAGACAGAACACCTTTCTAGGAGCTGTGCTTTAGTGAAACACAAGTAATTTGCGTCAGTGGCGAGCAGCTGGCTAATGCTTCCTAGGCCTGGGACACACAGGAACTCAGGCTGGATGTTCTAGTAGCAAATCTGGGTTTAGCTACTAAGGATCCGTGCTTTATAAGGCCAGGGGAAGGCAGACATTTTTAAAAAAATCCATATTTTTTTAATTTATTTTATTTTTATTTATTTATTTACTTTTAAGAAATCTTTATATGGTAAATGGACTTAGAAGGAAATATGAAACTAAAGGAGTGAAGTGATTCTGGTCCAAGTCTTCTACTGCTTCAGGAAATTCTGCAGAGATGGGCTAGGAGCCAAAGACTTGATGATATGATCAAAAGTGTTTGCTAGAAGCAATATAATTTGTAAATTATCATGTGGTTACCATCAATACTATGTAATATTATTAAATGTGCACATGCCTACTATCCCTTGGGACTTTTCATACATCGATGTGTCTCTGCAGTCCCTTTAACGGCATAACAATTAAGTCAAATTATTGGTAATATTTATTACAGCTATTGTGGTTTATGCTGACTTTTTGTCTTGTGGTTTAAGTTGTATTTTTGAATGTTTTGTGCCCTCTGCTGTGTAGGACAAAAAGTCGTAGTTCCTTTTTTTTGTATGTTTTTAACTATGCACCCATTGAAGCATGTTGTATCACAGCTAAGAAAAGTTATATGGATTAGATTTTGGGATTTTCTTCATTGCAGCTGGGATGTGAAATAGGAAGACACTGTCTTTTCTGCCTACCATCTTGGGAGAGCTTCTCTGCTCTGCGGGTTACCTTAGATTGCTGCTGAAGTTAATTACGTTGCTAGTGAGGACGCAGGACTGCAAGCCACATAGCCTGTCTGGTTCAGGGTATTCCAGGATGGCTCTGGAAAAAACAGCTTAATGTTACCTGTGCAGTGTTGTGGCAAAGATGTTAAAGCTTCATAGAATCATAGAATAGTTAGGGTTGGAAAGGACCTTAAGATCATCAAGTTCCAACCCCCCTGCCATGGGCAGGGACACCTCGCTCTAAACCATATCACCCAAGGCCTTGTCCAACCTGGCCTTGAACATTGCCAGGGATGGAGCATTCACAACCTCCCTGGGCAACCCATTTCAGTGCCTCACCACCCTAACAGGAAAGATTTTCTTCCTTATACCCAGTCTAAACTTCCCCTGTTTAAGTTTTAACTTCACTTCATCACTCTTCCTCCTGGGGTTGCAGCTTGAGAAGATGATAAGGGAAGATGCCCAGGTTTTACAGCAGCGTGCCTGGTATCACAAGCCATGTAAAGGCATAAATATATAGTAGAAGAAGTTGGGATTTTAAACATTGCTAAATAAGTAGCAGGTGATGGCAGGGCAACTGGATTGCTACCAGCTGGGCTGGTGGAGACTTTTGCACCACCTGTGAATAGGAATTCTGGACTCTATTAACCCAAATAAAGCAATTAAACTAAACACTTAGAATATTGTTTTTATCCAGTTGCCAACTGTGAATGGCTCTCTTGGAAAGACTTCCTGCTGCATAGAGACCTGTTTCACCACCATTCCTAAAGATCCAGGGCAAGGGAATAGGGTAGACTAATCCCAAGGACAACTGCTTCAGCTCCTGTCAAACAGTACAGATGTTAGATGAGCCCCTATTGTTCTGCTATTGTAGGCATTCATTAGAACTCAACTGCTTTTTTTTATGTTTTAAATTTATTTTTTCAATTTATTTTTTCTTTATATTTTTACCAAAGATCATAGAATTTTAGGATCATTTATGCTGAAAAAGACCTTTAGGATCATTGGCTCTAAATATTAACGCAGCACTGCCAAGACTACCACTAGACCATGTCCCTAAGTGCCAGATCTACATGTCTTTTAAATACCTCCAGGGCTGGTGACTCAACTCACTGGGCAGCCTGCTGCAATACTTCATAACCCTTTTGGTGAAGAAATCTTTCCTAATGGCCAATCTCAACCTCCCCCCTGGCTCAACTTGAGGCCATTTCCTGTCTTTCATTCCTGTTGTATGCCTTATGTTAAAGGTTGCATATAGTGCTGCAGAGCTATTATGTAGCTGTTTTTAAAAGGGAAGAGGGAAGTATAGGCTTGAACTACATAGAGTCTGTAACAGCTCCAGGTGTGCAATTTGTAATGGTTGTCAGTGGTTAGGGACACAAATTACTTACAGTGACTGAGGTGGGCACGGTAATGCCTTCTGTAGTGAGTGTGTCAAGGTAAATGTTTTTCTGAGAATCAGTCACAGTTGTGTATTTCCAGGTGTGTGGCAGCTTTTGGAGTAACTGACAGCTGGTGCTGAGATGAATGATCAGCATTGTCCCCACATTAACCAACCTGCAGCAAACTGTCCTGGGTTCAGCAGCAGCAGTCATTTTTCTCCTTCCTAGTAGCTGGTGCAGTGCTGTGGTTTTGACTTTCAGCCTGGGAACAATGCTGATAACACCGATGTTTTTAGTTGTTGCTCAGTAATATTTATTCTGACCAAGGACTTTCTGAGTCTTATGCTCTGCCAGGGAGGAGGGGAAGCCGGGAGGAAGCAGAGACAGAACACCTGACCCAATCTAGCCAAAGAGGTATTCCATACCACAGCATGGCATGCTCAGTATATAAAGTGGGGGCAGTTACCCGGAAGGGCTAGTTCACTGCTCAGGTCGGGTTGAGTATCGGTTGGCGGGTGGTGAGCAGTTGTATTCTCTACCCTTGCTATTTCCCTCATTGTTATTGGTGGTAGCAGTAGTGGTTTGTGTTATACCTTAGTTACTGGACTGTTCTTATCTTAACCCGTGGGAGTTACATTCTTTCAATTCTCATCCCTATCTCTCTGGGAGCGTGGGGAGGAAGGGTGGGAGTGAGCAAGCGGCTGCGTGGTTCTGAGTTACCAGCTGGGCTTAAACCACGACAGAAACACATAATGCAGTGTATCCCAAGAGTTGTGGGGAGGATAGATTCTTAGAACCATAAAATGGTTGTGTTGGAAGGGACCTGTAAAGATCACCTAATCTAGTTCTAACCCCTTCCACTAGACCAGGTTGCGCAAAGCCCCATCCAGCCTGGCATTGAATAACATGGCTGCAACAGGGGGAATGGAGAAATGCTCTAGCAGAGAGAGGACTTACAGCAGATCTTCCAAGGACCTGCATTTCTGTAGACCTGGCTTTAAGCCCCTCTTTATGTGGTGAATCCTCGACTCCCTTTCCACTTTTGCCGTATTGTGGAGGCTGAGAGAGAGATGGGTCAGGGCCCTAGGATATATCCTGAAATGCACAGGAAGGTGGAAACATACACTTTTAGATATTAAAGTTTTTCAGATAGGGATTGCTTTGTTTGCTCTTGTCTGTGCAGCACTAAGAGAGCTTGCCAGATTACAGCGAATGCCATTGGAAATGTAGGAGAGAGGCAGGGGAGGGGGGAGATGCTCACAACCTTGCCCAGCTGAAAGCTGCCTTTGTGTTCCAGCAGAGCTGCTGTTTGTACTGGCAGAAGGGATCCTGAAAGCTGTGGGAGTCTGTATAGGTGCAGCAGTCTGTCCAGGTGTAACAAATTGCAGATTTAGGTCTATAAATAAGATGAATACTATGGGCCTGAGGCACTGAGATAGCTCGGTGATATGAAATCCTGGGGAGAGAGAGAGAGAGAGAGAGAGAGGGGGCTAAAGAGGAAGAGCCCTTTAAATTATAGAA
The DNA here is from genome assembly GCF_033783945.1 of Neopsephotus bourkii. Lineage (NCBI taxonomy): Eukaryota > Metazoa > Chordata > Aves > Psittaciformes > Psittacidae > Neopsephotus > Neopsephotus bourkii. The sequence goes on from NW_026902000.1 coordinate 109,628, forward strand.
GGGAGAATGGAAAAAAGGGGGGAAAAATCTGAAAGTGAATACCATTATTTTTCTAACAGGTTTTTGGAACTAGTGCTGAATTCTCACTTTGGAAACATCACAGTCCCTTTTTTTGTATATATATAAAAAAGGACATTATTATGACCCCAATTATCATAAGAAGTAGAAGTTGCTGCTTCGGTTTCCTGCTAAACTTCCTTTTGATGTCTCATTTTTAAACCTGGACTCATTCTCTTTATTCCTCTTTGTGAAAGTGCTTCCTTCATACAGCATTATTAGGATCTGAAGCAACACAGTGTTGATGTTTTACAAGGAGCTGCAGTTGCAGTGTTCAGCTGCTTTAAAGTACAATCTTTTTTAAAAAGAGCCTGAAATAATTTTATTATTAAGAATATGTGGAACAAAGCTGAAGTGCAACAAATTTCTTTTACTTTTGAAAATTATGCTTTGTGCATGTGTGCTGGGTCATTAGTGATTGCTGTTTGAAATATTTCTTAAGGTCCTTTCCATACCTAACCATTCTATGATTCCATGAATAGTCCTTGAAGCAAAATTTCACCAAAATAACCTCATGCAGCCACATCACATGCAGCTTTGATCTTTTTGATTTTCTTACATTATAAGGATCAGCCCTACTCAAACTGAGGTTGTACTGTATTGTCTAAATAAGTGAATGAAGGAACTGATGGGTCTCTGAGAGAGAATTTGTCACCTGAAAATTGACAGGAGCTGTGTTGCCTGGAGCACTGAATTTAGAGGACTGGAAATCAAGCATGTTGAACTTTCAAACTCATTTCTTATACATACTGTTTAAGCTCATCAGTATTCTCAAGCATCCACTCTGTACTCTCAAGACAAAGTTTTTTCAATAAAGACGCTAAAAGCAGCTCATGGCCAAACAGTACTTCCCTCCTCCTTTCCCAGGAAAAGCAGAGCAGAGCCTAGGATCAGTGCTCAAGTTTGTCAGGAATTTTGGTGGACTCCATATGAGAAGATAACACAGGAATGTTTTTACATTACAGCAATGTCTTCAGAGCCTTGTCAAAATCAGGGCCAGACTGCATAAGATGCTGACCAAAAGTTTCCTACTTTAACAAAACTATGTTCCTCATCCTCAGGATGTGCAGATGATGAACCCAAACATTTCACCTAAAGAGTAGGCTTTTGCTGAAAGAGAAAGAAAATATTATTTCGCTTTAAGGGAAAGGAAACTAAGACTTGAATTCGATAATGACATCAAGGCTGTCTGTGATCAAGTGGGCAGCTAGGGTATTGATTCACAGTCCTCCTTTAAGTCAGTCATATTATTTCTTTGGCAATGCAAGTTTTTGTTAGTGTTGCAGAACTTAGGAAATATTTTTCCTTTAGAAGTCTTCTGTTTCAGTTGTACAAAATGATAGTTAGGGGATATTTAAAGGGCATGTTTTCTGAACATATTTTACAGCAAAAAGTTACGATTCCTTTACAGTTGCATAGCAGTATAACTGCTATTTCGCATAATCCTTTCCTCCTTTTTTTATTTTTCCTTCTTTTTCTTTCCCTTCCCTTATTGGTTTATTTCATTTGTATATATTCTGTTTCTGTTTGTAAAATAACTTTGGCTCAGCCCAGGCAATCTATCATTGTTTAAAAAGTTACACAGTGCAACGAACATATTATTGAGACGTATAATGTTTATAAGCCTGGTCTAAGATTGATAAACCATGTCTTGTGCTGTTGAAAAGCCAAGAAATGAATTGCTTTGCTATGACCTTGGGGTCTGAGATTAGTCAGTTTGTCTATTAAATTTTTCCAGTGTTCTTCTCACTTCATTTATTCCTTCTTTTCTAAGGAACTGAGAAGAAGTAGATGTATAGCGTGTCACCAAAGGTTGGTGTCATCGGACTTTCTGTAAAATCAGGATATCAAAATGTTTGATAGAAACTGGTTTTATATTCAGTTTAAATAATGTGTCATGTCTAATCAATCTAAAATCTAATGTGTACCACCCGTTTGTATTAATTAAAGTTTAAAGTCACACTTGGCATCTATGAGGACTGAGAGAAATATGGTATTAGTGATTTTTTTTTTAAGGTTTTTATGCATTATAGTGATGCAGATAGATGGGAAGGGCATGGTGGCTAAGACACTAAAACACTTCCAGCTCCCTAGCTGTTTAAGATTATATGATTTTGGCACTTCACATTAGGATGCATCTCTCCACTCTCTTCCAATATCAATCAGAAACTTGTATTGCACTGTTTCTCACCAGTCTAGACCCTGACTACTCGTTCCCACTAATCATAACAATGAAAAATATTTTTTATGTCAGTTGGGAGAATGGAAGCCTTTGCCTTTTCTGCCTCTCTGCCTCCTTGTTTTTTTGTTATTTTAGAATTTAATGGCAAACTCTATTCTAAAGAGGAACATTAATGCTGATATTGATTATCATAGGTATCAGTAAAGGAATAAAGTCAGAAGTTTATCTCCCTGCAGTGATGCTGCCAATAATTTCAAACACACCTCATCACTGCTTTTTGTTCAGGAAAGACATATGATGTAGTTGAAGCAATGAACAGGGACTTAGGAGAACTGGCTCAGGTACAAACTTGATGTGAAAATGGAGGGCAGGTTACTTCATCTTTTCTCCTTGTGTTTCTCTCCTTTCTCTGCTCCCCTTCTTTTCTCTGTTCACTTTATGGAGTGGGAGGTGTCACCTCCTGGCTTCATTTTTGGGGTATTTATGTCCTTCTAAGGTCAGGGGCAAGCCATGGACTATGGGGAACCAAAAAGGAGTTTATTTGGATTCAAAAATCTACACAACTATTCCTTAAACTGTTGCCTTCAGCAGATTTATCAGACCCTAGGTGTAGGTTCTGTAGGTCCTGTAAAGTCTTGTATAGTATCAGTGGAACAAGGAAGCATGTGTAGGTGCCTATACAAGTAACTAGCACCTGGGGGTGTTCCCCATGGGAATGCAATCTAGTTTTTAAATAAACTTTGGACAAGCTTTTCTCACAAAAAAGGTGGGCAGTTTCTTCCTTTCAAGGGTAACACTGGATGCAGGTACCCCACCTAGATATAAGCAAAATATGTTTGGTACCTGGAATTTGAAATCTTTCTTACATTATTCTGTTTCACATACCTGTAAAAGATATGTCTGACTCCAATTCATTTTCTTTGTTCAGGCTACAGTGCCAAATATTAGGTGCAGAAGCTACAGGATTATGTCGTGATATTTTATCTGAATATAATATAAAATAACAGATGTTAATCTGTCAAATATTTTGTAAAGCCCATTTGCTCATGCAAATTCATCAGATTACCTTAAAGGAAAAGCCAGGTCAGTTAGGTGAGCATCTGCTTTTTTTTCTTCAGGATATTATTTGTGTCCTGGGTTATTATTCTATTTGAATACTTATTCTTCATGATAGAATAAGGGTGTTCTAATTACCCTCCCTCCAACTATTTTTATGTGTCTCTTCAGTAGAAATCTTATTCTCTCTAAATTTTATTCTATCTAACAGAATAACAGGCTACCTAAATTCCCCTCAATTATCTGCTAAGCATCTCAGAAGATAAGGTGTCCAGACACTGGTGAATCCAACATCACTTCCCACAATTTAATTGCACCCTGTGTGAGGGATAAAGCAATAGATTCACAATCATGTCTTCAGAACTATAAAATCCTTTAATGTGGAGATGAATCTGTTAAATAAAAAAACCAAATTAATTCACTAGGCCAAATATACTTAACAAAACCAAGCATGGGTTTTGCTGTTTGTAAAGTGTATGAAAAAGCATTTAATTAAGAATGTAATTCAGTAGTAGTTGTGTATGTTTGAGAGGGAGAAACAACTAGTAGCTCATAGGGGAGATGGTTCACCAGAATGAAACTGTTCTTGATAAAATGAACTTGCCTTTACTTTTGCTCTCTCACTAACCTTGTTAACTACTTACTGCTTAAATGCCCCACATGGTCAACACATTCATTATAGTTTTCTATAAATGACCGATAATTTCTGAAACAAAGCATTTCAGTGTTGAATGCCTGCTTTTGGTGGGTTCAGACTTCTGAAATCTCAGTATAGAAACTGATTTTTTTGCTCTTCATGCATTATTTATTTATTTTAAGTAAAGGATGTTGCTTCTTCTCTTGCTGCAAGCTGAAAATTCTCTTATGAATGGGATACAAATATTCTGAGTTGCTTTGCTCTTATATATATTATTTTTTTCACTAAAACTCCTAGTTTGGAAGGCTTAATCATCCTATAGTTTGGTATACAGGGGTCTTCCAGACTGTGTCACTTGAAGACCATGAGTACAAAATCAGGCTCAGAATTGCTTGACGGAATATTATGTGGAAGGCAACACAGGCATTAGCTGTGACATGATACGCTTCATAGATACAACTGGTAGGAATTAATAATTATTACTTTATCTTGCACCTGATCTCAGCTAATTTTTGGTGATAGTTTGAGTCAGCTTGGATTCAAAACCAATTACAAAGCCAGGGAGAAGTACTGAAAATACAGGTATAATCTCATCTTGGACACAATAGTACTGCAGTCAGATTTTCTTGCAATGCCTCTTAATTCCTACTGGAGATGCTGGTCAATCAATAAGGGATAATATGCTTTTGTATAAAGCCAACAGACTTCCTTCAGGGCATATTGCTTTTGCTGCTGCACTGTCCTGCATGTCAGTGACTGGATCTTTTAGAGATACAGGTAAAATGATCTGGAAGGAGAAGTCTGTGCTGGAGCAGCAGGCACTGTGGCAAGTCCGGTTCTCTTTCTTTCTCCCCTTTTCATTCCACCCCCCATGAGATGTGCTGTAAATGCTGTAAATGTGCTAACCTTGACAATCTGTTGGTTCTGTTGAGGATGGGTGTGATTAAGATATGAGACATGCAAATGTTTCAGGGACTGCAACTTCCTTGTGAGCCATACTTGGGGCCTGCCCGTGATAGGATTTGGTGAGGGTCGCTGAATCCACAAAAGATTTGCAACCAGCTGGAGTGAAGAAGAGAAACTGATTTTAGCTGGTTTAGCAGCTTGAGTTAAAACAGGGAAAATATTAGGGTTGAATTTGAATTGGTAACTTAAATTAAAATCCAGGTAGCTGGATTTGGACCTGCAATTTTTGAGAGTTCCAGCAAACTAGCTACCATACACAGTATCTCATAATTACCTGAGGATGCAGATTCATTCCTTGAGTTCTTGTTTTCCCTGTTACAGGCTGTTGAACATGCATTCTTCCTACCAAACTTGGAAGTCCCTTGCCTTGTGGATGCAGTGCATCCTCAAAAGCAGTGCTGTGTCATAAGAGGGAGGAAACAGAGAGCACAGCTGTAAAACATGGTGTATCATGTAGTTTGAGTCTGAAATGATCCAGATGTATTCAGAAAGATACTCTGTAAACCTAAATCCCCTGCCTTGCCTTTGACACATGCAATTCATGTCTAAGCAGAGCTTTGAATTCACCAGAGCAATATATGCAGACAGCAGAGAGGCTGGGGAGATGACTTGCTTCATGAATTCACCTGTCATCTGGAATGGGGATCTCAGAGAGCAAAGGCTTCACTGCGGGGATAACTAAAAGGCTGCAGATTTCGTTGGGCACTCTTTGTCTTCCTTACGTCTACAGTCAGTCAGAGATAGCGGCTGTACTGTTGTGTGTGTATACTGCATTCCAGAGCTTGCATGCTTTCCTTAAGCATGTAATTAGGGACTGACTTAATGGATACCTTTACAATCTATATGTTCAGAAATGTGTATATGGCATGCATTCAACATATGCTCTTATTACTTTTTCCTTTTCTCTTGTGCAGCTTCATGTTTGGTTTTTGTTTTTTCTACACCCCATGTTTTTTGGTGCTTATAACAGTACTGAGTCCTGGGGAGCAATTCCACACCAGGAGAGAGAGAGAGATGACGGTGCAGCTTTCAGGCAGCAGAACCTTGTCATGGGAAGCTGCTTTCTAAACATCAAGTTTAGCATTTGAATTGGTTCAGCTGACCTCCAATCTTCCTGTCTCCTACTCCCACTTTATAATCCTTCTATTTTAATGTTAAAAAAAAAGTAAAAAAAAAAGTGATTGTTCTCTTTAGCAATTGATTGAAGAGCTACCTGTTTAAACTCATATGCCAGTCAATATGTGTAAATTAGAAAAGAGACTGGTGTAATCTATAGAGTCTGTAAAGGTTTCAAAGATGTACCTTGATTATTAATTAAGACAATAAGGATCACAGTATCACAGTATCACAGTATGTTAGAGATTGGAAGGGACCTCAAAAGATCATCTAGTCCAATCCCCCTGCCGGAGCAGGAACACCTAGATAAGGTTACACAGGAACGTGTCCAGGCGGGTTTTGAATGTCTCCAAGGAAGGAGATTCCACAACCTCCCTGGGCAGCCTGTTCCAGTGTTCCGTCACCCTCACTGAGAAGAAGTTTCTTCTCAGGTTTAAGTGGAACCTCTTGTGCTCCAATTTGTACCCATTACCCCTTGTCCTTTCATTGTTTGCCACTGAGAAGAGCCTGGCTCCATCCTCGTGACACTCCCCCTTTATATATTTATATACACTAATAAGGTCACCCCTTAATCTCCTCTTCTCCAAACTATAGAGACCCAGCTCCCTCAGTCTTTCCTCATAAGGGAGATGCTCCACTCCCTTAATCATCTTAGTTGCCCTGCGCTGGACTCTCTCCAGCAGGTCCCTGTCCTTTTTAAACTGAGGGGCCCAGAACTGGACACAATATTCCAGATGAGGTCTCACCAGGGCAGAGTAGAGGGGAAGGAGGACCTCTCTCGACCTACTAACCACCCCCCTTCTAATACAACCCAGGATGCCATTGGCCTTCTTGGCCACAAGGGCACAGTGTCGGCTCATGGTCACCCTGTCGTCCACCAGGACCCCCAGGTCCCTCTCCCCTACACTGCTCTCTAACAGGTCGTTCCCCAATCTATACTGGAACCTGGGGTTGTTCCTGCCCAGATGCAGGACTCTACACTTTCCCTTGTTATATTTCATCAAGTTATTCCCCGCCCAGCTCTCCAGCCTGTCCAGGTCCCTCTGGATGGCAGCACAGCCTTCTGGCGTGTCGGCCACCCCTCCCAGCTTAGTGTCATCAGCAAACTTGCTGATAGTACACTCAATTCCCTCATCTAAATCGTTGATGAATATATTAAATAATACTGGTCCCAGTACCGACCCTTGAGGCACTCCACTAGATACAGGCCTCCAACTAGACTCCGCCCCATAGACTACAACTCTCTGGCTTCTCTCCTTCAGCCAGTTCACAGTCCAGATGCCTCATAAAATTACAGTTGAGGAGACTAATAATGAAGAAAGGCAAGGTCACTTGTTTAATTACCTTTTAGAACATTTATATTCCTTTATAAAATGCTTCTACTGGCACAAATGTTGAGCTCATGAGCTGATGGCCATGGAAACATTTAGGACTAGGAAATGCAGACTTCATACCTAAGCTTTAAGGTAAAAAAAAACAACCAACCCACTAAAAGTGTAGTTGTCTTTTTCTATCTAATCTCTGTTTGGTTTTGATTTTGTAGTATAATTCACTATTTCATACAGTCAAAGTTAACTTATAGCACATCTGACATGGGTGTTCAGGAAGAGTTATCAGAAAAATGGAAGAACAGAAATGAATGCTGTAGATGCAGGGTTAAATCAGTATCACTGTGCTGGGTTTTAGCTATGGATATGTGTATTAAAATAAATAGTGCTATTGCTATTCTTTTTCCTCTAATTGTCTGATATAGGATCTGATTTCAATTCCTTTTATTTGTCAAGAATGCAATAGAGATATTGCATTGATGTTAGTACAGAAATCAGGAAAGTACTCACCCACCTGAAAAATCAGAGGTATTCAGCATAGCTGGAGAATGGAAGGAGGAAGAAAGGGAAAAGATAAATTGTAAAGGCAAAGGCCATAATACCACACTGATATATGTCAGGACACAGGGTTAGTGGTGTTTCTGTTCCTGTGTAACAGTGTTTGTGTGCGTGCTCTTAGGAGGGTGAGGCATAATGTGACGGCAGGCTGACTGCCGGATGGTCTCCCTGCTAAGGCACACCTACATTAAGGCAATACTTCAGAAGCCATTGCTTTGATATGCTTGTTTCTGTTTATGTAGACCCTGTAGTTTAAGATAAAAGGCCCAACCTGAAATGAAAATGAGTGCACTAAATCCTTCAGAATTCTGGAGACACTTGAAACTTTTTGAGGATTATTTATAGTCCTGAAAAGGCATCACCTGGGTGGGCTCCCACTGAAGGAGAGGTGTCTGCTGGATGGGAGAGGTTCCTGTGTGCAGCCTGGTGGGATGAGTGGACAAGCAGGTGCCTGGGCTGCTGTAATGTGTAAGCTTATTTTTTTCTGATCCAAGAGTAGTGGAGAAAGGAGCCCAGGCTAATCGCTTCTTCAGGGGATGAGCGTATTTCAATACTTTGATTTTTACAGGTGACTGCCTTTGTCAATTTGACACTGATGACATAGGGTGTCGTGACTGTGTGCAGGTAAAGCTGTTGTGTGGAGCATACACAGAAGAGGCAACATCTACATGGAAGTGGACACTTAAGAGGCAGCCCCTCAGCCAGGTTTTTCATCCTCTGCCAGCCCTTTGGCACCTCTTTCGAGGAAGCAAAGTTCAGGGAACTCAGCTGGAGCTTCCTGCCTTTCCTCCTCCTCCACACTGGTGGAGGTGTCTCCCCAGAGTGCCTCAAGCACCCCAGGTTTGCAGGAGCTGGCTGGCTGCCTTGCAGTGCCTATGGCTCAGTGTTTCATGGAGCTTTCGTGGCTCCGAGGTGTAAGGATGTGATAAGCCACACGTTGGCTCTGGCTGTCGCTGTGGTGGATGTTTAATTTGTGTTGTGCCACCGTCGCTAGAGAGCAGGTCTCTCCTCTCCAGCCTTTGTGACCCGTGTGCTTGCTGATGTGATAACCTGCTGAGTGCAAGGTGTGTTTGCTTTGTTTGCTTTTTTTCCTTTTCTTTTTTGTTTGTTTATATGAATCATTGTTACTCTACATCAGCCCTGCTAAAGAAGTAGAACAAACGTTTATTCACAGTGTCCCTGGGGTAGCTGGCAAAATCCTAATCTGTTTTACCATCAGGCTAATGTAATGTAACGACAAAACTATGTAACCTTCAAAGTTTCCACTGCTCTGTGTTTTCCTTCATCTTCACCTCCATAAATACATGCCAGACTAGTTTAACATCTTTTTCTCTCACATAAAGGGGCATAGCAGCACCTGTGCAGAAGGATGACAGTATCTTCTTTATAGAGTCACAGAACCACAGAATGGTTAGGGTTGGAAAGACCTTAAGATAATTCAGTTCCAACCCTGCTGCCATGGGCAGGGACACCTCACACTAAACCAGGTTGCTCAAAGCTCTGTCCAAGTTGGACTTGAACACTGCCAAGAATGGGGCAGCCACAGCTTCCCTGGGCAACCTGTGCCAGTGCCTCATCACTCTCACAGTAAGAGCTTCTTCCTTATATCTAACCTAAATCTCCCCTGTTTATGTTTGATCCCATTGCCCCTTGTCCTATCACTGCAGTCCCTGATGAAGAATTCCTCTCCAGCATCCCTGTAGGCCCCCTTCAGATATTGGAAGGCTGCTATGAGGTCTGCATGCAGCCTTCTCAAGGCTGAACAGCCCAAATTTTCTTAGCCTTTAAGGGAACCCTGAGCTGCTCAACAGAATATCCACTGCAGGAATAAAAATCTCTTGTAAGACTGATGTACAGCTAATGCTTCAGAGCTGCAAATCATGCTGCATTTTACTGGAGAGAGCATGGGTCTCCCAGGGCTAAGTTAGCTCTTCTCTTGGCTGCAGTGAAGGTCCTAGGCTCTCATCAGATGTTATCATTCTTTTTAGTGGTCCATAAGCAGGTCGCTTGACTGAATTTACTGGAAAAGAGATGAGGCAGCAGAGCACTGATGGTAGGTAGAAAAGTGACTAAACTTACTAAATCAATTAGAACCAGATGAGGCAAAAAAAAAGAAAAAAAAGAATTGTCCAAGTACGGGTCAGATAAAGCTGTATCTATACACTTAACTTCAGCCACAGCACTGAGTCCTTTGTGCCAAACATACCTAGCCAAGTCAGCAAACACTTTGTCTACGCAAGAATTACTGGATCAAGAAGTGTTTTTCATTTAACTATGACATATTGCCTTTTTGTATGCTAACGAGATACCTGATTTGTATGCTAATGAAAAACTCTGATTATGCTGGCTGATAACCACTATCAGACTGCTTTGGGTTAACAGCTGGTAATGTGGCAAAGTGTGTGTCCAAGTGAGGCTGGTTAGAGCTTGGCTTTTGATACAGAGCACAGTCCCTGTGGCTTCTGCATGGCCTCCACATTTATTATCTTGGGCCCTGTGTAAAAGAAAGCAAGTGTGATTTATATAATTTTTGGTGTTGATCTTGGTTTGCAGTGGTGACAAACCTCTCCTGGGTTTTCTCCTTCCCACTATAAAATGGGAGCCTGGTTTTCTCTGATGCTGTTGCTCTTATTTCCTTATTTACCAATTGCGTTGGCCACTGGGGAGACAATCTGAGTACTCGCATTAATGTTTTTGTCTGAGGTTTAAATATGTGTTTCAAAGAACTGAAAAATCTGATCTGATAGCACTGAAATCTCACTGTAAAACCAATCAGTTGCAAAGAAATTCCTCATGAAATTCCACAGGTGTAGAGCAGTCCGCTCATGGGTTCTTTCAGTGTCAGTTACATCCTCTGCATAGAAATAATGGGAGTCTTTCAGCTGTTATTCCTGTTAATTGTAAAAGCAAGCCAACACACTACCTATGGGTAGCTACCTACGGCAGGGACCTCTAGTTTAATTCACAGCACTATCTGTACAGTGATGCATCCTGGTTGGAGAAGAGGATGAGCGTCTTTGTGCCCTTTTTGTTTCATTTTCCATTTAATGATGAGTCTCAAAACTGTTAGAGTGCTAAGCCAGTATTAGGTGAGAGTGGTGTTATACTGGAAACTATAGCAACATCTTGCATGTCATTAGCAGTAACTCTTTTATTAGAGCGTCATTTAAACCTACTATAGGCTGTTGCTGGCAACCAACTGACAGAGAAAGTAAGATAGCTTCTTTTACTGGTATAAAAACCAAATGTGAGAATAAACCAAAGGAATGAACTACTAAAATTGCAAGGGTAGTATGTTCTTTGTTGTACTTAACGTGCATCAGACTGGAGTTTTACAACTGCACAGTTATTAACATGTACCATGTCATCAAGAGTACTTATCATTTAGAACAGCATCATCAAAATATCAGCAGCAATGGTATTATCATACACAATAAAAGGAATATAATCCACCTGGTTCAGGTAGCAGAATAACTTCCTTAACTTTGATATGGTCTTGTTGGATGGGACATTCAATGGGGTTGTCATCTTTGTTTCACTTCAATAAGTAGTGAAAATGCTGGCTTGTATTTAAGATATGTAATAGTCGTATCAAAACAAGACAATTAAGCTTTGTGCATCTTTCCTGTGGATGAGATACCCCTTTCTGTGTGATAACAGAATTGCCATCAGAGGAGGCTCTAGGTTGTTTGTAGTCAGTGAGTGCTCAGATTCCTATTCCCCTGCACGCTCATTCCCTACGTGTAGCTGTTTGATGTATGTGCTTACGGGTGTACTGGTGTTCTGCAAGCAGGTTTCTTACAGTGCAGCTTATATTTTGATATTTGGCTCTGAGTATGTTGGAATTTTAAATGCACAGTAACAATGATACTTTATTTAACAAAATAATATTGTTAACTAACAACCTGTAAGGGTTTTCAATCATTTAAATTACAGTACAGCCTACCTTCATGAACTGTAAACTAAGAGGATTTATATAAGATTATAATGGCTTCAGAGGAGTTTTGAAGTGAATAATCTGCATTTTACAAGTTGCACTGCTGAGGTCTATTATGTCAATCCTCATTCACATGTAACAGTTTGTGAGCAAGTACTGTTATTTGCGTCTTCACCTTGTCATTATGTTTAGTTCATGGTGAAAAAATTGACTATATAATAACACTATTTAATTTTTTCAAAGTATGGTGGACTGAAATGTCCCTTAGAAGTCTAGTTTCAATATCATTTTAAAAGGTCTAACAGTGATGGAGAGACCTCCTCCATAGATCATGAGAATGAATAGAGAATAAGAGCACCCTAATATGGCAAGAAGTTTAACTTCTGTGCTGGTTATTTTAGAGAAAAGAAATATTAGATTCATACTATGGTGAAGGAATGGCAGGTGCTTCTGATTTTCCTATGTTTATTACAGCAAAAAACCTGCTGCTAAGAAAAAACAATAAATATTCATCCACAAGGAGCACAGAAGATCATGCAATTCCTTTTCATTGGGCAAAACCCCATTTGATGATGAGCTTCTTGTGGTTCTAAGGAAAAAATATTTTTATAGATGTGAAAAACAAACACAATTCCTTTAGGATTCTTGCTTGGTGCTTGTGAAGGTCATGAGGAGAGTCTTTTTCTCATTTGCAGGTTATCCCAGGCACAAGAAGGTCCCAGCTGTAGGCCACCTGGGCATGGTGTTGACCGTTGTCATAGTTGGGATGCTGTCCTAGAGGATCTACCCTGGAGTTCAATGAATTCCATATTTTTACTGCTCTTAAGAAAGAAATTTCTCCCACAGTGGCCCAAATCCTGCCATCTGCTTTGTGCTTATTCTGGTTACTGAAACAAGCCCTTGCAAGCTTGCTTTTGCTAAACTAACACATAAACTAGTCCTGTTCTACAAAGCTTGTGTTTCCTCTAGGCTTCCTTTCAAATGCAGATGTCAGGGAGGCGAGTACTGGACTGTGTGCTATGGAGTGCCAGAATGTAGGGCTTTTCAATAGCAGCAGTATATGGGTTTTAATGCGTTGATTTTGAGTCAGAATAAGATGATGCAGTAAATTTTGTGTAAACCATGATTAACACTTCCATTTTATGATTGTAGCATGGAAGAGTAGTGCAACGCGGACAGAGGGTACACTGAGGAGTGTGCAATTGCAAAGATAAGTCATCCTTAAAAATCTCATGTCTCATTGACCATGTTGTCCAAGATTCTTGAAAAGATGAAGAATTCTGGTTATTTCATGTCACTATCCAAACTAGCAGGAACTTAATTTGCAGAAGGGTTTCAGTATTGCTAGAAAGCTCTCCAACATCTTTACCAAGTCTTGGGAAATGGGGGAGGTGCCTGAGGACTGGAGAAAGCAAATGTCACTCCCGTCTTCAAAAAGGGCAAGAAGGAGGACCCAGGTAACTATAGACCAGTCAGCCTCACCTCCATCCCTGGGAAAGTGATGGAACACCTTATCCTTGGTGCCATATTAAGGCGTATCAAGGATAAGAGGGTTATGAGGGGCAGTCAACATGGCTTCACCAAGGGGAAGTCATGCTTGACCAATCTCATAGCCTTTTATGAGGAAATAACACAGTGGATGGATGATGGCAGAGTGGTGGATGTGGTCTACCTTGACTTCAGCAAAGCATTTGACACTGTCTCCCACAGCATCCTTGCAGCTAAATTGAGGAAGTGTGGTCTGGATGATCGGGTAGTGAGGTGGACTGTGAACTGGCTGAAGGAGAGAAGCCAGAGAGTTGTAGTCTATGGGGCGGAGTCTAGTTGGAGGCCTGTATCTAGTGGAGTGCCTCAAGGGTCGGTACTGGGACCAGTATTATTTAATATATTCATCAATGATTTAGATGAGGGAATTGAGTGTACTATCAGCAAGTTTGCTGATGACACTAAGCTGGGAGGGGTGGCCGACACGCCAGAAGGCTGTGCTGCCATCCAGCGAGACCTGGACAGGCTGGAGAGTTGGGCGGGGAATAACTTGATGAAATATAACAAGGGAAAGTGTAGAGTCCTGCATCTGGGCAGGAACAACCCCAGGTTCCAGTATAGATTGGGGAACGACCTGTTAGAGAGCAGTGTAGGGGAGAGGGACCTGGGGGTCCTAGTGGACGACAGGGTGACCATGAGCCGACACTGTGCCCTTGTGGCCAAGAAGGCCAATGGCATCCTGGGGTGTATTAGAAGGGGGGTGGTTAGTAGGTCGAGAGAGGTCCTCCTTCCCCTCTACTCTGCCCTGGTGAGACCTCATCTGGAATATTGTGTCCAGTTCTGGGCCCCTCAGTTTAAGAAGGACAGGGACCTGCTGGAGAGAGTCCAGCGCAGGGCAACTAAGATGATTAAGGGAGTGGAGCATCTCCCTTATGAGGAAAGACTGAGGGAGCTGGGTCTCTATAGTTTGGAGAAGAGGAGATTGAGGGGTGACCTTATTAGTGTATATAAATATATAAAGGGGGAGTGTCACGAGGATGGAGCCAGGCTCTTCTCAGTGGCAAACAATGATAGGACAAGGGGCAATGGGTACAAACTGGAACACAAGAGGTTCCACTTAAACTTGAGAAGAAACTTCTTCTCAGTGGGGGTGACAGAACCCTGGAACAGGCTGCCCAGGGAGGTTGTGGAATCTCCTTCCTTGGAGACATTCAAAACCCGCCTGGACACGTTCCTGTGTAACCTTATCTAGGTGTTCCTGCTCCGGCAGGGGGATTAGACTAGATGATCTTTTGAGGTCCCTTCCAATCTCTAACATACTGTGATACTGTGATACTAGTTCTCTAAGGCTTATATTTAGGATTTTTCAGGTTCGACACAAAGCCACCAGCCTTTAAAAAAAAAAAATATAAAAAAAAAAAATTTTGAAGACTTTGTATAATTCTTTTCATGGCATTACTTCAACACTCCTTAAAAGAAACCAGAAACCAAAAGCACATCCCCCCCCCAAATTGGATAGGGTCCTTTATTCATGCAATTCTAGTTCAAGCATTATGGAGTTTTAGCAAGAAGATTTCAGCTCACTGATATTTCCTTTCTCAAAGCACTGAAGACAATAAAAGGGGAAAAGTTCCCATTTGAGCTCCATTCAAGTGCCTCTGGTTATGACATGCTACAAAGGCATATTTCAGCTCAAACTTGGAGTTTTCTAGATTTCTGTGTCAGAACCTAGTCATTTCTTACAGAGTTATTTCTGTGTGCTGTATGGGCTGTCCCACAGCTGTAGCCAGACTGCTTGGCTGTCCTTAGCAAAACCCTTATTTCCATGCTTTCTGCTGAGAAAACTCTTTTTCTGCCAGACAGCCCTCTTCATGGTAGTGCAGTATTGTTAAGACATCTCCTTTTAATTTCATTTAAAGCCTTTTATATATTTTAAAATGCTAATGCTTCAAGGCAACCACCATTGCCATTTTTCTCATTCGGAATTCCTTCAGAAGAAGAGTCTTTCTTAGTAAATGATATTTCAGTTTTCATGGTGCTCCTTATTACAAGTAGCTGCTCTTTTCATCACCAAATGGTGCAATTTTCATTCATGCTGAAATATCAATGATAACATACAGCAACAAATTGTTCCTTTATGATCCTTTGCATTGTGGAAAGTCTCTTGTTCAAAATTAAATGTCTAGGAATTTAACAAGTATAAAAAATCTGACTCATGCAAAGGCTCCTGCCTTCATCCCTTTATGCACCTAAGAATATGTCTTCTCTTGATACCATAAAGAATCATTAATATGCTACCAGCAGTGCTTCCTAAGAAGTTCAGCTGTGGGGCTGTACCCTCCTCTACCCTCCACCAGAGCTGAGTGAGGTGCTTTGTATTTATGCTGCTTGTTCCCAGGCTCCAAAGTTGAGCAGCTCATTTTTTGAATGATAGCAGCCTCTCCAGCCTGCTCCCTTGCATTACTCAGTCTTGCTTAGCCATGTAGGCAAAAATGGCAAATAAATAAAGGGGGATGTCAAAAGGCTGATGTTGGGTAAAAGCAAGCAAGTCATTCTTCAGACCCAGGAGTGACAATAGATTTGCGTTTGAATCCTCTGAATTTAGATTGTGCTGCATTTTAAAAGCAAGCTTTTGTTAAAGGGTGTGGCAGACACTTTTTAAGTTACAGGTCCAGCCTAAACCACACCTTTATTGCACTGCCCTACACAAATGAGCATCTTTATCTGAACATCTTCACAGTCAATTCAGGTTCTGAAGTGCTAAATGCAGATCTTCTGCTACAGATCCTGCTCAGCTGCTGCCTGTATTTCCAGGCACCTGTCTGTTCCCCAGTTAAAACTGTCTGATAATAAGCATGCTGGAGTTCCCTGGGGCAAGCTCATCTGAAGGCACAGGTGGCTAGGCTTGACTATTTCCATGGGAAAGAAAAGCCAGCTTAGGTCCTTAGGACCTTTAGGTCCTGGGGAGGAATGTGGCTTGGGGACAAATTACAGTACAAAATAAAATCCAGGTTTGATTATATGTCTTTGGGTAATGGTTATAAACTTTGTACAATTATTTTGCAAGTGAGGTAATGTGAAGATGTTGAATATTGGCACTTGATGGACATACGGAAGTGGTTTATCAAATACTTGACTGAGAAGTCACAGGGGATAATTTATATCTTATGATTCAAGTCTGTGTTCTATTTCTTTTTTAAAGATGTATTTTTAAAAATTAGGCCCCC
Source organism: Neopsephotus bourkii (assembly GCF_033783945.1). Lineage (NCBI taxonomy): Eukaryota > Metazoa > Chordata > Aves > Psittaciformes > Psittacidae > Neopsephotus > Neopsephotus bourkii. The sequence continues at coordinate 126,177 of NW_026902000.1, forward strand.
ATTTAATTTGCACGTCATATTTTTCCAGCAGCTCTGTGTGTTGCCTCTTGTACTCACTTTCTGGCTCCGAACAGTGCTCACATGCTTGCTGTACAAGAAACATGCATGGCCAAGCACAGACAGAGTGACTAACACAGTGTTGTGACCTTGAAAGTCCTTTGTGGATTTAGCTACCATCTTTAATGTTTGTTCTGTTGGCTTAGTTTTCTTTGGGAAAGCCAGGAATGCTATGCAGTCCATGTGAAAAGATTCAGGATCCTGCTTGAACATGAGAGGCCTCTCTAGCTAGTAGTCCAAGTTTTAGAGGAATCCATCCTGCTCTTTGAAGAAAGGTGTTTCAGAAAAAGCATTGGCTTCACAAGTTAGGGCTTGGGCTATGATGCAAATGAATATGGCACTCTGGGGAGATCTGTCTTGCCAACTTGACTTGGTACACAATGTGAATACAGCCAGGTTTAAATCTCAGTCTCTCAAAGCTGTTGACAGATTTACTTCTGCTTGAGACTTCAGCTGGGGGGATTTGCCTAGAAGGAGAAAGTTTTAGACTAGAGGGAGTCAGAAAATGCAAGAATTTACTTTAAGATTTTGATTCATTGAAGTTAAAACTTCTGATGAAAAGCTTGATCCATTTCAGTATGGCATTTCTTAGGAAAAAAATTTTAGAATCAAGACGCAAATCTTGTCCAACTGGTAAAGCCTTCAGAATGGCCAGTTTCTTAAAATCCATAGTATTATATGTGTGCCAATACATCTGTTGTTTTTTTTTTTTGTTTTGTTTTTTTTTTTTTGTATTGGAGATTGCAATAATTTACTTACTTAAAGCAGGCCCAGGACTTGAACTATCATTGAAGTGGCTACTGGTTACTGCAGGGCAGTTCTTATTTCCTCTTGGAATGTAATCTCAACAGATTTCAGAATTGAGAAAACTCTTCAAATCAGTTGGTTTTGAGTAAATTTTGAGGTGCTGATATTAGACCCAAACTTGTACAATGATTTGTAATTGTCTTGTGTGTTACTGCCAAAATGATATTCAAGCAGACTGCTCCTTGGGTAGGAGGGGAAGCCACTGCCATGAAAGTATTTTGCAATATTCATCTTTCTCCCAGAACTTTGAAGAAAAACAGTGTCAAAATGGAAGAAAAGTAATTGAGGTAGCCTGAATCAGGAAAATAGCAATGCAATTAAAAAGCCTTAATAAAATCAGATGAGAGACAGCTAGGGTAGCTTCTAAACTTCTGAATGTTAATTAAAATTGAATCTCCATGCTTTTTAAGATTTAACTACAATTCAAAACCAAATATTCCCCTTCTGCCCTATATACAAAGCAATTGTAATGAAGAACTGCAACAGCTTAAAGAAAGAGCACACCTACCTTTTGCTTCTCTGAAAAAACCACTGAGGTGTCTACCATCACAAAGAAATTCATCATTAGGAACACACCTAGCCCATCCCATGGCTATACAGGGTGAAATGCACTGCCAAGCTCTGCTGTATACAGCTTTGAAGCAAATTTCCTTCTTCTAGAGCCTGCCCCAGAGCTAGGGCATAGGGTTCAGTTAATCAGGATAATCCACTGGGTTTTGGATTTGACCTTTGGTGTTTCAGAATCATAGGTCTTCTGATAATCTGCTCTGAGACTGATCTACCTCCTACAGACATTTTAGAGAAAAAAACACAAAGCAGACCAAGGGATGGGGGAGGGCAGGAAGGAAGAAAAAAGCCAGAGTGAGAACCTGGGGATAAGAACAACAATGCCAGTAAATCAGCTGAGGAACATTCCCAGATGTCTACAGCTCATATCCCAGTTTAATGGCAACTTTTATAACAGCAGTGAACTCTAAGAGCTGCGACCACTGTGGACTGTTCTTTCTGTGAAACGACAAGCACACAGTCAAATATACCCCGAGTTCACAAGGATGAAGCGTATTGTCACTGCATCCTTTGTTGTTTAGAGGCTGTGCCAAAATAATTTCCTTGCATCCACTTCAAGGCCAGGTTTTACAAATGTTCAGTCTGAGTTGACTGTCCTGGAAAAAGCTGTGCCAGTGGACCCAGATGGGAAAAATAAGAAGATCTAAACAAATCATTTAATTACTGGTAACATTAAGTAAGATAAGCTACGTCTTTACTGTGCTATGGAAATTGTGAAAGATACTTTGTCATAATTAAAATTAAAGAAACAACAAAAAAAGAGAGAAAAAGTCCTAATTACGTCACATGTTTTCCAGGCAAATATTTGCTTGGGTTTTGTGAGCATGGATCTGTATATGCTGTATTTCTTTAGTTGAAAATTTACCACCAAAGAAATTTTAAGATTCTTTTCAAAAGTTCCCTTCTGTGATAATTTATTCACCATTTGCAATCTGTTAAACAGTTTTCAAAGTGAGCTCCTTTCAGATTTGGGCACTCTTAAAAAAATCCATTCATCCACTGCACTGCCCATAGGGCAAATGTTGGGCAGAAGGATTCACAAGTGCAAATTTATCAAAATAACCTGACACTGGAAAAAAACACCACCAAATATAATATAGAAAGCAGCAAGAGAGACCTGGTAATTTAATATTCCCAGGACCTCATTGCAAGAACAGAAAATGTATAGGCTTGGCTTAGTAAGTGCCGCATTCCAGAGCCCAACCAACATCTCTCACCCTTCCTAGCTAGTCACTCTGTGAGCTGTAGCAATCCTGAAACCTGGAAAGCAAAGCAGTATGTTTTGATATAAATTTACTTATATGGAATGCATGTTTTCCATGTAAAAAGCAGCATACAGCACAGCCCATTATACTGAAGGGATCAAATGGTTCTCACCATGTCAGTATGTGAAAAAATTACAATCTAGCCTATCTGCTAAGAGAAAAGGAGGATTCAAAACTTGAAAGGACGCCACCTGCCATGACAGAATCAAAGTCAGGAATAGAGGCAAAAGGGGTAGGATTAATCACAGCACCTCTTGATTCCATGTATTTGTAGATGCTAATATGGGTCTCGGCAATGGCTGACTTCAGCAATAAGCAATTATTATTTTGTTTATTGCAGCAAAGTTTCTCCTCAGTAGATCACCGCTTCCCCCTTCCTCTGCCTCCCAATATGTTCCAGCCTCATGTTCTGGACTGAGCTGCTATTTGTGGGCTTGCAGCTCAGACACTATTAAATTACATGGCTTTGCTTCATCTTCTTCTGATTGTGCTTTTCCAGGGAGAAATGAAGAAAAAAAAAAAAGACTAGCTATTAAGCTGCACTGTCATTTATGCCACCACACACTCCATGAATGTTACTGCTGCAGTGAGCATTAAAAAGGGCTCCCCTCTCTGTTTCAATGCATTGGCTCTGTATCTCTGACATCTGCAGACACCCAGCAGCACGGCACTGGGATAATAGAGTGAAGAATCACGCCACAGTCTGCATTTAGAAATAATCTTGCTTTCTGTCACCTAGCAAGAGAAGAAAAGATTCCACAGTGCCTAATTACTTGGTTTCTTCCTGGTGTTTGACTTCACTGGTTTGGAATATAATTGCTTAGAGTTCATAAAATGGGTCTTCTATGACCAGCTGACTTTAAAGGGTCAAGCTGTGTTAAAAAGCATGTTAGGAAGGGCAGTAGCTTTTATTAACTTCTTGTCCTGGTTTCAGCTGGGATAGAGTTAATTTTCTTCCTAGTAGCTGGTGCAGTGCTGTGTTTTGGCTTTAGTCTGGGAACAATGCTGGTAACACACCAACGGTTTAGTTGTTGCTCTGTAGCACTTAACCCTGATCAAGGACTTTTTGGTCTCTCATGCTCAGCCAGTGAGGACGGGCACAGGAAGCCAGGAGGAAGCAGAGACAGGACACCTGACCCAAACTAGCCAAAGGGGTATTCCATACCACAGCATGTCAAGCTCAGGATATAAACTGGGGGGAGTCACCCAGAAGGGACTGATCCTTGGTCGGGTGGGGCTGGATATCCATCACTGGGTGTTGAGCAACTGTATTGTACTTGGGTTTTATTCCTCTTTTCTTCTTACTCATTATTATTAGTAGTAGCAGTAGTAGTATTTGTATTATTACTGTATTTTACTTTGGCTTATTTTGATTGTTAAACAATTTCACTCCACAAATTTTACTTTTCTTTTTTCCAGTTCTCCTACCCATCTCACCAGGGAGGAGGTAGCATGAGCAAGCAGCTGCATGGTGCGTAGTTGCTGGTCAGGATTAAACCACAGCACCTCTCAAATGCTTTCAATACCCTTTCCAGCAGGCTTTCCTAAAAAACAAATTAGGATAAACACACTCTAGGCTAAAACTTCAGACCTAGAAGGGTACCAGTTGCAGAGAGTAATGCTGTTCTCTGTAACATCTCCTGTCTAGCTGTGTGGCAGTTGTGAATTTGCATTATATCAGAAACATGGCTTATGTGTGCTACCATCCCATGTTGTGTTTGATTCATAGGGTACAGATGTGAAAAGGTTAAATCTGCATCGATAGAGACAGTTTAATGGAGAATAGAGGCTAGGTATGATTTTTCCTGATTTGGAGAAAAGATTTGGAAGTTTAGGAGAATATCTAAAATACAAAAAAATTGGTACAGTGGTCCTCCAAGGAAAGGAGGTAATCTTTATTGGTAATAGCATTACAGGTTTTATTCCAGTGCAAGCAGCTGTTAAGTAAGAGTCAGAATAGAAAAATTTAGTTAAATTCAACAGTGCGGTTCCAGTCATTCAAACAGTATTTGTGAAAATAGTACAAGTTTGATATCTTTGACTGGAAATACTTTTTTAAGGTTTTGGTTAGTGCTGATTTATCCAATAGCTTCATGGTTGAAGCTATGATGCACAAGATATAATTAAAATCTCTGTTTTGAGAGGCTTTAAAACCACGTATCCATACCTTGAATCAGATGCCAAGTGGGTTGAATTTAATTTACACCCAGGTCAAGTAATGAGCTTAAACATACTAGTTGCAAAATATCTGGCAGCTGACCTACAAAAGCTTTTTCTGCAGATATATCAACATGCAGTTCTGCAATGATGCTTGAGTCAGCAACTCTGTGGTTTTCCTAGAAATACAGCACTTGTGTTCTGGGTTGTTTGCTGTGGTCCTGGCTGTTGCCTTTTCCATCAACAAGCACATCCTACAAGCTGACTGGCTTCCCTCCTTCCAGCTTCTTCATCTAAGACTGTATGAGGTAGCAATGGGTTAATGCAGAATCATCCTGTCTACCCAGATTTAGTGCTGCAAAATGGTATGATCCTCTTACCTACCTGTGGGCCTGGGTTAATGACAGTATTTGACATCATGGTTTCATAGGCAAGGTGTGCGACAGCTTTACTGTCCTGCTCTATTTATTTTAGTCTCCATTTAACACTGCTTTTCAGCTCTGTACAGGTATAATAAGAATTTTGTTGAGATATAAGGACTGATAGTCAAGAGAATCCTTAAATTCAGACCCAGCTGTATTTCTTTGAGAAAAATACCATAAAATAATACATCTTTGCTTGGATTTCAAAACACCTTTTCCTTTGAGATAATTTCAATAGTCCTTTAGGACTGTGCTTACAATCTCTTCTGGGACATCAGGATTCCTCATTCTGTCTCTCCTCCCACCTGATGGGTTGACCTTCACAATAGGGTTCTTTACATATGGCAACCTCTCCATCTCTTCAAAAGCTGTCTTAATGTAGATAGCCAGAGGCAACCAGCTGCGAAGCAGCTCTCCTCAGAGGGAGTGCACATGCAGCATCTTTCCAGCTGCATCTCTCAGCCTTGGCATTAAAGGACTGAACATTGGTTTCAGATCTGAGACTCTTCTTTGTACAATGCACGTATCAATGATATCAAGCAATGATATCAAGGGAAAAGATACTAGCGTAAACCTTGAAGCATCTGTTTTTTTCCCCCTAACTCAAACATTTGCTGGCAGTATGGCTTAGGACAAATTCACTGTGTCTCTGTTCCTCTTTTTGAAAAGAGAAATCTGCTTTTCTGCTTTGTTGACTGGGAGGATGTTCTCTATACAAGTTCAACATTATTATTTGTTTATTGTTGTTTTTTAGCTAAAATATTAGGTTTGTGCTCTTCAGTAATGTTTGTGGTGTGCTAACAGTACAAATTTCTGCTTTTTCTATTTCTGTGTCATATTCTGCCTTCATGTATCCCTAAAGAATATAGAGATATTTGGGATATGATAAGGTGTGCAAGAGTGGAATTGCACAGAAGAGGAAAGAGCAGAATTCCAAATGTTAGACGTTTTGGCATCCAGGGGAAGGTGTTGAACCACCTCCAGATGGGCACTCACTCAGTGGCAGTAGGTTTTTGTAGATGCTATTGTGATTGCTCTCCTGATAGAGAGCTGGATCACCTGTGTCTGTCATCTGCTTTATTGCTGGTTCAAGCACTGATGCCTGCTGCCTTCCCATTGGGCTCAGCTTGAAAGTGTATATGGGTAGGCAGTTCAAATGGGCAATACTTCTTGCATGGGAAGCATGGGGATCACAACCTCTTGGTGTCCCCAAATTACTCCTTCCTCAAATGGTTTCTCACCTCTTCATTATAAACCTATTTGCTCTATATAGATGATTTTGTTTAGATGTGTTATTTTTTTACTGGTACTTTTCAATTATGGTATTTCAGGATCACCAAATGTGCATTCACCATCATTAGTGGCTTCTTCTCATGTTATTTGTTTCATGTTCAGGGAATAGCAACCAGATTGCAAAATAATGAGCTACCTTGTGTATTTCAGAAACATACCCCTCGCAATATGCATTTCAATGATTATCGTCACAGTTGGCTATGTGTTAACAAACGTGGCTTATTTCACTACAATCAGTGCTGGGGAATTGCTCCTTTCAAAAGCTGTAGCAGTGGTAAGTTACAGAAGAAAAATACAAAGCTATATCCCTTCTGCAGTTGTGTTTGTTGATGTATTCTTATTTCTCGGGGAAAAAAGTTGGGGGAAGCATACAATCAGGCTTTTCTGTGGCTCCTCTTACACCATATAGTGGTATCCTGGTGAAATTAGTCTGATTTTTGGTTGAGTGGGATTGCACTTAAGGCCATAGATAGCATTCATGGTATAATGTTAGACCATATTTATTTATCTGATAAAACAAAGTCAATAGGACTTAAATTTTATAGTCAAGCGTATGCTTGAATAATTCTGTGCTAAACTGTAGGCCAGACTACTGGGAAGCAGTAAAAACACAGATACTTGTGGAAGTGGGAGTTCTGAACTGCTTTTTGTATCAAGAAGCTGTCTTGCTTCTTGTCTCTGTACAACTTTGCATCTGGAGTACTTAGGAAGGGGGTTGCTGTGAACACTGAAGTTCATTTGGGAAGGAGTTGCAAAACAACCTGGCTTGGCAGTATTACTTTGGTTGTTCTTGCTGAATTGTGGTGATGACACTGATGTTCATATTTACGGTATCTGACTCACAATGAGGAAATAAAAATTTCCATTTACTTTCCAGTAGTGGTACTGCCTGTGGCTATTTCAATTGACGTGGTATTTAAAAATGACCAAATTCTGTAGCTCATGGGAGATTTAGAAAGAAAAGATTTTGCAAACCTGAAGAAATTTGTGCATGTCTCCTGTGGTGCCTCAAACTCCAATTAAGGCTCTTCTGGTAATCTAGAACAAAAAAACATGGACGGATGGACTATACCACTTGGTAGTATCACCTAAGTGAAGACTGGAGGAAAAAATTATTAGGTAAGCAGATCAGGCCATGATCCATTCAGATTAGGTCTTCTTTTTCTTTTTCTTTTTTTTTTTTTTTTGAGTCATAATGGTCTAAACTGACAAAAAAAAAGGACCACCACAATATTGCCTCAACTGACGATTTTCCACACACAGTCAGGAGTAAGGGTGGGAGACCTCATCCACGGTAGTGTTGGCAACATAAAATAAGAGGTAACAAGCACAGCATAACTGCCAGTGAGGGATGTAGAAAAGGTGTATAACTAGAACTTATCATACTTATTAGTGATTAGTTAATAGATAAAAATGACTCTTGTGTTTTAGGAAAAATCACTGTGTTTCTCTCTCTCCTCTAACAGACCTTTGCTGAACGACTGATGGGAAACTTTTCTTTAGCTGTACCAGTATTTGTTGCTCTCTCCTGCTTTGGATCTATGAATGGCGGTATTTTTGCGGTCTCCAGGTAAGCATTGCTAATATTACTGGGGGTGAAGGGCATAGGATATACACTTGAAGCAAGGAAGCAAGAGGATAGGCGAGTAGGATTCATTCCTTTAGCAGGAAGTGAGAAATGACTGTAATGGTTACCAGATGTGGGTCTGTTTCTCACCTTTGTTCCTGCTGGGTTTGATTCTTATTGTTAAAACCCTTTGAAATATTTGGAAGTGGATCCCTCTGAGCATAGCACTTAATGGCTGCTTTGTTTCATATGAAGGAGGGAAATCGGAGAAAAAATGTTAACCAATTCCAAACACTGATCATAGCATAAAGTAAGGAGGGGACACCTTCAGAGATGACTTTGATTTCTGCTTATAGGCTTCTCCTGCTAGTCTTTTCATTCAGAATGCCTCAAACAAGCCTAAGAAGTGCTGCTGTGCTCTGTGACTTTCATGAGCTGCTTTGCCTAGTTGCAGTAATGAGCACATTTAAAATCTGTCCACATTTATTTCCCACCAGGATGTTCTTCGTTGCATCCCGTGAGGGTCACCTTCCGGAAATTCTCTCCATGATTCATGTCCGCAAGCACACTCCTCTGCCAGCTGTCATTGTTTTGGTAAATCATATAAACAAATGTTCCTGCACAAGAATTCATATTACAGCCTTGCTCTGGAGGATTTGAACAGAATTTGGGCACGGCTTGAGTCTCATTTATTAATGTGTACGTGGGCTTTGGGCAGGGCAGAGGACAGTAAAGAGAGGAAGGAGATTTGGGAGTTGTTCTTATTCTATCATCTCCTCCTTGCAATCTTGTTGGTAGCACTTGTCTACTTATCTCCTACTTATCTCCACCTCATTCATGTCTTATTGCATTTTGTTTCTAAGGTCCTGCTAGTGATAAGCTAGTTCCCTTTCAGAGGAACAAATTCCACTTAAACAAACAAACAAACAAAAAAACGGATTCATTTAACTGAAAATGCAGCTAAACACCAGCATCTGGGAGCACCCTAAAGGCTCATTATACTACCTTATAGTGAAAAATGCAAACAATTATGCATTAGGATAATGGAAGGGGAACCCTCAGCAGTGCAGTGTAGTGGTGATTAAAAAATGAGAGAACGTGTGCCTGGGCAATAGTCTGTGAATTGTCTAAGGAAATACACCAGCATTATAGTAGAAATCCTATTACTGACTTCCAAAATAGCAGCAGAGCTAAATGTTGGCCATGTGTTTGCATTGCAGGCTAATTTGTATGGTAAAATGTTAAGACAAAATGTCAAAATACTGACCTCAAACCTCAGTTTGCAAAGTGCTTTGAAGATTTTCACTTAACTTGCAGTTTTTGTAACCATGGGTATTTAGCTCTTTTTTGGGACTAATGACTGTAATGTATCTGGACAGAACCTCTGCATCTGTGAGATCTAGCCATGGCAGAAGACACATGTGCCCTTATGAGTCTGTGGTAGTAAGATCAGATGCTTATGCTGGAATTTAAATCAGTTTTTGAGCTACATGCTTATAAGCTCACTTCTGAAGCGCCAGCTAAAGCGTTGAATTTTATATGTGCACATACAACTGCAGGCTTCCACATTTTCAATATTAGGCAATGTGATTATGGCGAAAAGTTTTATGGAATTCATTTTACATAAGCATTTACTTTGCATCTTATTGCTTTGAGTGAGTAGCAGTATCTTTCACGTAAAGGCATTGTTTTCTGTAGAATGAAATACTTTCTTTTTTTCTGAAATATATTTTCTGCTATTGCATCTGCTTCTGTTACACCAATGCATTGATTTCCTTTGAAAAAGTCATATTCCCACATGAAGATGTCTTTCATTCAGAGATAATTTTTTCTTGCCTTATTGCAAACAGAGTAGTTGCAGAACATATTCTGCATCAATAGTCTGCCTTTTAGCATTTTCCTGGTTTATTTCTTCTGTCAAGGTCTCCACACTGTAAGAAAAGAAAGCTTTTGAGGATAAACAGAAAATAAACATGTTCAGTGTTTGAGGTTTGCTAAATAAGGAAACCATTCTTAGTAATTAAGAGATCCATTCATGTATGTATGTTCTGGTATTTGATAGATGTGTATGAAACAGCTCCAAGAAATCGTGCAATCACAGTTATTCTTTATCTCTTGATACCTCTTCTTCATTGTCTGTGGCCTTTTCTAGCTTTATCATACTTATAACTGAGGTTTTAAACTTTTAGGGGCTGAGTCTATATAGAAGAAATCTTGCCCAATATAATGCAGTGGTAAAATTTCCTTTGACCTTTACAGAGGAGTTTGTTTAGTATCAGCATAAAGCACCAAGCACTTTGTAAGTCATTAGAGGCTGGAATCCAGAGACCCACATTTCAAATATTGACCCTTTTGGTCCAAAATTCTTGCTGTCTTCACTGCTTAAAAGGCAGAGAGAGAGAGAGAGAGACAAAGAGGCTGAGAATCTAGGTAACTAATAAAAGTTAGTTTTCCTTACATTAAGATTTAGCCCAGTGTTTTACTGCATCTGCAGTTGATTTCACCTGTTGCCTCATTATATACCTGGAGAGGCTGTGGCTGCCAGGATCATCCCTCTTGCTGAATAATAAGGGCTGTGTTGGATTTGATTCATTGCTTCATCCCCAAATACAAGGACTGTGTTGTTGTGGGCATAGGCTGTCTCATGGGAAGGGCGGATTACCCTGCAGAGTTAATCCAAGCTACAAAAGTTATGCTTTTGTCAAGACACTACCCTAAAATAGATCCCTGTAGCCTACGCTAATAACCTAACCCTAGGCACAGCACTAGGTTATACGTGAGCTTTTACCTGCCTCACAGAGACCTTGTCTTTCAGAACAGCTTTATAATGAGGAAATACATTTATTCTAGTGTCCCCTCTCTTTCTTGTTCTTCAGTAGTTGCCTGAGTGACACCTCAATGATTTTCTGTGCTTAGAAATGTTTGCATTTCTGATGTGTAGTCAGTCCACCCTGCAAGCTTGAAAGGCACAGTGAAAGTACAAGCTGGTTGGCAAACCAGTGTGCCCAGCTGTCATCCTGTAGTGTGTAGCTACCACTTACCGTGCCCTCTTTGCAGACTTCCCCTGTTACAGGTTGCAGGACTGTAAGACTTTGTCCTTCTACAAGACACCTGGAAACCTCTGCTTTCATATGATCAGATGTGACCAAGACTCAGCTCCTCTTGTCATCTGCGTCAGTGACGGGCGAGTAAAACAGTGGGCTAATATATTTCTCAGGTCCCACAAGAACAGTGCCCAGGATGCCCAAGCATTTTGGTGATGCAGTGGGCTGTATGCCTGTGTGTGTTTTTCTAGGACACGATGGACAAATATGTATTGGTCACAGATACGTGGCCACATGAGACAGATATATATTTATCAGATGTGATCTCAGGGGACAGCTGGATCGATTACACACCTGATTGTATGACAAAGGAAGGCCCCACATCTGTGGCCCTCAGGGGTCTCTGCACAAGGCTGTGCTACTTGTCCCTGTGGAAAAAATTGACATTGTGGCTGTAAAATAATAAAGAACAATCCACTAACCCCCCTCTCTTATGCTCTGAATTTCTTTTGCAGCATCCTCTCACAATGATAATGTTATTCACCGGTGATCTCTACAGCCTCCTGAATTTCCTCAGTTTTGCCAGGTGGCTTTTTATTGGACTGGTAGTTGCTGGGTTGATTTATCTCAGATATAAACGTCCTGATATGCCTCGTCCTTTCAAGGTAACCTCTACTCTCTACTGGTTTACATGGATCCTTCTCCCTTTTATCCATTGTGTGTCCAGACAGTAAAGGAGTATTTTATGATGTAGAAAGCTAAGCTCTTTTTTGAGAAAAGTAGAGTCAATAGAAAATAGTCTTTTGCACTGAAAGGTCTCTGAGTGTTTTCCTGCAAGATCCCCAGTGCTTCTTCAGCTATCTTCACTTCTGAAAGGTAATTCTTGTCTATTCCGTGGTGCTTCGGTGGCAGCCACTGAAGCTGCTGTGCCAAAGGTAATTGCTTAGTTTTGCCTATCTGCTGCATTGAGGCAGTGTGATTCAGGCTGTGTGAAAATGCCTCTAGTCCTGTGTAGTCCATAGGATTCAAACTGCACATCTTGGGGTTACATGTGCCAACTTGATTTTCAGCCAGTCCTCTATTTAATCTCTTCTTTGATAAAGGCCTGAATAATTTTGCCACCATGTTAATTCATAAGAATTCATGTTAAGCATAAGCATTAATATTAAACCTTTATTTCATTGCCTATCCAATATGCCAATTTGATGCACAAATGAGTTGTTAATGCTATTAGTATGATGTCTGGGACTTGCAATGGATTTGCAAACAGTTATTGTGAACCCTGAAAGTGCTAATAGTCTGGCCCTTTGAACAGTAGCTGTTTTAGCTTTGGTTCGGCCATTTTTTTTGCTTGTTTGAAGTAACATCTTACAAAGTAAGTTGTCCTGTTATGTATTTGGAAAGATAATGTCCATCATGAAAAAAATGGAGGAAACTATCCCTGTTTATGTATTGCCAAGAAGCTTATTTTTTGAAGAACTAAGAATGTGCAGTGTTGCATTCCTGTGTGTATATCCATAAATAAGGTCAAAAGCACTACCTGTTTTACTTTGACTAAAAATAATAATAAAAAAAGGTTTTGACAGTCCACAAAAGAGGAACAGTAATGCTTCAAGGCATGAAATGAGGAGAATAATCTCCAAGGAATTCTCCAGCTCTCCGTTACACCAAACATCTCAACCATGCCTCTAGGTGTTTCCTTCAGAGAGGTGCTACCATAGTGGTTGTAGTGATGTTCTTGAAAATTGAAAGAATTAATCTGATATTTTTATTTTTTCTGCTTTCAACACTGGCAATACTACCAGTCATACAATCAGAAAGTGCTTTTTCAGTAGCTACCACTTGCATAATGTTATCAAAAATCTTTATCACCAGTCAAATTATTGTCTAATTTGCTCTCTTCTTTCTAGATTTTAATTTTTACCTTAGGAAGAAAATCAATATGTTCTTATTAGTTTTAAAAGGTGACTCGAGCTCCTGGTTGTGTTTTAAAGTGTTTTCTAATAGGTAATTATCAAAGAGGATATCTTTACTGAGGTTAGACCTGATTACTTATCTACTGGGAGATTAGAGAAAGGACTTTTGCAAAGTAACTTATTTACAGCCCTTACATTTTCGAGGATGTAAAACACTGCAGTGTTTTAGTGTGTAATTAAAAGACTTCTGTGGTACTTACTGCATAACATTCTGCATAGCTTGGTTTCTGCAGTCACGGACATTTTGTGTCCATGTTCTAGACACCTGTATTTCTCCGGAACTATCCTGTACTGCTGGGTTTTATCCAATTTACATTTAATGGAACATCAAATGCCACAGTCATTCAGTAGCAAGGTCAATGTAAAGTAATAGTTCTTTGTGTGGTTATGTTTCAGGTACCTCTATTTATTCCAGCATTGTTTTCCTTCACCTGCCTCTTCATGGTTGCACTGTCACTTTACTCTGATCCAGTGAATACAGGGATTGGATTTGCAATAACCCTGACTGGAGTTCCTGCCTACTACTTCTTTATTGTATGGGACAATAAGCCAAAGTGGTTCAGAAACCTCCTAGGTAAGCCCCGGTGAACTCCTCTCCTTCATACTGCCTCCAGGAATTTCTCAGGGCTCCCTGTGTTGTGAAATACTTCCCGATCAATCCTCTCAGCTGCTCTTAGCTGGTGATGACAATGCAAGCTTCTTTTTGGTGCATAGTATAGCATTGCACTGCTGGTTACAGTCAGTGTTCGTTAACTAATGAGATACATCTACACCTAATACATGAGATACATTCTTCACCTAATGATTGACTTTAAAAGACTAGATGCCTCTCCCTCTGTCATATTCTTCTCTCACTCTCTTACAAACAGTTCTTTTTAAATCACTCATCTCCCTCCCCTGGTTGTTGGCCTACGCTAGTAGAGAGAGTATTACACTATCAGGAGAATCAGTTTGGAAACTTAAAAATCAGAGTTGGGAATGACAGGATAGACTTGGTGCACTCTACTGAGACCATGCATCTGTGGAGTATTTGGAATGGGACAGGTGCAGGTGAGCTTGCTATGAGGACACTGTCCTTAGCAGGGGCTCCTGACAAAATAATGACAAAAAATACTGAGTTTGATACACCTCTGTGGAAAATGGTTTCTGTGCTTCATGAAAAACAGCTTTTGTGTAACTTGGCTGTAGTATTTTCATCTGAATTACCCTAAGAATAATATTTATACATTTCTGAAAGTTTTTGAAAGCATTTGTAGAAGTTCTGATGTATTAGAGAAAGGTTATTTGGAGCATTTACATTAGAAAGAAGTCACTATCATTTATTACAGTTCCCATTATTCTGGTTTTTGTTGCTCAGTATGATAGGTTTTCAAAGTGCAGGTAATTTTCAAAACATGAAACAAGAATATAGACAAAATATTTCAGAAATGTTGGATAATTTATTAAATCAAACTGAAAGAATATCTCTTTTGATGCAAAAGAAAAACTCAAGCCATGAAAGCTTTCAACTAAAAATAGTTTCTTGTATAGGTGCCAAATCAGAAATGCATATTGTAGTCTGTGCTTCTGTCTTAAAGGACGATTTAAAATGAGCTGCTCAGAATAAAAGAATGGGGGTTTCATATATATGTTATTATACTATAACCTTTTGTATGTATTTTCTCTCTATAAATATAGGCTGCATAGTTATGTGCTACCTATTGCAGGATCTATGAATTTCCCTCTGAAGTCATGCTGGGAACGCCATAGACAATAGGACAGAAAGTATTTACAGAAAAAGATGTTACCTTAATGCTAGCACAATCTGCTCATCTTATTTTTTTATGCATAGGGTTATAAAATTCTTTCAATGTCCTGGGAATGGGTAGAAAGCTCCAGTGCAAAGGAAAACAGTTATATGCAAAAGGACGTTGTATTAAATAGTTGGGTTTTTGTCTGTTTATAATTTCTCAGCCCTGACATTTTGGAAATTTTCCCATATCAAACCCAGGAGATTTCTGGCATTTTCTGTGAAGTCTGAGAGGTTTTGAATCGTTGCTTGAATCTCTGGCCACAGGATGCCAGTGTTGGACTACATTACATGGGTGATGGAAAAAATATTCTCTTTAAGGTAGACTGGGTAGATGTGAAGCTTTTTCTGCCAGCTGTGACAAAGGTGAATCTTCTAGCTGTTTAGATAACACAAAATTCCCTTCCTAGAAAGACCTGTTGCCTGTGTAATACGTATGGAGGGGCACAGTTTACTGGCTCAGAGGGGAAAGCAGTGGATGCCAGTCAGTGGGTGAAACAGCTTGTTCGCTTTGCAATTATAATTCCCAAAATAACAACAGTAATGACTGAAAACTGATGCTGACAGTTTTGAGGTGGAGCAGAGTGGATATTTACTTTTTGAATATAAAGATTTTTTTTTTTATTTCCTCGAAGCAATAAACCTTCTGTGTGGAGTCATTAAACTGGCATTATTTTGTGTTAAGGGAGCTCCATTGTATAGCTTGAGAGCATTTTTCAAAGGCATTGAGTGAGCATGAATTCACTTAAGGTACCTCTGTGAGATATAGAAAAGCCATTGGGCAGCTGCAAGCTTAATATTCTAACCTTGAAACAATATGCATTAAGTGTATATAAGCATGAAAGAATAAGGCCAGACATGAAGTAAAAGACAGCAGGAAAGAGTGGGATTGTAATTTAAGAGGTAGATTTTTGCCAGATGGACCGGGTAACTTTCTTTAAGAAGATAACTGATTTTTCTAGACAAAGGAGAATGTGATAGATCCAATAACTTAGATTTCAACAAAGCATTTTGTGTAGTACCATGGGGAGAGTCAAAGCCTGATTAGTCTGAACATGACACTGTGCTAACAAGACTATTCCCAAGTTGCTTCATCTGTGCAGATCAGTGCATGAACAGAGCACTGTGGGGCTCTCTACCCATTTGCAAAGTAGCCTTGTGGGGAACTTTATTTGCTCGGCTACCCAGACATGGGTACAAGAAATGACTGCTGCTCATAAAACTCATGTGGAACACGTGCTATTTAAGTAAAGGACAACACTGGCGCAAGGACACAGGGGTACAGACCAGCCCTACATAAGATTACACTGGATATTCAGAAGAGGTTTTACTAGGATCAGAGATAAGTATATTTGTGAAAGGGGTTTCAGGCTGGTTACAGTAGCCCTCAAATGGATTACCCACAAAATCCTCTCCCAGGCTGAACATCTTTCAGTTTGACTGTCCTTAATGGCATTTATGTTGCCCACTCCCCTTACCAAATTACTGTGTTGAACAAAAGGTAACATCACAGTTTGTGGGCTTAATAGGGTTTGGGTGGTATTTTGCAGTGAAAATAACATTTTGTTCTTTCCTCTTCCAAAAAAAAATAAATAAATTTGCTGTAGCACCAGATGTGCTGGGACAAATAATTTCCAGCTAGTACAGGCTTCATTTGACCTCCACTTTCTCGCTTTTTATAGAACTAATGCAAAAATGAAAAGAAAGTCAAGCCTAGCAAATCCTACAAAGCAGATCAGTGTGTAAAAGGATGCAGCACCAGCATGAGAATGCTTCTATTTGGACTTTCTCCTTTGAAAACCCAACCTTAGACTCATATTTAAAACATCTATTTCTTTACGGTGGATTGAATTGCAAGGAGCTTAAAAGTTGCATCCTGCTTTCTTCATAGCTTGAGCCCATACCGGCAAAGAGATCTGTTTATGCAACAAAATGTCTCTTTCAGGGTTATTTACAAACACCAGGAGATGACACTTGATCACTCAGGACAGTGTTATAAGCTTGGTTTGCTTATATTTGTCAAGTTTATTACGTTGGGTTCTGTGGAAATCATGTCAGGGTTTTGCTGTTGTAGATTTCATGTCTAGCCTCATACAGATCCAATAAATTACTGATTTCTTTCCCCACCCAAGTTTTATGGGGTGCTTATGCAGATACCAGGTCTATTCTTTTTCTAGAGGCTGTCCCCTGAGACCCATTTACTGTGAATTCTCCTCTTGAAAGGGAAAATTAAGATTTACAGGTCAGGGAGATGGGAAGTTGTAGTTACTGTCATGGTATGGTAAGTTGTCTTGTTAGAAATGTGAAACTAGTCCTGTAAACCTATGTACTGCTCAAAGCACATGATATAGATATACTGACTGGATACAGATTGGAACATTTTTGGGGATGAAATACTCCTTATACTGTCTTATCCTGAGTATGTTGCAACCAAATGAAACAGCAAACAAGCACTGCAGTGTGTGTCCATCCCCCCCCCCAGCTTGTCTGATTGCTCCTCCATGGCTTCATCCCAGCACAGAGCAAAGCTTCTGTGCGTCAGTGAAAGAGTGGCAGCCACCTCCCGCTACAGCAAGGGCAAGGTCTTGCTGCAGGTGGCTCTGTCCATTTTGTCAAACAGGATATTAAAATCCCAGACAGCTCTTGAGATGCCCAGGCTTCCCCTCTGCTGCCGTGCCCTTTTCCAAGAGCTGTTACAGCACAGCTCAGCTTGACAGAAAGTCTATTTTTCTTCTTCCCTTGCTCAGGTTCAAACCTGGGATGGCTGGGGCGAAGCCCTGCTGGATTCCTGCAGCTGGCTTTCCTCCTGCTCTTCCTTCCGGCCATGCTCAGCCCAGCTGCAAAGTCCCCGCTGTAGGTAGGGGAGGGAGATGGGGGGAAAATGTAGTCCCTGTTGGCTCTCAGCCTCCCTGACCCCATCAGTTTATAGTTTAAGGGCAACCTGGCTTTGCACTGAACTGGTGACCTTCAGAGAGAAGAGCAAAAGGTGGTAGAGTATGCCTTAGACAGGAGAGCAGGAAAGTAGTTTCAGTTCATATCTTCTGTGAGTTGCACTGTGTTATCCTTGCTTTACACTGATGACGAGCTAGACCAGGCATATCAGAACTTTCTCTTACAACAACTCCTGCTTGTTTAAAATGAGTTACTAAGATAAAAGTGGTAAGTGAAAGGAGTGGTAAGACAATGCTGATTTACTATTCTGTAGATAAATTAACTGTGCCGTTTATGAATCAGTGCCCTAAAAAACCTCCACCAAAACTACCTGAAGGAAATAAATGTCCAGAGTGACAGTTGTGCAGACTAGTTAGGCTTTAAGAAAGCTTTTGAATACATGAAGACCTTTTTTGAACAAGTTTATACATCTATACTCTTCCATTATTATAGTACATGTGTAGGCTTGGACCAGAGGCAAAAAAACCCCCATAGTTAAAGAGAAGAAAAAATCAAACCAGTCTTTTAAATGATATATGCACCTGGTATATATAACTACTGTGAACCACATGTGCAAGTAGGCTGTAGAGCAGCTAAGGTAATTTTCCTGTCTGCTTCTGCCTTCTCCATCCCCACCACAATTTCCCATGTGTATGCTTTTATCTTTGCAGACAAGCTAACCGTGACATTGCAAATCCTCTTGGAAGTTGTCCCATCAGAGGAAGACCAGAAATCATGATCTTCATGTACAGCTTTTGGCTTGGTGTTTCATTTCTACCTGAGGAAGAAGGTGCGGGAATTTATCCCCTTACCTTACCCTTCTTCTGCAAACTGGAGGAACAAGTGACAGCTGAGATGGATACCGAGCGAGTCAATTACCAGAACTATATTTTATGATGTTGCAAATTTTTGTTTTAATATGATTGGTTTATGCGTAGAAAGTAAGAACTTGTACTATGAGGGAGCTAATCTCTTCACTATTTCTTTTATTACAGTGTCATATTTTAACAAACCTTAGGTTCTTCAGACTAGGATTTTGGATGCATTGTCACTGAAAATAGATTTAAGTAATGTGTAAGTAGTAGTCATGTGTACTGTGAAGAATGTATCCTGCTTGCTGTCCCTGAAGAACCTGACTCTCCTCAGAGAAAGGGTGAGATAAAGCTGCTGAGTTTCACTTACTAGTGTTCTTCCCGTAGCCTGATTTGTCGACTTCTGGCTCACTGCGAGCACCAGCACGCTGATGCAGAAGCACAACTGTTTCCACACCTTTGTGGTGGCAAGGTTTCTTCATTCCAGAGTTGTTATACTGTAGCGGATAGGAACATCTTCTGAGAATTAGTATTCCTGACAGTGAGGCAGGAAGATTTTAGCCTGGGGTCTAATTTTATACATGTTAAAGTTTCCACCAGTCTGGAATTGGTTACTGGTTTAGCCAGTGTTTCTCTGTGTACATATGTATAGGAAATACAGCAACTGAGTAATCACCTCCAAGTGAGCGAAAGCATTTAGATGCAGCCTCCGTTGCTGTATGAGTATTTTCTATAGGGAAGCTTGTGGACCTTCAGTTATCAGTCAGGCAAAACTGATTTTAAAGTTTTATATCATTGGTCAGTGGGCAGAAATAAGTAATAGTTACTACTAAGAATACTGCATAGACAAGGCAATAAATGAAATACTTTTTTATGAATAAGGTGTAAGGCAAGCTACAACAGATCTGTTGATTTGAGTAGGATATTTGCCTAATCTGTGGGTTTGAGATTTGAGCACACTCCAATTAACTGGGCTCTGAAACACCAAGGAAAAGGTGCTTTGCCAATGTCTTCTTCCCAGTTTTATCTCAGCAGAAACAGAGAAATTCATTCATCTTTGGAATGATGTTCAAGCTGAAATTTGGCTCAAATGTGAGCTCATTTTACCCTTTTTTAAAAACAGTTGTAGATGAAAAGATTTTTAATGCTTAGAAATTCAGTTTTATATTGTTAGACTACTCAGTCTTAAGATTAAGGTTTGTTATCACTCTATCAAGAATATAATGCTTAAATATTTAACGCACTACATTTTGAGCTGTGTGCTGTCAGTAAGTCATATGTTTCAAGGAAACTTTTACGGAACTAAGCAACATTAAACTTCCTAAACTGGGAGAAAAGTACAACTAGTAGCCATACCACTACAGTAGAGGGAGACTGTGTATTGTATATATGTTGTATATATCGAGAATATCAACTGTTTTAAGGGTGTACAGGAAAATGCCTTAAATTTATGCATGTTTTTCTTTCTTGTATTTCTATGGTGGAATTTCATAGAAGTAGAGAAATTTGAGTAATTAATTCCGTAGAAGAGTGATAATTTAAGACACAGAAAACATCTTGCAAACACTTTTTTTTTTAAATGTTTTCTGTTTACAGTAACTTAAAATGTTATTTGAAACTTTTTTAGGCAAAGTTTTGAAAGAGGTTTTTATACTGACAGTGCATGTGTTTCATTAGTATTTACATTTTGGTCAAAATTCTGCTTTTGATGCCATCTCCTGCCATCCCAGTTCTCCAGAGTTTAGCCTGTGTCATTGTGAAGCATCTGCAGAGTATACAAACTGTATTTCCCTCTGATAAAAATAAACTACATGATGCCCTCCAGTACTGCAACTAACACACTCCTCTGCTAATGGATACTGAGTGCACAGGATCCCACCAGAGCTAGTCCAAAGCGAAAACACCTGAATACTGGTAGTGTGGGTGCCAGGTTTTCAGCACCAACTGTTTAATTCCAAGTATTCACTCCTGTTGTGCCACATTACTTGAAAGTTTAAATGGAGGCAATGCTAACTTATGGAAATAAATGGGCTCTGTAGATATAACTGAGTGTTGGTTTATTTTCCTGTTGTGGACATTAAAGTTTAGAAATGCTTCTGAAACCTGATTTAATGACCACAATTTTACAAGGTTTATTTCATGTAAGGGAAATCCTAAGACTCATTGACTGATATGCATAGGGATTCTAACTTCAGGTATAGTTTCTTTAGCACACAGAATCACGATACAAAATGTTGTAGCTGGGTTTCCGCTGTGTTATTGTCCTGGGTTTAGCAGTGGCAGTCATTTTTCTCTTTCTTGGTAGCTGGTGCAGTGCTGAGTTTTGACTTTCAGCTGGGAACAAAGCTGAAAAACAATGATGTTTTGGTTCGGCCACGGACTTTGTGGGCCTCATGCTCTGCCAGGGAGGAGGGAAGCTGGGAGGAAGCAGAGACAGGACACCTGACCCAAACTGACCAAAGAAGTATTCCATACCACAGCACGTCATGCCCAGGGGGGGAACTGGGAGTTACCCGGAAGGACTAGGGAGACTGCAGGGTTGAAGGAGGTATCGGTTGGTGCTTGATTGGGCTGGGGGGGCAATTTATCAGTCGCCTGGTGATGGGGTGTTGTATTCTCTTCCCTTGTTATTTCCTTTGTCATTACTATTATTGGTGGTAGCAGTAGTGATTTGTGTTATACCTTAGTTACTAAACTGTTCTTATCTCAACCCATGGAAGTTGCATTCTTTCTGATTCTCCTCTCCGTCCCTCCGAGAGTAGGGGGAGGGCAAGAAGTGGGGGGGGAGTGAGTGGACAAGCTGTCTGGCTGTGGGTTAAACCACGACAGTTATAAAAGCCAGTAATAAGGACTTAATTACATCTGGAAGTGAAGCGTATCATCACAAATGGAGGAAAGACAGATGTTTTATAAATCATCAATTTATTCTTTCAGGACTTTTAAGAAAGTATTGTCTTCAGAGTCATGAAGGAAATTCTTCTAGAATAAAAGATAAAATCTATATGTAATTTTTTAATTTGGGTCTAAGGTGGTCAGGCCAATGAGACTGCTTCTGTTGGGATTGAATGATACCTAATGTTTTCATTATTTGTCCTTGCACTTTGCATGTCTTCATCAACTGGACTCTGTCAAAATATGTCTTTCTTTTTGTTTAGATTTGTGCTGCTGTTTTTCTCCTTTGAATTTGTTGCTCTTTTGGGATAAGTGCAGAAGTCTCACCAAAGGCAGCAGCAATGTGCAGGGTTTCTTTTGTGAGCAGCAAATACTGATGAGGTTTGGTACAGCACCTCTTAGAGAAGCAGTTCAGCATCTGAAGCCTCCAAAGATGCTAATCTATCTTTGCACCTCCTGATCTCAACTGCGATGTTGCCTAAGGCATAATTTAATCAGAGGGGCATGTTTTATTTCTGAAGGCTGCTCCCAGCTCTGCATGGGTGCAGTGTGGCTGACCTTTTCTATGGTGCCATGTGCTGCAAGTCTGTCCCTGCCATTCCCTCCCAGCCCAGGTGTCCTATGGCTTTTGAGGGGCTATTGGGTGGGAGCTAGAGGGTCCTCTCTTCCTTCTGCACCTCAGCAATACATTCTTTTCCGGAGCTAGAGTTTTCATGCTTTGTTTCTGTTACTCCAGGTAATCTCCTTTATACACAGGAATCAAAGCAGGTAAGAGAGAATCTCATTTTTTAAATGAGGTGCCTGTCATCTGATAAAATCTGAATTGTACTTGTTGTGTGAGATGCTTCCAGATCCACTCTATAGAGCTTTTCATAGTGCCCTTTTTACGTTGTTGTACATGAACATTTTTGGTACAGGACAAAATACATTGAGGTCTTTAATATGACTGGCAGCTGCAATATTTTAGGGGTGCTTTTTGTTCTGATAGCATGCGGTTTGTGAAGAAGTAGTGCCAACATGCTGATGACAGACAACACCTTTCCAGGGGCACCAAGGCCTCCAGATGTGACCAAGGAGCAAAGATGCTTTAGCGCAATGTTTGTTCCCAGCTCCTCACCCTGTCAATCAGCTCTCAGGCTGCTGCAGTTTGACGTGTAGTGTTTTCAGTCAAACTGCACGGATTTTGGTCTGCCTTAAAATACTGCACCACCAATCATAGAATCATAGAATGGTTAGGGTTGGAAAGGACCTTAAGATCATCAAGTTCCAACCCCCCTGCCATGGGCAGGGACACCTTGCTCTAAACCATATCACCCAAGGCCTCGTCCAACCTGGCCTTGAACACTGCCAGGGATGGAGCATTCACAACCTCCTTGGGCAACCTATTCCAGTGCCTCACCACCCTAACAGGAAAGAATTTCCTCCTTATATCCAATCTAAACTTCCCCTGTTTAAGTTTTAACCCATTACTCCTTGTCCTATCACTACAGTCCCTAATGAAGAGTCCCTCCCCAGCATCCCTATAGGCCCCCTTCAGATACCGGAAGGCTGCTATGGGGTCATGGTGTTTTAGGAGCATGTGTATATATACATATTTGTATATATTGCCATAACATGTGTTCAAGCTATGTTTTTATGAAAAAACCTCCAAGTACTTTTGAAAAAGCCTTTAAAAATGAAACAGCATCATAACTTTCATGCCTTTTTTTTTGTACATTTTTAACTTGATACAGAAATTGTTGCTTATTGTTATTCTCACTTGTGCATTTCAAAAATAATCTTTTAATACTAGTGTACAGGAACAAAGACATTTAACCTGATTTGATATAAACATGTATCAGATTGGTATCATAAACTAACGGCCATGCTGGTTTAGTGAAAGACAAGCCTGAGAAAACGAAGCTGCCTGAGGATGTGATACATCCCATGCTAAGGCAGGTATTCAAGGTAAATTATGTGAACTGATCTCTGGAATTGCTCATAGCTCTGTTTTTCTTAAAGGAGGAGGTGGGAATACAAGTTTAGGCATGCTTAACATGTCAGATAGCTGAGCAGGAGTGAAATGAACTCTAAATTACTGCAGCTGGTATAATATAACTACTAAAAGCCCTTATTTTCTAAACTGATACTGAGGATTACAGTTACCCCCTAAGAATTATTTATTTTCAGTTCAAATTGCCATAGAGGTTTCTTTGAGTAGAACACGCTCCGTTTTTCAGATTTTCCAATTTGAATGAAAGCCAAAAAAAAAACCAACTTGGCTTGTAAGAAGTTCATCTGACTTTGACTAGGTTAATATAATTTTTGGCTGAACGTGTATGCTCCTGCTTTTTGATTTTCAGAGGAAAATCAGCTTTCAATTTAAGAATATTTTTCAAACATTCTTCTACAGAAAAAGATAGATGTTACCTATATCCACAAGGTAGGTAGCTAATTGTGTTGATGGAACAAGAGGAAAAGGACTTTTCATAACTTTCAGTACCTCCAGAACTTCTGGCTCAAGCTTTAGACATATATCAGAATCCAGGCAGATTTTAATTAGTGCAGGTCTTAGAAAAACGGGTGTTAATTTTTCCTCAGGAGGAATTAGACATTTGATTTTTGCAACATACCTATCAAACATTGTGTTTAATGACCATCAGAGCACAGATGGCTCATGCAGCAGACCCTGTAGCAGGGAGCATGCTGAAATCCAGTGCTGAAAAGGTATTCATGCCTGGGAAGGATGAAAAGGACAAAAACTGGCATTTTGAACCTTGTTATAGGGCTGCTTCCAAAGACAAGAGTCTTTTTTGTAGTGGCTGCAATGTCTGTGTGACTGCTGGCACATAAAAGGCCAGTGCCAAATGCCAGTTCAGGAACATCACTGGACCTTCAAGCATTTGAACTTGCACTCTTAAGCCTACTCAGACTCTTTATATAGTCTGTAAAGGTGTTTTTTGTGCAAGCCTTGTAACAGTGGTGAGGACAAGCATCCTAGGAAAGGAGCTCTTGTTTGCAGAAGATGGCAATTGTGATTTCTTTCCCCTTGTACATTTCCCACCCCACCCCCCTGTACCCTTTTATCCATTTCTCTGTGGTGGGGAGTCTGGAGTGACTCAGGAAAGTGTCCTTGTGTTAAACACCTACTGGTGACTTGATGAGACTTGGCAAACTGATGTTTCTGCTTGCCTTCAGAAGTCTCTGTATTTTTCTTGCATGTTAGTCCATGTTTAATTTGATTTCTGTTATTGTTTTTTTTGCCAAGGAATTACTGGGGAGCATGTCTACAATTGACACACCAATTCTGTTTACATTTGCTTTCTTGTTTTCTTTTTATTCAAAGAAACTTTTCAAATATATTTTTTTTCCTTGAAATGCAAAGACCCAAATGGATGAAACACCTTTTTCAACAGAGTCTTGACTTTGTCAAGAAAGAGTTTGGATGCTCTTTACCTTCCCTGTTACAGGAATGTCTACAGTGTTGTGATCTAAACCACACCTTTGATGTTTTCTAAATATCATATTGATGATGATCCAACGTGGTTATAAAAGCACTGTGGTTACAGTCAGGTTTCTGCTTCTGTAGCTCATTCTCTTCTCACAAGGCAAGCTACAAAACTTTCCCACTGTTAAGCTTTTCTGAAGGCCTCTTTCTGCTCCCAGGAATTTGGCTAGATCCCCTTTGAAAGAGAAATATCATCCTTTCCTTTGGGGTACACCTTTGAAAGAGAAATATCATCCTTTCCTTTGGGGTACACCTCACCACCTGGCTCACAGCTTTGGCTGTTAACAAGTGAGCTTTAGTTGCAGAGAGGCACCTTGCTGAGCCCAAAGCTTGCTTTCTTCAAGAGAAACTGGAATCCTGGGTTTTATAAAGTAGCTGGCTTTTCCATCACCACTCACACATGTACTTACAATGTTTTACAAAATTGTTATTTTGGTGGGGTTTTTGTTTCTCCTCCCTGTTTGTTATGAGAAGTCTAAATGTTATGGGACAGTTTTCTAATTCTACCCCATACTGTTGGCTCTGTTTCAAGAAAGCCATTTGATTCAGCTTTAGCTGCCAATATCTCTTTGCCACTCAGTCATTACAGTGTAATTGGATCTAAAGTATGTGTATAATTTGCTTCTAGCAATGCTGGCTTGTCTTAATTATGACATCCAGCTGATTTCTAAAGGATATTAATCAATGAATATGAGTAGCATAGTAGACAGACACAGATGAATAAGTAAATCTTCACAATAACTTGAGTTTTCACAGTACCTGCATATCAAGCTGTTTAAAAGCATTGAGGAGGATCTCTGGTTTGAAGTGGATGAGGGCTTTTCAAAGGGCTTCTGACAAAGCCCAGGACAAAGTGTGAGCAAAGCCTGAGGTGTGTTAGATTGTATATACATGTGCATTCTGCTGCACTTTGTAAAATTTCTGGGAGGCAATGAGGAAAATCTTAGAGGTATAAATATGAGCTCCTAGGCAGGTGACGGCTCTTACATTCCAACTAGTGCTTTCTCCTACATGCACCCTGACTGAATGTTACAAATAACTTTCCACTGAAAGCTTTTCCTTTCAATGTCTCCTGTGTAAACCAGCTTTTTGAAATATCTGTATTTAATTTTAAGCTGGGTGCTATTTGTGCCCATACAGTTTTGATTTTTTTTAAGCCTCATATTTTTCTTCATCTGAAAACTGTCATGTCATAGAAAACCTGTTTTCCAGGCTGTAACATTACTTTTAAGAAGTAACATGATCACGAGTTATGGTCACATAAGGCTCTAAAGCCTTTCCAAGCAGCTCCTCCGTCACAGGCTCATATAGTTTTGTTTGCAGATTGCAAGTGGAGGGTCTTAAGGCTTTATCACGTCAAATGCTCAGCTCCTCAAGGGTAGCTCAGATGTGCTGCAGTAGTTTAATAGAATCCTTGTGTTCCAACACCTTATTAAAGGTCCTGACACAGCCAAGTTGTGTTAGAAAATGTGGATATGTGAAAAATCCTGATAGAGGTTATGAAAATTCTGTGGGGATGTTGATAGATTTGGACAAACTGAAAAACTATGTGCACAGCAGTGAATCTTACGATTAGCTATCTATATATACTTAATTACTTGCATATTTTCAGTTACCAACATCTTCATTAAAAAAATATCTGCTATGCATTTCTTTTTTATTTTTTTTCTTAAATTTGGAGATTTAGAACATTACATTCACTGCAGCTCGCCCAGGTATTCTGATTACTAGAAAGCTAGGACATACAAAGAATCTTTTAAAGGAATTCTTTCTGTATTTCTACATGACATACTGCACAGTGCCATTTGATATTCATAAATTACTTCTGGCTGCTGTTAGTATTCCACAGCTCTGCTAATTCATGTGCCAGATATATTTAAAATGAATCATTAAACGCCAGAAGATTTGACGCTTGTTCCACATGCAATAGCTCACTATTGAACAAAACTCCAGCACTATGTACTGGTGCTAAACCTTGGCAACCTTTGATTTTATAATAAATATGTGAGTCAGAAGCAGGATAAATCAGATTCTGTACTGTCAGCTTGGCAGAGATGATTGATCATACCTTTTTGACAGCACTGCATTTGACTGCAAGTTTCATGCAGTCTTACTTTAGATCATACAAAGGCATCTGAATGATGAAAAGCACACTAGCTTAGAAGATAGCATACAGTGCTGTGCCAGTGTCATATTTATCTAGCGGCATGTGTACACTAAGATGCTTCATGCTGTAGCTCATGCTAATAATTATCTCTTATGTTGAATCCACCTTGACCCATTTTTATTCCTTTACCCATATTTTCAACAAAAATTGTTTTCAAAATCCTTTCCAAAATGGAAACGTAAAGCTATTATCTAAGGCAGACACATGTGGGTAATAAAATACCTAGTCTCCAAGCTCACTTAGGGTTGCCTTTTTCAGAAATTAAATCATTGTATGTTAGACAGAAGGTTAGGTGGTCACCCAAATACTGCTCTTATTTCTGCTTTAGAAAATAACTGACTAATCGAGTGTCAGAAACAATGTACTGCTACAGATCTGGGTTTGATTTGTTGCTGTTTGGCTCTTGCTGATGGATGCCTGCACCAAAACTCTGTGCTTGAAATATGTTCTGAAACCCAATAGCTTCCCTGGGCAGAGGCATGAGGGGAGCAGCATGTGGCTGTCTCCCCTTCCTGGGCTTGCTAGTGAGCAGCTTGTGTAGCCATTGTAACAGTGTGGCTCATTTGGAAGCAATTCTTATGGAGAAATGGTATTTCATTCATGTTATGAATGTGCCTTCATACAAAGCACAGGCTCATGCAGTACAATGTTGGGGATATTTTTCCTCACAATTTTTCAATATGTTATTTGAGATATACTTATGTTCAACTTATATGGCTTTCATCTGGCTTTCTCTATTATACATGTGGTTTTCTGTGTATGCATATATGGGTATATATATGATTTAGAGCTAGTGTTACAGAGGTGCATTCCTGTGTTTCAGGTTTAAGAAAAAAGTAAGAAAAAACAAAGTATTATTTAATGCATGTCAACTTCATTTTTAATATTATTTCTAAAGTAAATTGCAGAAAGCATATAACCATCCACCATGGAATAATAAATTGATACAGAATGTGTGGGGGAAAGACAATAAGCCAGATTCATTAGAAAGCTCAGTACACCACTCCAGCAACACAAAGCAGTCATAAAGCCAAGGCTGGAATTGCATGCAACAAATGGTGTACACCAGTAAATCTGGCCCTAGTAATTTTACTGCAAATGACATACAAGCCAGAAAAAACATTTAGATATTGAAATTAACACTTTTAACAATGATGTATAAAGCAGTGAATAATAATTAGGAGGTTCTTTCAAGCTCTCTGTAATAATTCTGCAGTACTTCAGAATCTATTTTTCCCCTATATATATGAGATAAAATGAGATGGACCCTCTTTTCCTTATGCATTTAACATCTTTATTGGTAAGGTATCATATCAGCCAGCCCCCAGTTTGCCAAATGCTACAACTGTGCATGAAGTAAAGGTTTGTTATTTTGAACTTTGAACCAAGCTGGATAGAAATGGAAAATAGAATAAAAGGGAGTTGCTGGATAAACTTAACACAGTTTTCGGTTTTGTGCTTTTTTTTTTTCTTTTGATTGATGCAAACCTGAAACTGTGTTTACTCATATCAAAGTGGCTGTGTTTATCAGGTCATGTGAAGATAGTTCTTGGATAAAGACAAATGCTGATGCAACTTTTGAAGTTTTTTGGAGAATGTAGCCACTATTGAAAGGTTTTGGGTAGTCTCTTCTGTTGCCAAAAGAAAGAAAAGGTTTTTTATTTTGTATTTCATCTGTACCATATTTTTCAACGTTGCTTTTAAAATGCAACCAGTTCCTTTCTTTCTAACTAAACTGATGAAAGAGAATATTGAATCTGTCAGGTAATAAATCAGCTTTTTGTTGTTGGATCAGTTGTTTGAATCACTGTCTGACCATATTATTGGTCACTGTCTTGTCTTTATGCTGCCTCCCAAAGGCACTAAATGCACAGCTGTACCTCCAATAGAGCTCCATCCAGGCAACAAATCTTTACAATAAGCCTGGGAAGAAGTCTAGGTGTCAGTGGCAACATTGCCTTGCATGACATTGTGCACATGGGGTAAATGTTTCCCTGCAGATTAGAACCAAAAGCCCAGATGAACCTCTTTAAAAACTAAACTTCTTCAAGCAGCTATTGCAGCAGGTCTGAAATAAGTTTTGCTACCTGGCTTCTGTGTGGAAATCTGGCCATTGCTTTCCAAACTATCAATCTGAGCTCTTTCATGAATACCAAATTCATTTTAAAAAACTCAGATTCAATAAAACAAAGAGGAAGCAGTGTTAGGAGAGTGACTGAAATATGGGTTTGCATTAAATTCCCTTTTTTTGCCAGATGATAGGGATGCTTCAGAAGTACTACTGCAAGCATTTTAAAAATAAACCCCAGTCCTCCAGACTTATATAAAATGTTTTTGCTCTAATAAAAGTTGGATAGCTGTGTGTGTGAGAGAACGAACAAAACATTACTGGTTTGAAGCAGCACATAAGAGCAATGCTCTGTGTACCAACACTGAACTGTCAGCCACTAGCTGCGGGGAAGGAGCAAGTCCTGTAGTGGGAGAGTTGTGCTGCTGCAGTTCTGGGATGCCCCTCTGATATTCCCATCTCTCCTCCCAAGCACTTTCAATGCCAGCTTTTCAGGTGCTGACACCATGGAGAAATGTGGCTGGAGTGTTTTTTTCCCTAGAAATGGGAGTCATGAGCTACAGAGCATTAGCAGAAGCAAGCACCTGGGAAAAGCCATTAGCCTTCATGGAGAGGCAGACCATGACCTATGCCACTTAGTTCCTGCTCTCTCCATACCCAGGGGGAATGTTGTATTTAACGAGAGTCCAGGGAAAACAGCTGGCTTTTGAGAGCCCATCCAAAACCTAGTATTCGTGACAAATACAAGCTATGTGAAGTTTGCAATAAAGTCTGTTATACTAGGCTACAATAGACTGTATAAAAGAAATAGACCCCAAAACCAAACATATCAGTGCTGTCAGTGTTGTGTGTATTCCTGTGCTTCTGTGTCCATAGGAGATAATTAATTGAACATGCTGGACAGACAAGCATATCTTACAGAAAAAAAAAAAAAAAAAAGAAAAAAAAGTCTCATTTCCTGAGGGCAGTTGCAAAAACTGGATTATTTCTTATTTTAAGTAGCTGGAGAAAAGAGGGAAGTTAAAGGGAGACATACCAAATTGAGGATCAGGGCATCATCAGCAAGAATGAATGGGCAGAGTTTTGTCGCCATGAATTTCAAGTCAAGGTGACTCAAAGAGGTAACTGCAGGCTTAAAAGCCTCTTAAAGAAGAGTGCCAGAGAGACAGACCTATCTCTCCCAGCCAGAGAAAACTGATGGCTGATGTATGAAACCTGAGGGCAGATAAGAGATTCCTTGGACAAGTTATATTGACTACGACTGAGCTGAAAAAGATCCAAGCTGTTGTGGCCTCCATTCATACAAATACAGAAGCAACATTCATAATAAACCTTTCAACTTCTCTGAATTGCCTTCCCTATTTTTCCCCATATTTACATTCAGGCAACAAATGCATGAGTTTCGGCAGCTTCCACAGCAAGTCCTGATTCAGTTGTGTGTGTGCGTCCCAAGCCCTTCCAGACTTGGGACGGGGCTGAAAACAAGCAGGGAATTGAGACCCAGGAGTTTCTTTGTATTCTGTACAATCTAACTTTTATTATTTTTATTTTTTTTTAATAATGTAAATGGTTGAAGCAGATCTATGTATATAAAAGTTGCTGAACTGGCTGAGAGCAAAGGTCCATGTAATCTAGTGTCTTGTCCCTGTGAGTGGCTTTTCTTCTGAGAACAAAAACGATCATCAGAAAGAGGGAGACACATAGCTTCTCTGGCTTGCTTCCCAGCAACCTGGGGGACAAAGGACTTTCTGAGCCAGTGACTGCATCTGGACTAGGGCATTTAACAGCTGTGAGAAGCACATCATCAAAAAACGTGCTCTCTCCTTTTGAGCCTGTCTGGGAAGGAAGATAGGAAGGATAGCCATGTGTAGTTTAAAGAATAGTAGTTTGGGGTTTGGGTTGGAATTTTTTTCCATTTTGTTTTCTTTAATTTTCTTCCAGGTTAGAACTAATCATTAGAACAAATCACATATTTCCAAGGTTCATGAAAGGCAACAATGCTTTTTAATGAGTTGTGTAACACATGCTATTTTGGTCCTAGTTAAGGGAGAGACATCTAACAGAGAGCTGTGCCATATACAACGCTCTGTAAAGAAATAACTGGGCATTGATGAGTTCCCACTGTAACATTGGCACTAAAATATTCCTCTTCAGACTCCAAAATTCTGTGCCAAACTTCATGAAATTCTTGTCCACATCAGGTCCCCCCGCCTGCAGCCATGATCAGAGTCACTTCATCTTGTGAAAGGTTCAGGCAAGAGATGAAGAAAGAAGAAACGCCCAATGGTGGCTTGAACCTTCAGCAGGTACTCACACAAATCAGATGACACATGGCCCAGGACAGGCTGTTTGTTGGTCAGGCGCCCCTTATATTCCTATGCGGGTGCTTTTGAAGTGGTACACAATAACCTCTCTCTTCACTTGTGAATGTGCACTGCCTACCCTGGGGGGTAAGTGTCCCTGCAGCACTGCTTATTTGAAATTTCTTCTTTCCTGCTTTTCTTCACCATGAAAATTTATTCTGATAAGGTTTGTGGCTCCCCAGCAATGCCTGTGCATCTAATAGAAATTTATCTCTTGATTTAGTTTCTTACTAATATATGGACAATGCATTTTTAATAGGTTTTTGCCGGTTGCATGTCCTTTTTCTGATACTGTCATATCAATTAACAAATTGTGGTTCCCTGAGGGTCACTTGACATTCAGACATATTTGAGAAATAGTTTTGAATTCTTTAGTCTACAATTGAGGAATTATATCCATAAACCAACTGTGATTGGTTCAGACAGACATGTAATATTGTTTCTGTTCAGCTAGGGCACCTATTCCAAACATTCAGTTCAAATGATAATGGAAAGGACATGCACAAAGGGCTTCAGTTGCAATTATGTCTTTTAAGTAAGAAAAAAATACATTGACATAGAACAACAGATTTTGGTTTTCTGTGTTTCAGAGCATCTGGTTTGTTATACTTTGAGTTTAATTTTCAGACTTTCAGAGCCTTAAATTAGAAGCTGGGGACTCTATTTGGAGCAGTAAATTTATTCTTTTTAATCCCCGAACAGTGTGCGTATCGCTTATTGTGTTCCAAAAGTGCTTCAGAATTTTTGCCTGCAAAGCCTGTAATTCAAGTCCATTACTAAAAGATTTTGTTCACTAAAAAAAAAAATAAAATAAATAAAGAAAGGCTTTAGCTTTATTGTCTGTACTCTGCATATAGTTTACATTCTTGTATTCTTGGAAATGCTAGGAGCAGATCAGGGGCTATCATTCCAGAGAAAGCTATCTGAAGCTTAGGCAGAGTTATGGCTTTTATATTAACAGCCTATTTTGCAGAAATCCTTTATTTCTCATTAACAAAATTCAGGTCCAATGGGTATCATGATACTGTTGCTCTCTTATTTATGTTTCTGTTGTTTCAAAAATTGATTGTAATTCCAGTTTAGTTGGTTTTGTATCTATTATAATATGCCATATTCAACATGATTCTTTCAGACAATAATTCGTGTTCAGAAGTTCTGGTTCAGGAAATATTATCTTTCTTCAGTCCTGTCTGGTTTTCAGTAAGTTTATTTGTACTAATTGGTAATACTGAGAGTCCTCTCATTTAGTATCAAATGCATACCTGCATTTGGTACCCTGTTGTTTTGCTGTCAGAAATCTTCAGTATCATTCCGCTTTCCTTGATAGTGTATCTATATTGCTCTTGTATATTGCTACAGGGTTTCTTTACAAAGCAGTTATTACCTTTCATAAATGTATTTATCGATGAAGTCCATTTTATTGATGATATATAGCTGGTCCTAAAATTAAAAAGGAAGAATGATCCTGTTAAATATCCCTTTATATTAAAAAAAAAAAAATTAAGCCCCCAAAATCACAAAAAAACCCAAACCCCCCAAAACCCAACCAAACAAAAACTTCAAACCATTAGGAAAGGCATGTTACTGTGCTGTGCTATAATTTCGTCCCTATTTTTTCCTGTAAATTATTCTAAATTTACAGGAAATTTGAACCTTGGGATAAAAATATTTAGCCATCTTTCATCTCCGGCACTGAAAGTCTTCTGGATCCTTTAATCCCATAGCATACTAAGCTCCTTACTGAATATCTCTGTATCAAAACAATTTGTATCACTTCACAGGAGGTATATTAACCTCAGAAAGGGTTACAACAGAGCTCTGTATCCCATACCCAATGGGTCAGAAATTGCTGCTATAGAGAGTACCTCTTAACATTACCAAAACTTTACATAGTCAAAATTCTTGTTTGTTTTTTTTTATCTATATACTTTATTGTGTCTATTTTCCCTTTATTTTCATGTCCTATAGCACAAGAAGATTTCTCTTGGCAGTTCCTTTCATTTTCTTTCTTTACATTTTAGGAGTCAAACAGAGAAAGGTAAAGTTGTGCAAGGGCTGTCTCCTTTCTGAATACATTTATTTACATGCATGTAACCAAAAATGGGAAGACAAGTGTTTTCTCGTCCCTTTTTTTTTCCTCCTTTAAATGGGTCGACCTGCAGTAAACAAGTTACATTCCAGCTGCATGAACAGCCTTCCAGAAAAAAATTGAATCAGATTAAGAGCTAACTTCACAGTTGTTTTTGCTGGATCTTCAAAGTTGTATTTGATTCACTTGCCTCTAACCACCTGAAAACTAAGCATTTAGTCAGTGCAAGTGTTGAAGATCTCTAATCACTGGATAAAAACTGGTCCTTCCAGGAGTTAATATGAGCCATTCTGCTGTGCGCAGGATGATTTCTGTCTGCCTGCCTTCTGTTTTCAGTGAAGTTGTACTTTCTTGTCTCTCCAGTACTGTTGGACTTTCCTGCCTTTTACACCGATACTCTTTGACACATCTCAGCTCACAGCCATTTGAGTATGGTGGGTTTTCTCATCACTCTGTCTGGAGTAGTCTGGTTTTTCCCACTGACCATGGAGCTATGTAAGAGCAAACACATCGAACTTTTGGGCAGTTGAAAATAGATGGGGTAAATCCCACTCTTTGAAGAAGTAGCAATAAATGCAACGAGATTATCCATCCACCTAGCAGTACAGATGCCTGCATGAACAGCCAGGATAATGTGCTGAGGGAAGAGAGCAACTCATTAGCTGGGAAGAATGAAGAGAAAGAGGTGCTTCGCTGGAAAAAATGGCTTTATGCCCATTGCTGCAGCAGCAGGAGTGACGTGCCTTTTGCAGATTTCATAATCGAGCTAGGGTCAAAGTAGTTTTTTCTTTCCATTAGAAAAACTCAAAATTGAAAACTTAAGGCAAAAGGTGCCAAATACCCAGTGGTCAGCACCAGCTATGGGAGCCTCCATTTCAGCTCTCCCCTCTTCTTCAGGGCTGCTGGGGACTCTCCATCCCTTCTCCTGAGGTTGTTTCACTTTACCCAACCTCACTATTTGGACACTGAAGGCAGGGATAGTAAGGAGGGCTGTGAGAGGACTGCTCTTACACCCATGACAATAAATGATTTTATTCCCAGATTCTTTGTCTCAGGTACCATTCAGTGCAAAATGGTGCAGGTGATGAACTGACAGTCTGTTTTCTGAAACAAATAAGCACTTCAGAGAGAAATCTACTGATTTGTGCAAAATGCAGCATTAAAAATATGCAATCAGTAAGAAAAAGGGGAAAATCTACTGTTTGCATAGAAGAAGAACGCTTTACAGCCCTAATCCATTACTAAGGGTTCCCATTCATCCTTGGCAATGAGATCAATTTGTGCTGAAAATTTAGTCCTATATGTGTGAATTGGAAGTGATCTTATTAGTGTTTTACTACATCAGGTCTGATAAACTCCCCTATGTATTTCAGTTAAGCTTCTATTGATCCACTTAGGAGATCAATTTGGCTTTCATTATTTTTGGAAGGGTGATTTAATTTGTCTCAGACTGAAGTTATTAAAAAAAATGTAATCTAGCAATTTTTTTTTTTGTGGGGGGGATGAGCACGCACTAGCTATCTCACATGCATACACAGACATACACTAAGGTACATATTTATGTAGCAGGGCTGTCTGTACGATGCTTTGAGTTTGTCCTCTGGCTTCTTCGGTTCCTGTTACTGTAGTCGATCAGCCTTCAGTGGCTGAGCTGCAATATAGCTATAGAAAGAAAAAGTTAATGGGTAACAGAGACTTTTCTAAGTTCATCTGCAATCAAAGCTCCATCTGCAAGTCAGAAAGGGCAGTACAAGTGAAAGGTTTCATGTTTCAAAAAGAGGGTGGAGTGTGGCTGAAGAAGGCAACAGGTAGGTGTGATGTCTAAACCCTGGATAAATGTCAACTGCAAATAAAGTCATTGCTTTGAGGAAGGAGGATGCTTTCCTATTTCTGTAAAAAAATGATCAGAAGGATAGAATGATTCTATAAGGAAAGGATGAGAGAGCTCTAGCCGTTCAGCCTGGAGAAGAGAAAGCTCTAGGGAGGCCTTTTAGTAAAACTGGAGCAGGTTGCCCAGAGAACTCATGAATGCCTCATCCCTAGAAACAGTCAGGGTCAGGCTGGATGGAGTTCTGAGCAACCTGTTGTGGTTGCAGATGCCCCTGGTCATTGCAGGGGGGGCTGGAACTAGATCATCTTTAAAGGTCCTTTCCAACTCAAACTGTTCTATGATTCTATGATTTTTATCAGGTATATTAGTCAATGCCCATAAGTGGACTGGAACAGGGAGGGAAAGGCTGTGAGAAAAGCCCCTTTCTCTAAAGTATCTGCTAGTGGTTTTTGGTCTATTGTACACCAGGGAATAACCAGAAAAGGCTCCTTGAGGTGAGCAATAAAGACCCAAGACCTTGGCCTACATGAGGATTCATGTCTTGCAATTATATGGGGTAAATACTCCCCTCCCCATTTCCCATCAGCAATGCAGGGATCCAGGACTGTGCTTCTTGTGGCCGCCGATACCAGGCAAATTGTACAAGCAAAAGGCTACACTCATGGTGAATTTGAAACAGTTTTTTAGTGCTGTCATGGTAACTAGGCATAGCTGTACTTCGTCCCTGAAGTGCATGAAGTTGAAATGGAAAATCGCAAAAAGAAGTGTGAGAAAGGCCATAAGAAGTACCCCTGCTGCTTTGTTTTTCTCTGTAGAGATGTCATAGACTAGTCCTGTTTATTTATAGCTGTATTAGCATAAATCCAACTTCAATTTTTCAAAAGCTATTTTGCAATAAGAGTACTCCGTCTTTACCATTGTTCACACTTCACAGTCAGATGAAGTTATTAGCGTAAGGCCTATAAATTCAAATTATTAAACTGAGTATCTCCTATTCAACAGAAACAAACTCAGGGTAATAAATTGAAACAAAGCCTTTCCAAATTGAGAGATAGACCTCTTGAACTGAGAACTGAAAACTGAGTCATCTAGCAAAGACAACTGGCACCATGCATGCACTGTTTCGCTTTGTGAAGTAAAAACTGTGAACATATTTGTCATGGTTTCCCCTGAGGCAAAGAAGACTGGTGGTGAATCTGATCTGATGTATAAGGCTCTCAAAAATTTCTAAGTGACTTGGGAAGTCAGTGTGCTCCCCGTGGGCACATCTCTACGTTTATGTGGACGCAAGTATCCAGCCTGTGCAATTAGGCTGAGTTAATATCATTGTCCTGTTTCTAAGAGGCAGCAGATGTTACAGTCTTGCAACCTGTCTTCTCATTAGAGGGAAGTTGGGGATATAAAGGCCAGAGTTTGCTTGTGAAACAAACTTGTTTATATCCACAGCCTCTGATGCAAAACTTGTACAGAAGCCTCCTTTTTCAGAACCTGATGCTGAAGCTATTTATTCCCTTCAGTAGCTGTCAATAGATGAAGATTCTAAGTCAGACCCTTAGTAGCAGACTCGAGCACAGTCAGTAATGCTGCAAGGAACAGATACTGATTCACAGGGAGCAGAAGACCCCCTTGTGTGGGACCTAGCAATGCCTGCTTGTAAGGCCCTGCAAAACGATTCTTGAATGAACCTCTGTTGTTGGAACATCCTGATGTTTAGAGCTCTTTAAAACATGGCATTAAGCTTGCATTCTGTTGTGAAATATTGCCCTTTATAGCGTAAACTTTTGTGAAACTCCTAATCTCAGAATAAACTTTCAAATCTAAACACTGGGATACATCATTACCGGTTACTTGTCATTTCTATAGATTACAATACTAGTAATTATCATTACCACTCCGTATATTTTCTTTCTGGGAGTATGGTAATTTCTGCACCATGTGTGTGCTATTTAGGCAGTTCCTTTTACAAGACTTACTCAGATTGCTGATAAGTGTGCAATTTGCAAATGTGGTCCCCAGCTGAGTAGTCCATTCCTGGTTTGCAAGCTACTTCTGCCACCTATAAATAGGTATGTGCTTAAGTGCTTTTCCAGGTGTGACTTTACCACAGTATCGGGCAGTGTGGGCCTAATAAAAGGCAAACCATTTTAACATGCTTTACAGTAAGCCACCATATATCTCTCTTGTGTGTAACTTTTTTTCTGAGGGCTGAATTTTTGTTTAGTATAAGAGACAAACCACGCTAAACAAAAGAATAATGTTTCCATCTTGCACTCATGCTCCATTTAAACTTCGCAAAATTGGCTTTTTGGTTATCAAAACCTGCACAGATTAGGAAAAGGAAAAGGAAGAAATAACTGTTGTGGGACTATGAAAAGATAAGTCCCACAGCTGCTATGAAAGAAGAGCTCTCCTGCTAGAATGTCAAATAAATAAAAAAAAATAAAAAATCAATGGAATCAATTCTAAAAACCATCTGGTCCCTGTATAGGGAGGAATTAGTGTGTAAATGCAACTATGTCCCTCAACCTTTCATCCCTGGGAAAGGTGAAATTTTAAGCCATGATATCCTCCATTACTCATCTCATTAGTCATCTTACTACTATAATTAGTATTGCTAGGCTAGATGACTGCATTTCAGCTTTTAACCTACCCCCAGTGAACAGGGAGTGGAATTAATCAGCCCTCTCACGGCTGGCTGTCCCTCTGTGAAATGTCATAAAAAAAACACATTTTGTGAGAGGGGGAAAGATGTTGCTCTGGAAGACTTGTTTCAATGTCAACGCATTTTATAAATGTGCCTCAGGAACTGGACACTTCCCGAGTTATGTTTATGAAATAATTTATAGTCTCAAAAGACAGAGAAATTCAGGTCAGGATTAAAATTGTTCTGGTTTCCTAAGTTTCTCTGCACCTCTGCCTGTTGATTTACACATCATTGCTCCATTTCATCATAGGGGTTTTAAATTTGCAGAGAGGAAAAAATGGGTTGGAAGGGACCTCTACAGCTTGTTTGGTCCAGCCGCCTTATCTATGATGGGCAACTTCTACACTGGACTAGGCTGTTCAGGGCCATGCCCAGTGGAGTTTTGCATGCCTCTAAGGATGCAGATGGCACAGCCTTTCTGGGCAGTCTCCTCCAGTGTTGGACCACCCTTGCAGGAAACTCTGTTCCTTGGCTCATCTGGTGTCCTTTGCCTCTTGTCCTTTCACTGTTAGTCCTCCAGGAAGCATCTGGCTCTTCCATAAAACTTGTTACTGGACAGCTGAGGACTTCTTTACACTGAGTGTCTCCCTTGGCATCTCCTCACAGATCCCCAGCCAGTTTCATGGCCCTTTTCTGAACTTGCTCCAGTATTTCCATGTTCTGATGGTATCAGGGAGCCCAAAACTGGGAATGTTACCCCAAACATGGTCTCAGAAATGCTAAAAAGAGGAGCATAATGATTATATTGAGTTGCTGCCTCCAGTCTTACCAGTACAGCCCCGCTTGTGGTCAACCTTCAACACTATAAGATCATAGTGAAGAGAAGTGAATATTTAAGAGATAAATTAAATTGGAACTACTAGTGAGGAATAAACATAATGCTGTACAAAGGAATGGTTTGCAGTACAACATCCCGGTTTCAGCTGTCTGAAATTGTTTGGAGCTTCTGCTTTAGGCAGAAACCTTGGAATAGTCATAAAGATTTACTTTAGACACTAATTACAGACTTCTACACTTAATGTGTAGAAGTGGAGTTCAGAATAAGCAAGCAACCCCACCTACAGAGCCTGAGATATGATGAAGAAGGGACATTTGCAACCTTGGAGCTGAATCAGTGCCTTTGGGCTCAGTTCTTCATTATATTTACAGACAAAACAAAGATAGCCTCTTACTGTGAAGTTAAACATAAGGTTCAGCATACCCATTCACACCTTCAGACATTATATGTGAAACTGGGTATCTGTTTTCTTCAAAATGTGCGGTTTGATTCTCAGTCTTTGCTCCAAGGCACTGCAGTGTTTCCTTCAAGGTGCTATAGTCCTTTCTTCTTCAGGACAGATATGCATGAACCAAGGGAAATTTAGCCTTAAATCAGGTATCTTCAGATATTTTTCTGTCTTACAAGTCTAACTTTACAAATGACAATAAGAAAAACAGAGAGAAGGAAGGGACAGGATGCATTTAACATTTGCTCAAATATGTTAGAAATGTGGGATCATCTGACTATCACAGACAACTGTACTATTGATGTCTGGGTTAGAAGGGTCTACAAAACATCTACTCTAATTGTCACCAGCCTGCAGCGGTCGCAAATCACTCTGATACCCAATAATCAACATAAGACTTGTAGTAAGTGATTCAAAGGCAAAAATAATAATGAACCACAGGAAGCAGAACTGAAGAGAAGCCAGAAAAAAAACACAACAACCAACCCAGAGAAAAACTGAGATTAGGTCTTTTGCATGCGTATGTATGTAAAGAGCAGTGTTCTGTGTCCCTATGGCACAGCATTTTGTAGGGTAGAATGCACATCTAAGCCTAGGGATTCCTTTGTACTCCACACAGTGGAGAGCTAAAACCGCCATCTTTTTGTCCTTTCCAAGCCAATAGGATATAAAATCTGTCTAGACATGAAATCTGGCTTACAGGCTGATACTGAGTGTGTGAGTAGAACAGGGAATTGGGGACATTAGGCATTATTACCACTAAGAGTCTGTAAACCTTTAGACTGTTTGCAACACTCCAGGGGACAGCAAACCTCTCCTGCTGCATGACATAGAACCACACATGCCAGGTAAATGAGGCCAGAAAATAAGAGGATTAAAATCACAGAAATAGCAATCCAGGCCCCTATCAGACTCAAGATAATAGTGAAATAAAATCTTTCTTCTAGGATTTGGCATGTATAAGTATCCTCTAATAAAATACTGAGGCGCTACTGCTGATGGAATAGTTAAGGCAAGTTTGGATCTTAAAACCAAAAGAAAGCATAGCTTCATTAGTAAATATAGCTCACAACATCACCACCCCTGCCCCAACTATAAGGCAGATTTTCACATCTCTTGAATTTTTAGCCTTTTTTAAGAGCTTTTTTCCTGATGCAGACACATACGTCTGTTCATACAAATGATGACTTGTTTTTGACGAAGAGTATTAGTCAGGAACTATTAATTACTTTTACCCACAGGCACCACTGCAATGACCAAACCCAGCTCCATGGTTAAAGAAACGTAAATCTCAAACTTCTGGTTCTCCTAAGGAAGAAAAAGTATATATTTTATTACTAGTTGTTGAAATTTATGGCACTGAAATAAAGAGCTAGCTAGAGGCTGATTCAGCACAATATACTTGCTGGCAGAAGAATGCCTAAGTTATTTTTGAGGGGAGAGCATGTCATCTAAATTAATGTAGAGGAATTGCCTCATAAGTCATCTCTACAGTTGTGCTGCACTACAGTAGTAGGAAGACCAGAGTTCAATGCTATTCTCATTTTGCAGATGTAACACTGATTCATCTGGTTTGGATCTTCATGTCATTTTACACAGGCTAATTTATACTCAGATGAGGCAGAGGAGCACACTATTTGGACCATTAAACCTACTGTTAAATCCAAGCTTCAAGGAGTATGCTTCCTGTACTATAATGCTGCATAGTGCTGACGATTCCAGTAAAAAATTCAAAATATAGTGTATTTCACCAAAACAGAAAGAAATACAAGAAACACTTAAGAGCGGGTAACACTGCATCATTATTACTGCGTTTTTCCTCTACCTGTAAGGAAACCAAAGCAATTACATGTTAAAGCATATACTTGCCCCAAGTGTTGCATTGTGTAAACCTGCGTACCAAATTTACTATGAGCTCTCTGAAGAAGTCAATATTTGAAAACAGAGGTAGTGGAAAGCAGAGATTTCTTTTCACAGTTTTGAGATACTCAGAATCCCTGGGGCTTTGGGTACTTTCACTCCTTTTTTTTTTTTTTGAAAAAAAAAGGGGGGGTGTTTTGAAAAAGTATGTATATGAAACTTCCAATGAAAAGCTGGGGAAAACTTTGGGGAAATACCCCTCCTTGAGTAGTTTGTAGAGCCCCTTACCTGTGCCAGCCTGCAAGTGCGATGTGCTCCTGGGCCATGAGTCATAGAATAACTGCTGGTCTCTCAACAGAAAAGATGCTTCCAGTACAGACCCGGACAGTTTCTGAGGATTGCTTCACCTGGCTGGAAACTAGTCATACTTCTCATGGCCCCTATCACCATAATCAGCAAGTTTGTATTTAATATTTTGTGCTTGAGAAACCTGATGCATTTCAATAAAAACTTATTTTGATGGAAATTTTCTGGCTTGCTTTATATGAGGTATTCTCTTGGACAAGCTTTGGCATTTATTAAATAATTCTATAGTCTGGCTTTGCTCCAGCAAGGCATGGCCTCGTTCCAGAACACTGCTAATGACAGTGCAAGAGTGATACGTACCAGTCTGCTCATTATTGTGCAGGAGCGAACTCCACAAAATAGTCTATTTAACACTAGGGAAAATGTAAACCTGACAGGGTTTAGAACTGGACTAAATATACTTAGGCACTGGCAACTGTAAGAACCATTATGTAATTACACATTCATGCTTTTATTGAGTACAAAATCCATTTGGGAAGAAAAGTGGAGAATACTTCACTCATAAGTGGCATTGTTAGTAAGGAGATAGCTGATTTCTCTAGAGGGCTGCTTGATGAGGGATTGATATTTTGTTCCCTCAGCTTTATTTTAGTTTTAGAATAGAAACTCTTCCTGTTACAAATTATAACCTTCCTTTCCTAAGCAAACGTTTCATTCTTTCTGATAGCTATTCAAGGTTTTAGAGCTTTGTGACAACACTTTGAAAACTAAAGAAATGCCCTTTAGCTCCCAGCATATCTATTTTGAAATTCATCCCTTGCACTGTTTGTATGCTGACTGTAACACTACCAAAACAGAATCTAGGTGCTGATGACATGCTTCAGCAAAAGGAAATTGTATAACCCAGGACACTCAGTAAAGCCCTGAAAACGACTGAAGTGTACCAGAGAAAGCAAAAAGCTATACCTCTCTTTTCAAAATGGTTTGCTTCTGAGGCTCCTTTTCTCAAAGGATTCAGCTGCCAGAAGACCGGGAAGAGTTTTTTTATGAGTCAAAGAAAACATCTCTACAGTGTCTCCAGAAATTGGGCTAATTTCTGTGTGCTCTTTCGTTGGATGGTCTCATAACAAGAGTTTGAAAATGGTACTTAAATAGTGTAGGAAGTGCAGAGAAGGGCAAAAAGTGTACTGTGGGGAATTAAATGAGTATGTTATGTATGAAAAGAGGTTTGAAAAGTACAGTATCTCTAGTCCTAGAAAGAAGGTGACAGAAGGGGATCTAATTGCATTATATAGTCCCTAAGGAGGTTCATGTAATAATGTATGACAGAATGTGTTCACACTTGAAGGGAACAGATAAGCAATCCATAGACCTTGTTTGAAAGGAAGGAATGAAAAGTTCACAATAACCATGAAATCCCGATTACTTTTCCCAGAAGGCTCTTGACAGCATAACACTAGGCTAACAAGTGAACTTATACCAGTGGGGAAAAAAAAAGGCACATATATCCACACATACAGGTATATTTCAAGGATCAGATGTATTACATCACCAGAGATGAAAAACATCACTCATAAATCACGCATAAATCACTCATAAATCACGCATAAATAGAGCACAAACATAGGTATTTCTGCCTACTTTTTGTCTACATTTTTGCACTTCTATTGTGCATCGGAGTGTCTTTCCTTCTTTCCTTTCTTTAATTTTCTTAAGCAAGGAAAAGGGCATAGGAGATGACCCTTTCCACATGACATAAGGTTTCATGAACTGGTGCTACGTAAGCCCCTTTTCTGTTCTGGTGCCTTGGAAACGCTGCTGGACTGCAAGAAAGAGGTAGCCCTTTCTGCTTCTGGGGAGAGGAACTATGTACTTTGGCCCCAAAAAGTCTTCAGTGGAGGGTTCTCCATTGCCTTGAGCAGGAAGGGAGACCTTCTGGTCAGTGGTGAAATTCTTTATAACCAATGACCGTACCTGTACTGTTCTTCCAGCATTATCAGGTGAAGGCTAGTGCCCAGGGCTTGTCTGGATGGGGAAATTTACAAGGAGAAACCGGACCTGCCCTTTTGGAGCCAGTCCGTCTGAATGGAGACAGGTATCAGCTTGGCTTTAATAGCATGTTTGCCTTAGAGTAAAGATTAAGGGCCTCAGGACTGGTGGAGGTTTTTGTTATGTGCTTTTTTTGTTTATTGTGATCAAGAGGGAAAAAAACCCCGAACAACAAAGCAAATTTAGCAAATATGCTATGTGGAAGAGAGCGACAGAATCAAGACAGTTCGTGACAGTGGGTCACACCATTGCAAGCTACACATTTTTTTCAAAGCATAGACAAATTACTAATGTAATTATGTTCAGCTACAACGACAGCTATGCTTACAGAAGAGATAACAATGATTGCTGCAGGCAAAGCAGTAATACAGTGGAGATTTTTGCACTGTGAGGTTACCCTGACTTTGTACATTTGTACCCTAATGTCCAGCTGAGACCTTGTGACTCACCAGTACAGTGTGCTTCAGGCAACAATTGCAGTAGCCAGAGGCACATAAGGGGTGACTGCACTTTCTGTGGCTTTTGCCTGCATTTACTTTCCATCTTAAATCCCCTTGTAAACATAAACCATGTAAACCGGCACACTACATCTGCGACACCTGTCCCTCCACA
The DNA here is from genome assembly GCF_033783945.1 of Neopsephotus bourkii. NCBI lineage: Eukaryota > Metazoa > Chordata > Aves > Psittaciformes > Psittacidae > Neopsephotus > Neopsephotus bourkii. Next base: position 170,518 of record NW_026902000.1, read on the forward strand.
AAGCACAGCAAAGCTCCTCAGCAGACTCCAGCCACCCTGTCTCTGTTATGAGGCTGTGCTTGCTCAGCTGCTCTGGTGGCCAGCCGCCAGTGTCTCAGACCTCTCACTGCTTGAGAGTTGTACCTCAGCAATGCTTTTTATCAAGAATCCCAACATCCTCAGCTGGTGTGAGTAAGGTAGTTCTCACCAGCTTTCTCTGAGGGCTTGTCAGTATAGGAAAGGTAGAATAACAGTACAACCAGAGAACACTGCTATTCTTCCCTGAATGTTTTCCTAGGTTATTTTAAGCTGACATCTGTGGCACAGTGACTCAGCTTACACAGCCCTCCAGCCTCCCAAAGTGATAGGAATCCACCAGTCCACATTCCTTAGATTTTTCTCCTGTGCTGTAAATAAGGATATGTAAATGTGGGCAATAAGGAGATATGTGGGAAGAAGAATAGGGAAAGATTGCTCATTTGGTTATTTGGATATCTCATATGTTGTGGTGGCACACCCATTATGAGAATTCTGTATATTGATCACGTTTAGCAAAATCAAGCTGCTTGTGCAGAGGTGTCTGTGTTAGCGAATTTGTTCCAATGTTATAAGGTTGTATTTTCTGAACTATGAAGGCACTTTGAAATACCTTGAATCTACAGCTGAATTTTCTGTGCTAACGGGCAATGTATTTTTTTTCTCTTTAAGAGGTTTAACAGGTCCAAGCAGTAGAAATGACCTTGTCAGAACAATTATTTGTTCCCAAATACCTTGAGAAATGCACAGAGTATGCTGTTAACTGTTAAATCTGAAAGCTCAGAACCTGTTGACTGTGAATCATGGAGGATCACTCTTCCTGTGTTTCCAGGTTGTATAATACCAGCAGGCAGAAAATTAACTTTCTGTCACAAAGCTTTAAATGTCACTTTGAACTATATAGCAAAAGAAACCGTATATCATCTGTCACTGGTGTTCCTTTTCCATGGAGTAGACTCCCATTGACTCAGAACTGTCACTGCTGAATGTTCCTGCACTAAATGAAGATGAACTCACTGCCTGGCCAGCAGTCCACTGATGGGGCTTGAAGGGTGGCACAGGAACCATATGTTAGATGGGTAGCTGCCAGGTTATATACTTGGCAGAACTGGAAACTTTCTAGGGGACTTTTAATATTCTTTTGGTATTAAATCTGAGCTGATGCACTGATTGATGGTGGTTGGAAATGCAATTATTACTCTGAGTAATAAAAAGGAGGGACTCATTCATACTCTGAAAACACAGTTCCCACATGCATAGCTTTGTTTTATCTCCAATTACATGTCCCTGGAGGTGAAAACCATCCCTGTTTAGATGCTGAAATCTTCAGATATTGCCTTGTTGAAAAAGTGTGAGATAACTGAATTGTCTGAGCACGTGCAGAGTAGAAGCACAATAAAAAAAGAGGGTGTTTTTCACATATTTTTTTTTGGGGGGAGCTGTATTCATGCCTTTATGTTTATTCTTTGCACAATAGAGATCTCCACTATCTCAAGCAGAAACTTGGCATGGGAAAGGTCAGCAAGATGCCTAGAAATGAAGATAAGAAAGAGTGCCTGCTCATCATGGCAGTACCCAGGTCCCTGCATGGGTCTGCTCTGACAGGACTATTGCAGTGCCCCTGGTTGTGCTGCAAGAGCCCAAAGTAGATGGTGACTAGCAGAGGTTCTGGTGGATGCAGTCACTGCTGGGAGGGATTTGTGTGGTGTGTTGGATGGCTAATGTCACTCCCAGCATGGTAGCAGGCTTTCTGTCTTCAGTACTGGGATGTTCCTGGGACCTGTGATGGCCATAAGAATGAGCAGAAAGAAACCTGGAAAGGCCACAGCACAGTATCCATCATAGCCTCCATCCTACAGGCAGCTACATCTTCCTGCCTGACCTCTGCCCTTAATTCCCCCTTGTGTCCCTGAGCCAGAAAGCACTAGCTCCTTCATGTATTTTTATATGACAGCATAGCTGGGAAACACACTAGAATGTACGTTTGAAACCCAGATAACAGAAAACCAGATTGTGCTGGGAAAAAGTCCCATTCAATATATTTTCAAATGAGTCATGCTACTGTAAAGTTCCATTACTCAAAGTCACGTGAAAAAAAAAAAAAGAGTGCAGAATATTTAATTCTAATTTAGTAGAAACAGTTTTGATTTGAGGTAGGCTGCAACTGTCTACTAAAAAAATAATTTATAAACCTTAATTGTAAAAAGGAGAGGAGCCTTTTGCTTCAAAGAGCCCATCAGCAAGCTGTCTTTCCTGTTTTGTCAGTAAGCAAAGATGAGAGCAAATAACAGATGGGTATGTCCCTTAGTGCCAGCAATGAATGTTCATGAAATATAGCACAATCTCCCTTCAGTGTGTTATGGTTTTTAACAGTAGTAGTAGGTGTGGGGCAGGATGAATAATGAGCTCAGAACGAAGATTTTTTTTTTTTTTTTGTACTGAGAAGATGGCAGCACCTCGCATTTGGGTAACGACTATTATTTTGCTGTGATTGTTGAAGCAGAGACTAATGGATTTTAGGGAGTGATAAGAGTATGAGGAAAGGTTTTAGGTCTAGATTCAGATCCCCAAAAGAGAACAGAAATTCCAGGTTTTTTATATACTGCCATGTCAATAGGCAAATAAGCCTGCTCTAGTCATGGAAAAACCTAAGATTAGATTCCCAAGTGGGTTTAGTGCTGCAATATGAAAATTGCAGGCCCAGGGCAGGGGCAGAGGGAGAGGCAGTTTGCATTGCTCAGGTAGCTGAATGGAGTACTGAAGGGAGCATGGCCAAGTTAGATCAACAACCCTCCTGGGCACACAGCCCAACCTGGTTATCGATGGATCCTGTGCTAACATAGCTGGGGCCTTTCTGATATTCCTGCTCACTTAAATACAACTGCCTAACTTTGTAGATATATCTTAAAGGCTAAGACCTGTGTTTGTAAAAGCCTGCACATTGAGTGGGGAGCTGCTTAGCCTTGACCAGCAGAAAGGAAAAGAAGGGTTTAGATGCCTTTCTCAGCAATGAGGTATGGAAAGGTCTCTCTGTGTTCAGGGTGCACAGCTATGAAAGCTGGCTAGGAGGTGAGAGAAGGCTGGCCAATGTCCCCCCTCCAAACAAGCAAGTGAACAGAAAAGCCCAATGAATGGTGGGCTTGGAGCCCAGTTGCTCCAAGCTGTCTGAGGGCTTGAGGGGATTTTGGTTTCTACCACTACCTTGAGAAAGAGAGATGCTAACTCCATCTCAGCATAGGGCTGGGTTCCTCACTGATTTAATACTGAATCAGTTTTCACAAGAGGAGACACTTCAGCAGGAGGAATTCAGCATGTCCCTAGGTGGTGAAGGAAATGCCTGTTGGTAAAAGCTCCAGGGCTTTTGCTATGGCACAGATGCTGAGTAGGTGTGTGTGCTCCCAGCCTGCCATAGTTCTGTGTGCTAAAGCAGATTATAGCTCAGTATTTGCAGCATCTAAATTCCAGGTGAAGGCACTTCCAGTACCAGATGGAGAGCTAAGTCTCATCTGGAACATCTATTTCTTACTTTCCAGTTACAAAATGTACCACTGTTTTGCATACGTTTGCTATCTGTTAGTTTATGCTTAGCTACTCAGCTGTTATTCTGGCTGTATTTTATAGAAAATGTTGGAGGGACAGATGGTTAAATGGTGGAAATCAACCAATTCTACTAACATCAACCAATTTTCATAAGCAGGGATTCTGGGTCCTTTGAGTTAATATGTCTGTGTTCACACACCTGGTTTGGTGTAATAGAAAAGTAATGTGATATATTTGCAAACAAATGGAAACATGCAAATTGTAGTGGTGCTTCAATTCTGATAGTTTAGACCTGGACTGTTAAATAAGTTTTAGAGCCATGTGACTTAGTCTGGCCTGCTATTCATGCTGTCATACAATTTATAAGTGAAGTTGTGCTAGTTTCACCATTATCAGAGCTTCCCAAAAATCACATGACTGTGCACTGATGGTAGTTTGGGTGTGAGCTGAGTTGAACTTTGTTTAAAACTTGGAGTACTATATCTGAAAAAAAAAAAAAAAAGAGTTTGGATGAGGTAATGTGAATTCAGATTAAACTCAAGTTCAGATAGAATTTCACTTGGGTCAGAGCCCTTATGTGCTAAGGAACAATAAAGTTAAAGGATATCACACTCATTCAGATTAGAGCTGAAGGAATATTTTACATAAAACTATATGAAATCAAACCAAAACTCTGTGAAATCTAAACCACAGTCTTTTTAGGACTCATGTAATGGAAAAAAATATTTTAAGAATAATATTTGATGGAGTTAATGCACTCATAAAACAAACAATATGATGTATTTCTAAAATTGAGATGGCATCAGGTTTTGAAGCATAATACTGTAAAGAAGCCATTGTGGAAGTAACAAATAGACCCCCAAACCCCCAAGTAAGTATCAGTACCATAAGATCTAAATATAAGTTGCATATATTACTCTAGACAGAAAATACTGCTCTGGGAAATAAACATGGGATGCTTCAGTGACAATATCCAAATACAGAAATGACAACAACAAAAACAAAAACAAACCCAAAACAAGCAAACAAAGAAACAAACAAACAAAAAAACCAGCCAGAAAAAGATGGGACAACAGCACAAAAGATGCAAAAAGATTTTGGGAATTCCATAAGCAGATAGGCACAGATATGGACCTTATTTTTGCAGTCATTTTTACAGTTACACTGTTAAATACATATTAAAACAGTTGTAAAATTCCTGCACACATGTAGATCTGGGTTCCTTGGAATATTTATCATGCTGTCAGGGAGAAATTTTTCCAATGTTATTTAGTAGATATTGGATTTTATAATTTTTTGTTCATTCAAAGGCATATTAATTTCTTGTGCACGTGTACCAAAGACTAACCTGGATTGAAAAAACAGTTTATGTGAAGAAGAAATAAAATCTAAGTGTTTAGTTGCCAGTACTACGTAACTGAATACTACACCACTACCTATAAGAGTTATTTGTATCCATTACATATAAAGAACCAACTGAGAAAAAACTAGTGATAAAACACTAGGTAGACATTATAGGTTTCTGATTGTAACAAGATAAAAGCATGAGTATTTTATGATATATTCAGACTTCCAGGACACCTATATACCTGTATGATATTTTTCTAGTTTCAACACTTTCACTACCCTATTCTACTGTGAGGAGCAATATAATTTTTCTGCAATTATGGCTTCTACTGGTCAGTTCAGACACAGGTTTCTCATGAAGAACATCCCCATCAGTGCAATATTTTGCAAAATTTGCCTGTAATAATGATAGAATCATTGAATGATTTGGGTTGGAAAGTACCTTAAGATCATCTAGTTCCAGCCCCCTGCCATGGGCAAGGAGACCTCACACTAAACCATGTCAACCAAGGCTCTGTTGAGCATAGCCATGAACACTGCCAGGAATGGAGAATTCACCACTTCTTTGGGCAGGCGCTTCCAGCACCTCACCACCGTCACAATAAAGAACTTCTTCCTAATATCCAATCTGAACTTCCCCTGTTTAAGTTTTAACCCGTTACCCCTTGTCTTATTGCTACAGTCCCTAATGAAGAGTGCTTCCCCAGCATCCTTGTAGGCCCCCTTCAGGTACTGGAAGGTTGCTATGAGGTCTCCACGCAGCCTTCTCCAGGCTGAACAGCCCCAACTCACCCAACTGGGAGGTGCTCCAGTCCCCTGATCACCCTTGTGGCCCTCCTGTGGACTTGGTCCAACAGTTCCATGTCCTTTTTATGTCAAGAACATCAGAAATGAGCACAATACTCTAGTGAGGTCTCATGAGAGCGGAGCAGAGGGGCAGGATCACCTCCTTCGACTTGCTGATCATGCTTTTTTTGATGCAGCCCAGGATACGGTTGGCTTTCTGGGCTGCGAGTGCACACTGAAGCCGGCTCATGTTCATTTTCTCATCGACCAACACCCCCAAGTCCTTCTCCGCAGGGCTGCTCTGAATCTCTTCTCTGCCCAACCTGTAGCTGTGAATTCCTTCCCTCCAGCGTATCAACCGAACCACACAGCTTGGTGTCATCGGCAAACTTGCTGAGGGTGTGCTCAATCCCACTGTCCATGTCAGCGACAAAGATGTTGAACAAGACCAATCCCAACACCGATCCCTGAGGGACACCACTCATTACTATCTCCATTTGAACATTGAGCCAAAATGTCTTCTTGCGTGCTAAATTCTAGTGTTGTGGGGGATCGGGGAGCTTGAGGATATTTCTTGCAGAACAGCAACCCTCCTAAAATTTATCAGAACTTAAGGGGGAAAGGGAGAAGAGAAACATTCTTTTAATTTATTTATTTATTAAAAAAATCAGATTTTATGTCATTAATATGAGTTTATATTGTTTTCATTTGCAATAGTAGTGATAGTTCTTCAGAATTTCAGTGGGAGCTTCACTGCTAAGAAATGCTGAGTTTTCAGTTTGGACACTCAGGGCTGTTTCTCATAATTCAAAGACACAGCGTTCATCCTTTGCCATCAGCAGATGACAGACAGCTGACAGACTTTAAGAGTTTTGACTTGCTGTTTGCTCAAAGAAAACCTTTTCCAGCAAGCCTCACTGCTGGCTTGGAGACCTCCCTGAGAACAAGCAAACACCAGGAGACTGGTAATCTGTAGCCCGTCTATTTTTTTACATTTCTCACTGTACTTTCAGTCAAATTGAAGGCTTATTAGGTTTTGATGGCTTGCTGATGAGCTGACTCCAGAGCTGCTGTGGTTGTCTTCTCCCAGCAATACCCACTAGGTGGTAGCATCAACCCAGCCGAAAACTCCAGCTAGTACAGTCATTGCGGTATGTGCCTTCAACATGTCGCCGCGATGGTGATTTGCCTTTTTGTGGAAGAAAACGGTGCTCTCTCTGTTCTGTCGTACTTCGTGATGCTTCTGGGGAGGGGGGGCTCTCCCCATGAAAGGAGATAGTAGCGTTTATTAAGAGATGAACTGACTGCCAGGAGTAGGGATGCACCCACAAGTGACTTCCTGAAGATCAGCCTCAATGAAGACTGTTGAGAGAAGGAGATAAAAATGATCTAACAGATTATTTTGGTTTTTACCCTCAGCTTACAGATTCAGTACATTGTATCCTTTGCATACCCTACTTGTGCACTGCAATCTTTAGGATAGATTACAGATAAGAGGAGGGTCATTAATTATGTCTCAGAAGGAGCTATATTTTAGCCGTTACAGTTTGCAGCATGCTATCCTTACTAGTGTTCAAATTTACTGCTTGCTTAGATGCATTATTTGGGACAGAAAAAGTTGGCCCTTGTTCTGCATTTGTTTTGCATTTTTTATCACTATAAGTACTCAAAATCATTATTCTTTCACAAGGTTTGAGTTTTAAAATGGAGCCAGGAGTGCAAGCTCCTGTTTTGTATTTTTGGGGCTGGATTCAGAGAATACCTAGAACAATAGAAAAATGGGATTTCATTTCCCAACCCAAATGTTATCTGCTGTGTTTTAAAAGACATCTTTCCTTAAAAACCCTTTTCTGTTTTTGCTGTTCTCTTAATCCTTTTAGGTAATTTAGAGTGGCAGGTAAAGCAAATCAATATGCTGAGAAGAGGGTTGTAGATGTTTAGTAAGTTGAGCAGCAACTGTGAAAGGTTCAGAGGGGAAAGCAGGTGGTTTTTGTCCATAAATAAATGAGAAAAGGCAGTAATTTACTGAAGATTAGTGAGGAATAAGGAAGGATTCTTGTATGTGCAGTCTGTGTATTTCACAGAGCATAGCGGATGAGACATGGGTCAATGTGCATTTTTCCAGTCATGTCTTGCTGAAGTGTTTCAAATTATGGGATCTTGTTTTCCGTCATACTCTTCTTAAGTTAGCATAGAAGTTACATAAAGATTAACAGTGAGAGTATGTTAAAACCCCAGATATTTTGCTCAGAAAACAGGTAATGACAAAATTAAAGCGTTACCTCAGCCATACTAATGAGATGCAATCACACTGCAGTCTTTAATTACATGATCACTTGGACCAGATCTTCAATGCATATAAATTGCTGTAATTTTATTAAAGGCAATGCCAGGATACACTAGCAGAGAATGTGACTCCCTTTCTCGAACAGATAATTTTCTGGAGAAGTACATTTATTTGCTTGAATTAAAAGAAGCACTATGTATAAAGTATTTTAATGGCTACTTACCCACTGGTGTATGGGGTTACACAAATTAACTGAGAGAGTGCACCAGGAAATATGTTGTTATTATATTTCACCATTAAACACTGATCATGCACTTAAAGACTGTATCATCATCCATATGCACAAGGGGCAGAACCCTGGAACCCATTTTTGTCTGGTGGCTGCCTAACTATGCAGTTTCCCCATTCCCTTAATGTGTAATTTTATAGGGCTGCCCTGGAGCCCTCTTTGAATATTACTGCAGCATTTCTTTCATAAAGCTCTAAACATGCCAGGATGCAAATACAGCACTACTAATGCCTCAGCCTATTTTTGTTTTGCATCAGCAGTTAAGGGGAAAGAAGCTAAATCTAATATTTTTAGCCCTCCCCATAAAATTACCTTGATTATAAATACATAATAGGTTTAGATTCCTTGTGCTAATTTGATGCAGGTTCCCTGTGAGCATTAAAGGTTGCTATTAAATGCTGACCAGCTTTCAGTAGCTCAATAGGTGGTAGGGTGGCACAAAGCTACTGGCTCCGTCACATCTTTGGACAGTGAGGCAGCAGGGCTGGATTTAAGTGTCAGCCGCTCCAGGTAAACCCTGCACTTGATGCCATATGCATGCTCCTCCTGTGTGTCTTGTTTTTTCATGAAAACTTTTGAGTTTTTTAACTTCCTGGAGCTTAATTAATAAACATGACAACTAAGTGAGAGTTGGCACGAAGCCCCTTTCCCATCCAGCACATGGGCATAGTAGGGTAATTGTGGTTACTTACATTTGGCATCCAGCTGACTGAACTAACTGCTCAGTATCTTTTTTCGTCTCTTGGAGTACAGAAGCTATTAAATTAAACAGGTTAATGCGGCTGCAGCATTTCACCCCCTGCTATTCCCGCAGCCATAGTAAATCTGCCACCTGTTTATTTCCATAAAATTTTAATTACAGCACCACCAGTTTATTCTTCTTATATGAGCTGTTAACTTCAGGCAGTTTCAGACTCAAAGAAGTGCACAGCCTGCTCCCTTCCAAAGCTGTTCTTTCTGATGCTCCTCCTCAGCTGATAGCTTTTTGGGGGTTTGTTTTTGTGTGTTTGTTTTTGTTAAGCATCCCAGCCCCACACCATCTGAAAATGCAAAACGAACTCCTGCCATGATGGTGCAAAGGATGAAGCCATGTGCATACACACACATGCATACACAAACATGCATACACAACTTGAACATACACGTACCGCATCCCAAGCAGTGGGAGCATGCTAGAGAGCACGAGCAGAAATGAACTGGCTGTAAGACCACAGCAGCAGTAGTCAAATGTGGTTAGCCAAACAGGCTAATGAGTACTACAGTAAACCAGAAATCTTTTAAAATCACTCTTCAATTCTCTCCCTCCCTTGATTTTTCCTGACTTTTTTCCTCTGAGATACAAACTCATTAGACTATAACAAGCAGATGCTGACTGATGTCCCTCTTTGTATTTGGGCCATGATAAGTAAAACAAAATCTTCACAAGGTCATCCTTGAGTCTCCTGTCATTGAATCAGATGCAAGCAGGAAATGATAAGGGTGGAATTAGGCATTACCTGGAGCTATGTATTTTATTTGCAGACAGGGCCCTCCTGCTGGGGGAAACCTGGTGACTAGGGACCTGGGTTGGCTCTATGCTGTTGAACCTAGTCGCAACCAGAACAGGAGGTGGCTGGTGGGATGAGGAGGGGAAGGGGAAGACATAAAGGAAAGTTGCCTTGCAGACTTGTTTCATGATATCACTTCATCAGTTCAGTATCCCCAAAGGAATGATAACACTTCTCCATTTTGTACAAAGTTTAGAGAGCATTGGAGGAAATACAAGTACCACTATTTTAATTATTTTTTACCCCAAATTCTACCATTCCATCCACAGTTTCAAAAACTATCATAATCTTTCTCTCCCTTATTTCTGGTGGGAATAATTACTTGGAAATGTTATTCTTCCAACAGTCTAGGTTCTGGTCAGATGCTTAATTTTTTTTCATTTCATCACTGCTCCTTCCTCTCCCTCCTCCTCATCCTTAGTTTGTGGCCAAAACTTCTGCTTCTGCCAAAAGTAATAATTTTAACGCAGAGCTTGAAGGTCAAAACTCAGAGAAAGAAACACCATGTGACTCAGAAACAAAGTACATATGCTATCATCTTTGCTTCTGGTATTGCTGCTATTACAGGCACCGTGGAAATCAAGCACCCTTTGGTATATGCTATTTGCTGGGGAAGCATTTAAGGCAGTAAGGGGATAAGAAGCAGGGATGTCCTGACTGCAGAGAAGGGAAAACCACTGGATTAGGTCTCAAGGCCAGAAGATGGGATAACCTGATTTTAAAAGTTGCAGTAATTGAAGTGCCTCTTTTGGGACTTGCTTACCAGGGATTCAGAGGCTGAGTTTCTCCTGCCTCATATCTTTCTGTACCCTGGGACACTGCAAGTAGTCATCAAGCCTGTGATTCCGCTGTGACAACCCCTGTGGCAGCATTTGGCATAGGTATGGGCTTTTCTGCTCTGAGCAAGGCAAGAAAAACTTGGGCTTGTGGGGCTCTTGAGAGAAACTAGATTTATCAACCATGCTGAGTGGCAAAAAAAGTGTTTTCCTAGAAAAATAATAAAGAAAATTTGTTCTATCAGAAGACCATTAGCTTATAAAAATATTAACTATTGTTGTTGCCTGTTGTGATATCCTTTTTGGTTTTTTACAAATGCAGACCCACACACCTTGAAAATGTTTTCAGAGTGAGGTCAGTCAGAAGAATGTGTGTCAAGGCTACCTGCTCATTCTGTAGTGGCCTGAAGGCTGCTACAATGGGGGTACCCCTCTACTACCCCTGTCTGAAAGGGAGGATGCACTTGCTTCATCCCATTCTCTATAAATACACTAGCTATAAACTGTGCTACATTTGTAAGGAAATCTGGAGCTGTCGTTGTTTAAGCCCAGGCTGTAAATCAGAACCACACAGTCTACTCCCCCCCAACCTTTCTTCCCTCTGCTCCTGGAGGTATGGGAAGGAGAACTGAAAGAACGTAACTCCCATGGCTTGAGATAAGTACAGTCCAATAACTAAGGTGTAACACAAATCACTACTGCTACTACCAATAATAATAATAATGATAAAGGAAACAACAGGGGAAGAGAATACAACACCTAACCACCCACCAACCGATAACACCTAGAAGTGAACTAGCTCTTCTGGGTAACTGCTCCAGTTTATATACTGGGCATGACATGCTGTGGTACGGAATACCTCTTTGGTCAGTTTGGGTCAGGTGTTCTGTCTCTACTTCCTCCTGGCTTCCCCTCCTGAGCATGAGACTCACAAAGTCCTTGGTCAGACTAAACATTTGAGCAGTAACTAAAAACATTGTTGTTATCAGTGCTGTTCCCAGGCCAAAAGTAAAAAAAAACAGCACTGCACCAGCTACTAAGAAGGAGAAAAAATGACTGCTACTCCCGAATCCAGGACAGGAGCACAGGGAAATACTGCTAATAATAAATGATATGGTTTTTAGCTTGCATGTTGAATAGCCTTTGAGACAAAGACTGTGTGTACTTTCATGTACTTTTCCTGAGTTTTGCATAATTACATATCATGACCGAAGCACTGCTCACATTGTCTTACACTAACAGTCTTTGGAAATAATCATAACTTTTTATTTTGCAGTTTTCACCTCCAGAATTATATCCTTAGGAGGAGAATTATGTTGTAGAACTTTGTAAAACTATTTAAACTTGAAATCACAATGATATTTTGGAAAGACAATTAAGAGACAGGGAATGAGTTTCGTATCTATATTATAGTATTTTGCCATAACCGGACACAGGTGCATTGTCTTTGGATGCCAAATTATTCATTTTAAACACAGTTAAATAATAGGATTTTTTCCTTCTGGCTGGTTAGAGTCTTCAAAATAAAATTCTAATGAATTTCTTCAGACCTGACTATGATCTGAAGCAAAATTGAATAAGCAATTTATTCCTATGCTTATCTTAAAGAATGGCAATTGACTTGAGTAGGGTTTCTTTACATGCCACAGTTCAAGTTTGCCTGTTGATTCAAGGATTTGCATAGTCACATTTAAGTCAAAGTAAATGTTTGTGCAGGAACAAGTTCTTGGCAGGAGTCGGAGCACCAGCATCTAGTCTTTCCCCCAAATATGGGATAACAAGCTTTTTGCTGGTTTTGTTGTTGAAGAGTAAGGGCTTATTTTGAAAAGAAAATTGTGATGATGTATTTGCTCTTTCTGCAGGTGATCTGGCACAACATGAACAGTTACAAAATTACTGGAGTCCTAGGGCTATGTTAGTTGTATTAATTTACAACAAGCTGTATTACAATAAGGGTTTCTGAGGCAATTTTTTAAAAGAACAAAGAACGCTGGACAGTTTCCAAATCTTTCCCATCTGAGGGATTTTAGGGTTTAATTGCCAGCTTTAATATTAGCCCTTCATAAGAATGAATAACTAACTTGTTATCTTACCATTATATAGCAATGGTCATCATGGTGGAGAGGACATTTTATAGAATCATAGGATAAGAATTGTTTAAAATGGAAAAGACCTTTAAGATCATTGACTCCAACCATAAATCTAACACTGCCAAGTCAACCTGAAATTTAACTGTATAAGAAATCCATGTTAGTGGAAAAGCTGAATCTTAAGGGACATAGAATCATAGAAACGTAGACTGGTTTGCATTGGAAGAGACCTTAAAGATCATCTAGGAATATGTTTCCTAATTTGAGTTTCCATATAACTGTGAAACCAATGAACTTTAAAGCAGTGGAAGAAAGAAGAGAGAAAAGAGGGAATTTCCAAACTGGTTCCATGCCCACAATTCTAAGTTATTCTTGTTCCCCTTATCTTTAAATTATCTTTGAAAACAAATCTTTTTAGGAACTGGTGAAGAAAAAATTGCTGAACATTTATACCATTCCTCAGTCTACCCTTTCTTTCTGTGAGAAGCAGATGACACTGTTCTTAAGAAGTAATCGTAAATGTACTGGTGAGAGGTTACTTAGAAGAGCATCAAAACAGAGCACCCCATCCAAACAACTGCATGATGACTGCCAGCTCTAGCAAATAACCACTGACAGCCAGAACCTGGGGTTCAAGGTGTCAACAGCCTGACAGAGCTTGTCTGTCACTCCAGAAGGAGCTAATATGTTCTGAAACTTGTGAGCTTTAGGGGGTAATGACTATAAAGGCAGTCTAGGAGGTCCATTCCTCTGTGTGTCCCTTCCTAGGACAAGCTGCAGGCTAAACACTGTTTTTCCATAAGTTTTTGATCAGAACTTTATGGAGGTGTAAGAACAGTGACATAGAGGACTGGAATTAGGGATTTTGAGTTTTAATACTTTGGCTGAATTTTGCTATTTGAAAAGCAGGAACATGGCTGACTTCAGAAGTTCAGACAGAATGTGGAAATCTCTCTTTTTCCTTTTCTTTTTTTCTTTTTTAATTTTTAATTTAAGTTTCATTAAAAGCTCTCCATCAGTGATAAGACTCCTGCATAATTAAACCAAATGAATGATTCCTGTGTCCTCTCTAGCAGCAGTGATGGACTCTGCTGATCATCTGTAGACAAATTTTCCCCCTCCCTATGGCTGAAGTGAGGACTGCATCCACTGGCCTGGTGCACCTCTACAGCTTTAAGTAATTAAAAGGGTAGATGTTCTCTGCTTTTGAATTGGCTAGGTTAAATGGTCAGTAAATTGGGCTGGTGGTTCCTGGTTGTGGATGTAAACGTAGGAGTTAACAAAGTTTCAGGGGTAGCTTATCCACTTGGGTAGTGTATGCCTCTTCCAGATAGAAGCAATAACATCAGAGAGCTGTAGATTCTCATTTCCAGGTCATGTGGCAAGGCAATGGTGAGAGGTGAGTAATGTTATGGGATATATTTCACCGTTGTTGTATGCAGGAAGGGGATTAAAAGATCACTGGGCTGTTTATTAGGTTGTAGATGGCTTAGCTAAGAAAAAACTTCAGGGAGGGTGTTCCCAAGTTCTGGAAAGGTAACAAGGTAAGGTGTTGAACTTGAGCCATGTAAAGTAACAGCCACTAGTCATCAGAGTGGTTACAGCTAAAAAGCCTTTACAGGCTGATAGAAATGTAGCCTCTGATTTTACATTAAGGCTGGACCTTTTATCAAGCTTGAGCAAGATCTTAAAGTTTGTGTTCTCACTGAGTTCAATTGCTTTAATATGCTATGTAACATAGGATTTATCTATTTCTATTGTGTGAATTTTAGATGTGAATATGACCTTCATTTGATCTAGTCAACTTACCCTACAGTGTCCAGAGTCAAAGCTGATTATGGATGGCAGGCTTTGAGGTTTATAGTATTCCACATGTGGCAGAATTGTCTGGTCTGAGGGAAGGACTTTTAAGAGCTGTCAGTGCAAAAGACAGGTAGAAAGATGACCTCTAAGTAGCTTGGCTTTCTTAGGTCGAGTCTTATGCATGGTGCTGTTTGTGCTTCATGGACATACTTTATTGACGCAATGTGACTGCTGTCCCTTGTAGAACCCTCCAGAAAGCTACTGAAGGCTTTTGTCTATAATGAGTTTATCTCAGTGAGTAGCATGTTGTATAAATTGATGCCGCTGTGGCTTTTGAAATTGGAGTGATAACTGATCTTTTTGAAGAGATAATTGGTCTAATGGTTATTTAGGTGGAAATTCTTACCTTATATGTAATCATTGCTGATTTTTAAAACTTCAGCTCTAGTTTCTTCATAGGAAGATTTTATGCCCTTTCTTCTTACCTTGGTGTTGATTCCAAATCTGTCCTATTATTTCTTTGCTGTTCTTCTGTCATGAAAGATGTGGACACAGCAAAGGACTGCCTGTGACTAGATATTAAGTTCTTCATTGTGAGGGTGACGAGGCACTAGCAGAGGTTGCCCAGAGAAGCTGTGACTGCCCCATCCCTGGCAGTGTTCAAGGCCAGGTTGAATAGTCTTGGAGCAACCTGGTCTAGTGGCAGGTATCCCTGCCTGTGGCAGGGGGGGTGGAACTGGATGAGCTTTAAAGTCCCTCCAACCCAAACCATTCTGTGATTCTATGAAAAGCAGATTTTTTCCATTCTCTGAAATGGCTCAAGGGATTCTAGCAAACTTCTGTTCTAAGTAGGCGTTTTTAGAGCTACCTGAAGCTAGGAGTTATGAAGTTACCTGTATTTTGCAGCTCTGATTGTAAAAAGAGAATGCTTGCGTATGGTCTTGCAAAGTGTGAGAAAGTCTGAGGTTCCAATTAAGATTTGAATTCTAATTTCTCCGGTTACTGAAAGTGTTTTGTTTTCCCAACAAGTGTGTTTTGATTAGAAATTTTCCTTTCTCATCTTGGATGTGAGTGGGGTTGAGGCAGAGAACAGCGCTGAAGTAGGTAACAGCATAAAAATTGGTTTAAGCAAATTAAATTGTATCAGTCAGGGAAAACCTATGTTAGCTCAGCCCACTGGGATCAGTCTTGGTGACATCTCATTAGATGTTTGTGTGGAAAAAAATTACTTGGTGGTTACTAATAGAAGAATATTTTGGAGATATGTGGAACTTTTATTTTTAAGACTGCCAGTTTTGGGGAAACCTTACAAAGTCCTAATTAACAGTGCTTGGAGACAAGGGTCTCATGTGCTGCAGCTTGCACTTGCAACAGTGTGACAAAATTGTTAATTGATAAAATAGAATAAGCTGTGTTTTCAGAGTTCTCAGTTCATTGGGACTATCAGCCACAGTTTACCTGTTGAAGTCGTGGTCTCAAGCATCAGATTTTTTGCATGAGTTATTTTCGCTGTTTATCATTGTTTTTAATAAAAATTAAAAAATAAAGGTTATTTAAAAAGCATACTGTACCCTGTATTATCAGGGTTAGTTACCTTTTGCCATTTAGAATTGTGCCATCACTTCTAATCATTTATCTCCTGTAACATTTTATGGGCTACATAAGATAAGAAGCAGCAGCAATGTGTAGTTTGCAACTCTATTATTGATGTAATTAAGTGTTGAGGAGAGTCTATTATAGATAAAGGCTGCAGGAAGCCATGAATGCAGATTTTCAGAGAGGCATGGGGTGGGATAGGTAATGGATCAAGTACAGAAGCTGATGCAATTCAGTCTTTGCAACCTGTGAGCAAACTAATCTCAACAAACGAGGGGTCAATGGAGCTGTTTGAAGGTGGGAGGTGCTGTAGTCCTTCAGCCTGTGTGTTTCTGAAGCCTGAGCAACATGCTGGAAGAGAAAGTGATAGAGGAGGGTATTTCACTGCTCTGGGAAGGAGGAAATTAAAGCATGCACATGAGGTTTTTCTGCAGAAATGAAGTAGTAGCAGGGGTTTGTACTGGTGATGTTACGACATAGGGAAGGCACGAAGTTTCTAAATTAAAAATGAGTCCTTTCATTTTAAGCAGAGCAGATGTTTTAGTTCTTTTCATATGTTGTGAATGAAGTCCAGCATTGTTTTTTGACTTTTCCTGTTCTGTGAGCTGCAGGATTAATTGCAACAAGCAACTTCTCTCATGATTTGGGCATTGGAAACGTTGGATACAAAATATTTACCTTCTGGTTTATGATAGATGTTTGTTACTCCCTCTTTTTAACATTTGGAGGTTAATATTGCTGCTATCATCTTAGTGTAATTACAAACTATATAAAAAGAGGCTTAAATATTCTAAAAACATATTCTGGTTATGAAAACTGGATAACTTTCTAAATTCGAAAAGGAGTTTGGGATGCTTTCACAGGTAAAGAACAAAAAAACCATTAGAGACTGTTAGTGGGTTTTGATCAGAGTTAGCACTTCCTCACTTGCTGTTATTTACCCCAATATTTCTACTTGCTTTTTTTGTGTGTGTCCAAAAGATGCATTTTCTACTTCTGTATGTACATAATCATATCATCCCTTCACTCTTGGAATGTATTTGGACAGGAGCAAGGAAGAAGTGTGACCATGTCAGGAAATTAAACATTTACAAAATAAGGAAATGGATTCTTTACCAGCCTACAGGCAGTAAAATGTTATTTGTTCTACTGTGAAGCAATTAATGGTTAAGACTGCAGGAAATATTTAATTGAGCATTGATTTAAAACAAAACTGGTGTTCATTTAGGTAGCTGTGTTCTGTTGAACTACCCTTATCTCAGATTTAGTATAGACTTTCAGAAAACAGTGTTAATTAATCTGTAGACGACCTTTGCCTTTTTTCAACCTCTTGGAGGATTGTGACAGAAACCTTTTGGAGGATCAAAACCAGCAGTGTTTGAAAGATGTTAGTATAAGGCTATAGGTGTGAATCACAATAATTCTGATTGAATAATGGTAATGCTGTTTTATCTAAAAAGCAGTACATGGGATCTGTATTATCTTCAACTGAAATTTTAAGTATGTATTTAATTGTTAAGATGCTTGGGGATGTTCTCGAATATGTACTCTGTCTAGATGAATTATGATGTTGCCTAGTAACAAGAGAGATGACACTCCTGAGACACATGTTTGTATTCCTTTAGATTCTGTTTTTCTCAGCTCTTATTTGAGGTTGTTTTTTCATAGGGGTGTGATGGCCATTATTATAAGGCAAACAGCAGAATGAGGGGCCACTGACATTCCATAGCAACATCCTTGTTTTCTGAATCAAGAAATTCATAGAAATATATGATTATCTCTGATTTTTTTTTCTTGTATAATACCTATTCTCAGAACCGGAGGTGATGAAACTGGGGAAACTTTGTACAGGTGGAACAGTTTAAAGCAATGATTAGCAGATGACTGCTAGATCAGGGAAGGGCATCCTCTGTTTTCTTATCCCTTAACAGACTTTTTTTTTTTTTTTTCCAGCCTCAGATGCAAAGGTGTAAGGGAAAGGGAATCTGAAATGGGAGTCCCATTGGCGAAGTTTTATTGGAGATGTTTTCCATGTTTTCAGTCCTAGGGAAGTATCTGCCTGAGACACTTCTATTTGCCTCTGAGGCACAAAGTCTTGGCTCCTCACAAACCCCTCATTATCTCCTCCCTTGTGCTGCTATTTCTCTGAACTTTACGCTTGTCTGTAACAGTGTAAGTATAGATGAAAATGCAAAGTATGCTCCTAGGGAGATTTTTCCAAATTCTCACTTTCTACCATGCACAGTAGGCTAGCACGGAAGACATCACCCATCCTAAAATACAGAAAGCTAAATTAGTAACTTTATAGCAATAAAATGTATGAATTGCGATCTTATAATACTGCCTTAGCAATTCACTTGGTGTATGCACGACTGGTTACTACTTGAACAAAATATCTAATGATATTTAATGACATTTACTACGTTTACCATTTTACAGATGTGAAGCTCAGGCAGAACGGCTGAAATCTCTGCTTAGTGTTGCATCTTCTTCTGAAAGGTTTAAAAAAGGAGCAGGGGGAATAATTGACCCATATGAGTTCCTGCAACAAGTTGTCACAGAACTGAGGGGGGGAATAGTGAAATTCTGTCTCTAGAACTTCTGCTGTAACCATTTTTATCTATTTTGTTAATAACAAGGTGAATAATACAATGACTCCTCAAATTATTTTACCTCTAACAACCCAGGGAAACTAAATTTGACCTAGACTCAATTCATTTAAAGTTGAATATATGTTTTGGTCTTCAACAGCTAGATATCTCCCTGCCTGGAGCACCTGTCAGGCTTGATATTACTATGGTGAGGGGGGCTGAATAATGACTTAACTAAAATGA
This sequence comes from Neopsephotus bourkii, assembly GCF_033783945.1. NCBI lineage: Eukaryota > Metazoa > Chordata > Aves > Psittaciformes > Psittacidae > Neopsephotus > Neopsephotus bourkii. The sequence continues at coordinate 189,428 of NW_026902000.1, forward strand.
AGAGAACTAATACTGCTATTTTGTAATCCTGAATATTCTGCAATTCCCTAAGCCTTTTACAAATGCAAGTTACGAGTAGAAAAACTTTCTCTGATTTAGAGTACATCTGAAATTTAATAGAAAAAGACTAGCATTTCATTCTTCCTCATAGATTTTCATAATACTTTGAGTCTTTTGATTTTGGGAAAAAAATGTTGCTGGTGCCCACTCTATTTCTCCAAAAGCAAGAAATGCAGTATATGTTATGTTTGTTCAGGATGACAGTACCTGTGCTTCTGCCCACACATCCATGTGTACTTTCTACCCAACTTTTGAAAACAGCAGCACCATCACGTACTGAGTGACAGGAAAGGACAAGGCCATGGAGGAGAGCATGTCTGATGTCTTCAGATCATCCAGGACTACTTTGCAAGTTAATGTGGGAGGACATAACAACAATGACCTGATGCTTCAGAAATGGCAATTCATAATTTATGCTGGATAATACGTGACTGAACAACAAGCTTCAATAATGCAAAGATCACTTTGCTTTTAATTGATCTGACCTATTCTGTGGTTATTCTTCAGCCACCCACTTGATATGGGTAAGCACAAATATGTGTCCACATAAACACAAATATGTTTTCCACTGGAATGCAGGTTTCAGTAGAAGGTTTAACCAAAACACCAGGATTTTCTTGAAAACACACATGGGGGAGGAAGAATTCTTTTGTTTGTTTGTGGTGTTGGTTTTTTTTAATCCTTAATGTACTTTGTAGAAGGGCAGAACAGATGTTGGATTGACTATTCATGAGACAAAAAGATTCTATGCTGCATTGTACCAGTGACCCTTTATGAAAGAAGAAGACCAAGCAATATTTAGTGTTAATTATTGAGTACGAAATGATGCAAAAGTGTACCTCAGTGCTGCCCATGGGTAAATGGAAATCCCAGACATAGGTCATGTTGACAAGGCATTGACTGTAAGAAATACTTGTGATGTGAAGTATTGGGTTCTTTACTCTGTGGTTGAGTATATTCCACTTTAAAAGGACAGAATACCTTGAGCAAAGTTTTGATCTGAAGGTAACCCTAATGCAAGTGCTTGACTGTGGAAATGAGTGGCAGAGTGGTTCTAATCCTTGCTTCTCTGTTCGTTGTTGCTCATTCTAGGCCAAATGTACCACTTGAGTGGAAGAGCTAACTGTGGTCCCTTGTGCCTCTTTGTGTTGATCACTGGGACCTTGTGCTTTCTGCTCATGGATGATGCTGTTGTAAAGCCCAGCCTGTCCTCGGAAACGGGGAACTGGGCTAGTGACAGCACTTTGGAAACCACCAACTTGTCACAGTATAAAATGACTATTGAAGCTTAAAGCAAACTTAAAAAAGGGATGTTTAGAAACCCATGGGAAGGTTAGGTCCACAGGGTGGTGATAAGCAAACTCATTATTCTGTGTATGCCAACTTTTTGACACTGAATGTACCGGACTTAAAAGTAATCTTATATTGTAAACAGATAAAAAAATTTTGCTGGAGTGGTAGGACACCAACTCTGCGAACATCTATGTATCAAAAGTGCACAACCATTGATGAGGCTGAGAAATCTATTGAATTAAGGCTAGCAAAAATAGATCACATGGCAGTCCACCCACACTTACTGGACATGAAAATTGGACAAGGGAAATATGAGTTTGGATATTTTCTCAAGCTTCAGTCTGATATTTTATCCATTGGACCAGCAAGCAACAAGTGGACATTGAGAAATGCTCCTGCACAATGGAGATGGAAGGACAGACAGAAGCAACACACAGAGCAACTGCATCTTTACAATGATCAGAGAGAGAAGTATATCCAAGAAGCCAGAAATCTGGGCAGCGCTATTTGACAGCCCAAACTGTCTAACCTCTTGCCATCGATTATTGGGCAAACAAACTGGAAGTTTGTAGGCTTGTTGAAGGAATGCTGAAATAAGACCAAGAGGATGTTGGTTGAAAAATGGGTCAAGAAGCTGTGGAGCTAGGTCATGGTGAAGTGAATATCACAGGTGTGGAAGAGAGTACCCTGATTGCCAGCCTGAGTGACCTCTTAGAAAGGGTACGGAGCCACGGTCTGCAGGCCATCAGGGCAGAGATGGAAGATATAGATGGGCCCGTGATCGAGGGGTGGACTTAACAGTGCACACTATTGCCCAGGTAGGTCTTCATTGCTGAGCCTGATTCCTACCCTGTAACTTGGGCTACAGGTGGTGCCAAACAGATAGAAATTGTGTGACCTGCGATAGGCTGGAGAGCTTCATACAGTGCAGTGAAAGGAAACTGTATATGTGAACTAATTGAATTATAAGACTTTAGCCACCTCATATGTAATAAAAATACGCAACTCATGTTTGTTTTATTCCAAAGCAGTTCTATTATAACTTTATAGGTGCAATTTGGCTGGAAAGGCATTGTGTAAGTAACAGATTGTTAAATGCTTTTCTTGAAATGTTGCTTGCTGCTTAACAAGCTCCTTTGAGTACAATTTCTCTAATCTGCTGAGAAAGAAGAACAAATTGAGCTTGGTTTTTGTCTAAATCATTTAATTATATTTTGATAAACTGAGATTATAGTGGTGAGGAAACCTTGCATCTTTGTCTTCACCTGATTTTTTTCCAGTTCTTCAGCTGGTGTATGAGCACAGCTGAGTTTTACTGCAAGCATGTAATTAGAGCTGGATTTGTTTTTAGGGCTGTGGGGCGATTCTTTTTTTGATCAGGTTTGTATTTTCTATTAAGCATTCCTAACTGTCAGAAGATGCAGAGCTATAGCCTCCATGTGGATTCCCTTTGTACTTGGGAGTTCTTAGGAACTCCAAACTGTCCTTTAATGCCCTCAATGTCAGGAAAATTTGCAGCCTTCCTTCCCACCTTGTTCTGTGATCTGACAGATTTCACAAGCTATTGTAATCATGGCTTGCCTACATCTGTGCTTGGGTGGAAGACCTCAAAGATGGTGTGGAGGATAAGAAGAACAAATGTTGCTAGATGGTTTGGAAGTCCCTGATTTACAGTTCTGAACAAATCTCCTTCAGCATTAGGGATTTTTTTTCTTTTTTGCTCTAGGGGATATGCAATTTTAGGCAAAAGACAAAATAAATGTTCTTTATTTGTTGCACTCATTACTGGCTATCTTCTAGCTTTAGAGGATTATGTAACTCTAGACTGAAGACTTGACTGCTTATGTTTGAGAAAAGATATTCTAAACCCAAAATTCTCCTCTTAATATTTTTTATTGCTAAGATGTGAAAAACCAGCTGTGGTGTTCATGAAGAAGCATGCACAGAGGAGCTTTTCAGGTGCTTTGGGATAAAGGATGCTGTTATGAGTGCAGTGTTTCACAATTTTAGTATATTTTTAATTTCCATTGGTATCAGGAGAAAGATTAAGAAAATACCCATTCTTGTGAAATTCTCAAATTTATTTTGTTCTGTAGCTTTGTGGTTTGTTTTTTTTTTGTTTGTTTTTTTTTGTTTGTTTTTTTTCAGTAAATAGTACCTCTATTTGGTAAATAACTAAAGGCTTCAGCATAGCTGAGAGGTCACTTAGGGACTTTGACTTCAGATGAAAACCTTTCTGTTCCAGTTCCTCAAAATCAGGTGTCCTGCCTCACAGAGGTTTCATTAGGAGTTATATGCCTTTGAAGACCTGAACTTGGGCTCTTGCATTGTATTTTCATCTGACCTAATACCGTGTGTGGGGTCCCTGATGCTGTGCAGCCCTCCATTTACAGCAACTGTCTGAGCTATCTTTGGCAGCTCTAGAGTTTATAATACCTTCAGCCCTTTAGTCTGTATTTCGTTTTGTTTAGAGTAAGTGAAAGATCAAAGGGAAGGGAACTAAAATGAATTAGGAAAGTCAGAGTGGCTTGGTGAAAGGAATGACATCCATCCACAAGTAACTCTGGTGTTTCAGAAATAAGATGATGAACTGTCATTATTACACCCTTTCCCAGGTGGTTTTTTTTTTTTTTTTCTATGTGTGTTACATGCTTTGTGCCATGGCTTGCTATTTTGTGTCAACATCTCTTACTGTCATTTTGGTGAGTAGTCAGTGTGGAAGCAACAATTACACTGGGAGCTGTCATTAAATTAAAAACCTGTGTTTTCTGCATTTGGTAATGCCAGTGATCAGAGAGTTGCTTATTCTTTTCTCCTGTCTCCCTCTCCCTTTTCTCACAATCAGTGTTCTAAAACTTATTTAATGTAATAGAGGAAATAAAATAACCTGGGAAAAAAAAGCTTTAGAGGTATCTTCCCACATAATTCTAACAAGTTATTACACACAGTCTGAAATTTCAGGAAAATGTCGCATTATCATTTCACATAAAAGGATGAAATGCAGGTGACAAACATTTTAACCGTTGCTTTACTTATCTTTAACCTTCAATGGACTAGAAGGAAATATTCTGTAAAATACTATGTTGACTGCTGCTTTACAGTGTTTAGAACTACATTATGCATCTAACATGCTCATAGCACACTCTTTTCTGACATCCGTGGTCATCTTTCTGTGCTATAGGGTGTAGTCATTGCAATCACAGGATAGTTTGAGATTCTAACTAAAAAATAAACTTACTCATTGGATAGTTTCCTGTGCTCTCGTGATGATTTGGAAGAATAAAGCAGTTGGTTAATGACTGAATTTTCATCTTTCTGCTTTCTTAGTAGTACACATGCTATAATTCAAAATTATTTTATTCCAAGCAGAACTGTATATCCATTAGGTATGTACATCAGCATATTTTGGGTGAAAACTGGTTCCAGAGTATCCCTCAGTCTTATCTTAATATGCTTCACTGGGAAAACAGATTCTTGCAGTTGACAGGCAACATAGCAATGTTTAGAAAGAGTTTTTCAATATGTATGAGTTGTGACCAGAATAATGGTAGTTTCATGTTATACTTTAAGGACTGTATCAATGTTTTATTATTAGCCTGCAAAAAAGACTGATCTATGACTTAATGCAACTGAAAGGTAAGGCATGTTTTTCACTCACTCATAATCTGTGCCATATTTTACATCACCTAAAGTCTCTTAGTTTGCTTGGGTTTTAATTCTGAAATGTCTAGTGCCTTGCAAACAGAGGGAAAATTTTTGTGTATAACCAGGAGTTCTTATTGAAGCAACAGGTAAGATGTATCTTTTGTGGTCCATCATAATAACATCTTGCAGCAATTCCTTCCACAGAGTGTCCTCCACTTTTCTCCTGGAAGTGTTTTGCTTATTTGGTTTGGGACTGGTAGACTTTGTGCCAAGTATATTTAAGAGGAGTTGAGGGTTTGAGTGCATATTGCGTTCTTGATAAGGGAGAAGCACACCTGTTGGAGCAGGTGGAGACTGATTTTGAGGGAGAACATGAGGAACCTGCAGTATGCCTGTGGTCTCTCCTGATGAGGAGATGCAAGTATCTTTTTGGCTGGCTTTTCATGCAAGTGCCATATCGGAGCTTCTCTTACCAGAAATGCCTCTTTCATTCTCCTCACGTGAATGACTGGCATTATGGATTCCGATTCAAGCATTGTTTTTTGTGCTTCGCAACATCTGGAAGCAAGGTCATACATAGCCAATCTAGTCAGCTGACTCCTTTATATCTAAGCTTTGTACGAGGATATATACACACTTCAGTCTCTCTAGAAAGATATACGCCTATTCTATGGATGTTACTGAGGTCAAATTGCACATATAAATTCCTCTGCTCTCTAAATAGCCCTGAGGAAGACCACTGCATATATACAAAGCTCATCGGCAATGGTTTAAAGTCTGTGCCAAACTGAAATTGTACCTGTGACCTTACAGGCAAGTTTACAAAAGTCAGAGGTGTTGAGTCCACTAGCAAGTATCCACCCTCTGATTACCTTCTGTTGTCTTGAGTTTTGGGTCCTGAGCATTAGGCAAAACAAGCCTGTGGGCAGTGTGGCAGGGCTGTAAACTATCACTTGGCAGTAGTGCTATAGTAGATGATGAAATCATTACAGCTTCCCTCTGTAACTTGTCTGGGTGCCTCTTCCCTCTCATTTTAGAGATTCGTTTATCTTTGAGAACTTGGTGGCACTTCAGGGAAAGCTCCCAGTATTTCTCGCTTTACTTGCTTTCTTGAACAAGGGCAGGTTAAAGCCTTATCTCTAACTCAGCTTGCCAAAATATTTAAGTGACCAAATTCAACTGAGATAATTTGTATTAGGTGTTTACCTGTGCTTGGTAGACTGTCAATTGTCAGGCATTGATTCCCAGAGTCACAAGAGGAGATCCAAATCTCATTCAGTCTTAAGTTTCTAGGTCCTATACATTTATACTGTTTCTCTTGCCTTCAGGAAAAAAAATAAAAAAAAAATGAACTAAACCAACTGATTCTGAAGAGCACTTGAAACAATGCTCTCCCACTCATTTTCACCCAAGTTTAACTCTTTGTCTCAATCACATGGAATACAGATGGCATATAAAGTCAGCTTGAAAGGGGATGCTGCTTGGGATATGTCAAAGGCTTTGGTTTGGCTTGCTTAGGGTATGTTGCTGTGTATCATTAGAAGGGAAATTTTAAGACGCCAAATTTGCAGATATAAATCTTATTGCCAGAGTAGGAGAAATTGCACTTCAAATGGTTCTTGACAGAAGCTTCAGCTCTTAATACTTAATGAGGCATTGATGATGGGCCATTTCGCTACTCCAAGCAGACAAATTGTATTGGCAGTTAGCAGCTGTGGAAAGATAAGTGAAGCATCTTGTGTTTGAAGTGAAAGTTGTGCAAGTGGTGAAGGGCAAACTGCCTATGGCCTTCTGTCTCTGAAGCATCCTTTGTAGCTTGAACAGACGTTAACTATTATTCACAGGCTACCTGTGGGTGTTTTTAAATATTTATTAGTTTCTCCCTCTTCAAAGTTAAGTCTGCATCTGCCCACCACAAAACAAGTCATTTAAGAATAGATGTGGCCCACTGCCTCTCAACAGTAAAAGCTGGTGTTTAGCAGAGGAGATAGAAGCTTGTGCCTGCAAATAGAAGTTAAATTGCTCATCCCTCAGCTGTGTGGGCAGTTCTCATTCCTTCACTCTTGTTCCCTCAAGTAGTTCACTGCAAGTCTGAGGTAGTGTAAAGAAACAGAATCTGACTACTCTGAAAAAGCCTGCAACTCAAGACAGGCATTTCACCTTTAAAAATAATAATTAAAAAAAGGTGTGCAACTGCTAATTCACTTCAACTTGCATTTTAGGTACTGAATAATCCCCGTCAAGCAGCCAAGGGCTGAAGATGAATACTTGTTAGAACCGCTGTTTTATTTTGACGAAAGCAGAGATGGATAATTAACTAGTGAATAGTACTAAGGCTTCTTGAGAGGAACAGGTGTAATTACCCCATTTTGGTATCTGTGTATATAGAAACCTAATTATAGTGCATTTTTTACACAGCAGTAATGCAAGCAAGCAGAGACTCACTTTTGATCCACCCTTTTCAACAGACCCAGTTAACTCCTACTGATTTCTTCTGGTAGGTGGGCACCTTGGTTCAAAACTGGATAAGAGAACGACACTTCTGTTATGAGTTGTAATGACTTTTTAAAGAGTTATTTCAAAGTGAGGGGTAAAGCGAATAACTAAGCTGAATTACTGATAAAACTATTTGCACTCAGATTTAATATAGTATTTTCTGGTCACAGCAGACCAATCACTGCGACTTAAAATCTGTAGCTATTGGTGCAGATTTTAAGTCTCAATTTCTGCGTAACTTTAACATGAGGCTTAAAGCCCTCATGGCACAAGCTTCTACAAAGATCAGAAAAAGCAGAAACAGCAATCTCTGCCATTAGCCCCAGGACCAGAACAAGTAGCATTAGTGGGGATGTATTTTTTATACCATTTGAAGTGCGGAGACAGAAGCTGCTCTGCTCTTTGCTCACCTGGAGTACACTGGGCTGCCTGAGGCTCAGATACTCCCTCTGCATGGCCTCCGATCACAGACACATGTTCAGACTCTTATTTCAGCCCAAAAAGCTTGCCTGTAGCCACAGACTGAATGTGGGAGGTTTAGTCAGCCTCTCTTCTGTGGAGTTTTGCCTTTGGAGAAATAGTGGTGGCAAGGGTGAACTTCGTAACATTTCCACAAGGAAAGAGAAACAGTTTATAGTGCTTCCTCTCCCAGAGACTTAGTGCTTCAGGGGCTTTTTCTCCCCTTCAGATGTCACCCTGCACCCAGTGTCATTTGTTCTAGTCCCACTTGCTAGCTGTGGTTGTGGCAGATGCCATGAGCTGCTTCTCCTATGCCAGACCAGTAGAGAGCTGAGCTCTCTCCTGCCTGGCCCCATAGGTTACTGTGATGTGATTAGGACTGTGCTGAGAAGTCTGCTACAGTCAGAATACTGGTTAAGATCCAACTGAGGACACGATTCAAGTGTTAGAATATATGTGGGGATCGAAGAGGTACAGGAGCTATGCAGATCTGCTGGGAGGGCATCCTTGTGCTTGGTAAAGGTGGTTAATCCTCATCAACTTCTAGTAAACAGGCTGGGTGCTGGGACTTCCAGTTGGCATCCTCTGTTAGGCAGGCATTTACACCAGAGCAACTGTCGTGAGAAGTTTAATGTGATTGCCTTGGTTTTTTTTTTAACCCTGCCAATTTACTTTTTTGCTGCTACTAGGGTATATTAGTTAAATTCATGTGATTTGAGTGCCTTGCAAAGGACACAACACTTGATTTTCTTTTAAAATAAGCTCAGAGTTCCAAGTTCTTCTCCAAGTCAAATCCAGTGGAAAACCAATTTTGGACTACATATGAATTTTAATGTTGATTTATTTCTACAGTAGTAGATGAGTTAAAAAAGCAAAACAAAGCAAAGCAACCTCTACTTTGGGGGGAAATATTGAGACAATTGTTCTGGAAATGTCAATACAGGATTTTATGACATTAACAATAGTTTTATGTGGGGTTTTTTTTTTGTTTGTTTTGTTTTTTGTTTGTTTTGTTTTTCCCTCTTGACTGTCTCAAAAAAGGAAAATTTGGCAAGGTTTCACTTATTTTACAGGATACTGTTAGATTGTGAGTATTTTTGCTTTGATTAGCTTTCCCTATTACATTTTTTGCTGCTTTTTTTCTTCACATCCAAATCTGAAAAAACTATCTGTCAGATCAATTGGAAGATCAAAATTTTGTGCGTTTTCTTGCAAATAAAAAGATTTTATCAAAAAAGGCCTAAACTTACCCTTTGGAGAGAGCATCTAGATAGTCCTCTGCTGTAAAATCAGCAATCTAATAGATTTGCTCTCCAATGTCTAACATCTTCCTGAACAGTAACGAGATCACCCTAAAGAGATTGTGTGGTGTTCCCTTAGGGGTTAAGGTGGAGGTGACTATGCAGTTTTCTCTGTGTTAATCTATAAATGTGAAAGAATGGCACAGAGTTCAGAGAAGAGCTCATTTTCCTTGTAAGTATGGGCTATGACCTCCCTGATGTGACTAGCACACTGTGTGGTGGTGTGTGTACAGCAGATGGGCTAAAATGCAAAACTTGTTATTTTGTGCAGAGGATTTTGCAGTGTTATATGCATCTTGTCTGCTAGGACTGCTTCCCCATGCACAGCAGGCTTCTGTTTACCTGTGACTAGGTGGAGCATCATGACCAGAAAGGCCTTTTTTGACTGGCAAGGTTTCTTGGCCACTGAATAATTATCAAGTGACTTTACCTTGCTATTAACTCGAAGGTTAATATAACAGTATTGCTGTACCTGTCTGCTCTGCTGTGATGTTCTCTAAGTTCCTGCTCATGCTGTGTAAATTCTGACAGCCCAAATCATACTGCTTTACCTCTGAGTCCCTCCCTGTACAGAAGGATCACTGTAGTTTACAAGGGTCTTGAGCATAGATATAAGCCACATTAATCTTGTCTGAAAAATATAGGAAATGGTGAAACTTGTATAGTTGAATTAGAATTGCTTATCGGGAAGGCTATGTGCTGGTGAACAAGGTCAAATCCAAGTGGGGGAAAAGGCGTGCTGATTCTGTTTTGGGGGGAATAAAAGCTGAGTGTGAGTGACTAAGGTTCCACCAATAAAAATAATATTATAGAATCATCCCCAGGTAGCCTTTTTACCCTGCATATGACTCATCTATTTTGCTTTACCCTGGTCCTCTGCAGCGCTACCCATATGAGAGTGTTTCTCATATAAATTGCTAGCATGTTGACATTTGGTGTCATTCCTAGTTAGATGTTTGTTCTATCTTGATTTTATTTTTTTTTTAGATACGTGGGGATAAAACTTTAAACTGCCACAGTACCACTATCATAAATCAAACATTATGCTGGAGGATAGTGGTGTACTTAAAATAAAAAAAAACAAAAAAAGCAATACCTAAAAAGCAGCAGGTTGTCTGCAGCTTGAATTGTAATTTGTCAGTTAAGCAAATTTGTGTAATTAAACATTTACATATTTAGTATGGTGTACTGGTTTTGAAAATAAAGAATTAATTCCTCCTCCCTGTGTATTTAATCTGTGTATTAAAATCAGAACAAAAACTTTTATAATGTGCATTTGGAGCTCAGCTCAGATGCCTCTATACAAATGCCTGTAGCATGGGGAACAAACAAGAGGAATTAGAGATGTGTGATCGTCTACGGGACTATGATATAGGCATCACAGAAACATGGTGGGTTGGCTCCTATGACCAGAGTGTTGGAATGGAAGGTTACAGACTCTTTAGAAAAGACAGGCCTGGCAGGCGCAGAGGGGGACTTGCCCTTTATGTTAGGGATAGGCTGGAGAGTATGGAACTCTGGGGATAGGTGAGCAGTTAACAGAGAGCTTGTGGGTTAGGGTTAAAGGGAAAACAGCGATGGGAGACATTGCTGTGGGGATCTGTTATAGACCACCTGATCCAGAGGAATCTGCGGATGAAGCATTCTATAGGCAGATAGGAAAAGCCTCATGCTCACAGGCCCTTGTTCTCATGGGTGACTTCAACCACCCTGACATTTGTTGGAATGACGGTATGGCCCGGAGCAAGCAATCCTGGAGGTTCCTCGATTGTGTGGAAGGCAACTTCCTTCTGCAAGTAATAGAGGAGCTGACAAGGAGAGGTGCCATGCTTGACCTTGTGCTCACCAGCAGGGAAGGGCTCATTGGAAATGTGGCACTGCAAGGCAGCCTTGGATGCAGCGACCACGTGAGGGTTGAATTTGAGATCCTTAGGACAGTGAGAAGAGCGTGCAGCAAGCTTACTGCCCTAGACTTCAAAAGAGCAGTCTTTGGCCTCTTCAGGAACCTGCTTAGTAAGGTTCCATGGGATATAGCCCTAGAGGGCAGGGGGGCTCAAGACTGTTGGTTGGTCTTCAAGGATCACCTGCTACAGGCTCAGGAGTGTTGCATCCCAACTAGAAGGAAGTGCAGCAGGAGGGCCAGGAGACCTTCTTGGATGGAGAAGGAGCTGCTGAGGAAAATTCAAATGAAAAAAGAGCTTTATAGAAACTGGAAGCAAGGACAGACGGCCTGGGAAGAGTACAGGGTTATTGTCCGGGAAGCTAGGGACCAGATAGAATTAAACTTGGCTAGGGATATTAAGGATAACAGGAAGGGATTCTACATGTACATAGCAAATAAAAAACAGATTAGGAAGAATATAGGCCCCCTCAGTATGCTCTCAGGTGAGCTAGCTACACAGGATTTGGAGAAGTCTGAGGTTCTGAATGACTTCTTTGCCTCAGACTTCTCTAGCAAAGGCTCTGACTGTACCACCCAAGTCTTGGAAGGCAGACGCAGGGACTGTGAGAATGATGACCTTGGGCCCACTGTAGGAGAGGAACTGGTTTGAGACCATCTTAAAAATCTGAACGTGCACAAGTCCATGGGTCCTTATGAAAACCATCCACGGGTCCTGAAGGAGCTGGCGAATGAAGTTGCTAAGCCACTGGCCATCATATTTGAAAAATCATGGCAGTCAGGTGAAGTTCCCAAAGACTGGAAAAAGGGAAATATAACCCCCATTTTCAAGAAGGGGAAAATGGATGACCCGGGCAATTACAGACCAGTCAGTCTCACCTCTGTGCCTGGCAAAATCTTGGAGCAGATTCTCCTGGAAGGCATGCTAAGGCACATGAAAAACAACAAGGTGCTTGGTGACAGCCAGCATGGCTTCACCAAGGGGAAATCCTGCCTGACCAATTTGGTGGCCTTCTATGATGGGGCTACAGAACTGATGGACAGCGGTAGAGCAGTTGATGTCATCTACCTGGACTTGTGTAAAGCGTTCGACACTGTCCCACACGACATTCTTGTCTCTAAATTGGAGAGACATCAATTTGATGAATGGACCACTCGGTGGATAAAGAACTGGCTGGATGGCCGCACACAAAGAGTTGTGGTCAATGGCTCAATGTCCAGCTGGAGACCAGTAACGAGTGGTGTCCTTCAGGGATCGGTGTTGGGATCGGTCTTGTTCAACATCTTTGTCGCTGACATGGACAGTGGGATTGAGCACGCCCTCAGCAAGTTTGCCGATGACACCAAGCTGTGTGGTTCGGTTGATACGCTGGAGGGAAGGAATGCCATCCAGAGGGACCTTGACATGCTTGTGAGGTGGGCTGATGCCAACCTCATGAAGTTTAACCATGCCAAGTGCAAGGTAATAGACCTGGGTTGGAGCAATCCCAGGCACAGCTACAGGTTGGGCAGAGAAGAGATTCAGAGCAGCCCTGCAGAGAAGGACTTGGGGGTGTTGGTCGATGAGAAAATGAACATGAGCCAGCAGTGTGTGCTTGCAGCCCAGAAAGCCAACCGTATCCTGGGGTGCATCAAAAGGAGTGTGACCAGCAGATCAAAGGAGGTGATCCTGCCCCTTTATTCTGCTCTTGTGAGACCTCACTTGGAGTATTGTGTGCATTTCTGGTGTCCTCAACATAAAAAGGACATGGATCTGTTGGAACAAGTCCAGAGGAGGGCCATGAGGATGATCAGGGGACTGGAGCACCTCCCATATGAAGATTGGCTGAGAAAGTTGGGACTGTTCAGCCAGGAGAAGAGAAGGCTACCTGGAGACCTCATAGCAGCCTTCCAGTGTCTGAAGGGGGCCTATAGGGATGCTGGGGAGGGACTCTTCATTAGGGACTGTAGTGGTAGGACAAGGGGTAATGGGTTAGAACTTAAACAGTGGAAGTTTAGATTGGATATAAGGAGGAAGTTCTTTCCTGTTAAGGTGGTGAGGCACTGGAATGGGTTGCCCAGGGAGGTTGTGAATGCTCCATCCCTGGCAGTGTTCAAGGCCAGGTTGTACGAGGCCTTGGGTAATATGGTTTAGTGCGAGGTGTCCCTGCCCATGGCAGGGGGGTTGGAACTTGATGATCATAAGGTCCTTTCCATCCCTAACTATTCTATGATTCTATGTTATTTGAGTAATGTACACCCCTGGGTAAGGCTTGTGGGCGATTTCTAGAGAAGTTAATTCAACTATTCTGCTGTTAGTTCACTTTCTGCAATTGTTTCAGAAGAATTTGTTCATGAAGTCACTTACTGAAATCTCGTATTTCAGCAGCTGAATGCTCCACACTTCAATCCATTTACTTCCGTAAAATAGCTTGTTTGTGGGATTGAACCTTGCAGATATTATCCACTGCAGGATTTTGCTTTCCCATGCTCTCTAGTACTGGCAAAAAGAATTGAATGAACAGAAAATATTATGACGTCCTCAGTGGAATAGATCTCTAAACTTCGACGAATTAGCTGTTTGTTGCTAGTGGGACCCTGTAACCCACTTCCATCCTTAAGAGCAACAAGCTGGTGGCATGAATGTAGGGTGCATCTGTATTTCAGGGTAAACAGGTTTTGTATAAACAACCTTAGCTGTGAATACAGCTAGCCCCCTCCTTTCTCCCCTTCAAGTTGCCTACTTCTGTCCTGAGTACCTCTGTGGCTGCTGCCAGCTCTACTGTTGTGGCATAGCTGGTAGGCCTGCCAGACCATGACAGTTGGGTCCAGAGCAGTTCATCTACACAGTGCTCTTGTTTCTTCAAGTTTCTCCCCTGGGGCAGGCAGTTGTACTCAAGAGCTGTAGAAGTCTAGCCTTTGGTATCAGCCTGTTAAAAGACACATTTTTTTCCATTTCTATTGGGAAGAGTCATTGAAAAGGTTAACTGCTGAAGCAACTTCAGCATTTGGCTCTATGGTGCAATACAGGTGTTATTAACTATTTACAAATACACTTAATGGCTATCTCCAAATTCATTTAAGTGTAATTGGTTTACTGGATGCAGCAAGAGCAAATTTAATTTACTATGAAAAGGCAATAAAGACTGTTACTGCACCTGAAATGGGAAGGTGAAGATTTTTATGACCGTTTGCAGAGGTCTACATCTTGCTTCCAGACTTAAACTGAGTATAACTTTGCAGGATTACAGAATGATACTGTGCTGAGTTCTCCTCTCCATGGACAGTATCTTAGTGCTATGTTAGAAGGTTGCCTTTGCGTTTTGCTGTGACCAATGGCAGCACCTTGCTATCATTTGTGACATACATGTGAAATGAAAGGTCTAAAATTTTGAGTCAAACCCTTTGAGCCAAAAGCTATGGGTCTGCTATTAGACTGGAATAAAAATAGCTCTGAATGTTTTAAAGTATCTTTAGGTCCCCCATCACCTCTGAATTGGTCAATTCGTCTTTCCTGTAGCAGAAGTCCAGGCTTTCTAGTCTGCCTCATTAGACTTCCAGCCCTGCACTCCCCATTCATCTATTAGCAACAGCCAAATACTGGCTTAGGTACGTATTTGTCAATATCTAAGCTAAAATATCTAAGCTTCAGAGATGACAGTTGTGCTTCCAAGTGATACATCTCAGTGAAATTGCAAAGCAATACAAAGGATGGCTCTGTAATCATTGCTAACCAGGTCAAAACCACCTCAAACTCCATCTAATGCAACCTGGCTATACCTATCTCTAGAGCCAATTTATAGCATTTTATAAATCTTCTATAATATTTTTTAAAGCAAGCCTCAGGCACACAAATATTTTTCCTTTCAATAAATATGTGCTTTCTGATTGAAGTTCTTGAGGTTTGCTGTGAGTTCATGAGCTTCTCATACTTCTAAATGATGTCACATTTCAAAATTATTGCAAAACTAAACAAACAGGCTTCTGTGATTTTTAATATGCTCTTTAATAAACTGTGTTCCTGATAAGCAATTCCATGTTTGAGATCTTTCACTATCTCAGGATTCTCAAAGAAGTGCATTGTAACATCTTCCTGTTAAGATTATTTTTCCAAAACATTCGAGATGCCTTCTCCACTTCTATTCTCTTATTTTTCTATCACACAGTGAGTTTATTTAGGAGACTTAAGCTGAATGAGTTTTGCAGACTTACTCATAGGTTTCACTACTAGGGAGAATAGCATGCTGCCACCTTTTCTGTAGCTGCTTGCAGAGTGATGTGAGATGCAGAAAATAAAGACATGCTGGTAATTAAGTGTTTTTCTAGCAATGGTTTGTGAGTTTTATGTTGTCCTAGTAATGGCCTAGTAGTGCATATGATCCTTAAAGTTGGCATAGCAGACCTTTACATAACTTGTCAATTTGCCTTCTGGTTTTCAGGAGGGGGGAAACAGGGGCAACAGTATTATGCCATTTTTGCATACTGTTTTTATTATTTAATAGTGAAAAATTGCAGAAGACTGACCCTAACCCATAGCTATGTGTAGCTGGGGAAGTCTCCTTTCCTCACTGAAGCATGTTGCTTCTTTCTGTGAGCAACACTTCATTATAATAAACCCAGAGCAGTAAATACTTTGAGGCATCACTTCTTATTATTTTACAATGGCAAGTATAAGTCAGATCTAGCAAGAAAGCCTGTTAGTCAACCAAAATAATAAACTGAAAATTGACCCATAAAGATGATTGACAGTTCCTCTTTGGATTAGAAAAGAGAGCAGAATAGCTTGAGAGGAGTTATGGAGAAATATCAGTTTGATTTATGAGCTTGCTGTGGACTGTATACAAACATGGATCTTAAATAAGAGCTACCACTTCTTGTTTGAAGTGAATCTTTAATGCTTGTGTAAACTTTGCAGAGAAAAATAAGTACACACTATTCATCCCAGTAAGAAAGGGGTAGGAAGAGAAATATAAAAGCAGCTGAAGAAGTTGGGATCAAAGGTTGCACTCTTGCCCTATATTGTTCTTGTGTAAAGATTTATTTTCATCTTTAGTCTTTCTGCATCTCTTTGAATTTAGATTGTTAATTTACATAACTAGGTGGTGTTTTGTTCTTAGGTTTTGGTTTGTTTGTTTGTTTTTTTTAAGGTTAGCACAGTTACAATATCACAGTATCACAGTATGTTAGAGATTGGAAGGGACCTCAAAAGATCATCTAGTCCAATCCCTCTGCCGGAGCAGGAACACCTAGATAAGGTTACACAGGAACGTGTCCAGGCGGGTTTTGAATGTCTCCAGAGAAGGAGACTCCACAACCTCCCTGGGCAGCCTGTTCCAGGGTTCTGTCACCCCCACTGAGAAGAAGTTTCTTCTCAAGTTTGAGTGGAACCTCTTGTGTTCCAGTTTGTACCCATGCCCCTTGTCCTATCATTGTTTGCCACTGAGAAGAGCCTGGCTCCATCCTCGTGACACTCCCCCTTTATATATTTATATACACTAATAAGGTCACCCCTCAATCTCCTCTTCGCCAAACTATAGAGACCCAGCTCCCTCAGTCTTTCCTCATAAGGGAGGTGCTCCACTCCCTTAATCATCTTAGTTGCCCTGCACTGGACTCTCTCCAGCAGGTCCCTGTCCTTCTTAAACTGAGGGGCCCAGAACTGGACACAATATTCCAGATGCGGTCTCACCAGGGCAGAGTAGAGGGGAAGGAGGACCTCTCTCGACCTACTAACCACCCCCCTTCTAATACACCCCAGGATGCCATTGGCCTTCTTGGCCACAAGGGCACAGTGTCGGCTCATGGTCACCCTGTCGTCCACTAGGACCCCCAGGTCCCTCTCCCCTACACTGCTCTCTAACAGGTCGTTCCCCAGCCTATACTGGAACCTGGGGTTGTTCCTGCCCAGATGCAGGACTCTACACTTTCCCTTGTTATATTTCATCAAGTTATTCCCTGCCCAACTCTCCAGCCTGTCCAGGTCTCGCTGGATGGCAGCACAGCCTTCTGGCGTGTCGGCCACCCCTCCCAGCTTAGTGTCATCAGCAAACTTGCTGATAGTACACTCAATTCCCTCATCTAAATCATTGATAAATATATTAAATAATATTGGTCCCAGTACCGACCCTTGAGGCACTCCACTAGATACAGGCCTCCAACTAGACTCCGCCCCATAGACTACAACTCTCTGGCTTCTCTCCTTCAGCCAGTTCACAGTCCACCTCACTACCTGATCGTCCAGACCACACTTCCTCAATTTAGCTGCGAGGATGCTGTGGGAGACTGTGTCAAATGCTTTGCTGAAGTCAAGGTAGACCACATCCACCGCTCTGCCGTCATCCATCCACCGTGTTATTTTGTTGTGGTTTAAGCCCAGCTGGCAACCCAGAACCACGCAGTTGCTCGCTCACTCTCCCCCACTTTCTCCTCCTGCTCCCAGAGGGATGGGAAGGAGAATCATCGAAAGAATGTAGCTGCCACAGGCTGAGATAAGAACAGTCCAGTAACTAAGGTATAACACAAAACCACTGCTGCTACCACCAATAATAATGATAAGGGAAATAACAAGGGAAGAGAATACAACCGCTCACCACCTGCCAGCTGATACCCAGCCTGACACGAGCAGTGATCTAACCCTTCTGGGTAACTCCCCCCAGTTTATATACTGGACATGATGTTCTGTGGTATGGAATATCTCTTTGGTCAGTTTGGGTCAGGTGTCCTGTCTCTGCTTCCTTCCGGCTTCCCCCCCCCCCCCCCGGCAGAGCATGGGGCTCAGAAAGTCCTTGGTCAGAGTAAACATTACTGAGCAACAACTAAAAACATTGGTGTTCTCAGCATTGTTTCCAGGCTGAAAGTCTGGAACCTCAAAAGTCTGGAACTCTCAAAACCACAGCACTGCACCAGCTACTAAGGAGAAAAAATGACTGCTACTGCTGAACGCAGGACAGCAGTCAAAAACCTGAAATCTGTATGAAAAATTAACCTTCTTTTTTGTTGTTCTTGGTAGTGGTGGTGGTTCTTTGTTTTGTTTTTTGGGGGGTTTTTATTTGTGATGGTTTTTTTTTTGTTTTGTTTTGTTTTTGAGGTTCAGGGGTGCTCTATGAGATCAGAGGATTCACTCTCAAGGCATGAACTCCAATATTAGGCTGTCTAGGTATTATGTGTCTAACAGTTGTTAGAACATTTTGGGGATTTTTTTTGTCAGTGTCTCCTGTGGGATTTTGCCAGTGACTAACTTGTTAAACCAGAATATCTATCACTCAGCCAAAAATTTCTTTGTGTTTCTCAGCTTTGAGAAGAGACCGAGGAAATGGATGAGCAAGTTTTACCTTTCCTCCCTGTTTTGACTTGAAGCAGTCTACTGTGAATATACTCTTCCTTCACACACAACTATGGGTTGTTTTTTGTTCCTTTCTAAAAAGTCCAAACCATTTCACTCACTGGAACAAAGGCATTTTTGGAAATACTTAAGTTGTTCGTGAAATGAAAATGTTGTTTGGGTAGTCCTGGAACAGAAAAATGCCAGCAAGCACCCTTTAGAGGAAAACTTCAACTCCAGCTGTATACAAGATTGTTTCCTTCAAGATTCTGGAAAGCAAAATTGATATGATAATACCAAACTATTGGGCCTACAAAAGTGAGGAGATTTTGTAAGGTGAATATTTTAGTATTCAGTACTGAGCTGACGTTCAGTCTCTTCTTTGGGTTTAGGTCCAAGTGATGTCCAGAGCAGCTAGAGTCTATGAAGCAAAATATTACAGAGCTAGGAGCATTTATTACCTGTAATTTAGTTTCAGACATGATGACTTTAAATTTGTATCTTGGAGCAAAAATTAAAACAAAAAGGTCTGTTTTTCATTTAATTTTGCATGATCTCTTTTTTATTAAAAAATTTTAAGGAACATTCATTTTCTGTGTATATATCATTTTGATGATGTATTTAGGTTTGGAGCAAGTGCCACAGCTAGCCTGGTACTTGAGTCAGTACAGCTTCTTACCTAGGAAGGTAAGATTTTTTCAGTTTTTCATGTATGTTGTAAGGCAATCCCTAGGCCATCCACAAGAACAGCAATTAAAAGAACATATCCAAAACCAGAGAAGGCCAAGAGCTTCTAAAGATATCTTTCAACCCTATGGCCATATTTATGACAGTCAGTTCCGATTCTGCAGCTGGAAAAGCACCAGATTTGTTGTGATGTAAAATATCCCAACATTCTACACTTCTAACTGGAGAGAAAAAAAAATTCTCTGAATAAGAGGTTGTGGTTAGCTGTACTGCTCCTAGGAGCATCTGGAAAGGAAGTTTACAGAGGAGGGGGTCACAAAGGCTTAATTCAACTAGCTCTAATCCTTTAACTTCTTAACCTAACGTGATCATATGTTTTGAGACAAAAATCTAGCTTTGCATTTGAAGGGTGACTTTTTTTCCTAGTAATATTTTGCTTTTCCCTGGGTCTAATTGTTTTCTTTCAACTAGATAAAGCAGATTTTATTTTAATAGGTTTATTGTCCTCCTGTCTCTGCGCCTCATCTTTCATTCCATGTAATATATGTTCTTCCGTGCTAATTGTATAAAGCAGGACTGAGTGATTGGCAATTGTATTCTTTTTATAAGAGAATATAGCAGAACAAATATATAGCAGAATATTCTAACCAACTAAAATAAATGAATGAGGGTAATGACATTTCAGAAGTTACATCACTTAACTTCTAGCTGGGTTTCTTATTTCCATGCTCTTGGATAAACTACCTGGGATGCATCCTGGTTAAAGACAATTGAAACTTAATGACAACTGCTGCTGATTTGCAGAAGTAGTGATTCTATTTAAACGGATATTTTTTCCGTTGATTTAGTGGTGCTCAGGTCTTTATCAGTTTCATTACTTACTGCAACAGAATTCACTATCATCCTACCTGTAGCTCATAAATGCAGTAACTTAATTCTTATGTTTCTGTCTGTGGTTGATATCTATCTTATTTTCCACCATAATGCAGTTAATCAATCTGTGCATAAAAACGCAGATGAATCAAGACTTTATCTAGTCTTCCATAACTTGTTTTCTTTATACAATTGTTTCAAGGGGTTGCTTTATCCCCCCCAACTGTTTTTGGAAGGGAAGGGCAGTGCAGGGACATTTGATCCACGTGTGGAAATTTTAACAACTTCGCGTGCTCACGGTATTTTTAAGGATGTGGTGCATCTCCTTGCTGCTGGTTTAGATGATTAAAAAAGAGCAGCAATATAGAGATGAATTCCTTTTGTGCTTTGCCTAAGCATCTGATGCAGATGCAAAATATTGTGGTCTCTTTAAAACTCCAAGTGAAATTATCAGCTTTGGTCAAGTTGAGATGTTCTTGAAGGTTTTTCATTAGAAGTACAAATGAGTTGCAAAGGTAAACATTGTTTGAATGTGAATGCTTTAAAATTTATCAGATGTAATAATATGTTGTAGTCTCTGTCTTTCAGTATGACAGTACTAAATACCTCAGCTTTATTTTTTTATGAGCTCCTTTATGTAGCATGTGAAAAACATTTGTGGTATAGGTTCAGCAAACTATTTGGGAAGAAGTATCCTAGATTAAGTCTTCTTAATATGGCTAAGGCAATAGGTCACACTAAGTTTTCCAATTGTTTAGTACTACCATAATATATAGTTGTGATGCGTACCTTTCTTGTGCTATAAAGATGCTTCCCTGTGATGAGATCACTGAGCTCAGACACATCACAGTTTCTGAGTCTTGTTCTTTTTGTGCAGAGGTCTAGTTGTAAAACTTGGCTTGTAAGGTCTTTTTTTGGTTAGCATAAGCTTTCAACGACAGACACTGAAATCCATCATCGATTTATTGGAATAAAACAAGAATAGCTGGCTTTAAATTTTGTGATAGAATGTTTTTCATCGAGGGACATATTGAATTGTCATAGTCAATCTGCTCTGTAGGTCTGATTTTCTGTAAAGTTGTGGTGGAATCCTGTCAGATTTTCTAGACATCTGCATGCTACAGTGCCCTGAGTTCTGGCTTAGCTGAGACGCCCGCCACTGGTACTGGCAAATACTGGCTCTGAGTCTTGTGATGGCTCCTTGACCACTTGGACTTTCAGAACTCTAGCTGTCAAACTAGCTTGCTTAAAAGCCCTTAAAAAGAAGATTTTGGGGTACCCATTTTTGATCCTAAACTGAGAAAAAATCAGGTGTTGGTGTATGGAAGTCTCATGGGTTGCCTCCTCCCAGTTCTGCTCAAAATGGAGACATAAAGTTAGTAAGTGCAACTGAATGTAGCAGTTGTAGAGATATAGGCAGAAAATATCAATATCTTTGTTGGTGAGCTTAAATGGAAGGGCAAATATGTAAATGAATGCTCTAAAGCTGTTTCTGATAGCAGCAGCTACAGAGAGGAAGACCCTGGACCTGCTAGCTGCAGGCAAGGTGTAAAGGATGTAATGATGGAAAAGAAGTGTGAAGGATTCCTTCAATCCTTTTTAGAAAATATTCACAAGAAGTGACTTAAATTATCAGCAAATAGCCTACAAAAGTTATTTAAAAGAAATTAAACTCCTTCTGAGTTTCAAAAACAAAGTGTCAAAACTCATGTCTGATTCTAAGACTTTAAAACATTGAGGGTTTTTTCCAGCTCAATTTAATGTTGAGAAAAGAAAGAACACTTCTGGCTGTAGTCCTGTATGCCAACCATCAGCCAGGAGTAAAGTTTTACAGCTGACTTATAAACCCATGAGAGATGGGTTTTCTAATGGAAATACTGACAGCCTCTTAACTTGAGCAACACTAGCAGGCGCCATTATAATAAATGAGACCAAGACACATGATACTGGCCCACGAGGTAATGAATGGCTAGAGTAAAATAAAATATAGACGCAATAGCCCACAGAGAGCATGACTCAATGGAGCAAACTTGTAATAAAGCACAAAGAATGTCTGTTTAGTAAAGAGCTGTGTGAAACTGCTTGTAAAATAAATCATGAACCAGTGCTAGAGCTAGCTCAGCTTTCTGTATGTTTCTTTTAAATGAGAGGTTTAAAAAACTCCCCTCGACTATAAAAAGCCATTTTTGGCAGTACAGAATCGCAATACATAATGAAATGTGAAGCAATGAAATGCAAAGTGCACCTATGCAAACAAGCTTTTAACATGCTTCTCAATAGAAATATAGCTGAGACAAGTTAAGACCGCACCTACTACTTAATTTTCTTTTTTAATTCAGTAACTTTGTTACTGGCTGTCCTTCTGATTCTAACCCGATTGTCTTTTCATTTGGAATGCTTGATTTCAGGCTTGTGATGTCATGTGTCAAAGCAGGCATCAAAATAGCTCTTATTCCTCAACTTCCTTGTTTATTTAAGCTTTCTTAAAGAAAAAACAAACAAAACCCCAAACTGTTGTCATGTTTCTTGTAGTGCTTACACTGATTTAGGAGGCTGCAGGTACAATACTTGTAGATAAACTGTTGTTTTTTGGTTTATGCACAGCTATGCCTGCTCATAGCTTATTATTGTTTATCCTATGCTCATGTCACTGAGGCAGAAAAGTAAGTTGCTTCAGATTCATAAGCCAAATGAATTAGACACTGCAGTGAATATATTCCCAACAACTCTTAACTCTGCAAATCTAGGAAGGGAACAGGCTTATGGCTGATATTAAACTAAGGTGCAAGCATATGCCCTGTCACTGTTACTTTAATCTTTACCTAACAGTTGGTGTTGGCAAGCCTTAATCCTACATTCCTTGAGCCAGGGGTAAAAATACTTGACAAATTAAAAACTTCTGTGACTTCAAAATTGGCACATAAGAAAGTCAAATTTAAGACTGACAACTTTGAAGGTGAAAGATGGCAGCACTACAACATCAAAGTTAACTTTTTTAGATGCTAATGGTGTAAAGCATGCAAGTAGAAAAGTCTTATCCAAATACACTTCTGTAATTTTCTGTTTCTGCTTTGTTGTGGTTTTTTTTCTTCATCCTAACAGGGGAATATTAGAAATGCTTTTCTAAGTTCCCGTGCTGCAAATCTTCTGGGCTTCTGCTTTGCAATGTTTGTATTTGTGTCAACTGTGGAGTAGCAATCCATTTAGTTTCAAGTTTTGTATGCTAGGGAAATACCACACACATCATCTCCATGTCATACTGCTGGAGCCTAAAGTGCTTCCCTTAAGTCATCTGCACTTTAATAATTACTGGAGAAAGTTATTTATATTCTAACCTTAAACAGTCTGCTGCTAAATTTTGCTGTAGTTTCAATACCTTGTCATCCTTGTAAGGCAAAATGCTTTGAGCTCAGAACTGTATTATTTTAATGTTAAAGTAGTGATAATTATTATTCTGCACATGAAACATAGCCAGTCATAATAAGCAGCTTTATGCGAACTTCGACAAACTCCCCTTGGAAATCTGGAGTAGCCATTCTGCTATTTGAAGCCCTAACAGCAAGAAGTAATCCAGGAAGAACCTATCTACCCTTGTCAGAATACTCTGGGCTCCAATAAATGAACTCTTGCAAATGGCACAGGGTGATCTTGAAGATATTCTTGCTGCTTTTCATTTTACTTTGAGATGTGGGTAGTTGGTATAAATGTTTTCTCAGCTGCTACAGTCAGATGAGGTTTATGCTGGAGGTATATTAAGTGTATAATTTCAGATGAAGTGCAGAATGTGTAAAGGGTCTTGGTCACCAGCTCCACTTAAGAGCTAGATTATAGACCATGAAGGATATTTCAGTGCTGAGTAGGTCAATACTGAATTTCTTTAAATGCAGACCATCCTTCTTCCAGAAAACCCAATTTCTCATGTAACTGAGTAAAAATAATTTGCAAATCATTATTTTTAATTTAAAAGAGCCTATTTGAATAAGCAGAAAACTTTTATGCCTCCCACTTTTAATAAAAGTGAATTGCTTATCTGCTATTTGGAATTTCTATCCTAGATTTATAACACTAACTTGCTGAATCTCAGTGCTTGATTTATAGAGAGGCTGTAGATGAGTGCCTGTATATTGCTGATTTAAACTAGATCTGTTATCTAAATCTTTACTGCCCATACAAAGAGCCAGGAATTAAATTTGGCACACTTGACACTTTTTATGAATATCAGTAAGAGAACTGAGATGAGCAGAAACAGTGGCTTTTTATCATTATTTATAGATTGTTACATTCAATGCCATTTGTATCTTACATGTATGTGGTCACTGGGAAATTTTATTAATAGCAGATCAAGTTCTATGCTCCTTACTTTGGAAATTATAAGGGATTTGCAGTGTTTGTATTTTACAAAGTCACAGTAGAATCAGAAGCTTAATTACTCATGCTGGGTTTCTTTTTTAATATTGCAAAAAAAAAGTGCTTTAATATATCATTTGAACTTTGCATGTTTTGTTCAGGCTATGAAAATGGAACGTGATTTCTAAAAAATTTTGCTCAGAGGAAGTGTTTAGAAATGTTTCCTTATAAATAGGAAAGGCTAATAGCCATGACTTCTGATTGAAAAATCAGACAATAGCACTGTGGAGAAAACATTCGTCCCCATTTTTGTCACCCCCACTTCAGTATCTACCTCTTTGAATGAATTCCTCTGAAGGTTATCATGGTTTGACTGCAGAGTCTGAAGTGTGGGAAGTCTACTAAAATCGCTTTTCTCTCCCTAAAAAGCATTTAAATTCAGGTTCAGAAAGGCCCCCTGAGTCAAGAATCACCTATTCCACCCCAGTGGGGGGGAAAAAAAGCAGCTTTATCTTTTATTTTTAAAGGACAGTCCAATTCTCTTAAAGCTGCCTTGCATCAGGGAACAAATGCCTGTCATCCTTTGCTAGGATAAAGCCAGAATTGAGAGAATTGCATAGGTCATGTCCATCATCTACATGTATTTGTGCTCTGAGTGAATGCCAATGAAAGAGGGGTAATTCTGTGATGTTGGTGAGAAAATTTACTGAGCAGTGTCTTTTCCATGCTTTCTCATTCTGTGAGAAGATGGATTTTTTTTTAATTTCTTTTACCTTTTGGAGACCGCTGGTTTAAAATTGTTGTGCTGGTCCTGTTGAGGCAGGTTTGTAGCCAGTCAGCTACTTATAGGTCTGCTCGTATGTGCTGCTCTCTTTCATGGCCTGCTCCCCTCACAGCTGTATGTATTTCAGCTCAAATTTGAATTTGGCTATGTAAAAATATGCCCTGAAGTGTAAGTATCACTGTTGGAAAGTGCAAATTCTATCTGCAACTGTATGAGAAATCTTTGAAGATATACTGTATCCACTCACAGCATTAATTCAGATATGTTCCTGTTGGTGAATGTTCAAATGGGGTAGGTTTATTTCTTGATTATTTTCCTAATTGAGCTATTTCTTAATCTTCCCTGCTTTCAGTCAGGAATCACTTTCATGGACAGGATGTGTAAGGTTTTGTATAAAGGCAGAGTACAGACTGATTTCCACTTCCAGGTACAGCCGCAAGTGTCTATTGCAAACCATGGTCAAAACTGCTTTACCATCATGGCACAGAGCACTTAGCCTGGATCTGAGTTTGGTCTTGTGTAGTATGTTTTATCTGGCAATGTGTCCTGAGCTTGAGCTACAGGATCTTTAGCCAAAGGGTTCAAAACTCTTTATAACTCTAGGGTCAAAGGACAGGCAGCATAGTAGGGTGCAGTAGACCTTGGTCTCTAAGTGGTGCATGCAATAGTAAATACATGGGTTAAGTCCCCTGCATGGAAGGCTAGTAGCTGATAAGTAGGAAAAAAATTCTGCCTAAACCAGGAGCAGCTGATGGACAGGTCAAGATCTCAGGTGCTACTCACACTGCGTGGCCATTGTCTAATTGCCAAAATACAGTGGTTAGTTATCCAGATGTGTTAGTCTTTACACCCTGAAATTGTTGGCCAAAAGTTAATTGAATTCACTTACTGTGTAAGTGTAATCTATCTTAAACTATGCTTCAGTGCACAGAATATAGCACTAATGGGTTGACATATACAGAGAAATTGATCGCATTTAAATTATATCTTTATTGATGATTTAAGTGGCCATGTTAAACAAGTTAATGTTTCAAGCGTCAACTGAATGTTAGCTGTACATTAGTTTTGAGTAACTGCAGAATACAGCAATCTTGGAGGGGTGGGAGAGGGAGGCAGCAAACATGCCTCCTTTCTGAAACTGATATCAAAACTGCTGAAATATTTGTGACTAACACGCTTACAACCAAACTTCTGAGAGACACAGTTTAAAGAGTAGTCCCTCTGAAGTTAAAATCAGAGCCATCGTCTGCTTCAAGTGGTGTCTGAAGCTCATGATCTCATTCTCACAGACTCTGTATGGGAAGAGAGCATATATACCCAAAGGTGGAGTATTGCTGACCTTCCTGATGGTGCATTAAGGGAGGCTGCATTTGTGTCTTTGCTGTGGATAAGGGTGCTTCTTTGTCTGTAGGCCCTGGGGGAGAATTTGCAGATCAAATATGTAACTATGTCAGGTGGGCAGGATGACGGTTAAAAATTAGAAATCACCTGAAATTAGATTTGTGCCTTTTTTTTTTCTTTATATTGGTCTTTAAAACAGCAGTAAAATCATTAACACCTGATTAAGACTTTTTTGACTGAAGCTCATCTCTACATTTGCAGTAAATTTATATGGTACATGTTTCATAATGATGAATGCAGGTAGTAAACTGAGGAGAGAGGTTTCTAATCATGGGTACCAACATCTTAAAAGAAAAGCAAATTCGCACTGGAGAATAGTTAATCAATTTTTTCAGTAAATATGGCCAGTCTGGTAATAAACATAGTGACAGACTGTGGATCAGTTTTAACAAAGAAACTCTGAGAATAATCCCAATTATGATTAAAAAAAATTATAAAATTAAAAACCTATCTGGGGCATTCTAGACCTAAGAAGCAGGTATTAAATATCATATGGAGTAAAACATGAAAATTCCCTTTCCACTTTGATATCATTCAGCCAGAGTTCAGTATTCAATACTTAAAGCAGCTTTGATCTATCAATAAAAAAAGTTAAACATGTTTGCACATATGTGACTTTCTTTCACAGAAAAAAAAAAACACTTGCTAGCATAAAAATGAGTAATTCCTAAGAATAAACTTCCTTTATGGTTACTCAATAAATGAAAAAACTCTTCAAAGAAAGGGGTCCAAAGCACAGAGGGGGAAATTCAAATGTCACCAAAACTGCTGTGATCCACAGAACAGCTGCGAAGATTATCAGCAATGCTGTATAAACTTGTATAATGGTAATAATGAGAAATGGTGAAGTGCTTGAATAATGGGAAATATTTCCACTTCTTAATTAGAGCAGGTTAATCTTTAAGAAATGATGTAACTGCAGACCCTCTTTCCACAAGAATGTTTTATTTAAACTATTCTTTAAGTAATTTTCAATTTCCTTTGAATACACTCTAGACTATCATATACCTTCAGTTTCCCTTCTTTGTAGACTCTCTTGAGGTTTTAAGTGTTGTGTTCTCCCATCTAGTAATTTTTCTCTTTAATGATCTTCCCTTTGCATGTGATGACCACATGATTTGTTTGTGGTTAACACTACCCTGCTTTCACTGTAGAGTTTCTGTATTAACTCCACTACATCATATATTTGATGTAGGATGTTTTTGTTTTGTTCTTGAGCACTCTACATATTTTTCTTTTATAAAATGTGGTCATTTTATTCCTGTTGTCACCTCAGTTTGTGACTTCAGTTCATGACTTTTATAGCTGTTTTGGTGCCTGTTCATCTTCACATACAATTATCAAGAACAAAGTGGCTATAGCTGTAGGTATAAATTCATAGTGGTTACTATTGTCAGCAGAGGGGAATCTTCATTATAGTTTCTAAACACTGTATATGGTGGTGGAATTATGTCAGTTTTCAGTAGCAGACTGATGACAGAAGTTTATTGTTGAAAATCTGAATGGGAAGACGACTTTAAGGTCTCTACCCATTGATTGCAACTCACATACTGGACCAACTATTTTGTCTTTGAAATGATGTGGAGTGCAGACTGAAAGCTGATAGGTCTGTAATTGTTCAGAATTTCCTTGCCATTTAATCTCTGCTTAAACAATCAACAAACCTGCATATAAACAAGAGCCAGTAGATTTTTCTTCTGTTGTGTATCTTGTAAGGAGTGTTCTTACTCCTTTCACAAGCCTTAACATTTCTTTATTATGTTATGTATGGCATGACATGGAAATGTGAGCCCTTCTACACTCAACAGTTGTGTTGGACTTCAGTAAGAGAAGCTATTCTGATAAATAAGGGACGAAGAGCAATTTTAAGAGTTTTGTTGGCATATGGTTAGTTTGAGTGCTTGTGGCCATAACTGGGCGGGGGAAAAGGGTTTGGAAGTCTCTTGGCCTTGGGTTTAGCTGGGAAAATTGTAGGTTCTTCAAATGACCACCTGTTTTGGTGATCCCAATATACAGGGTCTTGAAGTATCCTAGGGAAGCTTTTCTTCAACAGATTGAGAAAGGAAGTTGAGAGAACAAGAAAAAGGCTAGGATTAGCATTCAGGAGGTGTTTTCTACCTATGAAATGTTCTGCTTTAGAAAGTACCAAAACCAAGTGAATTTAACAAGCTTTGTTTTCTGCATTTGGTATCACTTTAGAAACTGAATTCACTGGGAAAGCAAATGATGGTTAGGCAGACAACAACTGGTCTGTGGTTTTGGGTACTAGTTGGCTGCATGTCCTTTTTCAAGACAGATCTAAAATTCAGAAGTAGTCAGACTCAGACTATACAAAAGATGGGATGTTGTGGCTAATATATACCAAAAGGAAACACTGACCTAGGCAGGACCATGTTAACTTCAGCTCTAAGAAACCAACAATGACACTTCTGCACTTTGAAAGTCTGAATAAAGTTTAATTTCTGGACTCTGATGGGGAAAAAAACAAGTTAAAGAAACTGCCCATTCTTCTCTCCTCTCACCCTTTTCTCAAATGACATTGCCGCATTACCAGAGAATGAACAGTCATGCATTATGCAGCACAATTATTCTATGGGAAGTGCTCATAGACATCTAAATTAATGGAATAAGTATGTCAGCTTCCAAATGTTAAACGCAGAGGAATTTGATACAATAACAACAGCTGGTTTCTTTAAGACTTATAAATAAATTCATTTTGAAAAATTAAAGATGCCTACATGCAGCATCTTTTGACCGAGTTGCAAAGAAAGAATCCCTGTCGCTTATACTCTAACATATTGCTTTTCATGCCATTCCCCAGAGTGCTGAAAGAATGCTGCAGATGTTCTCATTTAAGCATTCGGTGTCCTGTCAACTAGATGAGAAAAAGTCACTATGGAAAGTGGCAACCACTTTTCAGAATGAAGGCTATATTTTCTTCTCCATCGTTGCTAATTGTTGTGGGGTTTTTTTTTTTTTGTTTTGTTTTCTGGGGAATTTGTTTGTTTGTTTTTAATCTGGGTGTTGAACTTCTATAAACACCTTTTTTCACTTTCTGGAGAGCTTGAGTAAGAAATGTTTGCAACAAGATTATACCAATTTTAGATTTAATTCAAGATTTTATCTGAGTTATTTTTCAAGGCAGTGTTCAGGAATTAATATTGTAAAATGGTAAACTAATGCTAAAGGATTTATTTACAGGAATGAAAGACTAATGATTAATACCAATCAGTGAAAAAGAGCTAGGCACATCAACAGTGATTTCAATATAAACAGAACTGTTGAAGCATCTGGGATTTACTAGTATCACTTTTTGCTTCTGGCTTTTATGTTTCTAATATGAATTTCTTTTTTCCTTTTGCCCTGTAATTTTACAGGGTATGTTTCATTTTGCTGTTGTCCTGGTTTCAACCTTGGAATAGAGTTATTTTTCTTCCTGCTAGCTGCTACAGTGCTGTTTTTGCTTTAGTCTGGAAACAATGCTGATAACACACCAATGATTTGGTTGCTGTTCAGTAGCACCCTGATCAAGGACTCTTCAGTCTTATCCTCTGCCAGTGAGGAGGGGCACAAGAAGCTGAGAGGGAACAGAGACAGGACAGACCTGAACTAGCCAAAGGGATATTACATACCACAGTACATCACGCCCATTAGAGAAACTGGGGGGAGCTGGCTGGGAGCTACTGGTTGCTGCTCACAAGCTGAGTATTGGTTAGCATGTGGTGAGCAACTGTGTTATGCATCACTTATCTGTCTTGGGTTTTATTCTTCCCTCTCTTTCTGATTGTCCTCTCCATCCCATGGGGTATAGAGGGAAGTGAGCATAGTTGCCAACTCAGGCCAAAAAAGACAACTGTTTAAGAAAAATAATATGGGGAGGAAGGGAGAAGACTTGACTAGCAAATGGCATAATTTTAAACTTCTAACTGCTTGTCTGTACCGGTGAAAGGTAGATCTAAGTGTTAAAGTGTTTGTCTTAAACAGTTAATCGTGTTAAACCATACAGTCAGATTTGGGAAGTAAATTGAACTAATGTGTTCAGTAAATAGACAGAAAGTGTTAATATATTAACATATAAGCATATTCTGGGATTCTTACTATTTTATCAGGAATTATAATTGTATTGGCTGGAAGGCATTTGTCAGGTGATCATAAACCAGTTCAGAAAAGCAGGCAGGGGAAAGGATGGGATTTGAACCAGATGATCTTCTGAGAAACTCTTCTGATCTCAGCTGGAGAGAAGTGCCCTTCACTGTATGGATCTATGTATGAAAGATCAGATTTGTACTGTAAAACCATGCTTCCGGGGAAACAGCCTGATAACTGCTCCTCACTTAAACAGAGGCAAAAGCCTTCCCTTGCTCTAGAGGGAAGAAGAATTTTCACAACTGTCTCTTGTATCTGGCTGGTAACTAGAGTTTACAAAATAGATGACCATTCTGAGACAGGGAGAAGAATGAGAAATGTTTTTGCAAATACATTTATTTATATATTTGGACACAGAAAGTTGATGACTACACTTGTATACTAACGAATTACTTCTGTGTGTGACTGATAGGTGCCTAAAATTGCATTGTGCAGATCTTGGGCCGTAGATGGGATTTAAATGTGATAGCCATTTCTAGACACATGTAGGGCTACCTTAAGTGTCTTGTTTACAGTTACTATCAGTTCTGTTAACAATTACCTGTTTGTCCCCATTTTGTACTTCTACCTTGATGTGATTACTTGTAATCTGATTACTTGGAAGATCTACATGGTTTAAATTTGTTGTCCACAGCAGGCTCTAGTTAAATAGCCTGGAAAAAATACGTTGTTTCCTCAAAGTGAGGAAGTTTTCGTATCCAGAGAAAGTCACAATAGTAAAGAATATGGGGAAACTTCCTGCTTAGGGTCAATCTCATTACCTAGAAATCAAAAAAAGAAAAAACCCAAATATCCTCTTCCTTCCTTCTTCCTGCTACAAAATTTGAAGGATAGTATCATAAGATTTGCAACATGAACCATGAAGTTCTTGTATGTTCCTTTTCCTTAGAAAGGAAAAATTTCCAAGCCCACAACTCTCCAGAATGTGATGAGTCATGAATACAGTTTCTTTTAAGCCACCTCAGGGCAGTACGACAAAATATCTCTCTAGTACAGAGCTGTGGCACAATACTAAAATCCAACTCAAAGAATGTTGGAAAGGGCTGATAGGAGTGAACAGAAATGGTACAATTAAAGATATATCTCTGATTCTAACCATGTCAAATGATTATGTTGTGATGTTAAAAACACCTTGCAGATAGTATGGGCAATTGTGTGGAAAAGACGATTGCACAGTGTAGAGCAGAGGTAGGATTCGATCTCTCCCAAGTGTTGATCAATCTTCCACCTCATTGCTCACTCGTAAATTTACTTATTCAATGCAAAATCAATGATGATCATAATAAAGCACCATTACTAATACAGTTACATTAGAGACTGATTAAGTTCACTATTGCAGCTAAAAATCCATAGTGAAGGCAAGAATTGGTTTATTTGGAATTAGCATAAGGGATTTCAGTTGTACATTCTCAAAACTCTCTTAAAGCATTGAAAGCAATTACTTTATGCTAGCTTCAAACCAGGAACATTTTACAAATGAATTAAAAATGTAAATGATAATATTGCTGTGCTGCCAGTGAGAGCTTCAAGCTTTCAGAAGAAAATAATAAACCTATCTCATAAATAACTTAATGGCACTTCAACATAGAGCAGGCAACTATATAAATAAAATAGATCAAGCATGTGCTGCGTTGCATTACTTAGTGTTTATTGCAGTTATTTCTGTGAAATGATATAAAACAGCGTAAAATTCAGA
Source organism: Neopsephotus bourkii (assembly GCF_033783945.1). NCBI lineage: Eukaryota > Metazoa > Chordata > Aves > Psittaciformes > Psittacidae > Neopsephotus > Neopsephotus bourkii. The sequence continues at coordinate 221,816 of NW_026902000.1, forward strand.
ACGTGGTCTTGAACTCTGTTCCAAAGCTTTCTCTAGTAGACGAATGACACCTTTACTCAACACAGATTTTAAAATGATCTAAAACTCTGGAGGCCTTTGTACAGAGGACCTCCAGGGTGAGTACACAAATCTGAAACAATAATGAGCTCTCTACAAGGTTGGCTGCAGGAACTTATATGTCATTCTGACATGCTGAAAGAAATCTACTGGAAATCTTGGTGGCAAGAACATGAAATGGACTTGTTGAGATTTAAGATATCCAAAAGGAGATAAACATGAGGACATTCCATTAATCAGCGTGACAATAGGAAAATCCAGACCAGGGGAAAGTATACAGCTGTCTAGCTAGAGCATGTCTCATTACTATTTTTCCCATATACATTCTAGTGCTATAGTGTTTCTATATAGAGTAGGTCTCACAAAACTTATGTGTAAGACTGGCTGTTACACTACATAGTAATTTACTTTTACAATCTGATTACGTTCTTTGAGTGTACCTGATCCTCTGAGCTTTGGTCCCCCCACATCCCCAACCCCCCCCCAGCCTTTCAACCGGGACCGGAATCAGCAGGACATGGTACATAGGGAACAGGGAAAAGCAAGTGGGCACATATATGTGGCAGATTATTCCTAACTACCTATGCATCTTATCAATGGGAGTTTTCCTGTCATTTTACTTGGTAAAGCAAAACTTTTCTCTGCGTGCCCATTACTCTGAGGTCCTGGACTTAGCTGGAGTTTGCACAACCATTTGTTCAGGTGGACACAATATGTTTGGACAGGTAGGTGAAATACCATTGACATCAACAAAATTTACACATTGACTTTAGCACCAGCCTGTGTGATGTATACTATTCTCGATCACCTCCTTGCTACAGTATGGCTTTTATCTTCCTAGTATTTGCCAAAAAACTTGTAAGCAAACTGTGGGTGTCTTGAAGAACTCGAGTTTTCAGTTTTAAATCAAACTGTTCAAACCATGAAGAGAGTTACAACAAATAACTTGCAATAGTCTATTTGGATCAAGGAGCAAAGTCAACATCTATGATGCAGAAAACATGTCAGGCTGCAGTGCACTCCTTCTTCTTTCTCTGCTCCATGCCCCAGGGCCTGAAGAAGTCTGTTTGTGGTGGCTGGGACCTTCTGCAGGAAAACTGCAGGTGGACTGGGCTCTTGCTTCCTGAGTGACAGAGGAGGTCATGAGCTTGACCTCTCCACTTTTAAACTTCTTGTGCTGGTCTCAGTTTACTGGCTGTGTTTCTGAGTAGCTGTGCAAATAAGACCGAGAGTAGGATTTAAAATGGCCCTAAAAGGGCAGAGCATGCAGTTTGTACATCACAACTGAGTCTTTTTTTAATAACCTTAAAATCAGATAAGTTGAAAAGTTAACTGCTAAGTTCCCTCCTCAGAAAAAGGACTTAAATTAGCTGTCAGGATAAAAATTTTCTAGCAAGAAAGTATAGAAAGGAAGGGATTATCGTTTACTCATCTTTCCACCTGCACATCTCTCAGCACGTCCCTTCCATCTCCAGTATTCTCCCCCTTACTACCAAGTGTCCAAAGTTCAACATTTATTCCTATCATAGACAGCCTTCTCTGGTGTCAAGTTTTCATGGTCATAGGAATCCAAATCTCTAACTTGAATTCCTTGGCATCACAGTGATGTTCTATCTTCTGCTTTTGGCACAAGTTGCTGTAATCAGATAAGAAAGAAGGGGTAAAGTCAAGGAGACAGGAAAAAAATGTATAGAGAACAAGAAATTAGGCTGCAACTGTACATCTAAAAAAGAGGTAAGCAGTGCCAGCACAACTTTGTTCTTCTGTAAGAAAACTAAAGTTTCGAAAGTATTGCTATTCTGAAAAATGGAACGAAAAGCTGCCCATTCCCTTTAATGTCTTCTAAAATCCTGTGTTGAAAAGCTCTACTGTTCCTCAAGGGTCAAAATGGCATAATTTTTTTTTAATGCTTGTTTTGTCCCATAAACAGGTTAGTCTGGAAGAAGCAGCTGAAGAAAATACACCAGTGAGGTGATAACTGACAATAGGGAGCAGTACTCCTTAGAGACACTGCAGATGAGGATCTGTGTGTCTGTCTAATCAAAACTGCTGTTTTCCATTGGAAGCATGGTAGAACATCTGTGGTGACTGCTGTGGTTTGGAGATTTTTCACAGTTGATCCAGAGCATATCAGCTAAAAATCTGTGACCACATTGTATAAGACAATTTAGGGTACCATGTGTCCCAAATAGAGCATGAAAGCAGCTCTTATGGAGCAAACACTAGCTTGTCTTTTGTAGAACAAAGTGTATTTAAAAGACTAGCTCATCTCTTTTCTAAGTGAATCCACAAACATAGAATAAAAAAACCTGTCCTATTGTGTGTCAAGAGTCAGTGCAGAATGTCTTTGATACAGAAGGAATCAATATATGAATTTTCTCTGCATACCTTAAAACATAGGTACTTTGTTTTTCTCAGCAAAATACATACTGGAAATCTTAATCTGGTACTTTCAATAAAGGAAGGTGAGTGGTTTTCTCCAGATTATTTGACCTTTAATAATGACAAGAGTCATTCTCATGAAAGACAACCTGAGCCCTCTCAAATGTTTGAAATAATGAGGTTTTTGTAAAATTTCCCTATTTTGACATAAATGATCACAGTTCATTTACTGTGAAATAGGCTCATCAGCCATTATAAGTAACATAGATTTTTGTTATGCATATGTGTGGTTTGTACTTGGTCTTTCAGAATTCAGTGCTGTGTTACCACTTGATTTATTTTTTTTCTAGCCCAATCCCTAGAAATAAATCACTTGAAATGACATTTATCTTTACTTCTAATACGTAGCTTTTTTCTTGCCCTGCAGTTATAGGCCTATTCTTACAGCAAATTAGCAAATTTTGCTTATTTTGCCAGAGCTCCTTCTACCCTATGTGAACTTGTAGTCATGAATCAGCTTTTATTCCAAGGGATTGAAATGATTTTAGGCTATGAGAAAACTGTGCAATGATAACTTAATCATCTATTACATAATTGTAGTGTATAAATAAAATATTTTCACAACTGATGTTTGTTAATTTCAGTTTATGGCTAAACAATATGAACTTGCATTAGCAATGGAAAGTTTGGTACTTTGTATTCTCCACCTCAGAGAAATAGGTTTTTAGAAGAGTATCAGCTAGTTAATCATTTATAGCTAGAAATTTGGGAAAGGAATATGAACTAAGAGCAAGGGGAATTCTCAAGGAAATGGTTATACAGCAAGAACAAATAAAACCATATTATTTTGTGAATTCTGGATTCCTCTTTTTGTGAAATGTGGAGTACTTAATGAATGTTATTTACTACATAACCACTTGAGAAGCAGTGGAGATGTGCCAGAGTCGTCTTTCTATTTGAGTATCAGTGTGCCGCATACTTCGTGGTTCATGAGCTTTATTTCAGCACAGTCCTTATTTGACTTACCGAAGACCAAAAAATATCCAACCTAAGCCTCAAAAAAAAAATAAAAATGCTACATGATCTTTTTTTGACTCTCTTGGAAAAGAAAGACTAAAGTAAATACATTTTGTGACAAAGGGAATTTGATTTGAAGGTTCCTCTGTGAAAGACTGCAGTAAAGCAAGTTCAGTGCCAAAAATGACATTAATGAAGTGGTAAGGTTGGCTTGTAGTGTATTGAGCTTTCCCAGAATGGCAATGTGTTGGGAGTTTTAGCAAATTTTTGTTTGTTTGTTTGTTTGTTAAAAAAGCCCCCCAGCTTTTCAGAGAAACAGAAGCAGGGGATGAAGAAACTAACCAGCTTTGCCCTTGTGTTAATGCATCATCCTGTACTTCACAGCAGAAGCACTTGCCTGTGTTCTTGTGTGTGGTGCATCTGACTTCTATTGATTATGGTGAGATGATTATGAACGCAATCTTTTTAGGAAGTGGAAGTTTTGATTTTTGGTTAAGCTGTACATTGGCATGTCAGTGTAATGTTGATGATGCAGGGCTGAACTGCTAAGTCTTCATGGCACAGAGCTGTGTTCAGTAACTGGGAGACAATGGTTCAGATTCCAGGAGCTATACTATTAGTTTAACAAGACACGACCTCCAGGCTAATTATCATGCTTCAATTTTAAGTCTTTCATCAGTGAACTTGACATTTTTAATTCTCAATAAAAGAAATGTTTTTAACGCTTAATGAGGCTGATGAAGTTGACATGTATGCATATGCTTATGATGTTCTGCAGCTCATTAAAAATACAAAATATTATGTGATTCCTAAGTGCTTCTCCATAATCCTACATAGTTTGAAGAGGCACAGAGAATAAATAAAGTATATTTTGAAATATTTATAGGTTATAGTGACTGACAGGAGAAGCAGAGAATTCTCTATAGCCAAAAGAACCGGACAGTTTTATTACATGGTAAATACAGTAGCTAGAAGCATGTCAGAGAAGACTGATCTGCTTCCAGTCTTCTTCCATAAAATACAACCGCCTCTACCCAGGACAAGGTTATCTTATCACAGTATCACAGTATGTTAGAGATTGGAAGGGACCTCAAAAGATCATCTAGTCCAATCCCCCTGCCGGAGCAGGAACACCTAGATAAGGTTACACAGGAACGTCTCCAGGCGGGTCTTGAATGTCTCCAAAGAAGGAGATTCCACAACCCCCCTGGGCAGCCTGTTCCAGTGTTCCGTCACCCTCACTGAGAAGAAGTTTCTTCTCAGGTTTAAGTGGAACCTCTTGTGCTCCAATTTGTACCCATTACCCCTTGTCCTTTCATTGTTTGCCACTGAGAAGAGCCTGGCTCCATCCTCGTGACACTCCCCCTTTATATATTTATATACACTAATAAGGTCACCCCTTAATCTCCTCTTCTCCAAACTATAGAGACCCAGCTCCCTCAGTCTTTCCTCATAAGGGAGATGCTCCACTCCCTTAATCATCTTAGTTGCCCTGCGCTGGACTCTCTCCAGCAGGTCCCTGTCCTTCTTAAACTGAGGGGCCCAGAACTGGACACAATATTCCAGATGAGGTCTCACCAGGGCAGAGTAGAGGGGAAGGAGGACCTCTCTCGACCTACTAACCACCCCCCTTCTAATACACCCCAGGATGCCATTGGCCTTCTTGGCCACAAGGGCACAGTGTCGGCTCATGGTCACCCTGTCATCCACCAGGACCCCCAGGTCCCTCTCCCCTACACTGCTCTCTAACAGGTATATATCTATATATCTATACTGGAACCTGGGGTTATCTTATAGCTGATTGCTTGTTTCTAGTTTGTTAAACTGGGTGCTCTGCAAGCTATGACTGCATGCGTAAAGTTGCTGCTTCCTTTCTGGAGTTTTCTTTAGCTTCTGGTGCAATTTGCAAGCTTGCTGAACTATTCACTGGTCCTGGGCCTGTCTCCGCTATCTCTTGCCCATTGTACCTCCCACCTGGCTCTAGCCAGGTGTCCCCATCTCTACTCACATAGCATTTAGTGTGTTTCTTCTTATGGATAGAAATTAGGAAGAATGAGTCAGAGCTTATGCCTCTGTCTTTAACATAAGAAGTGTACTAATGCACTAGAGTTCATGGAAAGAGGATGGAAAACCTGTATGTACCTCCCAGTCAGATTTCTGTGAACGCCCAAAAATCTAGCAAATGATATCTGTCTAAACCACTATGTTTTATTTCAGTTCGAAACCAGTGCATGGACAGTTAGCCTCAGGGTGCATTCTTCTTCCTTGTTCCTATCACATCTATTAGAGCCCTTTTCCCGCAGGGAAATTGTCTTAACTATGTGTTTTGTGGTTTGAGAGTTACCTGGCATTTCTCCTGTATATGAGCAGGACCCGGCTTATGGGACAGATTCATACCTGATAAGTGCTGATCCTCCCAGATTCAGGTTTATTTAGTTATTTATCTAGGGGTTATACCAGAGGGATTAGTGCCCAGATGAGCCTGCATTTTGTGAGCAGAGATGGGCTACAAGAACCATGATGAAATCCAGGGCTGACCTGATCAACATGAGTATTTAGATATTCAGCTCCTCCAGGATAGGTTTCTCAAATGGAAACTGAGCAGGGGCTCTGCTGTGACATTCAAACTTCCTGCAGTCTCAAGCTAATAGAAACTTTTATATGTCTGTATATGTCTTCAGGTGTGGCCAGTACATGGTCTGGGAATCAGATGACCTGAAGCACCTTGCAATGCTGATTCTTCCTGATCTGTGCCCATGGAAGTTGTTGCACAAGAAAAATGAGTTTAGTGCTGTCTGATGCATCATAGATGATGCAGATTGAACTTGCAAATTAATTTATATATGTTCACCCATTCTATGCGCTTTGGGGGAGAGAGGTCCTTTCCATATTCAGGGCCAAAAGCAAGGAAGATGATTTATCTTAAATTATTATTTGGAGGGTGTTATAAAAACTAGATTAATTTATTTGGGTGTGGTATAAATGACTAATGTAGCTACCAGTATTGTAATCTGGGAGAGTTGGTCAACATGCATCATTGCTAGATTAATTTGAGCGTGGAAAGTTGTACTTAAAATGGTTTAGGAAGGACAACTGTGGCAGACCCACATCTGGACACTGTTTTTCACATGCCATGTCTACACAAGAACAGCACTTTTATCTTGTGTTGAGAAGGTCAAGAACTTTCAAGGGGTTCTGTCAGGACTTAGAGGATTTCCATGGCATACCAGTCCCGCTGATAATGCAATAACCTATGTTTTCAGTTGTGTGAAGCTGATTATGAATTAAAAAGACTGTTGTCTTAGTTGTATTTGAGAAATCTGATTTTCCAAGGAAATAATCTTCAACTTATTTGTAATAGTGCTGTTTTGTTAAGAGACGTGTGACCTTTCCTTCAAATAGAAATAAGGTAAATGCTTCACTAGTCTTAAAATAAAAAGGTGAGTGTACATATTTATTTCAATCTGAAAACATTCATGAAAATGTTATTGCTGTAAGACCTTGACAATAATTGCAGTATTTTAAAATTTCTAGCCTTTCTATTTAATATTGCTGCCTTTATTTCTCTGATCCCTGCAGAATTTCATTACATTGACATATTTTAACCTAATGAAATGAAAATTTAAGCACTGCTTGTCATTTGTTGGGGGAAGAAAAACACCTTGAAGTACTTCAGCATACCAGTAAACAAAAAGGCACAGCGCGGATTACAGTACATGTGCGTAGAAGAAATGCTTTTTTCAAATGTAGAGTTCATTTTAAGAGGACCTGGTTTTCTTCTGTACAACTCTGTTGCCAACAGACACATCAAGTAGGATGCTATTGTTGTCTTTCATGTTTGCCTTGCTACTCTTGTCACAGGCAATCCTGAATGTGTATAGTGTTTCTGAAAGCTTTATCAGCCTTCTAGCACAACAGCTGAGCTAGCACACTTCTCAAAGAGTGCTGAGTGGCTAATGTTTGGAAATCGCGACATCCTGGGTTCAGGCAAAGCTACTCCCTGAGCTGGATCTGTGTGCACTTAACTGTCTGTAGGTGGCAGTGGGCATTCGCTATGCAACAGCATTTCCAACATGGGGTCACAAAGTGAGAAATTACTTGCTGATTCCTGTTTTCGGAGCTTTTCTTTCTCCGTGGTGTTTTATTTTTTTAAATGAAATTCTGTAAGGCTTTAAAGATTGGATCTCTTTGTAAGTGTTGTTGACCTTTTAGCAACAAAACCTTTACTGATTTCTTCTCATTCCAAATGCTGATGTTTCCTATCCATTCTCTAAGATGGCATTCATCTAAATATAGCAGGCATGTATTTTAAAACACTATTTTTTAATATTATTAAAACTGATAGAACATGCTAATTTTTTTATTCCTTTTCCCCCTTGAAGTATTTCTTTCTGCTGTTCAGCTAGCCTTTGAAATTGAAGGCTGTGTGGATGTCTGTTTAAAAGGTACCCTTTAAAGTCAAAAGAGTTGCTGCTGTTTCACTGGGAATCTGAAGCCCTAGGAAAAAAAATAAAGTATGTGGCAAAACAGCAGTATGGCTATTCCCTGGACAGGTGAAGGTAGGAGTGCTCTCAGGGTGTGTGTGGTTGGAAGATGCTGTCGATGGAAGGTCAGCCTGGCCTGCAGAGATGTAGTAGCCTGTGGCAGGAAGCAAAAGAAAACTTCTAGGTCTATTCAAGTATTAAGTCAGATGGGAGGACAGATTGTGAGGCAACTAAAATAAGAATCTGAGGGCTAGTCTCAGACTACACCCTGCTAGTACCAGGAACAAGCTTGACTCAGGCTGACATCGCCAGCCTGAATAATTTTATGCTAAGACTCCCTAACTCACTTAATAGCATCTTTCTGTTATGACTTCTTCTGAGCCTAGTAGGTGCATCTATATATTACAGGTCTATAGATTTGCGTTCAGTAACAGTTCTTCAGTTTCATACTGAGAAAGTAATGTTTAACAATTCCCAGTGGAAAGCTGGAATGGGGGTGGAAGTAGAAATTCAAGATGTTGGTGCATATTTAGTCTCTTTCATCTTCAATGGGAAATATGATGGAGACTGTGTTATTTCTGTCATGTTAAGAAGGCTAATCTAGCTTTTTTTCATTTGTATGTTTTCTCCTACTTTATGCATTACTTTAGGCTCCAGACAGGACATTACTAATTTTCAGTTCTGTTTTTTGGAGTGATTTAAATTACTTTCTAAAATGAGTGTAAATGAAGTTACAATGAAATGGAAAAGCCTGCAGGAAAGCCATGTGGTCTTCTTGTATATCATCTATGCCAACACCACAAAAAAGGGGATTATCACTTTCTCCCACCTCCTTCCTGAGAGGAAGCTTTTTGCATGTCATGCATACTTGCATACTATGCAGTGTTGCAAATGCGGTATGCATAGGAATAACTCTGTTGTTTTTCTTAGCAACTACAGAGATTGTCAGCATCAGTTCAGAAAACCCCATAAAATCTCTTAAATTTAGGAGCCCTAGGGTTTTTTTATTTTAAGGTACAATAGTGGTGCCAGTACAAATGGCTGGCCAGAAGAGTGCTAAATGGGAAACGTATTGGTGTTTACTTTTTCTTTTTCCTGGGACTTTAAATGTGAGCAGTCAATATCATAGAAACGTCATAGAATGTATCGGCTTGGAAGGGACCTTAAAGATCATGCAGTTCCAACCCCATGCCATCGGCAGGGACACCTTCCACTAGACCAGGTTTCTCCAAGCCCTGTCCAGCCTGGCTTTGAACACTGCCAGGGATGGGACAGGCACAGCTGCTCTGGGCAACCTCTGCCAGTGTCTCACCACCCTCACAGGCAAGAACTTCATCCTAATATCTAACCTAATTCTCTTCTCTTTCAGTTTAAAGCCATTCCCCCTTTCCTGTCCCTACATGTCCTTGTAAATGTTTAAAATAGAAAAATAAATGGAAAATAAAAGACAGGAACTTGGAGCTGGTTCTGTCCCTGCTGGGGACATTGTTTGTGTATTAATTCACTGTGGTGCTGAGGAGTAGGTGCACAAGCAGCTGCTGAACATGGCACACAGAGGAAGCTTGTGTCTGCCTTCATATCTCTAGGTGGTCCAGACCCTAAAGATTTAGCCATGCACTGACATTAAGGCAGCTGTCTATGGAAAGGTTTGATCCCTAATCCACACTGAGTTTGGAGTGTCACAGCAGCTGGTGACATCTCTGAGGGTGATCCTACTTAAGCAGGAGGTGGATTGAAACCTTTTTGCAAACTTCTATTTCCATTTACTATAAAGATCTTCTACTAAATGCTGATGAAGATGTCTCCAATTAGGTGAGACAAATGCTACCTTCAACTTCTATGGATATATGCTATTTTGTGCCTGCATTTCTGTTCCTCTCCTGTAAAAGCATTTTCTGTCTGAAGCATAAGGATGTTGAACTGTGAAAAGTCCTTTATGTTGGAGGAAGGGAACATACTGGGGGATGAGGAAGTTGAATTTAGGCACTCTGAGGTCACTCTGGGAACTTTATCAGGTAATCAGTGAATCCAGAGCGATGGAAGTACAGATGCAGAGCAAAACCACTGAAAAACGAAAAACATACATGGGAGAAAAGTGCATGTAAAGAGCATTTCCAATATGCTATTAGTGAATGAGCACAGAAGGAAATATCTTTCATATGAGTGAAGAGTGGAAGTAGCAGAGTCAATAATTCCAAGCCTGGGAAAACAATCTGATATCCAAGAATTCAGATGAAATTTTGTGCCTCTTGGAGTCAGTTTTGGCCATAGGATCTCTGTGGAAGTTGGTTTTCTCTCTCTACTCTGTATGTTTGTTATATGTTACTAAAGACCTACATTCCTTCAAAAAGAAGTCATTTTATAACAGATGTATGCTTAATTCTCAATAAATTGTATCCTAGCTTTATAAGGTAAGCTGGTAAATGGGAACCAGGCCATGAGAACAATATTTAAGGACATTACCTGTGTGGCTGCTTTGGCTTTGATTCTGCAAGCTATTTATTTCATACCTAATCTGGAGCAGATAGGCTCTTCTGCTGAAGTCATTGTTTGCTGACCTGAAGCTTTCCATGAAGCTAGTATTGGATGAAATATTTGACATGAAGTTAGGAGAGTGATAAATTGAATTATGCAAAATAAAATGTTGGTTTTGGTCATGTTAGAACCATTCTATGGTTTGGGTTGGAAGGGGCTTTCAAAGGTCATCAAGTCCAACCCTCCCCTGCAATGAGTGGGAACGTGTAATTCTGCCTGGGGAAACCCCTGTGGTTGTGGAACCCCTGTGTGCCCTGGGGTGGCTCCCTCAACTGGGAGAAGGGGTATTTTCTTTGCCTCCTTTGGAATAACACCCATCCAGGTGTAATGTCTGTAATTGTTTCTGTGACGGTTTCCTTCTGGAGAAGAACATGATGTGAAAGACTGCTTCAGTTAATTTATTTAGTTAGTTAGTTAGTTAGTGGAGAGAGAGCAGAAAAACATTACATTATTTCCTTGGTGTTTTTTCTTCTTAATATTAATTCCTACTATAATTTTTTTCCTACAAAATGTCAGTGAGAAGAAACTTGGAAAATAGTTACACAAGTAAGAAACTATGTTTTGAGTGGTTTGGATTGGAAGAGACCCCCTATCACAGGCAGGGATATCTTCCACTAGACCAAGTTGCTCAAAGCCCCATCCAACCTGGCAATTAATATTAAGAATATTAAGTCACAATAACTAAGGTGCGATGTGCTGTGGTTATGTGTACAGCACACCAATCAGTGTAGTGTAATGCAGCACACATGCAGTAAGGAGAGCAGGTTAACTGCTGGGCTGATCTCTGACTCAAATGGGTAATATAGTTACAGATCTCAGACCTGCTCTGTTCCTCTTGAAAGGTAACGGTGACATTTTCTTGGTAATGCAAGTTGCTTTTTTGATTGCAAGACTTGACTGCGAAAGCGAAGGGATGACTCTGAACTATCTAAAGGTTAATTAAAAGAAGATTGTCAAATAAAGGCCAGGTCTTCCCTCCTTGTTCATGCAGAAGCCCACTGAAGGTTATTTGCATTTTAAGACTGTAGGACTGAACAATGCAGGCGCTGTTAAAGCAGAGAGCTTTGAGCTCATTTTGGTTGTGGTCTTTAATCTTTTAGCTTCATTTAATAGCTGCTGTTTGTATGTAATTGTTGACGAAGTTCAAATAGCTGGGTATAATCTAAGACCAAAAAGACTCAAAGTTATTGAGCCCTAATTCTTATAGGTGGTGTTTCTGTAAAATAAGGACACTGGACAAGAATGTGGGTGTTATACATCAGGTTCATTTTACGTGATGAACAAGTTTGATGGGTTTTTATGGCAGGCACAACTCTTCTGTTTCCTGTGTTTCACTTAACTTTTCTGACCAGAACCATTTTTTAGATTAAGCAAGCATATTATAGGCTGGTAGCATTTTCATTGGCTACTATGGGTTTCTGGTCCCTGAGGAGGTAGCTATACAATGGGACTGTGGAATGCTTTTGTCTCCTGGCTCCACTGGTAAGAAAGGATCTGTGGTGAACTGGCAGCTTACTTGGACTGGGTTATCCTGGTCATAGGTCTAGATGCATGACACAATCTGCACTTTCTTCTGTGGGTGTAGCAGTCAAAGTAATGACCTATGAGGCTTACACTGCATGTGAATGTTTGAAGATCATGACCATGGTGTTCTTACGATTCTGCAGTGCACAAGGACAGAGATTTGGGGTTTTGATAATTTGTCTACTATAAATTAATATAAAACTGCTACTAATAAAAGCATTATATATACATAAATAGATATTTATATATGTACATGCACAAAAACATTTCAAGTCACTAAAAAATTACCACTAGGAAAGCAAGTAAACATAACAGTAAAGCAGATATGCCTATTACAAGTTGTTACAACATTCTAATTTTGGCAGCAAGTATTTACTGGTAAACATATACTTGTGTACAGCGATAAGTATATTTCTGAGATACTAATGGTAAAAAACCTCCAGAACCGCTCACAGGAATGGGGCTAATCGGTGATTGAAAAGTCTCACTTAAAAATTATCTATCACAGGCTGGAGTCAGCCATGTGTCCCTGGCAAGGGTCTGGTTGGGCTGGGAGATCTTGTGCAGAGAGACTCTTGCACAGAATTTGATGCTGGGTAAGTAGCTAACCACTTTGCATGCCTTTTCATTGTACGTAAATGCTTGTAGGACATCAGTTCCTAGAACAGTTACTCGCTTCTGCTTTCCTGGCAGGCAAGGTCGTCCTCACAGTTTTTGCTCTGCATCCATCAAAGTTCCTTTGTCCTGCCAACTACCCCCGATCAAAGAGGCTTATGGTGAGCTTATAAAGGGTGTCTCGCTGTCAGTGTGTTTACCAGGTTGCCTTTGTGGCAGCTTCATTGCTGGGCATAGATTATGATGCTAATACTTGCAGAAGTTCATAAAACCCTAAGACTTAAGAAGATGAACCCTAAGACTTAAGAAGATGACATAAAATGCTCAAGAAAGGTACTTCTCAAACTACTTATTTTTAATGTTTTTTTATTTTTAGCTCTTCATGAAGTAAACAGTCACAAAAACAAGAGAAGTAGTTCAACTACACTGTTACAAATGTACATTGTGTTCATTTCCATAGGTATGGTATTGATGGTTCACTGGTTTAAATGTTTATGGCTCAGTTCACAAACCTTAAGAATATAAAATTGATTGTTTCTTAATGTACTACGGAGCTTGTGATTTGAGATCCCTGGGGTTAGCGTCTGATATCAAAAATTGTGTATATTTAATGTTTTCATAGTTAATGCATTTCAACCAGTATCTATAATCCATTGTATAGAAACAGCAATAAATCTTATTTGCTTAGCCTAAAAATCATATTGCTATTGGAGAGCTACAAAGTGGTGTTTGAGCTTGTTACGCTTTTACAGTAAATCTGCCAACCTGGAGAGAGAACCTAAACATCAACTTTTGGTGCTTGTGTGAAAACACCGAGAAGACTTGTTTTTCAATACTCGCATGATGAAAGAAACAAGCAACTAACAAGTTAAGATCATAAATTGTTATTTAATTAGTTTTTCCATGTTCAGTGACGAGTGAATTTTGCATGTGATGGTAGGAGGCAAAATTAGACCATCCATTTACCTGGAAGCTGTGGATGAGTCCTCATTTCTTTGTAGTCTGAGTTTAGTAGAAGAGGCAATTAAGCAAATATGACTTGTAATTTTGTGGTAACTAAGTTTTTCAAAGTGCCAAAAATATTTAGGTGGCCAGCTGTTAAAGCTGATGGAAGTACATCAGCACAAGTAAAGTATCTTCCCATGAAATGTATACTATTAAATTATTTTTGTTCAGAGTTTGAGAAGCTTCTGAAAACAGTTTTTGGCAAGCTGTAATTCTGAACTCTTAATGAGACTACACTGACATACTAGGCATATGGGAAACTTAGTGGAAGGGAAAATAACGAATGCCATGCTGTTACACCAGAATGGGAAATATACAGAAGGGTATACTACCAGGCTGCACTGGTAGTAAAGTAATATTTTGTGTTAAAGCATAGTGTAGCAAAATTAGCAAACAGCATAGAATTAGTATTGACTTAAATTCTAAACCTAGACGGTTGGGGTTTTTTTGAAACCACAGTCTATTATTGCCAAGCTAACCAGGATATTTACACTAAATCTGATGTGGTGAGAGGGCTCAGTCAAACCTATGGCATTTTGGGTAACTTAGTTTTGGTACTAAATTATTTTCCTAGGTAATTTAGGGGTTTATTTGGCAGAAAATAATGTAAAACAGGTCCTTTTACTTGAGATTACAATGAAAAAAGTCTGCTTGTCTTCAACTGCAGCCACTATTACTTGTTATATCCAGGAATTTTAAATTTCATGGTAATGTTGCCTTTTTTTTAAAGCATGTTTTAGACTGTCTTTGGTCAAAGCCTAGGAACAGCAATGTGGTGCAGCAGGTGTGGAAATGGAGGTTAAGAACCAGAATATACCCTGTGTTCTTGTTTCTGATGCTTTCAACTTGCTGATACTAAATCTGTGGAACTGGCAGCTGAGGCAGCTGAGTAACAGTCTCAGCTCTGGGAGGCTGGTGGGAGGAAGTTCTTCATCAAAGACATACTCCTAGAAACTCAGAGTGAAGGCCATGATTTGAAAAAGAAAAGCATGTGAATTAAAACAGTGTATGGGGGTAAGCCAGAGGACCAAGTGCCCAGCAGGCACATATATGATGAACATTCAGGACAAACATGTTTGACACTGAAGTCTTGCTGGACCGATACTTTGTTACTATAGTCTAAATAAATGTCAATGTGTACGCTGTAAAGACAAGAAGATTCCCCAGGAGTGTTCCTGTACAAACATTGTTAACCAATCCTGCAATGTTTTCTGATCTTTTTCTGCTAAAGAGCAGAGTGATGAATAAATATCTTGAGAATCAATAAATCTGTTCAGTATGTACTTATCTGGAGTCCATGACTAAGTAAACCTTAGTAATTCAGTACTTGATGTGTTTGGGCTTTTTTCCTGAAACAAACTCCCCTACTTTTCCTAGGAAAGTAAATCATAGGAAGTCATTAGACCTTCCCCACTGGTTCTAAGCCAAATTCTGAATATCCCTGAATTCTGAGGGGTAAACTTCTAAACTACATAATTACAGAAGAACTGTATGGAGAATACAGTTTTTCTTCTTTAATACAAAGTGCTTGCAAAGTTTACCCCTGAGTATTCAAATTAGTCATTAATCAAAAAAAGCAATTTGTTGGGCATTTGAAAATCATTACCAGTTTAGAGGACTTTGATCCTATTTTAAGGATTTCAGCAGGCAAGAAACTTTAGATACCACCAGAGAACATCCAATTTAAACAGCAATTTAAACACTGTATCTCCAAGAACCATAAGTGGCTTAATTTTCACAGCTTTTTGTGACCTAACTTACTACATAATATTTATTTGTAGCAGGGAAAAATAACCTTCAGTAAAACAAGTATGGTTTGTGTATTGGACCTGGCATGTTTAAGGGCACTTTGCAGAATTCCTCACAAAACAAGCTGGTGTGAAGCATCTTCCCATGCACAAGACCAGTGGCAGCTTCAAGCTGAGTTCATATGCACTTGCATAGAGGTTCTGTGGGTAAAAATAAGTGGCACAGTGGTAGGACAAAGGCTATAGTCTGTTTCAGAATGTTACTACTTGCTGTCTTATCTGACAACAATAGGATGAGTTTGGTCCAGTGTAACTTCACAGGAGCACTTCAATTTGGTATTTAATAATCCTACATGAGCAGCTGTGAAATTTGCCATTCTTTGGTACAGATGTGTAAGCTCTAGAGCACCCTGCCTTTGGGGAAAATCCTTCACTGAAGTGTTTTAGGAAAAGGTTTAGAATTAACGCTGCTACTGAGACATGAAGCTACAGACACCCAGATAGTGAGGAGGAGGTGGCAGTTACACTAATGGGTTTAGAATTTCTGTACCTTTTAGTCTTTAAAAATGTTATATACATATATATATATAAATTATATATACATAATGCTGTATATAGAGATACTGTTTTACTAACCCATATAGGTTTTATTTGGGTACGCTTTCTTACAAAGTATTATTTGCACTTGCTATATAAAAATGCAAAAATGTTTCAAACTGAAATGGAAGCTGTTAATCATATGAAACACTGCTCTGTTTTTTCTTGTCTGTAGCAAAACTCTTGCTTCCTAGGAGTACTTTTATTTTCCTTGAGGCAAGGCAATAAAAGACATTTCATATCCATACATATATATATTTAATACTCAGTTCCTCATGTTTTTTTTGTGAAGCTAAGTTACAATTGCACACATATTTCTATATTGGGTCATAAATATAGCACATATATTTCAGGTGGCTTCTCTTTTTTTTGTTGTGAGGGCAGACAGCTATTCCTGGAAGTTACAGGGTCAGCAAACTGAATGCTTTAGCCTTAACAGAAAATGTCTTGGTTTACTTTTCAGTAAGGTCTGCTAAGTTCAAGTTTGGGCCAGTCAATAAAAAAAAAAGCACGCATGCATCTGCATTTATACAAATGTTGCCCAGATTTGATGGAAACTAGAACAGTTGAGCAAAAGATTGGGCAGGTAGGATTTGTGATCTTTTATGAGCATAATAAATGTGATTCAAATACACCATTTGTTTGCCTCACCATATTTATACTGAGTTTACTTTCAGTTGGATGAGAAATTTAGTATCGTATACATGGCATAAACCTATTTACTGTGATCAAGTAGCAGATGTTTAGTGAAGTCCATCCCCACAATGTTAACTGTTCACAAATTCAACATTTCTTTCATTTGATGGCAATTCTTACTTGAGAAGAATTTGTATATTGATTCAGGGAACTGTTGTAGGGGTATAGATGCACTTTTATCTCTGCTAATCATGTGGCTGCCTGACTGAGCTTCTTGCCTTTCATACACTAGTTGAGGGCTAATCAAAACCGTTACCCTTTTAATTGTGCAATTCCAACAAAGGCTGTTCTTTGCCTCCTGACCTGTAGAGTAGCTTTGGCCCTTCACTCTTTGAAAAAGATAGGGAAAAAAAATTTGGGAACTCACATGTCTCCACAGAGTAAAGGGAATCAAAACCAAAACAAAAACCCACAACCTCTTCCTTCTCTTGCCAGCTTGCACGAAGCCGACAGGTTGATTCCATCAAGGTCTTCAGAAATGTTGTGTCTTTTTTAAGTTGCCTATCTTCAATATAGGTAGATAAAGCTCAAAATTGGTTCAGGTGGTGTCTATAGGATTTGTAGATCAGGAGCTTTTACAGAAATAATAGAAATTTACACAATGTTATGGTCAAAAATATAGACAATATTGAAAAGTTACTTGACTTGCTCTGCTGAAAGTCCTTTTATTTTTCCTTAGAATTTCTCTGTGAGAGTTCCACAGGTGAGGAGTGTTGTCTGCTGGAAAACACTGATCAAAAATATAGGAAATTATTAAACATCTTCTGAATACAAACCTGACTGAAGTAAATATGAACGTGCCTATTAATTTCAACATTCATAAGGTCATGGACTTGTAGAAAAGCCTGCAATTGCATAACATATGCTTGAGTTCCACAGTGTGTCTTTTAGAATATGCTTTTAAAGCATGTAATGAAAGCAAAGATCAGAGTTGAACTGTGTATCCATAACAAGTATAATAGGAGACTCCAGTGGCAGACAATACCACCCAGTTCCTTATCAGGTAAATTGCTATCAGATCTACATTGAGTTTGTCCACCCCCATTGCTCTGTGAAAGTGGAAAGTAGCTGGGAAATGCTGACAAACACTACTGTGCAACAAGGCAAAAAGTAGTATCCAGAACCAAGGGGATGTCAATCCCTATAAATATGAGTAATCACAGGAGGCACAGGACATCTCTCAAACTCTTCAGCATCTGTAGTTTTCCAGAGCCTGCTGATTTCCAAAGCTTACCCCAAATTATCACTATGAAGAAAAACTAATGTAGTGAAGGAAAAGCCAATAGATCTTCACAGCAAGAAGTGTGCTTTGTGAAGTTAAAAACATTACTCAGGAGCATACTGCTTTTGCTCTGTAGGAAAAAAAAAAAAAAAAAGTTGTTTCAGGCAATTAAAGTTTGTGTTGGGGGGAAACATGAGGAAATCTTGGGTTTGTGCCTACAAGTTTTTTTACTAAAGAAATTAGAAAGTAAAGTCAACTAGCTAGCTAAGGGCATCAGCACAAGCTGTGTTATGAAATTGGGATTAGCCAGAGCAAGAAACAATCTGCAAGGTTCCTGTAAATGTTCAAGCATCCAAGGAGAATTTATTTCCTGGTGCAGGAGTGATACTTGTGCATACATTTATATCAAATGTACGTCAAGTTTATGTCTCACTGCATGCTTTCTCTCTCTCATTCAGTTATTCTGATGGAATGACCAGCAGCTTCTTAGTCATTCTGCATAGCCAGATTTCTTCCCACAAAAGGCAGAATGTGATTTTAAGAGGAGGATGTATGCCTAAGTCTTAAATTATCCTGGTTTTTTGTTGCTTTCATGAGAAGAAGCAATGCTCCTGCATGACTCAATAATTTAGACACCACTTAACTGCCTTCACTTTTATTAAGAGGAGTGAATGGCAAGTGGTGTAACAGGAGAGGTAACAGGATATTGTGGAGAAGGAAGTAATTTTACCTAGAAACTTTCTGTATTCTCATTGCATTTAAATCTTCACTAAATTCTTGTTGGTCATCCAAATGTTTGTTGGTCACCCGAATGTTTGTTGGTTACACAGCAGTTGATCTAAATATTTTTGACTGGATCTAATGGCACTAATTCTGCCAACACTTTGGACCTGAACATTAATTCTACCTCTTGGCTTTACTGTCATATCTGCCTTTAAGGTTTGCTGTCTCCCTGATCTCTAGAATTGTCCAAATAAATGTGAATTTGTGTGGCTCCTTATAGAAGTATTAAAGAACTTCATCTTTTAAAATCATCAGTAGAACTGGTGCACAATGACATCAGAAGAAACCAGCTCTCTTCAGAGAAAGAAATGAAACGATCATATAAAAATATTTCTTGTGTTTTTTTCCAGAATTTAAAAATAAACTTTATGACCATCATGCATAAATCCTTGATCTCTTTATAGTAGTCCTGACAGTCCTGACATGCAGAGGAAACCTGTACTGCTGTTCTTATCTATTATACTTGACATCCTGTATGTTTAGAATACAGAGTTTGTTGAGGAGTCTTCAGAAAAAAAGCCTTAAAAATAACATAATCAAATAGATGTATGAATAAGAGCAGATTCTACAACTCTATGGGCAGAAGACATCTCCCAACAAGTTTCTTACTCATTTACAACATTTAGTATTGATTAACTACAATTTGGAAATGTTGGGTTTTTTGGGTTTGTTTTTTTTTTGTTTTTTTTTTTTTGGTTGGTTAGGGGGTTTTTGTTTGGTTGGTTGGTTTTGAATGGTTGTAAAAATGAAACAGAGGTGCACACTTAAAGTAGTATTTTTCTTTCAATGATTAAAATAACATATCAAAAAAACTGTATTTTGGAGAACAAAGGAAATTCCAGTATCAGAAAAGCTGAATTTTAGAGCTTTTGGAAGAGAGCTGGAGTTTAGAAATAATGCCATCCAAACTTATGATAGTTAACTAAGTTACTTAAGAAAGTGCAGGGAGCTTAATAAAATTCTTCTGAATGATTAGATTAATTTAGCCTTAGGTCAAATATATTGAATCAGTTATTTTGACTGAAGGCTGGAATCCTTTAAAGGCTCATAAATCATAATAGAGTTTGTCTCACTTTTCCCAATGAGACTTAGACAAAAGTAAAAAATCTTAATCAGCTAAAATCAGGAAAAAAAAAACCAAACCAATGTGTGTGTTTAAGAAAGGCCAGGGGAGGAGGTGGCAGCGAGACCATTTTATCATTTCAGGAAAGTTTTAAGACTTTACATTTTTCCTTTTAAACAAATTTCTAAGAATAGCATCTTGGAACAATGTTGGACTTTGGAAGTGTATAATCCTGCAATAATTTAACATGTTTTGAGGGAATGCCCAAATTCCAGCGTGAATCTAATGTGAGTTTCACTTGTGTTGGCAAGTGTTTTTTTTGTAGAACTTGTTTGGGTATCAAAGCTCTTAAATGGGATACATCTTTTTTGAAATTTCAAGTAAATGGATATATGGTGAGAAATGAGTTGGTAAAAGGATTTATTCCTATGACCTGTTAACTTAGCAGACTACTTTTTATTAGTGTCTGACTGCAAGAGAAACTGCTTGAAATCAGAATGCTCTGTACTCTTGTGGGTTCCTTCACCCTTTCCTGCCTTGGAGAGTGTGGGAAACTTTGTGCAGACCAACAGATGAATAAGGCATCCTGAGAGCTGAATCCCAAACCATCAGTAGATAGTAGAAAATGATGATATTTCCATTCTCTTACATCTGTCTCTGAAATCACAGCCAAAACTTTCTCCATAATGCTGCTCTGCTGACTCAGATGTAAGTGAATGTGTGGATCCAATTGTGGAATATGGGAGGGATATGATCTAGTGTATAAATTAGACCAATTGTGAAGCTAATGGATTTTGTTATTTTTGAACTACATGGTTGTAGCAGGGTACTGGACTCAATAGTTGGGAAGGGCTTGTTAAAAGCCATGCACTGATGTGTGACGAGATATTCAGGAGCCAGAGCTTTACAACATAGTAAGGAAACGAACTAGAGTGTATACAAATGTGGTATTTGAAATGTTATCCTGTCTCTTATGAAAGAATAACAAGTTTTAAGATGTGATTGAAAGCCAGTGTATACAGAGAATGTAGGTAATTAGATTGGTTTGCAAAGTTTAGTCTCTGCTGTACATGTTATGAAAAATTAAATTTATTTGTAGCATAACTCCAAAAAAGTGTTGTGGTAGCTTGATGAACTTACTAGTGTGACCTAAATTCACAGTCAAAACATACTGCTTCATTTCTGGTGGCTCTTTCTATCCCTAGAGGAACTGATTTTCTAGCTACTGCTTGTTTCAGAAGATAACAACCACAGAGGAGTGCTCTATAAAATGCTATCTTCAGGAAAATCTGAGTGGTTTTAATTAGCCTCAAATGCAATTCTAAATCTGTGCCAAGCTCCTAACATTTAAAGGGGTAAAAGCAGGTTGGAAGAGTTGGAGTTTTTCTTACCTTTGTTTCCCACGGTAAAGTTGGGTTTTACTCTCAACAAAAATGTTCATGGAAGCTATGTATACATTGAAATTCTGGCTTCAGAATGCTTCTGATATGCTGGACCCAGCAGAAGTTTTCAGAAACCGCCTAATTGGCTTTTCTTGAGCTTTGTGCACACATCAGGTAAAAAAAAAAAAAAGTCATCCAGCTTTCTAGAAATGTCATTTCCTTTTCAAATATGATCTGAACATAATGGAAAATTGTTTTAAAAGTCTTATAGCATTAGCTCCAAGGCTGGTGGATTTTCAGATTGGTTTTCAACTGTTTAAGAGCTAATATTTCAACTGAAGGTATATATTTTTTAGAAATCAGCATTATATATTAGTGTATATAAATATATAAAGGGGGAGTGTCACGAGGATGGAGCCAGGCTCTTCTCAGTGGCAAACAATGATAGGACAAGGGGCAATGGGTACAAATTGGAGCACAAGAGGTTCCACTTAAACCTGAGAAGAAACTTCTTCTCAGTGAGGGTGACGGAACACTGGAACAGGCTGCCCAGGGAGGTTGTGGAATCTCCTTCTCTGGAGACATTCAAAACCCGCCTGGACACGTTCCTGTGTAACCTTATCTAGGTGTTCCTGCTCCAGCAGGGGGATTGGACTAGATGATCTTTTGAGGTCCCTTCCAATCTCTAACATACTGTGATACTGTGATATAAAAAAAATCTAGAGGTAAGATTTCTTTTTTAATAAACATTGTTTTTCTTAATTGAATGAACAGAAGAAAGTGAGGAGTTTCAGTTCAAATGTCAGAAGAAAAATATCTTTGCTTGCTTTATTTGGTTTTATTTGATCTGAGTGGTGAGAAGGGTCTGGCAAGACCATGTATGGGTTGAACTTCAGGGTGATATACTCATGGAAGAAGTAACAGCGATTCTGTTGAAAGCACAGAAACTCAGTTTATAGTGTCTGTCATGTTTAATTTTATAAGTTACTCAGCAGTTGCTGTAAGATATTGACTTCTGTGATATTTTAGGTAAAACTGCAATCAGAAAAACACTATTCCCCCAGCAGGTGGGACTTAAAATTGACTTAAAACTGGGATGCTGGATGTGTGGTTTTCAGTATCCCTAGCTTAAAGATGACTGTTAGAGGTTCATTCATTTCTGTGCTGGATCTTTATCAATAGAAGAAGAGAAAATTTTAAAGGTAACCACTTCTTTTTTTGGTCACAGAATACCCTTCAGAAATACTTTGCAAGATTAAAAAAAAGAAATTCTCGTTCAGCAATATGTAGTAACTTGTGAGCCTGAACCCATATGAAATAGACACTGAATTAGTTTCTCAAAACTTGAAACTTGTATATTAAATATATTTGTACTTACAAAAAGGTCTTTTAACTATTCATAGTCCAGTCCTTTAACACCTCAATTGTCTCACTGTCTGACTCAAATAAGCTTTTGAGGTTTAGACTGAAGTCTTCCATTGTCCTCAAACTTACTGCTTAAGCACACCTAGGTGTCTGAAAGAGATGTCTCCAGTGTCTGTGCTCCCGTTGGATGTGCAGTAAAGCAAGGTTGATTTCAGAACCCAGTTTGGTGCATAACATCCTAATGGGGAAAAAAGGAATCTGTAAACCTGCACTGGAACAGTGTCATGCTATATGGACATGTGCCACCTGCCTTTTCCTCTGCTGGAAACTTCCTTTGGATAATTGACTACTGTTTGTATGAAAAATACAAATGTCCACCTAGCTGTATGCTATTCTCTCCTGCTCAGTGTGGTTCCACCTCTATATAAAGCAGTTTAATTACTAACTACAGAGTATTCTTTTTTTATATTAGGAGAAAGCTCTCACCTCAGACCTTGTTTCTTGCCATGATGGACTTAGAGACAGGTGTCTGGAGCTGCAGTGCAGAGACCTGTCACAGTCAGTCAGTGGAGACCTGAACTTCTTGCCACTATAAGGCAGGGTGTAAAGCTACCAAGCTGGCTGATGACATTAGTTTTTTGATGGCTTCCATAGCATAGTTAAATTAGGATATTGCAGTTCTTTGAGAGTCCAGTAACTTTTAAAAGCAAATGTCATATCTGGTGATACAGAAAAAGGAAATGGAGAAGAGATATTTGTCTTGCTTCTCCGGCATGGGGTTTATGCCTATTTGAACAAATACATGCATATCTGTCACACGTTTCCCTGAAGTGTACCTGAGGCAAACTGAACACTGAAATTTAATTCTTCCTTTTGCATAAATGTCTGAATTCTGTTGTCATCGTCTTGAGTTTCTCTTTTTCTGCATCTTAAATACATTAAGGATGCAATAAAGGATGCAAAGAAAGTATTGGGATATTTTTACTCTAATATCAGCTTTAAGCATGAATACCACATTGCTCTCTATGATGCTGCATTATACGAATATTTTCAGTGTTGATGAGATTTTGAAGCACTTAATCCATTTTTATGTAGTCTCTCTTCAGGTTAAGCACCCCTTCTATTAGACATAACTGCTTGCATGTCTGTAATTGTATGAAAGAATAAATACTTCATGATCTGACCTATAAATAAATATTTATTCTTGGTAAGATACTAAGCCTTTGTGTGACTTGGGAAAAAGACCTCTGCCTCTCTGTGTTTCCTGACAGCTGTGAAACAATTCTACTTCAGAAGTCACAGGATTTGAAATTCAAAATAACTTACAAGTTGGGAGCAGAGCTTTAATGTTTTTAAAACATTAAAGGGAACTAAGTGAGAAAGAAGCTGGAAATTATTCTAGAAGTGTCAGGAGAATAGTAATTTTCATTTGTAAAGGACTTTATAGTTTTGACGTTCTTCTTTTAGAAAAGTTGGAATGAGCACCTTAGTTCTCTTGGAACAAAATGGGGAAAAAAAAACCCCAACCCCAGAACTCCTTGGAGACCCACACATCAAGTCTGGCACTGGTTTTGGCAGGATACTCTGGGATTTGAAAGGACTCTTTCAGAGATTACAAGGAAGAGTTTTCCAGGTTTTCCATACTTGAGCTGTTACTACTGCCCAGGTGACAAGTCTCAAGGAGAAATCAGTCCATCACTTTGAAACTAGTTCCTGAGTAGAAGAATCAGCTCTACCCCATTTATTTAAATTGGCTTTAGAAGTTGTAGCAAATGATTGTTTTTGTTTAGTCCTGTGGATAACCTCCCCATTCCTATTAAACATGACTTTTTACGTAGCTGTGAACATGTGCCCCAAGGACAGCATGTTGGCAAAGCATGTTGTGAATGTTAAGAATAAGTTATGTGGGACTCTTGAGAAATTGAGGAGTGCAGTCATGCCCTGGTATTTATCTGTGCTCCTTGGAAAGCTGACAAAAGATGTAAGGGATGTGCAAGATAGTCTTGCTGGTTAAAAAGAATGAATCAGTAGAACTGTAAACCGTTAGCCAGATGCTTAACCCAAGGTAGAATAATGAAATGGCTACTCTGTGGCTGTTAAGTAAGAATTAGAAACTAAAAATATAATTAGGCTTGTCAGTATGGAACTTCTCAGACAAATCTGCATTTGTTTTGTTTTCAGCAGAGTTTTAGGTCTGGCTGATAGACAGTTGTGTCAATATTAGATATTTTGATTTCCCTGAGGCATTTAATTTAGTACCACATAACATTTCAATTTAAAAACACCACATTGTGTATCATTAACTGGCTACACAGCAGATGGGTTAGAGCTGGCTCACTGACAGGTATCAAAATTAAGTTGCTAATGGGGAGAGATCAATAAGAAATTCCATTTTGTGATGGCCTCCTGGGGGCCAAGGCTACTTTATATATTTATCATTGATCCCGACACTGACGTAAAATCCCTAGTGGTGGAATTTTCAGATGACATAAAGGTCTGTGGGGTAGCAAGTAATGGAGACAAGTAATTAGAGAAATCTGAACCACGCCGTGTGACGTTCAGAAGTTGTGATAGGTTAATGCTGCAGTAGTATGGGGGTGCCACATCGCTACTGTGATTGCAGGTGCATGTACCTGCCAAACATGCTTTGGCAGTAGCCTCATGCTCAACCTGCCATGGATTTGTTCTACTGTTACATGTCCCTACCATCCCCAGCAAAACCTAGTCTGAATCTGTTCCATGTAAGAAATATGCAGGTTACGGAAAGGAGAAAGATGAAAGATGATGTTCTGCTGCAGCAGTTCCCATAAAGTCAAGCAAAAGGTGGGCCTCTTGTACCAGATAGCAAAGTTCTCCAGGACAAATTAAGTCACATCAGCTGGAGAAAGAGATTTTTACTGTTTTCTCTTACTTCTGAAATGTCAGTGCCCTATTTTCTCAGAGCTGATTGGGATGTGCTGTATGCTATTTGCATATTGGATTTCATAATTGGAGAAATCTTGCAGTTGGAAAAAACTTTTTGCAGTCCAAGCTCAAAAAATTTCAAGTGTTGGGATCTCCCCATGTCCTCCTGGTAGTCTGCTCTAGTGTTTGACGACTCCAGTGAAGATTTCTTTTTCCTTGTGTTCCAAGGGAATTTTCCATTTTGCATCTTGTAGCTCTCGCCTCTTGTCTTCTCACTGAACAACTATGAGAAGAGTGTGAACTTGAAAAATTTTGAACTATCTATCAGCCACAGTTGATATACATACATCATGTTAGTTCTGTGTTGGGATTTCAGCCTCTTGTAGAAGTGTACAATAAAGTTCCTAAGTGTTCAGTGCTAAATACATTAAGACTTCAGAAAGGGAACACTTTTCCTAGAAATGTATTTATAACCACTAAAAATTATACCTCAGTGCATCTGGAATTTTCAGTTCTTTAGACTCCAAAGGAAGAAAATATTTCTATGTTTTCCTCTGTCTTATTGTTGCTATTTCTTTTTTTTATCTATGCAACAATAAATGCCAGAGTTGTAGAGTATGCTGATGTTTTTAATAGTGTGAGGTTTATTTTGTAGGTATTTACTCAAGGCACAGTTCTACATGATTTGTTTGTCTTGTGTGATGTTTTTGTTGGTTTTCTTGTGTCAACAACTGGGTATTGCCCAGCTGGATACGTCCTCTGGCTATTATAGCCATTAATTTGAATGGAACGCTGGCATATATGTATTTTTAATACTTCAATATCCTAATATTTGTTGGTGTACATCACTATCTGTATTTCTAATTTTGATGGTTTCCTATAGTACTATCTGTACTTCTCACTGATTTCATTTATATCCACAACAAGTAGTAACCCCTAAACTATTCTTATTTCATCAGTGGAATTGCCCTTGTCTATGTTCTTGCTTTCTCTAATCTTTGTAATGTGTATAGAGGCAGCTCCTCTCACTCCCTGCCCCCAACAAGAAGTAATTTCTTCAGCTAATCGAGCTGTTTTTCCCTCCAAACCCTAGTTAAGGGTCTTGTTATGCCTGAGTAGTTCTGAACCAGTTATAAAATGCATTGAGCAGGAAGCAAACATGTTTCTCAGCCTTTCATCAGTTTTAATACAGAAATGTGCTATTTCATATATATGAAAACATCTAAAAATAATTGGAAATTAAAAAAGCTATGGAAATGGCTGATTTGATCCTGAAAAGAAGTGTCACAGTTGCTATCTTAGTGTTTAATTTTGAAATTGCCATTGGTATTTGGAAAAATCCCATTTTCATGAAGGAGAAACTTGGAAACTGTAGTATGAAATGTTGAATTGAGTCAGACAACTGCTTTGCCAGTTTCTTCTGTGCATAACATGAAATTCCATTTCCAGTGAAGCATAGTATTAGACTTAGTTTTTCCCACTTCAAATTTGTGCCTGTTCCCATTCTTTACTTCTAACCTTGTTTTGCTACAGTTAAATACTGCTTGATCATAATTTTGATAATAGTTAGAAATTGAAGTTAGTATGAAAGTAAGCTACTCAATAGTTATCTTCTGCTTTTAACTATCTGAATACATGTATGTAGATATATATGAGTATAGATATTTCAACCCTAGAGAAAGCAACATAAATCCCTAGAAACCTCCAGACATTAAATTTAGAGTTGTTAAATACAAAAAGCTGAGGTGTGCTTGTGTGAATCAGTATTTTTGCAAGTTGTGTACGCAACTTGCATTTACTTAACCTTGGAAGAGTATAGCAATAAAAGTGCTTCGATATCACTTAGGATTATGGTGCTGTGAAAAGGATCCCTCGTGGGTCCTTTCTAGCTCAGGATATCTTATGACTTTTTGTTAATTAGGCGGTTATGACAAAAAACTCACCACAATCAGTGAAACCTTAGCTTGATTCATACCTTCTAATTTCATATTATACTTCATTTTTTGATCCAAATTTTGAATTAGGCCTTGAAAGTAGTAATTAGGAAGTATGTATGTGGCCAGGTCATGGAATAAACCCAGACCCAGTGTTTACTTTGATAGCTGAATGGAAATGGTTCAAATACCACTAATGAAAGTTCATCAGATCTGATTTTCAAAGGCAAATACAATGTTATGGCTATTTGTTTAGCTGAAAACTCATTCCAGTGAAAAATATGGACTTGTCAAGAAACCTAACACCCTTTGCTTAGATGCTTTGATTTTATGCTTAAAAGAGGCACATATCTGTGGAAAAGTCTTCAACATACTTTATGGAGGACTACTGACTTTGACTTCTTCCACATTCGCTGCCAGTTCAAATGGACTGCAAATTCTCAACTCAAACTATGTTTTTCATTAGGTGGTAGCCCTGAGTGAACACACTCCTGCACCCAAGGATGAATGGGAAGAAACAGGAGAGTCAAACGCTACAGTTGCTGAAAGTCATACCCGCTTTTTAACATAGATTAGTAACATAAATAAATTACGTTGACTTGGAGGATGAACCTTTTTAAAAAAGCCACCCCTCTCTTTATGTTAACTCTGGTTATTAGGGCTTGAAGCAGAAATATAATTGTAATGTGCCTATTTAGGAGCTGTTTATATTGCTTTAGTTTCTGCTGGAATTCAGACTTTTAAACTTAACTACTCATTAATAAGAAAAGCACTTTTGTTTAATACTTACAATCTAAAATTGTGAATATTTGGACATACATATACATAATTTTTGCAGATAGATTTTAAATTTTTGACTGCAGTTTTGACATATCTCATTCTAGTTGACACATTTTCCATCAGCTTTCATTTGTCCTGCTTAGAATTTCTTTTGCAGCAAGAATTTTTACTGGATAAATGAAGTATATTTTAAATGTGACCTAATTTGCTGTATTTTAATTTGTTATTCACACTTTAAATCTTGCTCTAAACTGATAAAATTATTTGTTTTCCACATGGGAAAGGATTTCATGCAGTTGAAACACATTCTTTGTTAGTGAAGAGTTGTTTTGGCTTTCTTTTTAATGCTCTAGGATTTCTGGTCAGATTATTAGTTGTCTCTGGGTAAGGAAAAAGACTATTTGAATGGCTGCTCCTTTTAATCCAAATAATCCTGGTCTCTAAAGAGATTAACGTAAACACATATAGTTGCTTCCTTTTGCCTATGATTCAGTGGTTTGGTTAGTTAGACTGTATGCCACCTCTGATTTGTAAAGAGAAACCACAGAACAAACTAAACCTCTGAAAAAGCAATGATTAATTAAGACGATAACTTGACTGAGAAAGCAACACAGACTGGGTCAGAAATGGATTATTGTTAACAAAAGAGATAACCTACATTTGTATTTGCAAGCCTGTGCAAGATGTTGTATTGACCTTCTTGCACAACCCTAGTGAACTTCCAAGCTGCTTGAGGAACAAATTTCGTCTGAAATAACTGTGCCGATGCGAACTGCTTGTTTGTGAGATATAGCAAACAGATATCTTGTAATTGATTGTTCTTATGCTGCTAAAGCATTAAATGTATCTAATATGTTTTGTGGCCTCAGTAAACACTAATGGAAGAAACGGTCAAATAGGACGGATATTAAATTTTCTTTTAAAACTATAAATATTGCCTTTATTGTTGAAGAGACTTGCATGCAAATGTTACACAGTTAATTTACATCCCTCTTTTATTCTAAGTGCTCAGCTTCTTCATTTGAGCTCTCTTAGACAAAGGAACTTTCTTGTGCTTGCAACTGATCTCGGTACTAATGTAGCTCATATGATGACACTTTTCTTGTGAGATGCTAAATTGTTGCCTAATCTGTCATTAAAGAAGCTTCAACACTTATGTAAAATTAATTCTTTAAGAGCTGCTACAGTGGTGTGCATACATAATGTCACATCTCTGTACACACATTACTGCTGCTTTTAAATAATTCTGTTTAAATTAGACTGTGGTCTTGCTTCAACTCTTGTTGATTCTTTGCCAATTGTTTATTCAAAGTACCACAAATACTGTAGGGTTCAGACCACCATAAAAAAACAAAAGGGAAATCTGAATTTAAAGAAATTAAATAACTTCAGTTATTTAATATAACTTTTGAAGAAAGTGGCAAAAAATTTCAGACTATGCACCCCCAGTATAATGGTAGATTAAGGCAAGAAATACAACTCGTACATGATCGGAGTTTTCTCTGAAACAAATCACACTCTGCACAAGTTCACAAATTACTTTAGCTTGAAAAATACTTTGTGAAAAGCTTTGTTTGGAGGGCTTTTTCCACTGCTAATTCTCACACACCACCAACTGCTTTCCTCTTGCCCCATCCAGTCCCCTAAAGTAACTGGAACATGTATCTAAAACTCTTAATATTTTAGGTACCTCTCCCTTAAACAAAAACAAACCCCAATCCAAAACAGAATGCACAGAGGATTCAACCCAAAGTCAGTACTTGAACAGACTGAATACTTTGCTGAAAAAGAGACAGTTTCAAAGCATGAGGTACTGACCATAAGATGTATTTTCATTTACTTAAAACAACCAGAAAAATCCCTTCCTAGAAATGGAATGTTGTGGTGCTTTACCATTATTACTTCTAGATAGTTAAGTTTAAGGTATCATGGGTTTCAAATTAAATGTCAAAAATCACTTGGCGCTGAAAATGTGTCTCTGCCTATTGCAGAAATCAAATAACTCTGGCATATTCCATTTTCAGTTCCTATAACAGTGCCAGGAATGGTAATGTATCATAATTGCTTTTCTGGCAAAAAGCAAACCAATAAAATGCATTATATTTTTAATAATAATAATACTTAAATTCTTACATATGGTCTGAACTTGCTAAGTAGTTTGAAAGATTGAAGTAAAAGACTGCATAAATATTTGAATACTGGTTGAGTACTTGTTGAAATCTAATTCTGTAACACCTTGATGAAGTGCTGATAACTTGAGATTTCCTAGGGTCATTAAGATATATAGTAAATTCTCTTGGATGCACCTACATCCCAAGGTATACTCTATGTGAGTGATACACTGGCAGCTTATACGATATAAAACAGCAGTTACTGTCATCCTATACTCTGAGTTAAGCTCACTATTTCAATTCAGCTTTGTACATTTTCTATTTTTATATATATTGGCAAAAGGGCAATGATTTGTAAGAAGGAAGTGATGATAAATCCTTAGAATCCAGTCATCACATGGATTCTCATTTCAGACTTTAGCACGGTTATACAGAAGTGGAAGAACACATCATGAGAAAGATGAGGGGCTGGCCCTCCAGGTATACAAGTGACTTAATGGATTATTGCAATTGGATTTTAAAACTTTGAAAGTAAAAAGTTGAAGCAAAACAAGACTGGTAGTGAGTATTTCCACTGGGGCTAGAGTGTGAGAAACTAAGCCTGGGAGTGTCACGGATTTCTGTTGCTGTCATGTGAATGAGCTTCAATTTTTTCCAATGACAAATAGTGCTCCAAGTAGCAGCTTCCTACCCTTGCTTCATCGTCTGCTACATGTATATCACATGACGTTATTTTATCATGTAGCCAAAATGTCACATGGCAAGCTCATGATATTGAGGTTTGTTAAAAGGTATTTTGAAGAGAGGAAAGCTTGACTTGAAATTTGAAATTTAAGGCTGAATCCAACTCCTCTCTACCAAGTCAATAAATGAATTAGGTGGAAACTACTCTCTGTTCTTCCATCTCTATTGAGGAAGTAATTAGACTGAACTTGACAGATTCAAGTGATAAATAAGGGGTGCAGCCCAACAAGGACAAAAGCTCTCTTCTAGATCTAGGCAGAAGCAGGCAAATGCATTAACTTGGCACAGGCAATAGTTGTGGTTCTGTGGATTGGGGGGGGGGGTGGGGTGGGGGTGGCTGTTTTTCTTAATTCAGGTTTGTCATAGGTTAGGGACAGGACATGCAATGCTATATTGCTGTGCAAAGACAGTTAGCCCTCCTGGCTTTGTGGACAGAACATTGTCACTTGTTACCTTTTCAGTACTGGAGCACAGATGTCCATTTTGAGTATAAATTAATACTTTGTCTGATTTATCTGGCTTATATTCTTAAAGTTCAGAGAAAGGGAGCAAGAATACCCTGCTGTACTGCACTGTATTAGGATTAATTCAATCAGAGGTATATAGAAACTTAGAGACATCCAGAACAAGTGGTGGGTCAACCTAGCAGAAAAGACTCAAGTACGTGCAGATTTGGGTGACCACAGAGGATTCTATGAGGCTCTGAAGGCAGTGTATGGACCCACATTCCAGGTTCAAAGCCCCTTACTTGGTGCAGATGGCCAAACGCTTCTTACAGATAAAATCTCCATCCTGAATCGTTGGTCTGAACATTTTCAAACCCTCTTTAGTGCTAATCGTGTAGTCCAAGGTGAAGGAATCCAGCACATTCTGCAACATCCGGTGAAAAACGAATTGGATTTAGCCCCTACCATGGGAGAGACTCTTAAGGCCATACAGCAGGTGAAAACTGGCAAGGCAGCTGGGGTTGATGGAGTCCCACCTGAAATATGGAAGCATGGAGGCCAAGCACTCCACGCTAAATTTCATGAGCTAGTTGTGTGCTGTTGGGAACAAGGCAAAATACCGTCAGACTTTCGTGACGCAATCATCGTCACTCTGTATAAGAAAAAAGGTGCCAAGTCAGACTGCTCAAACTACCGTGGTATAACTCTGCTCTCCATTGCTGGTAAAATTCTTGCAAGAATACTATTGAACAGACTAGTACCTGCCATCGCAGAAGAACTTCTACCTGAAAGTCAGTGTGGTTTCAGGGCTAATAGAAGTACCACAGACATGGTATTTGTTCTCAGACAATTGCAAGAAAAGTGTAGAGAACAGAATAAGGGGTTATACGTAACTTTCGTTGACCTCACCAAAGCTTTTGACACTGTGAGCAGGAAAGGCCTGTGGCTGATCTTAGAACGATTAGGTTGTCCCCCCAAGTTCCTGAAAATGATTATTCTGTTACATGAGGATCAGCAAGGCCAAGTCAGGTATGGTGATGCACTCTCTGAGCCTTTCCCAATAACCAATGGTGTGAAACAAGGTTGCGTTCTCGCACCGACCTTATTCACAATCTTCTTCAGCATGATGCTCCAAAGGGCTACAGCAGACCTCGACGAACAAGATGGCATTTATATTCGTTATCGTACCGATGGTAGCCTATTCAATCTAAGGCGACTGAAGGCCCACACTAAGACCCTAAACCATCTTGTCCGTGAACTGCTCTTTGCTGATGATGCCGCCCTTGTTGCCCACACAGAAGCAGATCTGCAGCGTTTAACATCTTGCTTTGCGGAGGTGGCTGAGGGTTTTGGGCTGGAAGTCAGCTTGAAGAAGACAGTAGTCCTCTACCAACCTGCACCCCAAGAAGATTATCGCCATCCCCGTATTACCATCGGCGAGTCAGAGCTTAAGACAGTTCAGCAGTTCAGCTATCTGGGAAGCATCATTTCCTCGGATGCCACGATCGACAAAGAGATAGACAACAGAATAGCAAAGGCATATAGAGCCTTTGGAAAACTCCATAAAAGAGTCTGGTGTAATAAACACCTGAAGAAAAGTACAAAGATCAGTGTCTACAGAGCCATTGTATTGTCTACTCTTTTATATGGGTCTGAATCATGGGTCATCTACCGTCATCACCTGCGACTCCTGGAACGCTTTCATCAGCGCTGCCTCCGTACAATTCTAAACATCCATTGGACTGACTATGTGTCTAATGTCACTGTCCTCGAACAGGCAGGGGTCACCAGCATCGAGGCCACATTGCTGAAATTGCAGCTGCGCTGGGCAGGGCACGTCTCTAGAATGAAGGATCACCGCCTCCCCAAGATCGTGTTTTATGGTGAACTTGCCACTGGTAGCCGCAAGAGAGGTGCCCCAAAGAAGAGATACAAGGACTCCCTGAAACAATGCCTTAGCCTTGGCCATATTGACTACCATCAGTGGTCCACCTTGGCCTCCAATTGGGAGACTTGGAGGCACACCATACATAATGCCGCTGACTCCTTTGAGAGTTCACGAAGAACTAGTCTCGAGGAGAAAAGACAACGCAGGAAGAATCGTGTCCCACCTGTTCCACCCAAGGAGACCTTCTGCTGTGCTTTTTGTAGCCGGATTTGCCTATCCCACATTGGCCTTCTTAGTCATCAGCGCGCTTGTAGTAAGCGTGGATAAATGCCCTTCCCAAATCTTCATTCGCGAAGTCAAGCCATGATGATGATATAGAGGTGGATGACAGGGCCTTTTGAGTTCCCTTTGAGACTTATTTTTCTACAATTATATGTAGCAGATACTGTTTACCTGCGTGGAGTGACACAGGTCAATCAGGAGGAATTCAGTTCTGTCTCTTGAAATGGGTAATGGAAATACGATTTATGATATCTTTTAAAAATTATTCTTACTACTGGTAAAAGAACATGAACTACAGCAAACTCACCAGTTCTCAAACATAGGGAGAAAAGAGTAACTGTAAATAGCAGCTTCAGTGTTGTCTCTTCCAGCTGCTGCCGTACCTTTTGGTTCAATCTTGGCTCTCCCTGGCAAACTGCTTGCTTACACTGGCAAACAGTTAATGTAGAGTTTGAAGAAATAGCTAGGCATATTTAAAGGAAATTCTGCACATCAAACATTTTCACAGTTGTTCTATAATTCCTTCCCTACATCCACAAATGCCCTTCCATTTAGTTAAATTCAAATTCATTCGAGTCTTACTTCAATTATATTCCATCCTTACAGCTCTGAAATGCATGAAATATTCTCCTTGATCCATGACAGATTACCTTTTTTTTTGGACAGTTTGTAGTCCTGGGAATGTGTTGTGTTATTATTATCATAAAGGACTGGATTCTGTTAGCAGCCTGAGCAATTAACAGTTGGGATATTCTGGTTTTTATCTGTTTATTGGCCAAATTCCTGGCTAAACCAAATAGACCAAATGTACTGTTTCAGTTTTTTCTTATCTATCAGTTAATTTCCAGAGAGATACAAACATAATATAACTTCAATGGCATTTAATGGGAGTTAGATAACTACTAGGTTCTGCATCTGTTTGGAAGATAGGTTTGCATTCCAGCCTCAGGCAGAAAGTGATTTCAGATTAAGAATGCACAGCAGTGGTGCTGTAAAATCCATGGAGACACAGAAGTGTGTTTGCAACCATTTGACATGGGAAGCTCAGACTGTCAAACTCTGAAATTTCAAGGGCTTGGTGATCTCTCAAAGAGACTTAATGCCTGATCTAGAATTAATGGTTGAGAAAATTAATAATTGGTCATCTGTGGCTTGCTGGACAGAATCAGTGGATGGAGCATGATATAAACTATAAATACGTTACATAGAAGCTGACTGAAATTACTCAGTAAGCTTTATATTATGGTGGAGTTTTTTTTGCATGGGAGGAAACACATGCATGAACAAGAAAGAAATAAGGGGAAGAAAAGAAACACAATTTCTGTGTTGCAAAGGTAACCATTGCTCTGTTGCATAGATGCTTGATGCTTTCAAAATAATGGGAGATAACTGGTCAATTCAAGAAACAAAAGCAGATACAGAAATATCTCTGACCTATAGGCTTACCTACAAGAGTCCAAGGTACAGGATCCCTGGTTTGGGATGAATTTGTGTTTCAAAATCCAGAAGTTAGCTCACGTAGATGTGGAAACCTTCTGCCAACTTGCTGTGTATGCTCAGCTTGTGTGGACAGCCAGTGCTTCTGTCAGTTGGGGGTACAAGAGTACCACCTGGAGATCTCAGGCAACTGACAGTGTGATACCTTCTGGTGTAGAGTGAAATGCTGGGAGAGGTTTGAATTTATGGTTTTGTTTCAATCGTTTTTGGAGAATTACATCATAAAGGACATCTATGTTACATTTTATGCATTGCTGTTGTTGCTGTTTTCCTGAAACAACAGGAATTGCAGTCAGAAGAAATTGGAACATGCAGAGTAGAAACCAACAGGCGGAACAATTAAACCTAAAACTTTTTGCTAAGGAACACAGATTAACAAGGACAAGAAACCATTTAGTCTGCTCATTTAATGCAAAAGACAGTTGATATAGACACTGAATCTAGAAGATCCACAGAAATTCTGTACCATATGTCCCTGCAAAATACACGTCCAAAGCACTCTCCTGAGAACTGAAGAGAAAAATGAAACCTGTAGTACAAGAGATGAAGTGCCAAAACAAATAATTCTTAGTATTACAGGAAGACAGAAAGAATGAGAGCAGAAGCAATGCACTCAGTCCACACAAAACAGTGGGTGCTTGTAAGTTACTGTCAAGACACTATTTTAGTAGGGAACTCAGCAATATATAATGAGTTTCATGGTATAGTTTCTATTTACCTGAGTTTCTCTGCAGTATACCAAAATGGTTTTTCAGTATGCCAAAAGTGTTTGTGGAGTCTTCTTTGACACAGCTGAAGTTCTGCTAGATGCTGCTGCCTGATCATGGAGTTTCAATGTATAGTCCAGAAAAAAAATCGGGTATCTCCCCTATCCTTAATGTCTCTAGAGGATTATATAAAATTATCTATTTTACAATATTTTGTGAAGAGCTGTGCTATTGCCTGTTTTCTTCAGCTGCAGGCATATAAAGTAAGCCAAGAAAAACCCAGATACTGTTTCCAGGTGAACAGATGCTAATGTCTTAATTCAATTTTTCTTTCCATTTCTTGCTCTGCTAAACTCCCACTGAAGGCAGCAAGTCTGCCTAAATAAAGAACAAATAAAAACTAAGTAAATGCCTTAGGTTTTGTTCTAGGGCAAGGAAATGACTGTTGGATTGCTGATCAGCCAAGCTTTTCCACAGAGACCAAATATTAGGATTTCCATACATTAAAAATTCAGTGTGTGTAATTCAAAATAAGTTATAGAATCATAGAATCATAGAATAGTTAGGGTTGGAAAGGACCTTAAGATCATCAAGTTCCAACCCTCCTGCCATGGGCAGGGACACCTTACTCTAAACCATATCACACAAGGCCTCATCCAACCTAGCCGTGAACACTGCCAGGGATGAAGCACTCACAGACTCCCTGGACAACCTATTCCAGTGCCTCACTACCCAAACAGGAAAGAATTTCCTCCTTATATCCAATCTAAACTTCCCCTGTCCAAAACCATCTATCTCAGATCCATTAAAACTCCCATGAGAAATGTAGATAAATGTTTTTAATAGTACTTTTTATTTCTGTAATGGCTATGCTTTTTTTTTTTTTTTTTTGGGGGGGGGGAGGTTATCACACATTTCACTCATGTATGAACTAATAAATTGTCATATCACCCAGCGGTAGCTCCTAAAAGAGAAAATTATTATTTTGCTTATTTTTAGAAGCTGTAGAATCAAAATCCAAGGTCTTAAGTGTGTGTTTTCTAAATCATTTTATTGGTAAGTATAAACTGAAGTGTGCATACTACCACTCAGACACTGAGGTATGAGTCAGTGTCGAGAAGCAATTTTGAACTTGGTTATTAAACAAATGTAGGACAATGTCGGTTTGACCTGGTTTAGTTTTTTAGAATTGCAGGAATGATTGCTGTATAGTCTATGATACCAGTTAGCAGCAGTTCTTTTCTTGACCTCTCTCATGTTATTAGTGGTTTGAATTTGAATGTTTTGGAAAGGATGTGCATTTTCTTTTTCTTCTCCAAAGTCTGAATGCGAATCTGGCAGAAGTCTGGTGGCAGAGAAAGCAAGAGATTTAAAGAGCTTCCTGTATTTTGTGCTTTTCTCTGATGCTTCTTTTAGGACCTCTGATAGTTCGATTAGCATTTTTCGCTAGTTAGCTCCTGCTGTGTGACAGCAAAAGTCCTAGATTAAGATGAGATTCATTATAAGCTAATAATGAACAAAGGGTTACATAGACTTCCTTGAATTTGTGTAGATACACTCACTCAGACTGAAATCTGATGTGGTTGCTTGCCATGAAAGTACTTTCTCTGAGGGAGAGACGTACTTCTGACCCAGTCTGAGGATACAGTTGTTGCAGGGTCATTGAGTGGCAACAACAAAACCTGCTACCTAAGTTTAAGGGATTTTGTGAAATGCAGGGAAATCAATGGCAATCAAGGAGGCAAATTACTGCTTAACTGACATATTTATTAGTATTATTTATTAGTATATATATTAATAAGTGTGCATATTTATTAGTGTTATTATTATACAGCATTTATTGTACAATCTAAATGCAGGCTATTCTGTGACTTCTAGTATGTGTTAATTGTGCATGGAGTTGAGATATTGAGCAAGGCTCCATTGCTATACTTTTAGAAAGCTTAATATGGTATCAGAAGATGGAAAGTATCCAGTGAGATCAACCTTTAAAGCTTTCATCCAGTTTTGAGAAATAAAATGGCAATAATAGCTAAACTATGTGTCTTCTTCCCATCAGGATGTTTCTTCGCTAACATAGATATGAAAGTTAATAGCATTCAATGTTGACATAGATGTAATTTTAATGGTTGGATACTGTAGCTTAGGGCAGGTTTGTTTCAACTGGATTGACACTCTCTGATATGATGCAACTTCAGTCCCCTGAGCGCTCCTTGGCATTTTTTTCTCTTACATTGAATAGTTAGAATGCAGAGTCTAGCATAGGGAGCAGTCCTATCAGCACTTCACAACCAGAATTGACCTAAAATGAATAGGCGTTCAGTGCATCGATCAACTTGCATACATTTGAACAGTTGCCAGAGTTGGGAATTAGCACCTTCATTATCTCTCCTTTTGTATTTTTACTAGAGAGTTAACCGTATGTATGTCAAAAGCATAACTCTAGGATGTAGACAGTTTGCATCATGATGAGTGCAGTGAATATAATTTCAAAATAAAATGGTGAGGGAGAAAAGATTGCCATTTGATTCAATTAAATAGATTAAATCATGGGATCAGAATTTTGTATGAAGCATTCACTTATAATATTAAACTGAATTAGTATAAAACAAGTCAATGCAGGCTATCTTGATCTTAAAATGGATAACTTGTGCAGCACTGATTTTTCTGTCTCCAAATTTTGAAAGAAGCTGTATGCATTTCCAGATTGGATTTGGTGTTTTATTCTTCAAGGGCGCAGGAATAGCAAATGCAAACCTAACACAGCTAGATAGCTGCCTTTTGGCGTTTGAGGGCAGATGGTGGTGGGTTTTTTGGAGGACAAAAGCAGGGCCAAGGCCTGTTAAACTGAGTGGTTTACAGTTGTTCACACATCCTTGTCTCTAACTGGAGTGCTACAGTTTCAGCAAACTGTTTTGCCTGTAGGCAAATCTTCACAGTTCAAATTATCTCAGCATGCCTGGGGGCTTAACTTGAGGTGAAACTCGGGCTGTTTATATTTACATTTGAACTTGCACTTGTCAATATGAGTCTGGGGATCAGTATCAGGGTTCCACCTTCTTTACTCAGGATTTTGTCTATTTTAGTTATGTGTGAAATTGGCAGAGTGCAAATCAATGTGCTATGCTTAAAAGCGTTAAAGCAAACAACAGTCTGCTGATCACCAGCTACTGCTGCAATTTCTAGTTTTCTACTCCATAGCTAGACCTTAGCGCACCAAGTCCTTGTAGCACAGACACTTGAGAATTGCAGTTGGAGTCTTGAACTGTAATAGCAAATACCACTCACACATTTATTGCCTGAGGTTTTGTGTATGCCTTCAAGAATAAATATATAACCTGTAAGCTTATAAAGTCTGCTTCACCCACTATTTTGATGAAACAGAAACAGCAACAGAAGGAAGCCCTCGAGCGCAGATCAGGTTATCTTATTCAGTAGCAGGCATGGAGCATGACAAACCAGAGTCAGCACCATGGCAGTGTCATCGGAGACATTGGGTAGAACTTCCACTGACATCTTTCATGTCCAGAGATTGGATCCGTGTTCCTGAGATCACAAGACTGTATATTCCCTGAAACCTTACTAAACCGCTACACCAGGATGCTCCATATGCCAATGAGCCCTTTGAAATGCCTCTCTGTGGTTTTGCTATTTTAACTTCATAAAATATTGGAGAGGCCAAAGTTTCCCTTTTTAATTTTACCACCTCTTAATAGAAGCAAGACGCAGCAGACTCGATGGCAGTTCAGTGTAATAACTCGGTGTACTTGTTCATGGCTAGATACAAAGGCCTCAGCTCTTCTTTGGCTTTGTTTGTTTGTTTGGTTGGTTGGTTGGTTTTTTTTTTTGTTTTTTTGTTTTTTTTTTTTTAGAGGGGTAATCTCTATTTCATCTCTACTACAAGCTGTGCTTTTGGCCTATTTATAACTGCAGCTGCCTGAAGAAAGCCTAAAGGAGATGTGATCAAACCAGACTGTACAGCAAAGCACATTATATAAACATGCAATTTGTACCAAAGAATAATTTGAAGTATGAAGGGAAAATGTCAAGCATGACATCTGAAAACCAATTTGGCTTAAAATTCACCGCATTATGTATATGTGGCATTTGCCAGTATCCCATTTATCCTTGCAGGGAAGGCAGACATCAGTCATACCTGCATGTCAACTACTGCCAACAATGCTAAACTTCTTCAGTGGATTTTCTCCACTGGCATACATTAATTTAAAATACATTAATGTAAGAACTCTTGCAGTGATTTTTCTTCATAGGAAACAAAAATTATATTTCACCTCAGATACATGCCATGAAACTAAAGAATATCTGTAAGTCACTATTGATACAAGTTTGCTTCCATTCAAATGTTGCTGCATATTAGGAATGATTTTTTCTTTCTATTTTTTGAACTATTTGAAAAGTTGAGCCTAGAATGGACCTCAAAAGATGAAATTATTTGCTTACGTGTTCAGAAACAAATGTATCAAAAGCATCCCTGACCGGTGTATTTGAAATACTGGGGTTAAAAATCTGGTTTTCTAACATCTAAACTAAGGGTTTTTTCGCACCTCCCAAATATGTAATAACTTCTTTCTTCCCCAGTAGAGATCTATTACCATCAGTTTAGAACAAATGTTATGTATTTGGGAATCTGTTGTCATGTGACTTGGCATTACAACTTTTTTCCAAGGTTAGTAAATGGATTCCTTCTGCCTTCCTG
Organism: Neopsephotus bourkii; assembly: GCF_033783945.1. NCBI lineage: Eukaryota > Metazoa > Chordata > Aves > Psittaciformes > Psittacidae > Neopsephotus > Neopsephotus bourkii. Next base: position 262,301 of record NW_026902000.1, read on the forward strand.
CTTGGATCAGGTTTTAAAGGCCTTATTCTTATCAGTACTCTTTAAGCTTCTTTTAATTAGTCTTTACTCATTAAATTGTGCTAAATGCTAGATGCAACATTTTGGCTGAGTTTTGTTGGGTCTAAGTATTCAGGAGGTGGAGTCTTGTGCATAGTAGTATCTTGACCTGTCTTCATTATTTTCATGCATTTAATTTCTTCATGTACATTGCCTGCTAATGATGTTAACTAATACTGTTATTAATCATCACCACTTGTATCACATTTGCCCTCCATGGTGAGGATGGGGCTCTATAATTAGGATCACTGCAGGGTGAGCATAGAGCATGAAGCAGGCTCTGCAGCCCCGACCAAACCTGCTGCATCAGGGACCTGCCGCATCAGGGACCTGCCATACCATCCATCAGCCCTTTCTGCTTGCAGGCCTGGTCTCCTGCTGAAGTCAGCCAGGTATATGTGAACACTGCTTATGCAGGTTTCATCCAAGCCTGATGTCAAACAGGGAATGGGGTTTGCATGAACATTGCAGGGCAGACCCTGCCATTCTTGCTCTACTGAGGTTTAACATGTAGCACTTGCTTTAATGTGCAAGAACAGGATAATATTCTATATAATGTATGAAACATACAGATGCATCTATGGTACATATCTGTGATCTTAAGTGGACATTTAAGTGGATGTTAAGTAGATTTGGTACTCACTCCTTTTTGACTTATAGAATCATAGAATGGTCTGGGTTGGGTAGGACCTTAAGATCGTCTAGTTCCAACCCCTTGCTATGGGCAGGGGTGCCTCACACTAGACCATGTCACCCAAGGCTCTGTCCAACCTGGCCTTGAACACTGCCACAGATGGACTGTTTACCACTTCTTTGGGCAACCTGGTCCAGTACCTTACCAGCCTCACAGTAAAGAACTTTCTCCTTATATCTAATTTAGTCAGGCTTGGAACAGACTTTAAAAAAATGAAAATATAACAGTTTAAATTGCTTTAGCCACATAACTACTGCCTTTTGAGACTTCATGTGGTCTATATAAGTACTTTTAAAAAATACATAATCTCTTGCAATAGCTCATACTGTAAATTCTGTAAGCTGGAGGTGCTGCATCCTCTGGTATTTTGTCAAAGGCATAGTATAAATATTTGCAAAATCTTCTGTACCCATGGAAACTCTGAGGGGTAATCCTGTTCAAAAAAGAGCATCAGAACTTGGGCAGCTGTGTAAGAAAGAAACAAAGTTTTGCAACTTTTGTTCTTCTAAAGGCAGTATTTGATGTTTCTTTTATTTTTTTGGCTGGACCTGAAGTCTCCTTCTTTTATTTAACAGTAGTCTATTACATTCCTCTGGAGCTAGTGCACTTCCTGTGGCACTCCATCATCATGTCAAGGTAGCGCTTCACAATATTTTCCACATTTTCTGCCTCATATATCAAACTATAGAATGCTACCCATAAGGTACAGCTGTCATTCTGTAAAATTTTTAGCAATGCTCTCATTTTTATCTGACATCTAGAAATACCTAAAGTAATAAAAAATCATTTCTACCTCATATTTGCTTTGGTGCTCATTCTGTCCCTGTCAGTGTCTATATGTTATAGCAGGCAAGATTTATACATTCCCTTGCTTAGCATTCTGTAAGGGCCATGCACAGAACCCAAGATTGTGAAATTATTTCTGGTTTTGGGGTGGAGGGTGGGGGGGAATCAACTTGCAAAAACTTCCATTGAATGTCTTATATATGCTCATTTTGACCATAAATCAACACTTCATTGAATGGTTTCTGTTCTCCATATGCTTTTTTTTTTCTGTACAGATTCTCACATTATCCTGTTTCTACAGTTCTGAAGATCATTAACTTTTGCTGTGTTTTTTACATAGAATGATTTTATTCAGGAGAGGACAGGATGCCTGAATCTGCCCTTTATTTACTATTCAGTTGAATTAAGCGTCACTAATCTGCAAATTCAATCCTCTAAGTACTTCAAATCATCATGGAGAGAATATAAAATAAATCTGTCATATTTAAAGTAATGATTTGCATTATAATCAAGATAAATTGTCATAATCTCATACATCTGGGGAAAAAAAAAAAGCCTAAAATCAGATCATGATCTGTGATCAGGAAAATCTCATGTTTCCAGGGTCATCTGTTTAATGCCTCACTACATTCTTCATGAGCTGCAGGTTAACTTCAAAGAATGAAAAGGATTTAAATCTCTGTTGACCTGAGTCTGTAACTCATTTGTTAAATCATGTATGAAACATGAGGAGTATGATTGAAACAGAGTTATTCAGTTGTGGGATCATTAATAGAATTCCGATAGTACTATATAGTAACTCCAGCAATTTCACGAACATGTTGACTTCTGCATATCATTGACTCCCATATATTGGCACAGATTGATAAAAAAAGCTTTGGAAAAGCTAATGCAAATATTGGTAGGTTAGCCCAGTGTCTTTTAGTCTGCAAAGGTATACAGATTTAAATTTATTGTTGTATAGATGTACTCTGTCCAACATTAGAAATTCAAATAAAGAGCTGTGCTTTATACCAGAGTACAAGAGCTGTCAAGGTTTCTAAGTTAATTAGGCTAAACAGACAATTAATTACATCGTATTAAAATGTAAAGGACCTGTGACAAATTGCACTAATTGCATGTTCTCATGTATCTGAAGAGGTCAGGCTACTTAAAAAAAGTGTGCTGTTAATGGAAGACAAATGTAGTTTTATATGCTCAATAGGAATATTATAAACTGCATTATTTATGACTCTGGTAGAACACTTAGAAAACTTAATAATTTTCAGTTCTAAATCAAACGGTTTATTAATGATGGAGTCAGAACACAGCCCTGAAAGTAGTCTGTAAAAACCTGCTGCCAATGTAATATTAATCTGAAGGTGTATTGTTTCCCCCATTCCGCTCTCACCCCACTTCCCTCTCTTCCTTGGCAATACAGAGATACTGTTATTTTAAAGCATGTAAACCCTAAGGAAGTTTGAGCTCTTTGAAGTTTTCCTTTACTCTCCCAATCAGATAGCACAAAAACATCTCATACTATTAATATTTTCCAAAATTATGTTAAATCAACCTCTCTCAGGTCTAAACTATTGCCATTCTATGTAATAATTACCAGTAAAACTAGGAATGATATAGTGAATGATTGGACAAAGACTACAGAAGAAAGTTGAGGAAACCCCTTAAAGACTTAGTAACTTTAGCTGTAAAATGTATGGTCAGTACTGGATATTTTAATGGATATGCTATATTATTTTAAGTACTGATTATCTTCAGTTTAAATGAGTAGGTGTAAAAGTTGCTACATTTATGCATCATAAATGGGCCAAGATAAGATTACTGCAAGAGAGAAGGTTTGCCATGATAGAATGAAAGGGAGATGCCATTTCAAATCACAGCTAACACAGAAGAACACAGAATCACATTTAGAAAGCCTTTTGTCACAGGCTTGGAAGTGCCCTATTTCTTAGACGGCTCAGTTAGGATAAAAATCAGTGCTTAGAAATGTATCTGGAGTGGAAGTCAAGGGCACTCTAGTAATGTTAAATCTAAAATGCTTGCACAGGGAGGCAACCAGATTTATTAAAAGTGACATTCAAAATCACAAAAATTTCTTTAGACACTTCCATACCAGAGAACATGGAAGACAGTGTTAGAAATTTTGTGGTACTCTGGGAGCATTACAGATGACAATCTGCAAGAGTAACTTTAAATTCAGGTAGTGTGAAGAACCGGAATATCCATAAGTTTCAGGATTTTGAGGGGGAAAGATGTTGTTTTGATTATATGGTCTTGAATGAAAAAAAAGATTTTGGATTCAATGGATATTTTTTCCTAAACTCATTGGCTCTGGCATTGCTGGAATGAAATTCATGTAATGTGTCTAACAGGATCATTTGTCTGTGTTTTCCCTGGCTTTGCACCAGTGGTCATTTTTCTGCAACATACTTTCCTTCGTTAAGCAGAGAGGTTAAGCTCATCTTTTTTATTAGCTCAAATGGGTAAGAGTAATGTCCTAATATTATTTAAAAAATGAATCTATAGATATATTTCCTAATGGCTTGGTTGTATCAAGAGATAAATTATGGTTATTAATAGTGAATACAGTAATATAGAAGAATAAGAGTAGAAATTATTAAAGACAAATGGATATATTTTGATTACTTATGGAACAGTTGAAGTGCTTTGAACCATGTACCTATATAACTCTTAATCAATCAACACAGGGTAAAAAAACCCTTACTTTAGCAGATATATAAACATAAATCTGAGATTAAATATGTGATTTTATAGTCTCTGGGCTTAAAAAAGACTATTCAAATATTTAAAGTGAAGATTTTGATAGGTATTCTTCTGACCAGGGAGAACAGGATGTCAGTGTGGTTTGACACTCCCCTTACTTTCTAAGCTTCATAATTGGTTTATCTAGTATTTTGCTATGCTGTTTTAAGTGTTCAGTGTGTGTATGGCGCTGTCACAGTTGTTCTCATAACAAGGGGTACCTCAGAAAAAAAAATATTGTTTTTCCACTGCTATCACTTTTGTCCCTGAGGGCTGTGGTTTAATTGCCCTATGAACAACTTCACACTCAGCAATGTCTGACAAATCTTGCTACTACAGAGTAGTGACACAGAACCAGATGCTCCAAGCTTCACTCTTGCCATCAATAGTATTTGAGCTGCATGCCCTGAAGTTTATGATTTTTCATGTGAATATCACCTTTGCTGGCCTGTGGCACTTAATATTGGTACTGAGCTTACAGTTGCTTCTAGTTAATGAGCTATCATGCAGTATTGTTATTGTTAATTATTCTGATTTTAACCACATGTGAAAGTCATACAGACTCTGCTTTAATGCAAATTTATAATAAATTTTGTTTTGCTATGAGACTCTTTCTCCTTAATTAAACTATGCAGTAGCAAAGAGAAATTTGTTGTTTTAGAAACAATTATGTGTGCATAGACCTCATACACTATTGGTAGGAGCACCTTTTATTATTTCACATTTTTTCCAAAAAAGGGACTGCAGCAGAAATCTAAACTGAAAATATTGGCACACCCTGCACAGAAACTGTGTATAAAAGTGACACCTTGGTAGATTGAAACTGAAGTCGTTGATAGAATGAAATCTTCCTCTGAAATGATCAGGTTATACTCTCCAGTATGGATTGCTTATAGATAGCTGCCAAAATAAATCCACTTGGAGAGGAAGGAGGAAATTGTTCTTTGAATGACAGCCTCCGGCCACATTCCCCAGAGAAGTCAAGACCAATGATGATGAGTTTCAGGGCCTGACAAGGATAATAAATTGATCCAAAATAACCCGAACCTGGGGAACCCTTGGGTGTTCTGCACAATGTGTGTGTCTGGCAGGATTTCTGCATATACCTGTCACAACCAGGGAGGGAGACAAAGGGCTGCCTGGCCTTACCTGTGTGAAGGAGTGCTGCAGTGTGTTGTGTTTGCCCTGGTCAAATGCTGTGACTGTGACCTAAGGGTTGAAAAGGGAAGATGTCTTAACAGAAGGTTAAGAAAGGAGAAGAGGATGACCATACATTTCTAACAACACACTGGGCAGAACGCTGAGGGTGTGAAGATAAGGCACAACAGGGAGGAGGCTGTTCTAGCCAAAGGAGGAGAACATGTTAGTGATTTCTTCATTTAAATGTGCAATGCATACATGAGTTATTGAATGAATTACTGACATACTTATTTGAGACAATCTGAGGGAAAGCTTGCATCTGACTCTTTCCCTTATCCATTCTGCTGTTGCATTTCTCTTATTATGTAAGTCTATACCCTGCAGAATGTATTCAGAAAGTCAAAGACTTATTCTGTGTTTAACTTTTTCTTTTTACGCAAATTCACACTCTTCAGTTTCTATACAGCACAAAGCACTTCCTAACTCCCTCTTCTATTATATTAAGCCTTAATCCAAAAGCACAGATAAATTTGGAAATAACATTGGTTTGCTGTATATACTTTTTGTCATGGGAGAGGTTAAATGTTATGGTACCATTTCAAATAACTGGATGAACGCAATCAGATCAGTAACCTTTAGAATATTGTAACAATCTGCATTCAATGCTTAACTTGGAGAGAAGTAGTTTTTTCCTTATTTGTAGCAACTTTAAAGATACTTATTCTCTATGGCCTTAAACCAAATATATAGTTCAGTTTAATGGCCTCATTTGTGCATCTGGAAAAATGGTCACTTGACTAATACACAGTACGGGTTGCATTGGGATGCTCTGTCTGGGTGCTGTGACCCAAGAACTGCGGTAGTTATCTGTCACCATGTTGTGGTTTAAACCCAGCCAGACAGATTTTTCACTCACTCCCCCCCTTCTTGCCCTCCCCCTACTCCCAGAGGGATGGAGAGGAGAATCAAAAAGAATGCAACTCCCACGGGTTGAGATAAGAACAGTTTAGTAACTCAGGTATAACACAAATCACTACTGCTACCACCAATAATAGTAATGATAAAGGAAATAACAAGGGAAGAGAATATAACACCCCATCACCAGCTGACCGACAACTCGTCCCCCCAGCCTGACCAAGCACCGACCGGTACCTCCTCCAACCCCTCAGTCCCCCTCACCCTCCCGGGTAACTCTTAGTTACATCCTGGGCATGACGTGCTGTGGTATGGAATACCTCTTTGGTCAGTTTTGGTCAGGTGTCCTGTCTCTGCTTCCTCCTGGCTTCCCCTTCTCCCTGCAGAGCATGAGGCTCAGGAAGTCCTTGGCCAGACCAAAACATCATTGTTATCAGCTCTGTTCCCAGCCCTAAAGTCAAAACACAGCACTGCACCAGCTACCAAGAAAGAGAAAAAATGACTGCTAGTGCTAAACCCAGGACACACCATAAGGGATAAAATGTTTCCTTGTGCTGCACATATTAAAAATTTAAATACATGAGATTTTCAGTGTCAGGAGAAAGCCCAAGTGTCATTTGGTAAATAGTTTGAATTCAGATATGGAGCATTTGATTCATCCTTCAATTTATTTGTGTACAAGCCCTCTTAATTTCATCTTGGATTCTTTTCTCCCTTCCTAAGTAAAGTTTTTAATGATAGTCTGAAATTGTTTCCTTAAGCCTGGAAGACATTTGTAGCAGCAACATGCTGAAATTATAATTGAAATGTGGAACTGTGATCATCCTTATCATCTGCATATGTCCCCACATGGTGAACATTAATTTATTCTGGTTTGCTATCTTTGTATGTGAAAACTGATTCATAGTTTGTAAATATAATCAAAGACAACAGCTGCCCCCTTCTGTATCTGTAATAAGATGGAATCTTCCCAGCAATCTTTTTGTCTGGAAAAATTACTATTTTATTCCAAGACTAAATCTCTTCAGTGTCAGTTTGATGAGTAGAATAAAGCATTTGAGTCCAGCACCAAAATGCTTCTACTATAGAGGCATCACAAGGGGTGCCACAATTTAAAATTGCATTTTGATTTCCAATAAAAGCAGGACTAAAATCTCTACATCTGATACTTTAATAGTTGAATTTAATCTCTAAATTTGGCACAATAGCTCTTCAAGGGACAAGTGAAATTTCTATCTATTCTTCCAATAAAATATTTATAATGTTCTTCAGTAGAAATATTTCAAAAGGATCTTCTTAGAAATGCTACTTTAGTTCTCATCTTTCTTGCCTTCCCATAGCTAAGTGAATGGCAATTCTCTCAGATTTCCAGCTGATGACATTCTGATAGCTTTTTGAGCATGGGCCTTTTCAGAAAAGTTGAGCCTCTAGTTCTTTGGTTTGTGATAGCATAGCTGAGACTGGTGAAGATTAACCAATAAAATTTTCTGTCCATAATCATAGAATCATAGAATAGCTAGGGCTGGAAAGGACCTTAAGATCATCAAGTTCCAACCCCCCTGCCATGGGCAGGGACACCTCGCACTAAACTGTGTCATCCAAGACTCCATCCAACCTGGCTTTTAACAGTGCCAGGGATGGAGCATTCACAACTTCCCTGGGCAACCCATTCCAGTGCCTCACCACCCTCACAGTAAAGAATTTCTTCCTTATATCTAATCTAAATTTCCCCTGTTTAAGTTTAAACCCATTACCCTTTGTCCTATCACTACAGTCCCTAATGAAGAGTCCCTCCCCAGCATTCTTGTAGGCCCCCTACAGATACTGGAAGGCTGCTATGAGGTTTCCACACAACCTTCTCTCATCTAGGATGAACATCCCCAAGTTTCTCAGGCTGGCTTCATATGGGAGGTGCTCCACCCTCTTTATCATCCTCATGTCCCTCCTCTGGACTTGCTCCAACAGTTCCATGTCATTTTTATGTTGGGGACATCAGAACTGTACACAGTACTCGAAGTGAGGTCTCACAAGAGCAGTAATCTTGAGGCACAGTACATTAAGCAAGAAGGTAATGGGGAATTTCACGTGTAGCTATGTCCCAGTACAAAATTTCACAAATCTTACCTAGTAAAGGGACTCTCCCTATTAAGTATAAAGGGAATTAGCTGTAAAATGAAAGTAAAGGCTCCATATAGACATAAGTATACATGCTGAAGTTGACAGATTGCAAAAAGACCACAAGGTTTGCTTTTTCTGTGGTTTCTGGGTTTTTTTTAAGCCCTTTCCAATCTGTATGTTTTATTATATGTCTCTTCTTACTGCCCTGCATCTGATGTTATGTGACTAAAATCTCTTATCTGTTGAAGCCAATAGTACGTAGAATTAGTGAACCCATATCTTGCCCCTCATTTCATGGAATACCTCCCTTGTAGTTACTATTTTCAAATCATTATTGTATTTCTTTTAGTTTATTTTTATGTATTTGGAAATTGGTGTCAGTCAGCCCTGACTGCTTCTTATGATCTGAAGAAAAAAAGCCTGATTTCTACAGGAACAAAACTGGTCTCTGAGCAAGAGAACACACATCTATGTTTATTGATGTATATTGAACATTTTCAAAACAATGCAATGATACCGTAAGCTTTGCAAGATGGACAGACACTATAAAACTGTCAGGCTTCTACAGAGACTGTGGAATTGTCTAGCTCTATCAAAATTATTTGTCAATGTCTCAGAAAACAGAATCTGCACTTTTAACTGAAGTGAGCAGTTTTTCATATTGGAAATGTGTAGGAAAGTGTTTGGTGCAGAAAACTGACCACCTGTTTAGAACATCCATTTTAGATGGCTTTTATGGTAGCTTTTCTCCAACCCTGTAACATGCCCTTCATTATTATCAGTAGGTTAATACCTGCTGGCCTTTTTTTTTCCTGGTATGTACTATTATAACTTAGTGAAAGGAGGAGAAGTAATGTTACACCTCTGAGTTCAGCAAGATCCAAGATATGGAAAAGGTTTGCTCCTGCAAAATCCTCACTCTAGGAATGGGAGAAGATGACTCCTGCTGAGTGCGAAGCTCAGTAATGCTTAGGAGTTAGGTACTGCTGCCTCTTAAGTTAGTGTTGAGTGCCTTTCCCTACAGAAAGAGATATGCACAAACTTTGTTTCTGTCAGGTCTTTGCCCCCTGTGGGCTATGAAATCCTGTTGCAGGGTCTCTAGCACATTAAGCGGTGACCCAAAAAAACCTGGATGGCTGTGTACTGAAAACTCCCCTCTGACTGCAGGTGGTGCACTTAGTATTACTTTCACATGGCAGGTGATGATGAAGAATGAATTTGACAGGGGACAGGTGTACAGGGCTGAGAAACTGCAGTGGGAAAGGTAAAGAATGAGTTTTCTCTGTGGAAGGTTTGTGCAAGGAAATCTGAAAAATGGTCTGTTGTCTGGCTCTGGAACTTCTGAAAGTCAAGCCAAGTTTGTCTCCTTCTTTTCCACTTACTTTTGTGGTAGCTAGCCAGACTTTGTAGGAAGGTGGATTGCATAATGGATAGGTGAATGAATGAAAGCAAAGGAGACTTGTTCATTAGGCTTTGAAATAATGTGGTTTATATTTTTAACTGCATGATTGAAAAGGTTTTTAGGATGCTTTCTACCACCAATTACTGAAAAACCAAAGAAGTGGTGGGCTGTGTAGCTGGATGGCTGAGAATTGTATTACTCTTTTAACAGTCATTAAATAATGTATAAAACCACAGTAACACAATTTAAAACCCTTTAAAAGAAAAACAGTCCTCTTACATGCTCTGAAGTACTGCCTTAGGTTTTTAATGGTTCTGCAAAGCTGCTTAAGTCTTACCTGACAGAAGGTCTCTGATTAGCTTCTGGTGATAATTCTAATGTTGCCATCAGATCTAAATGACTCTGAATGCAGAACTCTGCCATTAGAGCAGGTGACGTACCTGTGTGTCTAGTAATTCAGAGTCTATGAACTCTTCAGCAGGCATTTCCAAGTAGGTGGTGCTTCCACAGGACTTGGTCTCAAAGTGTTAGGAAATGTGGCTTATCGACTGTTGTAACTAGGACGTTCCTCTGTACTAGCTATAGAACACAGTCAGAAGACATTCACGGAAACCATTTCCCAGAATAGTTTTTTATGGAGAAAGTGCTGTGGGTGACACACAGATGAAGTAATTAAAAAGGAAGAATGAAGTGCTCCTTCAGACTGTGGCTAACGAGGAACTTCAAGAGTTTTAGCTCTCAATTGATCAGCTGTATGTTTCTGTTCAGCCTCTTGATGTCTGTAATATAAGTTGTCGTTCTTCCATATTGCTAAAGTGACAGCTTTTGACTTCTGTCAAAATCTTGTAAGAACAGTCTCTCAATGCAGTCCAGACAGGCTACCTTTTTTTCTTTCTTTCTTCCCTTTATATTGGACAGTTTTGAATAAATCTAATGTAATACTTGAATACCTTCACAGACACAGCAGTATGTAAGAACATACGGTTGATTTTAGCTTTAACAGACTCAGTAGGTTTAGTGCTAGTGTCCACAGCTGCTAAAACGTTACCCTTGCTTCCATTCACAAATCTACAAGTGCCTTAGCAAGAACCATGCTCTGATTTGGAAATTAGTTGGCAGTCATTAAATGTTTTTCCTTCCTTTATGACTCAGAGGAATAGCATGAAAGGTTTAGTACTGACAAGGCTCCAAAATAAATGAGAAATTAATGGCTAAGGTTAATAGCACCATAGAAACACCCATCTCACTGACCTAACATTCACTCAGATAACCAAGCTGTTTGAATAAGAGTGATAGCTATAATTTGCTGATATGAAGTTAAAGGCCAAAGCTTAAGAGTGAAATAAATGTAGATGTGCATTACATATTATAAAACCCTCAAAAGCCGATATATACTGGTAGAAATTGCTCAGTAAAATGGCAAAACTGCTATATGTGATCCAAGGAAAATAATCTTGTAGCAGGCAGGTGTGGCAGATGTAAAGAGGTGTAAAATGACTCCACACACAGAAACATGGCATGCTCTTGTATGTTCTTACACTGCCTTTTCATAATTGGTTGTGTGTACCCTGTGAGTGTCAGTTGTATCTATGTATAAACACCAAAATCATTTTAACCAGAAATATCCAAGTTATGTTCAATCCATCACCCAGCTCACTTCTAGGTTAAGGTGACAGCGTATGCTCTCAGCCCAGCAAAACCAGTCCCTACCTTTCTACTGGCATCACTGGGATGTTTCTCTGAGAGCCGGGGGACTGTTCAGTTCTCTCTCAGGGCTTTCTCTCTTCCTGCTGAGCAGCTGACCATGCCTGTGGGAAAGAAATGGAGGAAACCGAACACATGCATAACTGCTGCACACATCTGCAGTACAAATCAGATGCTGATGTACATGGAAAATGAGGAGGGTAAGCAAAGCTTGAATGTGACGTTTTTGCCTCAAGCCAAGTGGCACAGAACTTCTGAAGAGAGCAGGGATTAACTTCAGTGGCATCCCAAATTTAGTGGTTGCAGAAAGGCACTTTCACATGTTTATGAAGATGCATGGAAAATGTCTGCCTAGCATTTGGGAGCCATGGAGTGAGTTTCTGCTCTAAGCGTTAGCAGATGTGTTTTCTCTGAAGCTCTGTTAAGCTTTGCAATTGTATTTAGTTCTGTGGCTACCCGTACTAAGAGGAAAACAGAATTATATGTGTATCCCCCAAAATGGACTTGAAAGAAGATCCTGAAACTGTGATTTATGTCTCTTTATACAAGTAAGAAAAACTACTTCACCCGAACACTTCCATTTTTGCTAAGAAATGTTGGACCAGATGATCCTTGAGGGCCCTTTCAACCTGTGATTTTATGATTCATTTTACTTGGGGTCCATGTATGGACTAAGATGTGATAGAGTGGTGTAATGGAAAGTAGGGCTATATGCCAATAACTGTATTTTTGTGAAATATGTGGGGTTTTTTATAAAACTGTGTGCCTTTCTAGAGCTTTGGTATACTTTCTTCCCTCCAGCTCCAGTGGTATCACTCCATGTACCTTTTGGAAATTTGCACAGAAAAATAGTTGTGAATAATGCTCAAGAAGACTCAGGCTTCTATTCAGTATCAATGTAGTTAATCTTTAGAAAATAACTTTGCTGAAATACGGGTCACCTATAGTTTTTACTGTTCTTTTAACTCTACCTGAAGAAAAAGAATTTCATCTGACAGACTAATCTTTCTTTTTAATGGTAAGAAATATAGGGAGAAGGGGAATTACTGCTTCCGTAAATCATGGCTGATGATTACAAAGCTCTGTTTAAGGCCTAGGCCTTTAGAGGTACATTATCAGAAAACTGCAATGCTAAGCTCTCAGATGCTAGGTATTATCTTATGTCTAGCATTCTTTAAATGCCATAAACTTTGATTTAAAAGGATGCAACCAGGTAATTGTTCAGGGTTTTTAAACTTTTAGTTTTACTTTTCAGATTTTTAATGCCTTGAAATGTACTTTCTTCCCCTATTGATCTCATTCTTTCCCATTTGGCGACATTGATTTGTTTTCCTCTCTCTTAAATGTAACAGAATCCAGGCAAGACTGTTTTTATTTAGCAGCTTCAATTTAAATAGGACTTTAATATCTTCCTGCAGCAGCATCTTTGAATGACATTAGCACAGTTCTGAGGATACTATTTGGTATGTGCTGATGAAGTTGAAAGAGGGCACTATATTATTTTTGTGCAGACTACTAAAACATAAATTCTTTTTTACCTTGATCATATTTTCAGTAAATCTGTGATGAGAAGTTTTAGGATATCCTTGAAAATAAACAAATATTTAAAATTATTAAAATTAAGAAAAACAGGATTAATTCTGTAAACCCACATTAAGCTATGACTTCCACAGATAAATCTAGCATCCACTCAAATTTTAAGCATACAAGCAGTCCTCTTTATAACACTTAAGTTTAGTACTTAGGTCTGTGTCCAATTCTATTTTTAAGTGTTTAGGCCTCATTCAGCTTAACTGCTCTTATTTCTAAATAGGAAAGTGATTCTTATTGCTATAACGCAAGGCTAAGAGAGAATGATACTCTCACAGCTTAGAATTTGGGTCTTTGGTGACTTGGCAGGTATGTGCAAGATACTGCAACAAAGAATGAAGTTCTGATAGCTCAGATTTACCCATCACCTACAACCTGGAAGTCTTTATGCGCACAGAAAGTTTGGTTTAGGTACTGTGGTAGAGAGTATGAGTATCACCCCCAATATCCACAGTGAAATCTAAATTTCTTTAACTCTGCAGCTGTGAGTGGATATAGGGAAATTTGTACCCTCAAAATGAAATCCAGAATAGCATGAACCCTGTGCAAGAAATCACTCAAAGTGGTTCAAAATCCAGTGGCAGGTAGATGTACCACTGCGGATGTACTTAAATATTTCTGACTATATATATGCCTTAAATTCTGTTTGTGTCTTTTAAGCTGGTGAAGTGCCCCCCACATTTATTTTTTTTTTCTTCTCAATAATCTAAGGAAGTTTTCAGTTATTGTTTTAAAAGCTATCTGCAAGGTGTTTTCTCATTAGGTAGTAGTTTAATTGTTTTAAAACACTGACACAGGAGATCAGGACATGAATTCAGTTTCTTCCTCCCAAGATAGTTCCATAACACCAGGAAAGAATACTGTTTGGTTAGTCTTTGAATACCCGTAGGAACATGTGGTCAGAAACAGAGTACAAGAAAGACTGTGGCTATATAATCATTGCCCAGTGGCTAGGGTATTTAAATGATCATGGAGCTCAGTGGGGAAGAGGAGCGAGTTTCCATTTCTCTGCTTTGTGAGTGAACAGTGTTGTTATTATACCTGCCTACAGTTCATAGAATGACTTTTCATACCTGCTTGTGTAAAATGTATTGAGAGTAATCCCAAAGTGCAGTTATGCCCTGAGAAAGTCTGCAAATCCTTGAGCAAATTAGGTTAGGGAATTTCTCTGTACTCACTGGGAGGATGTATTATCAGATTTGTTGACATTAACATATTCGGCAGTTCTGGCCTCAGCAAGGGTACGTCTCTAGGCAGTTAGGAAAAGCTGAATTCAGAAATACAGAAGATATACAGAATTGATTCTCCCACACTATGAGCTAGATGGGGATTGAATGAGAGAGTTCAGAATTACAAGTTTGGACTTTGATACTCAGACTCCATAGAGCTTTATTCTCTGTCCTGCTCTTCACTCTATTTTCTCCTTTTAGTTTTCTAGATCTGCTCTTCAATACTGTGTTGAGAGGAATGCTTTGGATCAAAAAATAAAAGAATCAGAAAATCCACTGAATTTCTGTATAGGCTGGGACCTGAATTACAGCCGTCAAATTCATCTGCACACTAGAAGTTATGATGTCTGTTACATATTCACTTCCTCACCCCAAGAGTGCTCATTTACATACATTCCTTGCTATTTTTACTTGTACCACCACAGGGATTATAAAAGGTGGTGGTGCAGTAAGAATGAATGTGAAATGAAAAACGTCTGTGGAACCACAGGCTCGCAGGGCAGCAAAAGCACCAGAATGACCCTTAGGTGGTAGATTTGAGTGCTTTCTGCTGGCATATCATCAAAAGAAGCTACCCATCTTTTCCTTTCTTCCTTCTTACTCCCTTGTTTGTGGCAGTAGAGTCATCTTGTGGAGCAGTTTTGGAGCTGAAGCGAATCCAGGAAGCTCATCAATCCCTTTTAGACCCAATTGGTTTTCTGATCCTGTTTGCTGTATCTCCATCACTTTTAATGGCACAAAGGCAGCATTTTGGTTGTAGGTGAGGGACTGGTAGCTCGGTGGAGTACAAATCTTTGTCTTTAAGTGAAATTCCTATGTTGTTCCTGCTTAAAGTACTCCTGAAACTGTTTCTTTGGATCAACACCTACTCTATGTATAACCCATGAGAAGATCATGTTGGGAAAACAGTCACTGATTTCAAGCACAGAATTTCAGTGTTTGTCTTAGGATACTAAAACCAAGAGGTATCAGACTGGGATTTATGAGCAGGTAGCAAATGCACCACTGCTGCCTTACAAACCATTGTGGAGAACCTAGATCAGACTACTAGAGAAAATCTGTAGTAGAATTTCTCCACTATGAAGTCAATTAAAGCTATATTTCAGAATCAGAAGTTTGTAATGATTCAGCTTTCCTTGGAAGGTCTGTCAATCAAATAGCAATATAGCTCCTAGTCTAAAAAAGTTTGAGTTCTTTTTCTCATAGCTTGCAAAGAAATAAATGTGTAAGTCTATATAATATTATGTTATTACTCCGCCATGGCAGTGGTAAGGCTGGCAGGCAACCTAGTTTATACAGTGCAAGCATGCCAACACCACATTGCAACGGAAAATTAATTCCCAGCCAGCTGTGCTTGGATTGGAATGAATTCAAGCACAGTTAGTGTTCTGAGCCTTAAATTGCCACCATGATGTCTTTGCTCAGAGATAAATCTCATGAAGGTATTAAAGCAGGACTTGTAAAGGCTGCATCTGAGAATAATATTTTTATTAAGAGTAATGTTAATGCCATTTTATTTGAAAATAATGAGACAGAGAAAAAGCAAGAGAGATAGGGAGATAGATCTCACAAAAACTAGAAGTCTCATTAGTACGATGCTCACTGGTGGCATGTATAACAGAGGTGAGATTAAGGAAGAATATGATAGTGCTTTCCTAAAATTAAAACAATGAACATGCAACAAAATTGAGAGCTAGGAGTGATGATAGTACAGTTTATGCATGGTAATAATATTTCAGCTTTTCTGACTGCATGCGTTCCCTGGGTTGTCTCCACACTGAAAGCATCTTATTAAAGTGCTTTTACAATTTGCTGTCAGGTTGGTTTGATAACATTTGGCTGCTGAACAATGGATTTTATGCCACTTAGTTTTCATCAGCTTAGGGCTGATGAAAATAACATGAACATTATGATTGGGATTAACTCTCTCTTTTGTCTCTTAATACTGCAATTGATGTATCTGAATTTTCTGTATGTGGGAGTAATTTCTTTCTTTTTTCCAGCCATACATGATTTAACAAGTGCTAGTACATCTCCTCCTTCTCACACTCTTATAAGCAGTTGATGGGGGGGAGAATCTCAGTCCTTTCCCTCCTGTTTTAAATTTGGAATATCTTGATTTAGATAGCTGTTTTGCAAAGGCCAGATGATATCTAATAGCCCTGGTCTGAAGCTGCCTTTTAGGTGTGGTGGGTTTCCTGCACCTTCTTCCATGTGATTCAGGCCATTGTTTAAAAAACCAGACTTGTTTGCTTTTTCACAAGTGAATGTTTTACTTCTCATCAGCACTGGACTGAAATAATTCCATAAATAAAAAATTTATACTTCAGTTAAATGAATAAATATAATTAATTCATGATGGTGGCAGCTAACTGAAACACTAGTGGCAAAAAGGAACTACTTGTGGTTTGGTCTTACAATAAAGACTGTCTTTAAGAACAGACTTTTGGACACTGAGAGAATATTTATTCTGCCTCTAATTAGGACACTGTCCTTTAGTCGGTCAATACCGTACCTAAACCAAGCGTTTGATGAAGTTATCTGATTCTCATTGTTTGAAGAATCCTCTTCTGCTTCTCTCATATATATGATTTAGGCAAAGTACCCCAAATCAGACCTTTCTTGAGTTCTCCCCAATGCTATTTACAGTGAAATATTTTAGTATTTATTCCAGTGTAAATGTATGTAGAAAAAGCTATTTTCATGCATATAGTTCATGAATGAAAGAAAAGCTTTTTTAACCTTGAATGTCTTTAAATGAAAATTTAGTAAGTTTTCTCAGTAATCAGTGAGCAGAACATCAATTGGAGAATAGCTGGTTTATAAATGAAATAAATGGCTTTAAATGTTTACAAGAGAGTTTTAACTTTAACAGGAATACGTTCTCGCAGTGAGTCTCTGTGACTAATCCACTGGAAAGATTTACCGTTAGGGAACTCAAGGTCTGCGTTTCAAAGGAAATATTGGTAAGGATTATTATTCCCTTGTCCCCAGCAGTTCTCATAATCCCCTTACATTCAGAGTAAGATTTGCAAAACCAAAATAAATGACAAAACTAGAATGCTCTGGGGCCCTGTGTTTGCAGAGCTAAAAATGAAGCCTAGATGATTTGAATCTTATTTTGAGTTTGTTATTAGGCACCTATATTTTTTTTTCCCCTGCTAGGCAACATGTATAAGAAAAGAGTCAAATGTAGGCCCCTAACAAGTGACAGCAACAAAAATTACATCAAAAAGGGCATAGCAGCTAGCATACAAGACAAACCTTGAAGAAGAAACTTAATTGTAGTACTGGGATTTAGGATGTCTTGGTCAGCACCTAAAGCTGCAACCTTTTTGTGCTCTATTATAGGTTTATAAATGGATGTTTGAGGTGAGCAAAAAACAAAAAAATGGGATCCTTTCTTCAGCCTGATGAAATCAATGATAAATCTCACATTTGAGTTGCTGTAGGCTCCCCTAGGACTCGCTTATGCTGCCGTAGGAGAGCAGCAAAATGAGTTGCTAGTGGAACAAGCAACTGATAGGACAAGGAGTAACAGCTTTAAAGTGAAAAGGGGTAGATTTAGATTAGATATTAAGAAGTTTTTCAGTGTGAAGTTGCTAAGACACTGGCACAGGCTGCCCTGAGAAGCAGTGGCTGCCCCATCCCTGGAAATGTTCAAGTCCAGGTTGGATGGGGCTTTGAGCAGCCTGGTATATTGGAAGGTGTCCCTACCCAAGGCACACGGGTTGGAACTAGATGATCTTTAAGATCCCTTCTAATCCAAACTGTTCTGTGACTCTATGACTCTAAATGAGAGCAGAGGTCAGGGCTCATGTGTTTCAAGTTAGGCATGTGCTTAACCACTTTCTTGGATGATAATCCAGGTTTCATTAAGCAAGGCAAAACCAGGTTAGCTAAATAAAGATATATGGAAACATCAGTCAAACTTGGTGATAATCTGGTAGCTCAACAATGTGGGATTCTCTCCTGCATCTTCAGAATGGCAGCTTTACAATGAAAATGTAAAGTCCATCATATAAATTTGTTTTCATATTAACCATTTCAGAGAGATACATGGACAGGCTTTCACAGAATTTATATACATGCAAGTTCCCTGCAGGAGCTGAAATGTAGATGAAATCTTTCATAGGTATTGCTTAATTGTATGGTATTTTCAAAAGATCTTTTGCTAATGGGTACATGAGTTTTCCACATCCTGTTTCTTAGTCCCAGCCTACCTTAAGGGAGTACTTAAGTTCATTCCTACATCTTCTGATGAGGACAATGACGGTATATTGTTTCACTTTCCTAAATGCAGACAAAGCCTGCTAGAGTTTTTCAAGAGGATACTCTAGAACAGTATATGCTGTTTCCCTGTCTATGTCTACTGTTTCCCTTGCAATTTCTCACACAGATGAAATACACTAGACAGTGTGAGAAAAAGCTTTCTTGTGCTATTTCTGTTCTTTCCTGTGACTTTAGATCATTCCTTGTGACATTGCCTTTTGAATTCTGAATTATAATGGCTTGCCTGGATTCAGTCCAAGTCTTTCTTTGATTTTGGTTTGTTTTTAGGGAAGTAGTCTTGGGGGCCTTTCAGATGGAATAAAGACTTCACTCAAAGTTAAATCCCATGACAGAGCTGAATAAAATTTTCAAACTAAACCATATGTTGTTTGGACCATCAGTAATTTATGTAGGAGGAACCTATGTTTGTGAACGTTGTGTACTCTAATGGAAAGGATGAAGGGGTCTTTTGTTTTAGAGAGAAATTATAATTTTTTAACAGGTCACGTATTTTCTGCTCAGTCAAAACACCACTGAATCAAGTCCTTCTATTGGATTAATTATTTTTTTGTGTGTGTCATAAAAAGTAATGTCAGTTCATTGTTGAAACATTATAATCTGAACTGGATTTGGCTGAAGAGCACCATCTTGTACCAAGCCAGGCAATGTGGGGATGTATTTCCAGCTTCAGATCTCAACTTGTTGTGCTTACTTGGCTCCTAAGGGGAAGGTTCAAGGTCCCTAGCAATCCTAAAAGTCCTGAAGTGCTCACTTTGCATTTGCACAAGGATTAGAGCTGTCACAGGGTGCTGTGAAAGGGGATCTGAGGGAGGTGAAGGGTGAGACTGTGGCATCCTGAATTTAGAGCACCAACATTACCATGGTGTTGCAGCCACAGTCATGGAAAAAAAATAAAATCTTAAGGTTAGGAAGCCTTCCTATGAAAATGTTTTTATTCCTTTATTGAAGCATTTCACAGGAAAAAGTGCTCCTTGGTGGTCAAAAAATCAAACTCAATGTTAAGACTAAACAAGCAGTAGAAATGAGAGTGAAGCAGAGCAGTATTATGTGACTGTTTAAGGCTGTGGTATGTAGGTAGTTCTCATTGTCCCATTTCAAAATGATTTCTAAAATTTGATAAAGAACAATAATGAACTCTAGAGTACCAGAAACACCTAGTCCATGCTGCTGGGTTAACCAAACATGGTGCATTTTAAGCACTTAAGTAGATGTTCACATGCCACTATTTGTCAGTGGAACATATAAAGAAGCATTTTTAAAGAGAAATTTTGCAGCTGATAGGAAAAAATGGTATTGTGAAAACAGGCTTGTGTAGTGGAAAACTCATAGTAAGAAGAAACTTTGATAAATAATCATCCTCCTCTGCCTCAGCAGATACAGCATCCACCTGCAGTAGGACAAATGGGATGAAGTTTTCTTACAGCTTTGCCACCTTTTTGTGCATTTTGAATTCTTGTAATCTCTATATAACGATACTTCTGTCTGCTATTATCTCTCCTTGGGTGAATAACTTGGTTGAATTAATAACCTCAAGCTACCAATACATTATACGTGACTTAAAGACTTAGTATCCTTTGTTCTTGGTACGGTGATGTTTCTTACAGAATACCTTGTTTCTGAAGTGTAAGGTGTTCTTTCAATCTGGAAACTGTCTGGAAACTTCAGATCTCTCCACCTATGGCAGTGAAACACATGCAGGACAAAACAAGAATGATTTAGCAGAAAGAAGCCAGATTGTCACAGTGCTTGAAGCCTCTGAAGAGGCATGCAAGACTTCTTGAAAATCCTATTAGCTGCAGTTTATTTGGCCCATAGCTTGTCTGTGTCAGAGTTTTTCATCTTTAGAATGAGTGTCACTATATATGTTCTCTGCTGGACAGGGCTCTATGGGGATATGCGTGTTAAAAAAAGAGATCGTCAGTTCATGTGAAACTTGGACCATTTAACTATGAAAGAGAGATGTTGATTGTTTACATAAGCTTTTGATGTGCTGCCGCCTCCACAGGGTAAAATGATTTTTGTGGATTATTCTTATTTTAGTAGGTTAGAATTTTGTCCATCAATGGACAATAAGAATAGGTTGCTTAAAGCAAACACATACTGTGTTTGGCAATTTACTAGGATTTATACTGCAAAGAAAAACAGATCTCTGACACAATTCACCATGAAATTAAATAGCAGCTTACCCTAGCAGCAACCAGGAATCAGCTTTCTGCCAGAAACAGAAATGCTTCTCCCACACAGATGCAACAGCTACCTTCTACCACATTCTGCATTAATACAGGCACCTTGCAATGTCCCCTGTCAGTTAGTAGAATTGGGCTATTTCAGATTAGGAGGAAACTTGTACCAGGCAGAATACAACCATGGCTTTCACAGTTTCCATGTGGTTCAAAACTTTTTGATTATTCTGGCACAGGTTAAAAAGTTTACCTTCTTTAATGCTCTCAGATCTGGATGCAGTTATATCGATATAAAAATGCTAATCTTCATGCTTTATGCACTTAAAGGAAGTAAAAATACACTCATTCCTTTCCACCCAGTATGATAGTTTTCATCGAGCTAGAAAATAAAATTGAATAGTAGTCTTTATTAATGATTCAAAGCAAAGGTGTGAATAAATGTTAGTTTCTCAGCTTTTGTTATACTCAAGCACTTAGAAAACAACTGAGCAATAAAGATGTAACATGCTAATAAATGGACTTTGGAAAGGAAAGTTTAGCCAGCCTATTCTCTCAGTCCCAGGTTCTTCCCCTAAACCCTCAAACAGTAGGAAGGCTGGAGCCTGAACTGGAGCAGGAATCACACTTTCAACCAGCTCACTAGCACACTCTAGGTTTAAGATGCTTATATATTGATGTGTGTGTGGAATGTGGCCTTAAGAGTTTCAAGTAAAACTTAGTCAAAATACAGGCTTTCATTTTGTCATCATAGGAAAGACATATGCCATATGTCATTTTTATGCTATGCTTCTTTCTGTCTCTTGGAGTATATGTCATCCCTCCACTAAGCCCTGCTATTTCGCTAAATGCATATAATGGGGATCCTGTGTAAAAGATGTTTATTACAGAGTTTATTATTACTTTTGTGCAGTAGGAAATGGTCAGGCAAGGAAAGGCTAGACAAGGCTGGAGTGCCATAGTCACTCGATTCCTTAGTGACAGCTTATACAGAATTGCAATGGTCTGTTATTTTCCTTCATACGAAAAAACCCTATGGACCTATACAAACACATAGAACAGGCCACTGTGGAGAAATAAGCCAGACAATACTAATAGAAGGCAGAAAATGAGATCTTTATCTTGTCTGGAAGGCCATTACAAGGCACTTGATTTATAAATTTCATCTTGAAAAAAACTCAAGAGTGTATATGGCACTTCCTGGGAAGTGGAGGTATTAACTATATATTTTAAATGTTTATGAGGACAGAGCCACAAGCTGAGAAGTGGGTCATTTAGGAAAAACTTAATAATAAAATCTGTTCAAGTTACTTTGAAACCTGTTGTAGAATCCCCATTCTGAATATGTTCAATTGTTGGTCTTGATGATCCTAAATGTCTTTTCCAATCTAGTTGATTCTATGATTCTATGATTAATGATGCGTGAAAACCATTAGTCTGAACTTGGGACAATGTCAGCAAGGAATCGCGTTGCAGGAAAACTTAGACATGGTTTGGAAATCTGAACGCTGTACCATAAACAAAATAAAAGATGGATTGGTTACACGAAAGCCTATACAGTTGTAGTTCAGAGGCTTTGACCAAGGGTTATTTCAGAACATATGTGATGGCAGTGTGCCTGCTGTCAGGTTTAGTATAATTTTGGTCCCCTATGAGCTGGCATGAATATTCTGTAGCACTGGCAATTTGCAAGGTAATATATACATTGAAGGCAAGTGCTCTGGTTAAATACTTAAAATGCAGTCTCTTGGGCTTGTAAAGCATTCAGGGAGCTCAGGAGAGCTTCGCATCCATATGCATGTGTCATCACAATGCTAAAAGAGCCATTAGAGTTGGCTTAGAAAGGAGAATGGAACAGGCATGTGTGAAGTTCAGCTCAAAAGCACTTAGGAAAGACATTCACATCACCTAAAAAGCCACCATGTTCTTTGTTCATCCTTTTATTCTTTTCATCTCTGAAATCTTTCTTTCTACTGGTTCTTTGACAGAGCAGTCCCTCAGTCACTAATAGAACAATGTGCAATGTTACAAATCTCCTTAATGGAAAAAAATAGTCCATGGTTTTTCATGGCATTAAAGTACAAAATCACAATCAAAAGAAACAGTGAAGTTTTCAGTACTGGTTAACTGTGTATGTGCTTCATCAAATCCTGCTGCAAAGAACCTCAGTGATTATTATAATTTATCATTGTAATTTATGAATTACAGCCTGGCCTTGATTCTCAGATATAGTTTGCTTAGTTAAGAGTTTCAGAATGGAAGGATAGAGAAGGCACAAGATTTCCTAATCTGCATGAGCCAAAGCCACTTTAGACTGTTGCAGAATAGGGGTCAGCTTGAGATAGAAAGGTCAGTAGTCTCTGGCTACTGAATGTACTTTCTGATAGGTTTCTGCTGCTGGATTAAGCCTTTGTCAGAGGTATAGACTGCCTGTAAGAGTCAGGAACATATAACTAGTGCCAATCTCTATTCTCATACACTAAGCTGAGCTTAAACCTAAAGGAGAATCTGTCACAAATTTCTGTCAAGTAACAGCAGAAGGCCAGCACAGCGAATCAGTGAGACTCAGTCTCTCCTCTACTCTTCTGACTGCAGTTATGGAGAGGTTTCATTTACTTTTTTGGCTTACCTGAATAGGCATGAATGAACCTAGGCATGCAGCAAACACTCAGAATAGACAAAGCTCCCTATCTGTTTAATAAAAGTTGACCGAAAGCCTAAATGACATTAGTTTCTGTTATGTATAAACGTTCTTTTGCTATATGAACCTACTACAAAGCCATGCAGAAAACAATAAACTTAATTTCAGGTTTAAACAGTGCTTAAGAACTTTCTTATTTTAACTATAGGAAGCTGAAAGCAAATTACTGTGAAAAATCTGTTAATATTAGCCTGGAAAAGAATCACATTAGTTTTAAGATAAATTAAGATAAAATATGTGTACAACAGCTTCAGGTGAGTGAATTTACCAGTCCTGGGAGACAGCTTCCCCCTCAGAGGGGAGAAGGAGTATGTGCCTGGGCCCCACAAGGACATTGTGGGTTGGTTTTCCAGATGTGAATTTGATCTGCAGAGAGGCTGCCCCTCTGCTGTTGACCTATGTTCAGAGCAGTTCCATTTCCCACACACAACTTCCCTGAAGCCATGAAGTATATATACTCTACTGTAATTTTTGTCCCATTTCTACATACTTTGAAACAATTTTTCCACTTCTGTCTGTAAACTAACATTTCTGAGAAGCCTGTATCTTCAGTAATGACCATGCTTCTGGCTTGAGTTTAGTTGCTTTCTTCTCTGTTACATATTTGGTAATATCACAGCATCTTGGGCGGCCACGTTAGGCAAAGATGCAGAGATATATTTCAGTCAATTAGCCGCTTTGAGGTTTATCGTGCGGTTTTAAAGAGCAGTCACAGAATGAGCTTTCCCAGTGAATTGCTGAGATGGGATACGACAGTGGTGGGAGGCTTCCCATTTTCTCTGAATTTTGCTTAGTACTGGGGGATCTGAGTGGAAACCAAGACTAAAACCCCTAACTAACTTGTGCCCTCAAGCTGCGCTTGGCATGGGGTCAAAACTGAACAGCCTCAGAAGTTTCTTCTGGTTTCTGTGGCTTCTCCTTCAAAAAAGAAATGAGCTCAGAATGACTGGTAAGCTCTGCGAAGCCTTTCAGCCAACATAGCCTGAATTTCAGTTTTGTAATTAAAGTATTATCATTGTCAGACTCCATAGGCTGTGGGAGAAAATTTTAATTTAGCTCCTGGCTCCCTATAGCATATCAGTATAATGTGCTTTCATGCTGTGAGGAGGATATGCTTCTGCCAGCCGCTTTAGCTAGCAAACATCATTTGTTAAAAATCATTCTACAACAAGTTAAATTCTGTGGAAAAAAAAAATAAGAAAGAGGAAGAAAATTTGGTAGCTAAAAGCAGAAAGTACCATCTTTTGAAAATACAGTGTTGAAATACCTCCCAATAAGAATATATTTGAATCAGATTAACCACTGTTGGCACAAATACTAGGACAGATGATACCAAATTGGGCATTTGCTGTACCTGTGATTTCATCTTACTGTTTCTATCAGAGGAACAGGTTTTCGCAAGTGCTGAACTCAGATTCTAAAGACATTTGTTCTTGCTTTATTACAATATGATCCAAGTGTCAAAGGTAATCGGTTAGTCTCCTTCCTCTACACTAGAAAGTCAACTAGATTACCTCACCGAAAGAAGTTTTTTTCTCTGTCCATTTTTCTCCTCCTTTATTAAGTGACAACAAAATATCGGAAGTTTATCTTTCTCAGATTTATTTATAGGATGTTACAGTTTAGAGTCTCACATCTTAATGTAGCAGCGAAATTATATGGCTGCTATAACCAAAATCTATTTTAAAGCCCAAGAAGGTAGAATGAAATAATATTGTAATGGAAATGTTGTTGATATGTAACTGGAGAGTATCTGACTCCACTCTATAATATACAGTTTTATAATTTCATTCAGTTTGCAATTAGGTTCGTAAGATCATAAAATCAAGGAGATTTCGTACTTGCTAATAAAACTGCAAACTCTTATGGTATCTGATAAGTTCTAAATTTATTCTTGACTAACTTGACTTGCTTGTCAGCTTATTGGGGAAGTGAATTCTTATTCTGCTGAGCAAGGTGGCATTCCAATGTTTTTGACTATAGTAGCTTCATGATAGAGAAGGACAATTAATTAAAAGTTAAGCACACAAGAAAAGCCATATTTAAATTGGCTGTCTCCTAATGTTTACAACTATAATTTGAGTATGGGTCCTTCTCATATGCTAATATATAATTTATATTTATGATTTGCAACTCTCTCAGAAAGCAGTAATGTGAACACTGAGCTGTACTGTCAGTGTATTACCTTGTCGGCAGCTATAAAGACCAACTAGGGAGAGATATCCATTTATGGGGATCATAAATTTATGCCATCAGACCAGATGAATAAACCTCAAGCATGAATACACTTTGAGATCTCCTTAGGGGTCCTCTTTCCTCTCTTCACTTTGGGATACATCACAATCTTTTAGCATGACCTGCAGATGATGGCTGTCTTTCCAAATTACCTTCTGGCAGACATATCTGAAGTAAGTCTGTCAGTCTGCTGACCTTGGATCATCTGCTGTTTCTCTGTACAGGACAGGCACTTTTACATGCATCCACTGTCCAACCCAAAATGGTTTTAAATTTATTGTCATAGGTAGCTTTCTCTTCTCAGATGTGATATCAGGCTCTCTGGCCTTTTACCCAATGTTGGATATTTAGCATACACAGTTAAAGATGGGACATGTTTCAGCTTTTTCTTGTTCCCATGGGAATCTGCCCACACACACTGCATGCAAAAACCCCTTACCTCACCTGGTCTGTACCATTTCACAGCCATTATGCTTGCACCATTCCAAGCACAGGCTGTTTTATTTGTATCTCTGTGTAGAAACTTTTGGGTTTGCTTTCCTTTCTCTTACATGCCTCAGACATCATCTGGGCCATTGAAACTTCCCTGAACCCTGATGAGGAATGCACCAGAAAGTCACCTGACAGCTCAGTTTGGCCTGCACTGTGGTGCCCAGAAACATGCATTGCATTGTTTTTTCCCATGCATAAACGACAGCTGTAATCCCATGCCACTCCTCCTGTTGCACTGTAGCAAATTAGCTGTTACTGGCAGTAGATCACACATTGCTTTTGACAGTAATTTACTGTTTGTACACCTTTGCTCTGAAGGTCAGGCCATGCTAGTGTCTTACGTTGATCCAGCCCTACCTAATCCATTCATTTTGCTTTCTTACACCTGTTATGTTACATTATTGTAATTCTTCTCTCCTGTTTCTCTAACCTTGCTGTGAATTATTTCTTTCTGAATTTTTGTTGCCTTGGGGCAGTTGTAGTATGTACAATATTTTTTTTTTCCTTTGTTTCCTCTGCAGGCTGAGAGTTGTAAACTTTCATTTGGGCAGGAAAGGTTTTCATGAAAAGAAATTCTCTGCACCTTGACATTTGCTTCAAGGCCCCTGAGAAACCTTCTGCTTATGGCCTTGAAAATTAAGCAGCAACAATATTTTTGCTTCATATCTCTTTAAATGCTTGACTTTTTCTAGGATCTAAGAGCGAGACTTCCTAAAGGAGGGCTCTGACTTGAAGCCTGGATGGCTTTAGCTGCTACAGTTTAAGGTCTTACCTTTCCCTTCTGCAGAGATTTAGGGACCCTGCTGCCTGAGGAAGGAGATGCAGCTTCTCTGCTGCAGCAGTGTTTGGCTGAAACAATCTTCCTGGTTTCAGTTCCAGAATAGCCCACTATATACTGAAACAGATGAAATATCAGTGGTGAGTGAGTACATCTTAAAACTTCTAGGGAGGTCTTCATGCATGCATCTGTGCAGATATGCCAGAGGATAACTGTGTAATTAGCATGATTTCAAAAGCATGCTGAACAGAAGCAGCCTCTATGAAAAAATAACAGAAGAAACAATAGGAGGATTTAGCTGTGCTTTTCAAAAGCTATAGGCAATACGTAAGCCGGAATTGAAAGATGAGATACCTGTGAAACTTAGACGTATCTTTCAGATATTTTGAAATGCTCTGGGAGAAGAATATGGGCTGATAGGTCATAGAGAGAAAAACGTTAGCTGACATGGCAGGTCTGATGAGCCTTGCTATTCAGAAAGAGGAAAGAAATCTGTTTCAGGAAAACAAAATCCCTCCTAAAAATGGTTTGAGGTTGTGTGAGGTTGAACATAATGGACACACCAGAGCAGACCAAAGGTCTGTGTAGTGTTGCAATCTCCTGCAGGTGGCCAGTAGCAGATTTGTGGAGGGGGAGGAAGGATAACACCAAAGTGAACTTGTGGCAGTATTTCCCCTGAATACTCCCCAGTCTTTCAGAAATGTGCAGCTCAGAGATGTCTTGCTTCAGAAGAGGTGTCTCCATGACAGGCTCTACCACTTTTTTGGGGTAGTGGGATTGAATGTGCCAGATGGGCACAATGCTGCTTTCCCTCATCTGTTTACAGCTCGTGGTGCTCAGGGTATGGCAAGAAGGAACTATCATTGTATTATTTTTACCTTTTTCTGCCCATGTAAATGATGGATTTAATTTATCCCTTAACACATTTCCTGTTGGGGTCTGCTAGAATTCCATGGGGATCTTTCTGCTGCTAAGGGGCCTTGCTGTCTTTGGGGTTGGTTTGGGAAAATTCAAATATTTCAATAGACCTAATCCAATTTAGAAAAAAAGCATGCATGCAACATTGTAATCAGACCTGATATTTGATTGCAGTGTTTGGGACAAGCTCCTGGTCACTGAGGGCAACACCCACCAGTTTACAGTATCTTGATACATTTCTATAAACATAAATCTAAGGATATTAGTGTGTAGTCTGCAAAATGATGCTGATCACAGTGTTTAAACAAATAAAACAAATCTTATTAAGAATTATGGTCTGAAAGGTGGAATAAATGTCTCCGCAAGACAGCAAATGCCATACAAAATAGCAAAGGGGAGAGACTGAAAGTGTGATCTCACACATTGTGTCAGCCTCATGCTCTTCCAAGAGTTTCAAATAAGTGTGTGGTGTTTCTGAGGGGGTTGCAATTCCCAGGGAGGTTTTCCAGGACATTCTTGGTGGTAAACAGTTCAGGCTTCCTGCTTCTGATGTCAAGCAAAATAAATATTTAAGAAAGTGCCTTTTGCCAGTGTGCAGCTATATAATGCAAAATATTTGTTATTGATAATGATATAAGAAACAAAATGCAATGCTAATTCTTTTACTATTAATAATATGATAATTATAATTAATATAGTAATAATGTTTTTATTATTCGATTATTAACTTCATTGCAAAATAATGTTTTGCTGGCATGACACGTCAGAGCATATGACTTTCTGCAACATAGCATGAGTTGCATGACAGCATATGAGTTTGGGGTGCCTGTGTATTTGGACTGTTTTTTAGTGAAGTTAACCAGTACACTAGTCCCCTGGAAGATAAATAAAAGCCAGCAAAGCCCAGATTCAGTAGAGTAATTTCATTAGTGTACAGATCTCTCCGGCTGTCATTCGGGAGTTGATCTTCAGCTTGTCCTGGTAGGTCTGTCTTTCAAAGCATTGAAAGAGGAGAATGGTCTTGTATCTTTTCCCTTCAGATCCAAAGCTGTCTGAGACCTTTAAGAAGAGAGGCTGCCATCTCTGAGAACCGGTAGACATGTGTGCTCGGGTCATAGGAAGTATCAAATCTGTATCATTTAACAGATGTTAGTGACAAACCAGAGTTAGTGCTGGTCTCTAGTTTACCTCTGACTCCAGATGCACCAGAACTGTAAGCCCAAACTGCAAGTAACTCTCAAGTACCCCCTTTGAAAGTCATACTTAGAAAAAGTAACTCTTAGAGTTCAAGATCATGTTAACTTTTTGTCTGGAGAAAAGTGCATGCCAGCTCCACAGAAAGTCCATGTTTTTATATCTAGGGCAGATGGAATTTCAAACAGCGAATGCTAGCAGGGCCAGGCAAGGTGTCTTGTGTTCTGCTTTTGGAAATGAGATTTTCTGCAGAAATTGTGTTATTGTGATTATCTGTGTTGCTGTTACTTCAGTATGAGACAAGTAATGACACATTGCTTGAGGCTAAACTGAAATTAGAGATTGAAGTCAGGACAGAATCCAGCTGTTGGTTTAATAAGCATTGCACTGTGCTGCTAGCTCTCTGCTTCACACAGGCGCTTGGTGTTTCTGGGACATGTTGCGGTTTGAAATGACAAAACCTTCAGTGTTTTTCAGCAATCTTATGCATAATGTGTTGCACTGAGCGAGTGCTTCACCGTGCTTGCTTGGGAGCTCCCAGGGGTTGCAGCAGGAAAGAGCTCTTGGCAGAATTCATCAGAAATCCCTCTCTTCTCTTCATCCTGGTTTTAGGATTCCTACCTCATACTGCTTGTTCATCTCTGAGTAAATAGCAAAGTTGACCACTTTTCCTATGTGTCTGGGAAGTGGATGTATAAATATACCTATTCCAAAGCACTTAACTGCCATATGTTAGCTACTATTGCATTCCTAATTTGTGAGATCAGCAGGAATTTTTCAGAGTGGATTTTCCTTTGAGAAATCTTACTGGCATAAAATTCTAAAGGAACTTATGTCTGCAGGGACTCGAGAGCATCAGTGTTGAAGTACTGCTAAGTGTAACTTCCAAAGACGTGCTTAAGATCACAGAGTTGAGAGATATATTATCAACACCTTGTTAAAACATCTGTCTTTCTGGAGCTCATCTACAAACAGCAGGTGCAGGTTAAGACTTCAGCTGGGCCACATAAAATGTTGCTATCTTTCCTACTTCTGATGGCCAGACATAGTGTAAAGGAGACCAAAAAGCTTATTTGAGCTTGGCAATTGCAGTTTGGTTTTCAAGAGGAGTCCGGTGAGCACTGCTGGGACTTGGCAATGACCAAAACCAAGTATGCAACTTAGTCTGGCAAGTGGGCTACACACCGCAAAGCTGACTGCTCTAGACAAAGAGGAAAAATATTAAATGTTATGTACATGTATACAAGAAGAATGCAATATATTAACTGTTTGCTCTTGGTCATATGGTCTTGCTTGCTTTCTTGAATGTGCCAGGACAGTTTAGGGTGGGTGAGACTGGGTCAGACATGTTTCACCTTTCCTATGAGCTAATGGAAAGTGGGCTTTTTATCCCCATTGCTCATTCTCTAACCCTTCCTACAGTGCATTGCAATATTCTTCATGTTACAACTTGAAACAGGAAAAGAAATGTCATCTTTATGTGATTTAGGAAGTTAACTTGGGTTCATTGTTGCGTTCATGTGGTTGCATGCCTCTAGAGGAGATCAGGTTTGTGTCTACTGGGCTCCCAGTGCTGGGAATGGGACTGTTTTCAACATGCTACTTGCTTTAATCACTCTGCATGGAACTCATATCCTAAAGAGAAGCTCTTGAAGCACACGTAACAGTGATCAAATGTGAGCATATTTTTTCTTTTCTTCATGTTCTTCAAATGTTTTGCATTCTTTAATGACTCTTGACATTAATGGTGACCAGAGATTTAATGTTCCTGTAACAAGCTAATTTTCTGCAATTTACAGCCAAATATGAAAGAACCATTAAACTTGAGTAGCCTGGGTTTGAGTTCTCCATTTTAGACAGTTAGGTGTTCGTTTTTGGAAAAATCTGTACGATTCTAGGCTGGTCTGGAAAAGAAAATCTCCCTGAAATTAAGGACCAGATTGGAAAAATGTGGATCTCAGTCAGTCTATGTGTTATTTTTCTGGAGTACAGCAGACACTATGTGGGTTGAGAAGACCTGAGGGATAGTATGAAATTTAGTTAATTGTAAAGAGAAAAATCTCCCTTACCTATGTGCTAAATCCACATTGTTCTTCAGGAAGTAATATTAAAATAAGCTTAAATTTAAGCTTATGCATGAGTCTCACTAAGCATGTGCTGAAAAGCCTTTCTGGAGATGAAGGCTCTTCTGAACAGAAGCTTAATTATCTTGTTGCAATCCCGGAATAAAAACTCCTGTAAAAAGAGAAACCAGTTGTAATGATAGCACCACACCCAATACATTTAAATCCTCTATTTCCTATGATTTTAACTTGAACACATACAGTCAGCCTTTTAAAAAAGAATACAAATGGTCAAATTTAAATGTATAGCAACTCTTTAATTGAAATTGTTTCATGAAACATGTTCTAAATAACACAATATAATTACAGATGTGCTGCCAGACTTCAAAATTCAAATAACTTTCCCCAATGAATGACTAAAATAGCTGTGCAAGTACTTTTGCTTATACATTTTAAAAGCTTAAGAGGAAAGCTGCAATTCCAAATGTCATATTGATTTTAAGTCCTTTATAGTACACATGGGACAGAAAAAAATATTTTGGCTATGTATTTCAATGAGCATTTAAATCCTAACTCTAGTTTGACTCTACAAATTAATCACAGTGCTCCTATATAATTTATTTTACGTAGGTGTTACCTTTTCCCCTTTTTCCTTATGAGTTTTTAACTGGCCCTCCTTTTGTGTGGACTTAAAGTCTTTATTTAAGTAAGCAGGTGAGTATTAACCAAGTATGTGATTTACATGTACAAACAGAAACAGCATATCTATAGGTTTCAGTGGTGCTTTTTCTTTATTTACATCAGTAAGACCTGGCCTTATTCCCTTTAATATAAAAGCTTTGATGAGGTAAGTTATGGTGAAGCAAAGGCTGCAGTAGTATTTAAATGCAGCACCAGTTTAGAGCTTTAGTGGCAGGATCTCCATGTACTTTGAGGAAAGAGTGTGGAAAACACATGCGCACCTCACTAAGTTTGGCTGACGGTGCTGCAAGATTTTTTGTGTTGGCATCCCCCTTCAAATGGAACAGTTCTTTTGTTTCCCTGTAGACTCCAATGATTATAATTCTCTCCTTTTACAACATTTCCTGCTTGTTGGCTAAACTGTGTCCCACATAGTAGGATTGCAGAATTGCCACTAATAAGACAACCCTTTGGAAACACAGAAAGGATTGGACAGAGCCTTGGGTGACATGGTTTCACGCGAGGTGTCCCTGCCCATGGCAGGGGGGGTGGAACCAGATGATCTTAAGGTCCTTTCTGACCCCAACTATTCGATGATTCTATGATGTTCTGCTGTGTCTGGAATTATCAGTGAATGGGCAGTGAGAGCTGTAGAGCATTTGTAGAAACTTCACTTTCTGACAGTGTCTTTTTGGAGAAAGGGAAGTGTAGATTAAGGTGTTAGCATTGATGCCTATGACAGCAGACACCCCAGGAAGTTCCCATGCTTTTGTAGGGGCCTGCTGGGCTGAGATCTGTGCTCTTCTTTACTGGTGAGGGAGCTATGTGCACTGACTGAGTGTCTGACACTGCAGTGTAGAAAACATGCCAGGACTTTGATCTCAAGGTCACCATGACCGCTCAGGCAAGTCAGACTTGAATCACAGCGTGATTAGTGACCAGTGAACTCAGCATGTTCAGGGACATTCGTGGGCACAGACACTCAGCTGTCTCTGTTTTTCAGATGGCCTTTGTTGTTGTTTTGCATCAGGCCAGCTACTATCCTCCTGATTGGGTTTAATGATCAGCCTGTGGTACAAACCATTTCTTCTAAGTACTTTTGGGTTGAGGCTCCTTGTTCCGGAAGCCAGAACTGCTCAGTAGTATGGCTGTGAAGTATTCTACTACTAGCCCGCATTTCAGAGGAGTGGGGCCTGATAGTGGGGGAAAGCAGATAAGTGAACACCTGAAGCGACCTTCAAACTGGCTGTACTGCTAATTAAAAGTTGGAGAGTTAAAAAAGTCTATTAGTAGGTACCACTTATTTTCATGGTTTATTCTCTGGCTCTCAAAGGCTGCAGAAATCAGGAAGTTCCTGAAAGTTTTATAGGAAGCTGAAGGCTTTCCAAAGAAGTTGCTTGGATTCACACTCTAATATTATTTTCTTGGTATATTTGTCTCCTAGGTGTTAGAGGTATACCTGTGTCTGAAAAGGATTATTTCTCATTTGTGGACACTTTACATCTGGAAGTGCTGCCTTTGCCTGGCAAGATCTGTGGTTAGAAGTGGGAATGTACAGCTGTAACTCATGTTTAGCAGGACTTTTTAAATATGAGGTGGTAACAGCTACGGTACTGAAACACTGTTACTTTGCAATTGCAGACTAGTCATTAACATTGGTGGTGTAGTGCTGGTACTCCGAGGAGAGGCTCTATACGTTCCCTTTCAGCAGTTAGAAATTACCATGCTGATCTCCATGCTTGGCTTTCTTGACTAGCATAGCAAAAATGTTCTGTGCTTCTACGTAATTGTAATATTTATTTGCTTCTTTCCCTTCTGCTTGTTTCTTCTCTTCGTCACTGGACAATTTTAAATAAGGCAGGAAAATTCTTCTGCAATGTTGATACAGAGGCCGGTACAATGAAAGCTAATTCTGGGTTGTATGTCATACTACTGTTACAGCTACTTCTTTTTATTTTTATTGTTCCCTCCTCCTTGACCTTTGCAATCAGTGTACCTTTGCCTTCTGTTTTACCTGGTTTGCCATTCATGTTGCTCTGGCTTAGATGCTATAATGATACAAGTTGATCAAAGTTGTTACAAGGGGCTTATTTTTTTTGAAGCATGCCAGAAGAGGTGCACTGAAAGGATTGTATTGTATTACCCTTTTGTTTAAAACCATTATCAGTTATCTGATTGACTTCAGTCTTATATGATGTGATTTAACCCTGGTACGGAGCTAAGCCCCACACAGCTGCTTGCTCAACTCCCCGCACAGTGCGTTGGAGAAAAAGAATGGGAAAGGCGAAATGGAGGAAACCTGTGGGTTGAGATAAAGACAATTCAAAAGATAAAGCAAAAGTTATGCATGCAAGTAAGCAAAAAAAGGAATTCATTCAGTACTTCCTACTGGCAGGCAGGTGCTTTAGCCATTTCCAGGAAAGCAGGGTTCCTCGGGCTCCTTGAGGCAACAGGTTACATAAATCCTAAGTTCCCCCCTTCTTCCTCCTCTCCCTCATAGCTTTTATTGCCAAGCAGCACCTTACATGGTGTTGGATATCCCTGGAGTCAGGTGTCCTGGTTGTACCTTCTCACAAATTCTTGTGCACCCCCAGTCAAATGCTGGTGAGGCAGGGTGAGAAGCAGGAAAGGCCTTGATGCTCTGCAAGTACTGCTCAGCAATAGCTAAAACTTCACTGTTTTGGTCACAAATCCAACAGATAACACATAAAAGCTGCCTTGAAGAAAATCAGTCCTATCCCAGCCCAATCCAGTACAGATTATCAGCCCTGGGCAACCGCCTACTCTGTTTGACTATGAATGGTACCTTGCTCACTGTTTGCAAATGATACTTTCTTTGGAGTAAACTGCAGGTTGGAGAACTCTCGTAAAAACTCCAGTGGTGTTGCAGCTTCCTACTTTGTGTGTCATGTTACAAGCTGACTATTTGATTTTGATTGCTACACCTTTCCATCATTGTCAAGGATGTACTTACCCAGTAAAAGTTCTATAGTCTCTCCTTGTATGTAGAAGCATTGTCTTAGCAGCTGCCATGGAGATGCTGCCTTGTCCCCTCAAGCTCACAAGTGGTGTTTCAAGGATATAGTCTTGCCAAGAGAATCAGAAGTATGAACACAGTACCAGGCAGATTCACTGTAATTATATGATCTGCAAATGTGCAAGGCCCACTACTTTTTTCTTCACATCCCTCCTTTCCATTATTCAAACTGCTTATTCTTTGCTGAACGAGCTACATTTTAGCATATCTAAAAATAATGTGCAGAATTTATGTTTCAGGAGAATGAATACTTATTGCAAGGTAATCTTTCATGGAAGCACTTGCATATCTCAATATATGACTCAGAATAGGGTTCCAACAAACTCTCATAAACAAGATTTATTTTACCATTTAACTGTAATAAAGTTGTGACTTGAATTGTACTGTCTGTAAGTCATACACAAAGGG
Organism: Neopsephotus bourkii; assembly: GCF_033783945.1. Classification (NCBI taxonomy): domain Eukaryota; kingdom Metazoa; phylum Chordata; class Aves; order Psittaciformes; family Psittacidae; genus Neopsephotus; species Neopsephotus bourkii. The sequence goes on from NW_026902000.1 coordinate 297,676, forward strand.
ATGTACATTAATCCTTAATATTAAAGCCCTGTTCTTATTTGGTTAGTGTAAGAGACTTCTCACTTATTTTTATTATTTTTAAAATGCTGCACTTGTCCAATTTGAGAATTGATTGGTTTTTTTTGCTCGTAAAGAGAAATGAGTTTTGTTTAATCCATTTTTTTCTAAATATTGACACCTTCATCTAGTAACAAAATGAGAACTTCAAGTACCTGTGTTCCCTTAACCTGAGTATTTTACACAACTGAACAGAGCATTCAAGGATATGTAAAGTGACTTTTGTTTGGCATTGTGTATGCACAGTGGTAAAAATGACATTTTACTGTGTTGAAATGTTTGAATTTACACTGTACTGTGTGAATGTATTCATTAAAAGAAATGCTTCCAAAGAGGCAAAATATGAACTTACATTGGTTTTCTTTTTCACCTACTTCATCTTTTGAATTTTAATTTGCAGCAATTTTAGTAATTCTTCTTTGCGTAAACTCGATTTTGATCTTATCATGCCTTTGTGGCCTGCTTGGTATTATGCACTTCCCAAGCTTTAATCAAGAGATTTTCTTCAAGCTATACCACAATATTTGATGTCTGCTTTGAAACAGAAATCAACTGAGACTTCTTAGAAGTCGGGCTACCTATCAGGCAGAGACTGGATCGTGGTCTACATATTGCAACTGCTGGATAAACGTTCTTGAACAGAGCTTCTCTAGAATCAAGGGTGAGATCAATTAAGTCAGCCAAATTCAGAGAAATTACTTGCTGGGGAAGAAGGAAAGTGGGGAATGAGTTTAAGTAAATCTTAAAAAGCTGTGCCATCCAAATGCAAAGAAACCTGGGAATTTTTCTGCTTTGAAGGATGAGCTTACTTACCTCTGCAGGAGATGCTTTACTAGAGTTGGTTATATATAGCAAAAGACATATAAAATTTATATGAGTGAAACCCAAAGAAAGAATAATGAATCTTTTCCTTGATGCTTAAATGATACCCGTACTGGATTATAGCTAGTACTTAACATGATTTACTTGGAAGGTGAATAATGGCCACATTTCACCACCTCTGTATGTAAGTGCTCAGCACGTGGTGTTCCTTGAAATCCTTTCATCTGTCCTACTTTGCACATAAAAATTATTCATAAAGGATATATAAAGTCCTTCCTACTCTTTTTCCTCCAGTTCTCCAAGCTGAAAAATATTTTAGGGATCTTCAGTATGTTCAACAACCTTTTTTTTTTTTTTTTTAAGATACAAAATACACATATTTAGTCCTACACAGCAGTACAGCTGTATACAAGTTTGTTGATAATACTTCCATACCTCTTTCATGCATAATCTAAAGGTCAGTATTATTTTCCTTCTGGACAAAGCTGATTGCTACATGAGGAAAAAGATTTAGTTATGCAAGACAAAACTTTGAAGGCTTCACTACAGGCAATATTTCCTCATCATAACTTGTACTGTTACTCTTTACTTTAAAATGCAATTGAAGCCTACATAAGGACCCTGAGATTGTTGCCTTTATGTCACTGTCTGTGGTCCAGTTGTACAGCCAAAAAGCCCAGGTTGTAAAGGAGAAATGGCACAAAGAGGCAGACAAGCTGCTTTTTAGTTTAGGACTAATATTTTTCAAGCATAACCTTTTGTGTCTCACTATTTTGCTCCAAATCATTGATACCTTGCAGAGAAAGTCTGAAACAAACTTGAGGGAGGTATTTTTATGAAGAATGTTCAGTGATTGACACAGTGGCGATTGTGGAGGACTGAGAAACACTTTTTTTTTTTTGTGTGTAGTGAGTCACAAATGCTCCCTTCCAGCTACAAGAGCTCTTCCCTTCAAGGTTTGTTTGTTAACTATTGCAACCATTACAGGTGGTTTTTTGCTTGTGTTTTGTAGGACTCCTAGTGTTATAGTTGTGGCCAGTTCCTTCAATTTTTGTTGTGCAATTCCTGTCTCAATTTGCAGGTGTAAATTAATGAAAGGTAAGTGAGAGTAAGATCATTCCATGCTAAGAATTAGCTGAAATTTCCATCTTTCTCATTTAGCTCTTGCTAAGTGATGTAAATATATGCAAAGGATAACAAGTTACAGTGACCCTGCAGTGTGCAAATGAACAAAAGTAACTGAAATCTGAGATTGATGTTTAATTTTGTCCTTTTGGAGTCTTCTCTCAGTTCATACTGTTCCTGTGCAAATGCTTCTTTCTCTTTAGTCTTATTCTCACTTTTTCTATTGCTGAAACAAATGCTGAAGACCATTGTCCTCCAAACATTAATGGTAGTATCTTGTTTAATAGACAGTGTTACCTACCATTTGCTCATAAAGTCTTCATCCAGCTCCACTCTGCTGTCATTTAACACCTTTTATCACATAGGGAGTCTCTGGATAGTGATTACTTTGAAGGGTAGCTAGGGAAGTGTGGAGATGCCTCTGGCGTGAGGCCAAAGTCTCCCAGCTGATGAGAAAAGCCTGCTGGAGTCCAGACCACCAGCAAAGCAATGGGAGTTTGTTTTGCCTAGTCATGGAGAGGCCTGCTGAGAAAGGCAGCATATAAACTCTGCTCTAGGCCTATAGCTTGACTTCAAAAATGTTATGTTCTGTTCAGTGTATGCATTTTAGATGAGACCTCAGTAAATCATAGAACGATAAAATGGTTTGGGTTGGAAGGGATCTTAAAGCTCACCCAGTTCCAACCACCTGCCATGGGCAGAGCACTAGAAGAGATTGCTCCAAGCCCCGTCCAACCTGGCCTAGAACACTGCCAGGGATGGGGCAGCCACAGCTTCTCTGGGCAACCTGTGCCAGTGCCCCACCACCCTCACAGGGAAGAGCTTCTTCATAATATCTAACCATAGGCAGTCCTTTGCAGTCTTCACATCTTTCAAAACAGAGGTGCCTAAATGCCATGGTCACACTAGCAGCAAGGGAGATCTTGATTGTCAACTGATGAGCATTATGTGTCCTTTTATTTAATTAATCAACGAAAGTATTTATGGATTAACTTAGATGGGAATTAATGTGGATAAAAATGCAAGTCTATCATTTCCTTGCAATAGTACTTTGAGACAGTATTCCTTCTTCATAGATTTTCCTTTTACAGAGGTACTCCATGTTTCTTGAACTTGCATTCTTTTTGTGCTTTGACCGCTGTGAGATTTTAAATCCGTTTGTGCCCCAGAGCAAGAAAATGTTTTCATTCTGTTCAAGAAAGCCTGTTGACAATAAAGCATCAACAAAGTTGTTTATTCTTTCAAAGATAGATTTCTTCTTCAGTATCTATGCTCATCCAGTTTAAAATGTAAAGCTGCTTATCATGCAAGTCATGGAATTCTTTAGGATTTTAAAAAAAAGGAAACATGTCAAATAACAGCGCAATACTTCCCAAGTGCTTATCTAGCAGACTAGAGAACCCTGATATTTCACTTGAATCAACTGTTTAAATAAGCAGTTTAATGACAGTCATTATTTGTGCAAGATTTGCTTATGTAGCAACTTGAGTATTTATACAAAGAATAGAAGCCTGATGAAACAGAGTTAAGAAATGCATGCAAGCACAATTAGATCTGTGCCAAACCATCTTGTTTCACATTTTTTACATTAGAGGATTAACTCTTCTTCCATAAATGGAGAAGTTTGTACCACTCCATAGAGAAGTTAAAAAAGGTCCCTCTGAATTTTAATTAGGTTGATTATACTCTGAGAAAAATCAGAAGCCTTCTTCCTATTGAGTCCATTTGAATATGTTACAAGAATCTACTTTTTATCTGGCATGCAGGTTTCCATTTGCAGGCAAAAACCCCTTAAAATGATCCAGGAAATGTGTTTCTACTTGCTGAAGAGTACTTAATAGTGGGGCTTTTGCAGTCACAACTTTCCTTATTAGCATGGAGTAGGATTCATCTTATCTACAATGTCTACAGTCTAAGTGCTTATATCTAATGGGCATAAATTATCTGATATGTTATACATGCATCTCACTTCAGGGTGAGATGCATAGCTCATTGTAGTGCCTACTTATCTCCACGGAGTATGATGAAACCTTAGGGAAAGCATCTCTGATGTAGGCTTCTGCAGTGTAGATATTGATTTCTGATCTGATAGATCCTCCCATGTGAGTCCCATTAATGGGAAGATAAGTCTATTATTTTAATTAACATTTTTTAACCTATGGAAATAATTTTCAGTTATACTGCATGGTTTGGGTTTTTTTTTGTTTTGTTTTGTTTTAGGAATTTGGTCTTTGTTAGCTGCACCATTGTAGCTCTCATGTTTTTTGAAATCACTTTCACTTTGAGGGCAGAAGGAAAGATTAGGCACTGAGCAAATACTGTGTAAACTTTTGCCCTTCTGTGTTGTGGCTCTAAATGTTGTGCCCATCTGAAGAGTGGCTCTAAACTGTTCTATTTGTGGAGCCATTTACTTTCTTTTTTTGAAAGACATTAGTGGAGTCTTTCTGCTCTCATTAAGGGTGACAGTATGCATAAATAAGTTTTTCCACTCAACATAACTTGATCTCTGTCCAGTCTCTTGAGCAATGTATTCCTGTGTCTGTTCTTTTCATTTGACGGTGTGCAGTATATGTAAAAATAAATCACTGAATGTGCAGCAGGAAATGGTGCAAGATTTTCTCAGGAGAACTGGTCAATATGTGTGCATTTAGGAGAATATTTTCTAAAAAGTTTGTGTTTGAGTGTTCTTGAGTTCACTTTACGTATGTGTTCTGATAAGTGCATTTGTCCAGAAAAATGCTTGTGTAACTGCTGGGTTGGTAATAAATAACTGTAGAAATATATTCAGCAGTAATACCATGTGATCAGTACATAATTCTAGACTGTAGAATTTGAGTTGTCTGCAATCAAGTGCTTGGAAATGAATTTATAGACTAAGAGCTAATATTTTTCGGCAATGATTTTTAATACAAAATAAATTCAGTGACAAGTGTGGTGTATTCATGGGCAACTGAAGAATTAAATTAAACCGCTTTCCATAAACTGTTTTCCTACCCTAGCTGTAAACAACACAAACGTTAAAATATTCTTTGCAGAATACAAATAGACATTTACATTAAAATTCACGGTGTAATCAGAAAGAGAATGCAGGCCAGACAGTAAATTACCATTAATGATAATCATTTCTTTGTTTGTAGAAGTCTTGGCTTTTACATGCAGTGCTATTTTAGTGAAGAACAGTAAAGAATATTTAATTCTTGGGGAACATAATATAGACAGATATGCATATTTGCATATAGGAGTTTATTTTATTGTAACAAAATAGGTAATGTAGATATATCTGCATCATTCAATGTAGCCACTCTACTGAGACTCATCTATAGCTCATGTATTCCCTTGCAGATACAGCTCTGTTAGCTGAAAATGTTTCTGCCTTAGCTACTTCCCTTTATTCCCCGTCTTGTCCTTCACCCTTTAGGGTTTTGCTGGATGTGGTGCTTCACAACCATTTTCTATTGAAATAAGAGGATAAAATAACCTGATAAATTAACCAGTGTGCGTTACAGATGCAACTTTGATTGAAAGGACACTGTTGATAAGTGTCCTTTCAGTGTGACATGGAACAGGGACTGCTTTAGAGGAGTCATGGTTTTATCAGTCACATCCAGAAAGGGATGTACACTCAAGCCCTGGCAATCCTCCAGCCTGTGAGGTAATACATCTGAATCTGCATAGCACTACTTGAGATTGTGACTCTTTTGGGGATGCAGTGCTATGCTTACATAGATGTGTTCTGCGGCCCTGTTTCAATACTCAGCAGTATATCACACTGTGCTGGGCAGCACAAATTCTTCACTATGCTGAGGAATGGTGTGGGATACACGTAGAGGTTGATTCATAAAAGAGAATTAGACAGAAGCAGTCAAAGCACAAAAATATGCAGTATGTCTTTATCCCACACACCTTTTCCTCTGTAGATCTCAGTAGGACACAGAAATTTATTCCAGGCAGACAGAATTAGTATGTTTTGACTAGGGAAAGCATAGCTCTGCTATTGATGGAGAGTCATAGGAGCTTTCAGATACCTGCTCCACTGCTGGAAATGATGGTATGAAGCAGTGAACAAATCCAATTCTACACACTTGGAGGTTTTTTGATGACTATTCACAATTTATTTTTAAAGTAGTATTAATGTGACCTACCACTAATGGATTCATGTTTGGTTTACAGAACAAGTAACACATTAATTTACAACAGTATGAATCTCTGCCACAAATATGCCTGTGATGTTCTCCAGAATCTTTTGTTACAAATTGCAATTTAGTTGAAAATCAAATTAGGCAGTGAGCTTTCATGGAATCCTGTCCCTCTGGTTTGTAAGCCTGCAAAGAAAATAGATCAGTGGCATTCCGGTTTACTTTCACAGCCAGATCAATTATGAAAATGTTGCCATGTCAGTGAAGCTGCTTTGACTCAAGGCCACATTCTTACCCTCCCACACTAGTAAGTCTGATACAGATGATGAACATGAATAAAGGATCTCTGGTTTCAGGGGACTGTTGTGCTCAAAGATTGTTCATCTTCAAATTCTGTCTTATCCATCAAAGTGTTTGAACCTCAGGTTATTTTGAAAGATTATTTTCTGTGTGAGAACAAGCATCTAAGATTTTCTTTGAAGTATATTCATATTTTCAGAAAATAGCTTTCCTATAATGTAGTTCTAAAGAAATCCACATGCAAGGACTGAATTTTAGGCACATTTTCACAGATTTCCATAACCATGAAGTGCAATTTGCCATGGCTTTGAGACTATGACAATATTTCCATCTAAGGAAAATCTTAATTTTTAAGGTATAAAGACAGAATAAAAAGTTCTGGGTGAAAGAAAAAACAATTTACCTAGTCTGATTTGAGACATCAACTGTAATAGGTAATTACTTCCTTTTTGTTATTCTTCTTCCTACAGTGTAACAAATAACATATTTCTGCAGTTCATCTCTTTCTCAGAGAAAAGTGAAGTATGGCTTCTTCAGAGCTGGATTGTTCTGATATTTTTGGATAAGATCAGGTAATTGACATATAGGGAATCCACCATGTGACTTACGCTGTGATAATTTATAGCATTTACTGCTCAGGTTTGAACAACAGCCTAATAAATCACAGTTGTATCTGGACAGAACAAAAACTCAAAAAACAATTCACTGAAGTAAAACCTAATAAATACATGCTGTCTTAGGCTGAAGCTGATTTAAGTCTTTTTACTGAAATGATTACCTAGTTCAAGACAATTCTGTTAATAAAAAACAAGAAGACTTTTTTTTTCAATGAAAAATGAAGAGCAGTGAACAAACCAGTATATTCTAAAAGTAATCTCTGTGCTTTCTGTCTGCCAAAAACCGGTTTAAAACCTTTGAAAATACGAAAGGACTGTCTCAGAATAGTCCCTGATTGCTTTAGTAGTGGCTATCCTCTTCAAACTCATGGTGAGCTAGGGAAATTGAGAAGCTGAATCCACAGGATTGGTGTGTCTGGAAAAGGAGCAAAAAAGGTAGAATAGTGGAAGTTCATTAAAGATAGTTTTGTTTTCTGGATGCAGTTTGAGCTTAAAGGGAGGTTCAAAATCCTGTAGAGATTTGACAGCTCAGCATGCAGTAAACTCAATTTGTTGTAAAAATTATTTCTTTTGGCAGTAACACTGATCTATGAATATTAATGATTTAACTTAGCATATATTAGAATTCTGTAGATGGCATCCACAGGAGCTCTGTAGAGGCTCTTCTCTATCTCACCATCCATGAAATGTAATTCTGTTTCAAGGAAAGAAAAACACAACAAAGCCTCTTTAACTTGTCTATGAGTCTACTTGACTCACGGTTGGCTTTCAGCTGTATAACGTTCCTCCTAGCCTGTTGGAAGCTGAGATGTATCTCCATGTAAGGCCTATAGCTGGCATTTGCAATCAATAGGCTTGATATGTGCTGCCATTATGCCTCTTGAGTGGACACAAGAGAAAAACTGCTTACCACCAAACACCTGCTTTCTCTGTAATTGCATTGAAGGAACTTCTGCTGCTAATGTATGCAAGGGATGTAGAATTAACATCTTCTTTAAACTTTTAATATTATGAGGAGCCAGGAATACAGTTAAGGTTCTGCTTGTGCTCCAAATCATGTAGTAATCTTTGCTCTTCTCAAGGAAAAGCAATAAGTGGAGTGAGCACAGAACAAGTCAGAGGTAGAGAGGTTCTCAAATATACATCCTAATTTGGCAACTAATTGTAGGATTGTCCAGCATGTCATTGCTACCGGCAGTGGTAGTGCAGAGCTCTGTATGCTTAGGATCCTGGACAGATCCTGGGAGCAGCTGCAATTTAAAACAAATTAATGTTTTGGCTGAATGGTGTGGGGAGCAAGGACAGCTGGCAGCTCCCTGAAGGCAGATGAGCTGGGTGCTGAGGGTGACAGGTTAGGAGCAATTACTACATCAATCAGGGGCCTGAAGTTGAGTCAGTACTATCAGGGCCATGATCAGAGACGATGACTCAGATCAGCCTCTGTTCAGTGATTGCCTAGCAAGTCCATGGTGATAAGGTAGGTCCCAGGAAAAGGCAGAAAGTGAAGTCACTGGGCAAGGGTCAAGGATTAAGGAGGTGCAAGACCAGCCACCTGCAATCGTAAAGGGCAAGACCTTCAGCTTAAATGCTGCTTCCAAGGAGAGGAGAGGGGAGCCTACACTGAGATTCCTTCCAGCTATTCCTTCATACCAGGTCTTAGCAATGAACTGGCACTGAGTGTGTAGGAAGCTAAACTCCCACAGCCAGTAGGGCCTGGCGTCAGAATCATGGAATCATAGAATAGTTTGAGTTGGAAGGGACCTTTATAGGTCATCTAGTCCAAAAAGACCCCACAATGACCAGATGTCCAGTGGACATCTTCCACTGGATCAGGTTGTTCAGAGAGCTGTTTAGCCTGACCTGGAATGTTTCCAAGGATAGGGCATCTGTCAGCTCTCTGGACAACCTGTTCCAGTGTTTCACCACTCTCATTGTAAAAAACTTCCTCCTTGTATCTAGTCTGAACTTATCCTCTTTTAGTTAAAACCATTATCCCTTGTTCTATTTCTGCATGTCTCTCCCCATCTTTCCCATAAGCCCCCTTTAGGTATTGAAATGCCACAATAAGTTCTCCTCAGAGCCTTCTCTTCTCCAGGCTGACTAACCCACATTCTCTCAGCCTTTCCTCATAGTGAAGGTTTTCCAACCCTCTGATCATTTATGTGGCTCTCCTCTGCACCTGCTCCAATAGGCTGTTGTCTTTCCTATGCTGAGTACTCCAGAGCTGGATGCAGTATTCTAGGTGAGCTCTCGCTAGAGCAGAGTAGAGGGGCAGGATGTTATACCCTTTAAGCTGGATGCTTAAGAAATAGTATTCCAACTTGTGCCAACTTATTCATGTAAAAGATGGTCTTTACTTCTCCTCACAATACAACAGCCTTTGATTTTGCATGTGTGTGTACGTATAAACATGCACATATGGGATATATTGTAAAGTGTACTTGTTTGGATATATATTTATATTGTTTGTGCCCATATGTTAATATGTGTTACTAATGTTCAGGCTAAATATCAAACTGTATGTTTTCTGTTTTTTTGTTTGTTTTTTTTTGTTTTTTTTTTTTGTTTCATTTTATTTTGGTGCCTTTAACAAATGTGAGGAAAGCTTCTCTAGAAGAAAATCAAAATGAGACTAAAGTAGCCTTACCTAGGTGCAAAATTGATAATGCAGCAAAAAGAAAAACCTGAAAAAAATCCCTTATTAAAATCTAATAGCACACTGCAGGTGGTCACAACCATATCCGTGTAAATCATAGCAGACTAATGATCTGATCCTGTTCCCTTATTTAGGCAGTTGTCATTCCAAACCCCTTATCGCCCACAAATGTCTGCCTATCGCTCTGTCTAATCTTAGTCAATGTTCAGCAGTGAGTCATATGCATTAGTCATGTAGGTATGCATAAGTGTGATCATCAACAAACAGATTGTATGAAACATAAGGATTAATGTATGGAAAGGCAGAACTTTGATGTTGGAGCTATTCCTTGCCTTGGAAAAGGGACATTGTTCCTCCTAATGAGTTACCAACCTGTTAAAGGCTTAGGCAGTTCTGGGAATAGTCATTAACAATCTGTCTGGGCAGGGAGACAGTTTGGAGGAGGCCCAGGAAATATTAGCATATCCAAAGCAAGAAATAGTGCTCTGTTGCTTCAGTAAAGGAAGGTTCCAACCCTTCCTAACTAGGTTCGTGTGTGCTGGAGAGAAGGTGGGGACCCATCTGGTGTGTTTGCACCTGAGTAGTCTCAATGGGGGATTTGGTCAATAAAAGATAAAAGGTCTAGCCCTGAAGTCTGGGTTTCACAAAGCTGAGAATTGTATGCCAGTCTGTTAGAGCTAATTGATGTGCAAAGTAGAGGTGATTCTCCTACCTTCTCTGTAAATTCAGAGGATGGAAGAGGATTTTTTTGCAGGGGGCAGGGACCAAGGATAGATGGACAGAGACCCACAAGATAACTACATTCAAATTGCAAGGCTGTTGCAGGAATCTGAGAGGTAGAAGTGACTTGAGGTGAGATATGTAGGAGTGTGCCTGAGCATCAGGAATACGAAGAGTCTGGAACAGCAATGCTAGAGGGAGAAAGTAATTTAAAGTAAGTAAAACTTTGACATTTATCTGGTCTCATAGTGGTTTTGCTCTGCCACTGCCAGTTACAAAATCTAGAACTAAGGAAGATATTTGAGCTGAGAACATCCTGTTATGAAATTTAATAAGTACTGCTAGTACTATTTCATCCAGAAATGCTTCCACTTACTGTGAAAGAATTACATTCTCTGCCTCCTCTCTCTCCCCCTCTTTTTCCAACAAACTTCAGAGTCATCTGTCCACGTTTTTGTTCAGGAATCTTAATGTGTGAGCTACAGTTGGGAATTGCATCTTAATATGATTCTGATTTGTATTAACATATCTGACCATCATGAGAATGAAAGGAGGACAGTATGGGATTGTTCCAACACCTCTATTTTATTTACATTTTCCCATTTCCTGTTTTCTTAAGCAATATCTAAAACTCTCATAAAAGTCTAAAGCAAGTAACTGTTTAGATGCCAAGAAAAAAAATTGTATTCCTGTTTATCACAAGGATATAAAGCATAATGTTTTAATTGCAGGCAAGAGAGCATAGCTGGAAGCATCAGCCAGAATAGTACTGTCAGAACTATTTCTGCCTCTAAACGGTTGGCTTTGAGCAGAACACCAAAGATGACAAAACTCAGGAATCATTTTATGGGGCTGCTGATTCTGAAAGTAAGATACCAAACATCTGTTTCTGGCTTGTTAGCTTGTAAGTTACCTCTATGTGGGGAGAAAGATGTTTGCTTGTTGTATTTTTCCTTACAGCTTTACCACAAAGTTTTACTGAGTTTCCTTTTTTATGCTTGATACCTATTTATACACAAAGCTGTCTTGGAAATCTGATGTTTTGTGTCTGGATCTGCTGCCTTAATGAGAGTATGGTTCAGTATCTCAGTGATGCTTTCACCCATTCTCCACCCTGCAGTCAAAGAGGGCACTCCTTTAATACTCCTTTCCCTTTTCCAAAATTTGCTGGCAGAGTTCTGGATCAATTTATTGAAGGACAAAGAACCATGACATATGTTATCCAAATAACACATGCTGCATCAGACAGATTGTCCCTAAGGGATGTCTTGGTGAAGACACCCAGGCTCTGTTTGGCCTGTAAGCCCCAAGGGTACACCCAGATTCCTTGAGTTATGTCCATGTTGCACACCAGATAGGAGCTTTGTGCCAGACCTGTTTCATAGACCTGTGCAGAGTTGTCTTAGGAGGCTTTTCTAACACTTCTGTGTCATGCCTGTCTGTTCAGTGAGGAGCCTGATCACCTTCCAAAATGCCTGATACAGAGCACCTGACCTATTGAGGTGCTGCCGTCTTCACATCATTTTCACTGCTGCTTGCTGTAACAGAATATGAGAAAACTGGAGAGTCCAGTAAACACAGATGGGAAGAAAGATTAAACCAATTGTGAGGCCAGCTGCCTAAATTATCACTACCCAACGTTTGCTGGACATAATATGAACTGTGAAGGATATCACTCTCATGCTTCAGGGCTTTATCAAACATGAAGGGTCCAGATGCTGGAGCTAAATTACCTGGTAATGTTTTTAACTCCTGTGTCCTTTTGGAACAACAAAGGACCTTCTCCTTTCTGTGTACCGAAGGTACAACTGAAGGGTGCTACCCTTACACTTGCCAGTTTTTTTTCCCCCATCCTATCCTGCTAAGTCCCATTGTCCTTCTGTTTCTCCTCCAACTTTTCTCAGCATGTTTAACAGGTGACCCTTCTCTTATTAGAGGGTATCCTGAATGTAGGATATGGAAGGAAGTTTTTCTTATTGAAATAACTAAAGAGGGAGAAAATTTAGAGTTTTCTGTCAGAGCTCAGACTCGGGTGCTTCCTACTAAGTTTAATCTCCTAAAAATCCTTAGAACTAAACAAGATACTGGGCGTCTAACACATATGCCCATGCCCTAAATCTCTAAATGTGGCCCACAGTTTTAGAAAAGTCCCTAATTGCTTATTGTGAAACAAGTAAACTTTTTTTTTTTTTTCTTCTTCTGAACAGGAAATGTGATCAGAATAAAGAATATGGTGTTCCCAAAAAGCAGAACTTTTTTTTCTTTTCTTCATGGGACAACTTTCCCTAGCCTCTGCTTGTTTGAATGCCTGTAATTCGCTTAAAGGAGCAAGAAACACCAGCCCACCACTAACAAAATGAAGTCTTATGTAAGGGTAAGCTTTTTCAGCTTACTTCAAAGGATATCCACTGAATTTGTGGAGGTTGCTTATTTTCTGTGGGGGACGATATTGTCCTTTAATTAGGCTTTTCAAATGTAAATTCCAAGCAGTGAAACATTTTAAGGATAAAAGCGTTTGTTTGTGGCATAATGCCTCAAAGTATCAACAAATCTGAGTCTGTAATTTCCATATGTTTTGATTACTTCCTATAAGAAGAGGCTTCTTGCAAAGCAAAACTTTTAGCTCCCCCCCTTTTTTTTTTCTTGTTAACACTCTTGCTGCATCTACTCTAAACTTACACCTGGTACCCATACTCTCTTGCAGCCGACATATGACTGTTTGAGTGGGAACAAAACCACTTTGACAGATGGGCATATATTCAGGGATGCCAAACAACCAGTGCCTGCACTAACTTTGAATACTAACAGGCCATTCATAGCCACTAGTGGCAGAACAACAGCCTATTCACAGCTCCAGGTCATTAACAGAGAAGGGGGAGAGCAGAACATGTAGTCAAATTAATAAACCTGAAGATGATGTCGTTGGTTATAATGCTATAAAATTAGATAATAAATTAGAATAAATTGCCTAACGTCTGAATTTAGAGAACCGTGTTAGATAATGCATAGAAGGAAATCGTACATCTTCAGTGTAAGCAGCTCTCTATATGGCCAGCTGCTGAGAAACTTTGAAAGAAATCCAAAAGAAATCCAAAATAAGTTATTTGTCTAGCCTTTTATAAATAGCTTTTTTGGCTGCAGCAGTGAGGTTTTGTAGCTTACTCAAATCATCTTCAGAAGTGATCCCCAGTACTGGACCATTCCTACTGATCAGCTATTCATGCAGACATATTCTGGCAATATTTTTTAGGGGAGGAGACAGGCTCTCTGGTCTTCCTCAGTTGCTTTCTAGAGCTGCCAGTGCAATGAACCAGGTATGCAGCAGCAGTGTTCTGCAGCTGCTGCATTAGTTCCACATCACCTTTCAAAGAAAGATTTTTGAAATGAAAGAAATTACATAGAAGATAAGTTGCCAAGTAGAAAGAAGCAGTTCAGCTGGCCCATGTTCATGTACTCATCACATGTTCTTCTGGGGATACAGGCTTGCAACCTGTGAATAAACTACCCCTGCTCCGGTGAACTACACACTACTGGCTTTTGTACACTGCACTCTGCAAGGATTTGTTCCACCCCCCCCCCCCCCCCTTTTTTTATTTTGCTTACAAGGAAAGCCTGAGACCTTGAGGGATGACAGTGTCTATCTCCTAATTTTTAATAATTAATTTCTAGGCAGAGATATCAAACCTGTTGTTAGGGGCTTTGAGTAAAAAAACTTGGGGGAAAAAATTTGGAAGGGAAAAGACTTTTCATTTAGGGCTTATTAATGTGGCCAGAATTGCACATGGGTCTTTGTGCTTGGTGTTTTCTCTTGGCTAGCTTCAGGCTTTCAAAAACATTTACTGAAAAGAAAACACTAGGCTCAGGGGCTTAGATGGAATTTGGGACATCTGAGTAGCTCTCAGAGTGCATAAAATAAGCTGGCTTTTATCTGGACTAAGGTTGTTGACTCTTTTGGGGCATGATTGTTTAGAATTTAATTTACAGTTTTGGCTACATGGTACAGATTTCATTTAACTGTCCCTTCAGGCACATACAGAAATTTGTTTATGAGTGAGATTTTTCCAGCCCAACTGTAGCTTTGTTACCAGGGCCTAAGGGGTGAATAACACTTCCTGGCCTTCTACAGCTCTAAACTTAGAATTTTTTAATGATGACCTCCTGTTGTGGCTCTTTCCTCCAAGTTTCCTGTTACATTTTTTCTATGCACATGTTTTTTCAATTTGGAAGAAGCATATACTTTGGATTAATGAAAGGAACAGAAAAAGAAATTCCCCTTCTGAAAGAGAAAGCATTTTCCTCAGATATTGTTCTCTCTTTAACATTCACATTAATCCACATGTGGTGGTTTTGGCCACACTGACTTGACATGTGGAAGCAGCACTTGATTTAGAAGTTGCTATGGAAAAAGAATAGAACTAAAATGTCTCTATTCTGTTTTAAAAGGTATTTATGATTAATTTCCAAGATAGCAGCATAGATCATTAGAACCTTGTTTTTAGGAATAAAGTGCCAGTTCTGGTCATAGTCATAACTGATTCAACAGGCTTGAGTGGATGGAGATTTTGTCTTGTTTGGAAACTGGAGAGATCAGATTCGTTACTGTACTCTGCTAAAAGAGTGCAACTTTTTTCTAAAATCTTTCTCTATATTACAGAATCATTGAGATTGGAAAAACATGTACATGTAGAAACATATGTAGAAACATATAATTACTATAAGAATAGACAAATGTACCCTGGTGGGATTTTTTTTCTGGTCCCTGATCTGATAAATATTTTTATGTATCTAAATACATAATAGTTTCAGGAGAGAAACCAACCCAGCCTAGAGAGCTCTTGCAAGCACAGGTGAGCTATGGACCACACTACATGTCTTTTTTAGCAAAACAGCTTTTTGCAGTTCTGTTCCTTTCTGCCTGACCAGGGAAAGGCAGGAAACACAGGCCCATGAGTGCTACAGAGCAGCAGCAACATGTGCTCATTTCTGCCCTGTTGCTTGTGACAGGAGCAGGAGGCATGATGTTTGTGGTGGGTGCATGCAAACGTAGGACATCCTGCTCATTTCAGCTGTGTTCAAATCCAAAGTGGAGAATGTGAGAGGCTGCTTTCTGCTTGTAGCCCTGACAGGCAAGCCCTATACTGGATTTTCTGATGCATGTAACACATATTCTGGCCATGGCCCATGGGAATTACAGATGGACTTTAAGGGATAGATTGAATCATGGAAGTCATATGACCTGATCAGCTGAGGACAACTGTTTCTCAATTTCTAGTCTTTACGGTTTAAATCTACCCTTGGGACAGGTGGTAGCTGCATTAGAGACAGCTGTGTGTTGTGCCAAGACCCAGCACTATAGCTAGCTTGCTTTTGAGGGTTTTTCTTACGTATGTATGTGCTCTTTAAAGGCTGTTTATTTTCAAAAATCAATATTTTGAAAGGCAGAGGAAATCCTGTTAAATATTGACTTTTTCTTTAAATGCCAGTTGTGAACCTTCCATCTGCTGATCACTTTCTAGACAGATGCCTGAAATAAGATATTCCCCCTCTCCTACCTCTAAAGTATCCTCCTTGCTTCTTTGCTCCTGCAGCCCTTCCTCCTGCTCTTCACACCAATCTTTGAATTTCTGTTCCCCTACATCCTTATAAAATGCTTAATTTTTACTCTTTCTACCGTTTTACTGAAAGTCTTGCATTTTGTTTTCCTCTTTCCAATTTTTATCAGATACAAACTGCTATATTTGGGGCATTAGCAGGGATAAACTACTCCTGCCAAATAACTAGCAACTAATAGATACAGAAGAACCTATGAAACTGTGCACCAGGCACCACTTTTTTGCTCTGATCTATTTTTAGTGGATCCATTACAATCTGAAGTGCAGGATATGAGCTGCAAACTGAATGCTTGCACAGTACCAACTGCAACTGTTCAAGAACTTAAAAGGCCTCAGAAATGTAACGGTATGGGTATTCATCTCCACACTCTGGTGCTCTTGGTGCTGATCTATCACAAGGAGTGAAGGCTGGGTTTTTCCCTCTTACACGGTTAGGAACAAAAAGGGAAACACTGGGATCAGAACAGAGGGCCACACTGTGATATGCAGTCACATCAGGGCTGGCCTAGGATGAGATCTTTTCAAAACAGCTTCAGCCTCAGCTTTGTCCATCTGTTCTATTGCCTACTTCTGTAACAGGAGGTAGAAGCACCTGTGGGAAGAAGAGTTATCATTATGATGCTTTAAAGCTCTTAAGTCATAGTTTAGCCTGGCCTGGATAGAAGACTGTGGTCTGGCTTAGGTAATTTTGTACTACCTCCAGTAGCATGCCAAGGCAGACCTGGTTCGGAAGGCATTTAGACATATTAATAATGTCTGAGTGGAGAGCAGAGGTGGTTAGACTACTCTGGGGGGATTTGGGCTCCTACCTTGTCTGAAGTGACTTGGGTATCAGGCCGTTCATGTCCATTAGCTTAGAGCTTGCTAAACCGCTTCTGTTGAAATTATTACTCTTTCACATGAATAATTAAATATTTGTTGGATTAAGGACAGGCCACTTTACATAGGTCTAATGTTTATGATATATCTGAATGAGAAGAGTCATATGAAGAGTCTTTCTACCAAGAGAATACTCACTTTCTCTGCAGTACAGAACAAGACCTTTTGCACTTTAGAGCAGAGATGCCTAATCAATCACTTCAGCCTTTTTCTTTTTTTTTAAATATTTCTGTCCAAATTTCCTAGGAATTTTTTTAAATGGGTATTTTCCAGCTCAGTTTCCTCTCTGAAATCTGATCTTAACTATAACTTCATAGCACTACAAGTTGTGATGTTGGCTAAGCAGCTGTACAGTTAAAATTAGGAATATGTTTAGCATTTAATTCCTGATTGTAGATCTAGTTCGGAGTTATGCAGACCTGTATTTAAAAGGGAAATAGAAGTTTTCCAGGGTTTTAGGCATTTGGATACCTTTTAATCTTGTGGCTTCAGATTGTTTGAAAGCATTAGTGTGCAGATAGATTGGGAGGTAGTATTTACAATATGTTAAGATAGCATTAGGAAAGACCAAACACCCTTGTATCAAGACACAAAGAATCTATAAGGTGAGTGTTAAGTTCCTATTTTTATTGACCATGATTCTTATTATGCGTTCAATGGTTGTATCCTCCGTTTGGCCTATGTGAGAACATTCAGCTTTTGGAACGTCCTCCAGGGAACATGGTCTGACTGGGTCCAGAGATGAAAATACTGCGAGCTTTTAAATCAAGCGAGCCACATGAGTGGGTTACAACACAGCCAATGCTGACCCAATTTGGACAGGGTTAGAGTTTGCTGGGTCAGACTAGGCTGCAGGATATCTCTAGAGTCGTAGTGAGTTGCTCAGGGTACCTAGGTACTGTCAACACTAAACTTTGACTGAACTCAGACAACATCTGCATTGTAACCTTGCCTGGTAACTAGTTGTTGATGCTCAAAAACCTGAAGAAAATCCACACATAATATGGAAAATGGTTGTGATATTTGGATTTGAAGAAGTGGTGGTTAGAAAAAGATTATTCTGTTTTACAGCTGATAATGTTAGATCTGATACTGCTGTGCTACAAAATGACGACCTTTCAGTCTTTGAAAATTCACCATGAAAGACTATGTATGTGCTTGGCAGCACACTGCCTGGCCTGGTGCCGGGGGTGCCCTCCAGCCTCTGACCTGGGTGCCAGACAGGGAGCTGCAGGGAATTTGTCCTGCTGAAACTTTATTAAACCAGAAGGAACCAGCAAAAACTGCCAAAACATTGGTCAGGGATGTGTAATTTTTTTGTGACCACATGCTTTTGGAATTGTGTTGCACTTCAGCCACAGATGTGCTCTTGGAACCAAATTTTAACATGTTCTAGTTTAATTCCAGTGATAGTGCTAGGATATTTTTGAGTTTGCGTTCTATGCTCTCTGGCTTCAAATAATTATGCTTTCTGCTGCTACTTTGCTCCTACCAAGTGAGTGACAGCAAAAAGGAATACATTTAACTCTGTAAAACACTGCTGTGAATGGAAAAAAAGTATTGGTTGATTATATTGAGTCTAGCTTTTAAAAAAATGTATAAAAGTGTAGGGTTCATTTTTCTAGTTCATAGCTGTCTATATATATGCACGTTATACATTCAAAGCATATTCATGTATGGACATAGTTGATATGTTCTGCAGCAACCCATGATATACCTAACGTTTATTTAAATGTCCATTAATTATGTTGCTTGATTTTTGTTTACTACTGAGAATGCCCTGTAGCGGGCATAGTTCTGAAAGCTGTTCAGTGCTGTGGGTATACTGAAGGATACGGTAAGGAGGGATGTAGTGTCCAACCCAGAATTCTGCAGAAGTAATCTTTTGCTGCTGGGACTGAGAGTGGAAAAATTAGTCCAAGTTACAGTTTAACATTGCCCAGGCTAGGATTCTCTTAGTAATCCTGACTGCTGCAAAGAAATACCCAGATCCAACCCTGGTGATCTGTCTGCTCCAAAGAAATTTAACAACAAGGCTCTAGTGGCTTATATTCTGGGAAGCTTTAGCTTTGGCTCAATATTGACAGAATTAACTTAAGTAAGTGTGAAAGCAGTTCTGTCTGTTTTATCTAAATAGCTACTTCCATAGTGTGCTGCATTGGTTCAGATGAGGAAGTGGATTATCTTTCTAAATATCTTCAGGACTGACACAGCCTGAGAGGTTAACCAGAAAGCTGTTGGTAGATGTATAGCAGAATCCAGGTCTCCTATCTGTCTTGTGTCTTGGCTCCAAAATCATCATCCTTTTAAGGAGAAATCCCAAGACCAGTCATGTTTTGTCATTTCTAAGCATTAAATTCACTGGTATTTTAATTTTTAAACTTTCATAAAACTGAAGAACCCTTTTCTAAAGCTCTGTAGATGCTCAGAGGCAAATTTCCTTTCTTTTTTAATTCTAACTAAGCTTTCCTTTAACTTGGGGAGAGGGGGATATCACAAGAGAGGCTTTATGCTACTTTCCTGTTTTCCAACATGACATGCATTAGAAAGTGTAATGCACTCTAACAAACAAGGCAACTTTGCATATTGAATATAGCACATGAAATAATAAAAGAAGAACAGCTGCTGAGAGACAGAAAGGAAAAAAGAGAGATAAAAGTTAACTTGAGTTGTGTTTTATATGAAGAGCTTTGAATTCAGTCAGATTTAAAATTCAATGCCAAGTACATTTACAGACATCTGGGAAATCAGGTCACATACTCTTTGTTAGTCTGCTACTACTGGTATATAAAACAGGGCACACAGAAATGTAAGCCTGTCACAAGAGCACCCTTTTTCTTTCATAAATTGTCGACTTAACAGTTACATTCATACAATGATTAACATGACCAGTGACAACTGGCAACAGGTTAAAACCAGAAAGGGCTTATAATGGGATGCAAACTTCTCTGAAGTTTAAGGCTATGTGAATCTGCACGTTCATGGTGTAACATTTGTGCCAAATGTATTTGCTAAATGAATGATAATGAAATCTTGTGCATCAGGACACTACCTTATCACTGATGACAACAAGAAAGCACAAATAAATCACTGCAGAATAAGTAACTGTTAATAATGAAATTACTTCACAGGATATTGCTGTGCAATTGCCATTGATTTCAACTGTCAACATACAGCCAATGGATGGAATGTATAGAACAAGTTGCCTTAGATTCCCAGGTGTTTGTCATATGTACTTAGTATTGGATGTTAGATTAGACTGACATTGATCAGCAAAGTATTTGTACTTTGTCCATCCCTAAAAGCTTTGGGATTAAGTTCACAGTGGTTTTGATCTCTTACATTGTGTGAAGCTTGGAGAATAAGGCAGGCGGTGCTCAGGAAAAGTGGGTAAAGCTGCATACAGTGACCCTGATGCTGAATGAGCTTTAGTAGTTGCATCTGCTTACAAGGAAATGGCTGTTCCTGGTAAGTTGATGGATAGTGGTTTAATCAAGATGATGTTGGCAGTGTCCTAAGCATAAATATATAGGGAGTGGTCTTATGGCTGTGCTAGCTTGAAAAATAGAGAAATAGGAAGAAGATGAAAATAGCACGATATACTCTATGCCTTCTCACTGCATTTTAGCTATCCATCAACTACTGCTGTATCTTCCTAGCTGTAAGTCCTCACATGTATTTTAAGTTCTAAAATTGAATATAGGTCCCTGCACCCTTCCCCGGAGGAAGGTTGAAACAAGTTGTTTTGGCTTTGATTTTAAGTAACATTAATTTCAGTGTGTGAGAGGAAAGCAATGCAAGATAAGGCATGACCTGTCAAAGTCTGCACTGAATTTTCAGAAATGCGTATGCTCCTCAGTAACACCTTAAATGCAACTGAGAAATTAAGCACGCTGGTCATGCATGCTACGTTGCTTTCTTTGCTTGAAGTACTCAGTGAAATTAATAAACCCAAAAGAAGATATCTGTTAAAAACCTAACGTTCTTTGCAGGCTTTGGTTTCTCCTTGAATGCTAATAAGTGGTTCTTCCCCTACATATTCCTCTAATCCTTTCCACCTGTCAGTAATTCTTTGAAGAGGCCCAGTAGGTCTGGCTGCTTGCCTTTTTGTGTTGGACCCCATATTGCAAATATCTTAGTACAGACTGCTCAAGTGCCTGGAGCCTGACGACAGCAGTCAGACTGAGCCAACACTGGGCACTACACATCAACACAGCATTTTGTGATTTCTTCAGAAACTAAAATGTTAGCCCTGATGGCTCTGAGGAAAAGCAAAATTACATCTATGCTGCCTGCATGAGTCTCTATGCAGCCTAAAACAGTAGTTCCAAGAAAACACAAAGGCTGACCAAATGTTAAGGGACAGCAGTAGGATAGTTACAATAATCTCTACTTTTCAGTTGACTGACAGGGAATGTGAGCAAGTGGGACTTATCCTGAAGGTGACTGCTGAGCAAAATTAATGCAAGCAGCCTTCGCTGCCAGGTGACATGAGTAACTGGTATTTGCACTGACATTCATAAGGAGGGCAATGATATTTTCTTATCAGTTGTGGTATGAGAGCAGTAACTGTCTGTAGGGAGGTAGCAGTAACCAACTGGGGACTGATACAGTGAGAAATCGTCATACTTATGTCTAATGCTCATCACATTGATCTTTAATGTACTCACCTGTTGCTTGAGTTTTTGAAATGAGACCTCTCCTGGTTGTAGCATTAGCCCTTTTAGCATGGGGACTTGTACTCTTCATCTGCTCTGAAGTGCAAGGCAGAAGGGTAGGGCAGTCTCATTGTACCTGCAGACTCTCCTGTAGAGAAAAAATACTCACCTGGCTATGTAAACTTTCCTCTCATCACCTCTGCCTCATTCAAGTGGCTTCTAGAATGTTGTACGGAAATGAGAATGTGCCTTTGCCTCTTTCCTGATCAAGGATGGCAGATCTTTCTTGGATGACTGCTCAAAGCATTTAATGCTATCATGGCAATCTAGCTTGATACCATTTTAGCAGCATCAGAGTCTGAAATCCTTTATTCATTTGTATTGTGTGGTGTTTCAGTCTCCCTGCCTTCTTTTTCTTTTTTTTTTTTTCCTTATCTGTAATAAGATTTTACATTCCCTGGGGGAAAAAAAAAAAAAAAAGGTTAGGAGGTGTTACTTGGGGTGGCTCTTTAGGCTGCACTGGATACACGCCAGTTTGTACCACCTGATGAGACAGACCACTGTTTTAAAATAAACTTCTTTTCTTTCAGAGAGAGAGAATGGATTAAAAGGGAAAGAAACAGAAATCCCATCTAAGCCTCCAGTATCTTAAGAGTGGAATTTCCCATCACATTTTCCTTGTGAAGATGAAAAGCCTTAAAAGAAAATCAGACTTTGTAATCAGACGATGATGCATGAAAGGATGTGTCTGGATAATGTGACAGATGATCCTAACCTTCATTAATGTGCTTTAATTGGATTAAACTCTATGAAAGGCCTTTTTTTCTTTTTCAACACCTTCAGGGCTCTTGGCTGCACAATGTGAATGTACGCAACATCCTGCAAAAGGGCACTCATCCAGCTTCATAGACATATGCTGTACATCCTGACACTAAGTTAACATAAAAAGAGTTTATCTTCAATGACATTGCCCCTAGGGTGCTGGAGAGTAGTGGCCATCAGGTGATAATTGGGCAGTTACATGATTTGTTGCAGCATTCCGAGCACTAAATCCCTTTAAAACCAGTTTGCTGCACCGGGGCTGGACACTGTCAGTGCAGATATCAACTCTTCAAACTACTTTTAATAAAAGCACATATTATAGGTGATTGACAAAGGGACAGCCTCGTTGCTGCTGCTAATACTGAGAATGCTATTCCCCACGTTGTCTCACAGTTTTCAATAGGACTACCAGGGGAGTAAGGTACTACTGAGCATAAGCCAAAGTGGCAGCCACGCTCATGAAATGATGGACAGAAGCAGCAGGAACATACGTTTTGTCTTGCTGGACTAGAAACTATTCTGTATTGTTTTAGACTATTTTTGTGAATAGAGTTTACTCCCACAACTATTTTTCAGACCTCTGGTTCCGGACTTACTAATTTTGCCTGCTTTTAAAGATTAATGCTGACGAATTCCTGACAAGCATCCACTGTAGTGCATCTGGATACTGCATTGGGCGGTTAGTGGGGAGCCGAAAGATTAGAGAGAAATAACTAAAACTGGGCTTAAAAATAGGGGTGGGATGGGAGATACGAGATGTGTGCTGAAACAAAAAGGGAGGAGAGAAGCTTTCAAAAAATATGTATTTCATGTAATATAAAACACAACATCTCATGTTAGTGTGGTTTGCTGGTCATGGAGTCTTTCTCTTAAAGAGCACTTACCCCCTCAAAAAGCACTAGATTACATGGTTAAGTGTAAGTCAATGCATTTGATGCTGGCTGTAGCAGTTGTATATTCATTCAAGCTGGAGGTGCCATTGTATATGTGTATATTTGAACATCTGGTCTTTTAAACCTCAAAAAAACAGGGACAGCTGGCTTTGAGTACTCGTACATTATATTATCTTTGTGTTTCTGAAGGATCTTTTAATTTGTTTAACATACTGTATTTACAGTAATTGGAACTACAACTTCATGGGAAGCTACCAACTGTATCACAGCTAGAATACTTTGTGTAAAGAATGTTCCCACCATATGTCTTTGGGGATATGCCTGGGGGAAAGCCAACAATTCTGAAATATTTCATATTGATTCATGACTTACCAAATGTTATTTTAGTCTTCTAGATCACAGAATGTGGCACACTCAAGATTTATTTCTTTTCCATATTTTAACAGTTGCTTGTCAAAGGTCTTTGTCCTATTTTTAAGATGACTTTTGCAGCTTCCTTTTTTGCTTTTTATTTATTCACGATTACAGAATACTTGATTTTTACTTTGGGAATATTTTGCTTGTTGTTCTTTCCCTTAGTATTAACACACTGTTTCTGTAACTTCAAAAGGATTACAAATTTGTGCTACTTTTGAAAGCTAGATCTGGGTTTTACTTGCTGCTTGAAGTCATTAGTGCCAATGGTAGTAAAGCCAAGCTAGGAACAGGCCTGTCCATCTTCCTTCACATTCTTTATTGCAATTAAGTCTTCTGTGTTGTTCCTTGTTTTGCAGCCTGTACAAGTTTGTCTTTTTACTGAAGGAGACAGAAATAGCGGTTAAAGGTAATCATCTGTGGGGCCTGAAGAACTTCCTAATGCATGGAATTATGTCATAGCCCAGTATCATACCTCAGGCCCACTGAACATGGTGCTAGGCAGAAAGCCTGATACCCATTCAGGAGAAAGTACATACAGTGAAATTACAGACTTACAAATAAACCAAACTTGAATATTTTATGTTTACCATCAAATTCCCTTCAAAAAATCATGGCTGCCTTATTGTGAAAAGGCTGTGTTCTGTTGCCACAGACACTTTCTAAACTAGTATCTTTGTATAACCTTAATAATTCTGTGTAGTCTGTGTGTTACAGCTTTAGAACTGGAAATTTTAACAATACCTAGTTGATAAAAACCAGTAATGAAATAGCAAGCTGTCAACTCTGAGGTCCAGATGCTGGTTAGATTAACTATATAAAATGCTTAAAATTATTTAGTTGGACATTATTTATGTTGAGAATGTTCTGGACACCCACATCTAATACCTAGATTTGTACTATGAGTAATTGCACAGGTATACACCCCTTCAAAAATAGAAAAAAGCCTTTCAGGAAGTACTTTTGTGCCATGACAAAGCCATACAGAGCAAAAATCCCAAGGTTTTTCTCTTCTTTTCTAGGTCACCTTCAGCTAACTTCATGCTGTTTTACTCAGTGACCTCTGAAATGGAGCAGTCATCCAATGACAGCCTGCTTCAGGCTAAAACTCCTTTTCTCTGCAAACTGCAATGTTTTCCATTAATAAATTCTCTGAGGTCACACATTAGTAACAAAAATATATGTATGTTTGTAGCAACCAGCAGTGCTGCAGAAGTGCTTTAGAGGAGCGCATGCCATCAACACATTGGCATGGTGGCAGCACTGGTACACAGAACACAGAACTACAGCCTGCCAGAAATAGCACGAGGTGACGACTTGTTTGTGAATATTGGCCTAGAAATAATATTTCTTGTGTGAATCTAGTTTAGGTGAGTGTTCTTCTCTGGGAACATGGCCTGACCTTGCTCTGAGCATCTGCATTCAGTACGTCAATGGCTCAAGTAATGTTGTTCCAAGGCAGCCCATGCTCAGGCTGCCTACAAATCCCCCTTTCTTTCGCAGCAGATGCTGGAAGGTCATGGGTGACCTGTAACCCATCTTTCAGTTTTCTTATCTTTCCTTAATTCATCTCTACACATGAAAAATTTTTGCCTTGCCATTCAGGTTTGTGTCCACCCAGTGTGGAAGATGAGGTGATGTGCAAACTGATGTAGGGACCAAACCAAAAAACCCTGAAGTAGCATTTGTAACAGTGGCTGATCAGTTCACTTGTAGGTTTATATAATATCATAGCTCTTGTGGCATGGACATTTAAGTTGATAAATAAGTTGGATCTTTAATTTTAATAGCGTAAGCTTCTTTATTGTTGGAGACTTCTCCCAGCAGTCTCCAACACCTGAAAAGGAAGAACAGGGGAGGCATGAAAGCATGCCTATTATCTCTGGTCACAGCCCAGTTCATATCTGAAACTGTGTAAATATTTAATATGGTGCTGCACACAGTTGTTTTGGTGCTTTCTGATCTTACTTGTTTTCATATTGTTCACTTCGTTGGACTGTGGGGATTTGCTGGGTCTAAATTAGATCAAGGATTTCTGAATTGCATTCCATTACATGCTGCAAAAATGCATGTGCTGTAAATACAGTTGGGAAGTGTTTTCCCCTCTATTTTTCTTTAACTGGGCAGCTTAAAATTCTTCACCAGATTAAAACAACCTGGAGCAAATTCAAAGAGTGGCAATATACCTAAAGACACCCCAGAAAAAAGACCCTTTCAGAAATCATTGTGTTTGCCTACCAAGAACGTTTAAGAGGGTTTAAGAGGAAGATTCCTGTTGCTAGTTTTTTGACATGTCTTTTTGGAAAGGAAAGGCAGTGAATGCAGGTGATGCTTGTAAGCTTCAAGGCTCCCCATCTCTCTTGAGAGAGAGATAACAAATCATCCGAACTCTCTGAATCATTCTGGCCTCTCTGCTCCCTAGTTTGGAGTCAAACATATGGTGACCGGCTGCGGGCAACTTCCTCCAAGCTGGCAAGACAGGAATGCTGGCTGTCAGCTCATCTGCCCCTTTCTTTCTGCCGCTTCCAAGGAACGCCTACGCTATTGCTCTCATGCTGATACTTGAGTAGGCCCAGACTTTTTTTATAGCTCCAACCAGGAAAGCCATCGGGCACTCAAAAAAGCTATGAACCTGAGCCAAATGCAGACAAATTAAGGAGTGAGAGCAGAAGAGTTACATCTGCCAGGTCAAGCTGGGTGCAAAATGGCTTTGGAGCTGTTGAAATGGAAGAGGAATTTCACCATGTTGAACTTCTCATGAGAAAGCAGCCTGCTCTTCCGCATCCTCCTCCCGGGGACTGTGTGAGTCAGCCCAAGTGGTATGTAGTTTACAGTATGGCTCTGGAGGAAAAAAAATAACAACGTGCCTCAGAATCCCAAGGAGATAAGCTTATTATAGAGGCCTTGTACTGCTACGCTGTATTTTCTC
This sequence comes from Neopsephotus bourkii, assembly GCF_033783945.1. Taxonomy (NCBI): domain Eukaryota; kingdom Metazoa; phylum Chordata; class Aves; order Psittaciformes; family Psittacidae; genus Neopsephotus; species Neopsephotus bourkii. Next base: position 324,316 of record NW_026902000.1, read on the forward strand.
CCCAGGGCAAAAGGTTAACAAGTAGCAGCAGTCAGCATGAATAGCAATTTAAAAGCATTATTCTCTTTTCTGGAGGAAGATTTTGAAAAACTGACTTCATCCAAAATCCATTTCCTTTCAAGTATTTTATTGCTACATTATTGATATAGTTTCCATTTTAGAGTATCATTTACACGTAAATACAATCCTTCTCTTTCCTCTTAATTAGTCTGTGGCAGCTCAGTGTCTCTTTTGAATGCTAGGTATGATCTGTGGAAAAAGAAGGGTGTGTAGATTTATCTTTCCTTTCCTTTCCTTTCCTTTCCTTTCCTTTCCTTTCCTTTCCTTTCCTTTCCTTTCCTTTCCTTTCCTTTCCTTTCCTTTCCTTTCCTTTCCTTTCCTTTCCTTTCCTTTCCTTTCCTTTCCTTTCCTTTTCCTTTCCTTTCCTTTCCTTTCCTTTCCTTTCCTTTCCTTTCCTTTCCTTTCCTTTCCTTTCCTTTCCTTTCCTTTCCTTTCCTTTCCTTTCCTTTCCTTTCCTTTCCTTTCCTTTCCTTTCCTTTCCTTTCCTTTCCTTTCCTTTCCTTGCTTTTCCCTTGCTTTTCCCTTGCTTTCCCTTCCTTCCTTCCTTCCTTCCTTCCTTCCTTCCTTCCCTCCCTGCCTCTCTTTCTTTCTTTCTTTCTTTCTTTCTTTCTTTCTTTCTTTCTTTCTTTCTTTCTTTCTTTCTTTCGGACAATCAGAATGTGTACTTCAACTTCTGTATGAAGGCATACATGTATGCACAGTTCATGTCATTACAGGATTTGGTTTGCTTGCTTTCTAGTATGTCATTGACTGAGCTTATTATCTTACCTTGAAGTCACACTGGTGTAGGCTTATTTAAATACAGATATTGCTTCCACAAAGGTCAAGAGAGATCACCTGATAGTTACTATTAAATGAATAGTCATCAACTGGCCAAACGTCATGCATTTGATTCACTAAATGTTGAGGCAATGATGAGGAATGGAGTAGCCCTGTAACAAGTCTGTTAACCACTCAAGCTGGGTGCACTCAAGTTAGCTGCACTTTTTCCCTCAGGGTTCCTGTTCCTCAAAGCTGAAGAGAACTGGGAATCAGTGAATCAAAGCCACAAAATGAGATTGACTTTGTCTCCTTGTTTGTGTGACCTGTTTTGTTTTCTACATGTCATCCATTTCTGCTAACGTAAAGCTGGAAGTCACATGCAAAGTGGATTGCTATTTTTGCTGTTCCCCTAGGAAAGTAATAATAGTTCTATGGAATAAATAGCAAGGGTTTTTATTCTTTCTGTTGTGGGAGTAGGCATATGCTATGTGATCAATAGTGAGCATCCACAGGAGATCTTCCTGAGACTGTTACTTTTTCAGCCCCCGAGTACTTTTTGTTTCCCCTCTAATGCCATGCCACCTACTGGTAGGATTATATAAAGCACATGGTAGTGTTAAAATCTAATTAATTTTCCAAAGTGAATCTCTGTTTCCCTGAACAATCCAAGAGAAACAAAACAGAGGATCATTAGGGCTGGAACTGCAAAGCCAATGTAGAGTTTGAATTTGGCTCTAGAGAGATAAAGGACCATAATGTAAAAAGCCTCATTGGATGATACATATAGAGATGCCTGCCAGAGGTGAATAAGCCTAAATCTTTCTGGTAAAAGAGGAAGGAAAAACTTCCATTCCAGGTATTTCTTCTAAGCATATGTAATGCAATATATGTATTCTTCTGGTCAAAACTATAACCTTCACATAATTAATATAAGTACAGTCATATGAGGCTCTTTCTAAAAAACAAAACAACCTCAGTTAAAAGCATACTTCTTCAACATGCTATTTCTGGACCTGACCATAGTTTTACATGTAGAAACTTGGAAGTTTATCCCTGATAGAATCATGGAGTCATCTCACATGAACTAGAATACAAGATGGCTGAGGATACCTTAACTTCAGACTTAACTTTATCGTTGATCCTTTGTTCACAAATGAACATGGCTATATTAGATTCTTCTCTTTACAGAAATCATGTTTTTTTCTTGGAAAATACTAGAATTCTGTTAGTAGGTTTGAAACTGTCTTCCAAACCACTGATACCAAATTAGTCTCAAAGCTATTTTATCTAAAGGTGTGTAAAGTAACCATTTCATGGATTTAAGATTGCTTATAAGGACTGTTTAGCACGTTCCCTGTTCATTAGAACCTGAGGGGTCTGATCCAGCTTAAATTGCCCAAAATCTCTACAGAAAAACAGGTCTGTTTTTTCAAATGAGTCTGAACTTCTGTCCAGATGTCTTGGGTAGGAAATCTTCTGCAGATTGTTCTGATTTTTGTTCTAGCATCTAGTGCAGGCTAAAAATTTTGAAGGCCAAATTACTTTTCTTTCATTAGTGTTGGTAGACATGTGCAGCCACCTTCAGGCTAGTTCACTGTCTCTAGTAGTGACAAGACAGGAGAGTAAAGACCATAGTAGTATCAGGACTGGTTTTATTTGTGACTTGAGAGGATGGAATCAAAGAAGTTCAATGAAGCATACATCCCTCAAGTTAGACATAAACAAAGGTTTGGTTTTGTATGTATATTATTCAATAGGGGCAAGAATCTTTTAATGCAATATATATAACTCTACAGAGCTTCTAAGGTAAGTCACTGTGGGCTACTTTAAGAATTGATCTCAGTCTGTGAACACTATATATGACCCAAGAACTTAGGAATAGGTTGCAGTAAAGCATAGTCTCTAACTTTGTTTCCCACTTTCTCCTTTACCAGTAACAGGATTTTGCTCTAGGCTGGCTTTACTGTCCCGCCTGATAGTCACAGCTCACCTCTTTCTCCTCCTCTTTCTTTTCATCACCATCACAAGGGAAAACAGACCCCTTTACACTGTTATCTCCCCTTTTTGACACAGCTTGCTGTAAGCCCAAGACAGGGACAGAGGAAGGAGTCTAAGTTAATTTACTTACCTTTACTCAGTCACAACAGACAGCCGATGCAGCCTGTCTCCAAATGAGTATTTCTCCTGTGGTACAGCAACTTGTATAAGCAAAACTCTGTCAAGTTACTCTTGAGATGAATTTTGAAAAGAAGAATGTGCAATACTAGGCAGTTCTAGAAAGAAATGGTTTCCAGACAGGATTTTCCTCTGCAGACAATAAAGTAAACTCTGTCTCTGCCCCTTATGTATGTAATTGATTCAAGGTGGCCTGTCTTGGGTAAATGCTGAAGTCGGGGGGGGGGGGGGGGTGGGGAGTGGGGGAATGAGGGAGGGAAGAGGAATTAAAAATCGTTGTTAGAGTGTATGGAATACATGAAACGAAAATCTGAATGTAAGCTTGAAAATACGTCTTTCACAGCCAGAATGAAACTTTTTGAATAACAACATGGAAAATTATTGAGGCTTTCAAGTACATGTTTCAGCATCTTCCTTGTGCCTGTCATCTTGCTGTGCTAGCTTTGTGCAATGTAACGTTCTTACAGAAGAGCCTAACAGCTGGTCCCAATTATCCTAACTACAGTGTGACTACATGCATAAATGTGTCCCATTTCCATTTAGTTCCATTGCTTAACGAACAAGTTCTTAAAAAAAAAAAAAGAAAGAATTAAAGAAAGAAAGAAAGAAAAAGAACCGTGGTTCTACTCTGCTCTGCCATTTGTTTCTGTTTACTCACATCACTGGAGCTCAGTTCACATGATCTCTCTGGTCAGCGGCCAGCATATTTGATCAAAGAAGAGAGCTTTGCAGAATTAAACAGGCACAGTAGAAAAGACTATGTTTAATACAGAATAACATAGAAAGTTCCTCCTGGAACTAAGTGACATTTCTTTTAGTAATGCTACAAACGAGGAAAACTGTACTATTAAGAATGCCTTTTTTTAATTTCAGATAAGGGTAACTGAAAATGACCCAACATTTTGGGCCCAACTGACCTTTATCAAAGTCAGACTCCTGGCTACGGCGAGTTATTAAGGCTAAACCTGTATATTCTGTACTGTCCTTGATAAAGGTCACGTGAGACTAAATGTCAGACCTTTTCCATCTCTTCACCTTAAGTAAAAACACAATTTTATGTACTAAAGCTGTCTTGATTCATTTAGTGTTTTAAGGAACTGTTTGGGTCCAGCGTGCCCAGAGGAGTTTTGTGTTGGTTTGTAACAAATGAGAAGCTGAGTCTGGAACAGGCAGCACCCTGGAGCACCTGCTTCATGCATTAAAGTCAGGCTGTTTGTCTGCCCCCTGTTCAGGACTCACTTTGCCCTTTTAGCTGCCAGGTGAGACCAAAAAAGAAAGCTCCAGGAGAAAGCCAGGCACTCAGAAACTACAGGAAGTAGTATGTTGTTAATATATAGCCTGTGCTTTTTCAGCTTGTGCTCTCTAAATAGTTTTCACCAGATGCTGGCTTCTTCTCACATGTGATGCTTACAATGGGCCTGCACAGAGACCATTCCTCTCACCAGACATGCTCTCCTCTGCCTAGTTGCCCTCACTGGTTTCACAAGAGCTTAACTAGAGTCTGCCTGGCAACTGAGCTGGAACTGGCTGTGCTCAGTTCTCTAGGCACTGCTTGTCAGTAGCTGGGTTGGAGATTTAGGGGAAGAGCATGCCTTGGTGTGAGGATGGAAGGCACGGACCCAGAGGTAGAGTGCAAGCTGGATCATTTATTGCAAATGTTACATGAGATTTATGTTCTTCCAAGCAATTTGCTAAGCACATCTGTGTTTGCCTTGCAGTTATTACATCAGGTGAAAGGTCTAGAAATCCTCTTTCCAGTTCTGACATCCTTGTTCCTTGCCAGTTCCAACATCTTCCAAGTACCAGCCAGGGACAGGTCACTCTTAATTGCTTGCTGTAGTTCCTCCTTCCCATGGTCTCTGACAGTTTCAACACATTCCAACCCACACACCTTGGAGTCAGTGAACACATTTGTGTGGCCTCTTCTTTGAGCCAATGTTGAAAACATTTTTCTAAAGAATTTCTTATTGTTTATCTAAGTACAAATAATTTATTTATCATTATCAGTGGTTCTGGCTAGGTCACAGCCTCAGAAATTGCCAAAATCTGGGTGTTCTCTATGGAGAACTGCAGAGATGCAACCTTGTCAGTTTGGGTACTACAGCAGTCAAAAACTTCCAGCTTTGTAACTTTGAAAAGCCTAGAAAATCTTTTGGTGTAGCTCTCTGATGGATAGGTGCTGCACTATACCAAGGCCTTGAGGACCACGTAAGGTTTTAGAAGGTAACAGGAGTTTATGGTAGAACTGGGCACCTCCAGGGTAGTAGATGAGATGCTATGGTTTTCTGCACCAGGTAAGACTTTCAGCTTCAGCAGAATAACAGGGCAGGAAAACTGCAACTGTGGAAAGAGCATGAAAGGGTAAGTTCTGGTCTGGTTCTACATTATAAGCTTCCTGCAGCATTTTGCAGTCAGTATGGAGAAGGGAGGGAAGGCTTCACTTTGCTCTGTCCAGGCGAGTTCCAGGTAACAGTTGTGTTTATGCTGAAGGAAGATTAATTTTTCCTGATGGCCTCCCCTGTCAGTCAATATTTTTCTCCCTTTCCCTTTTTTCTCACTGATTCCCTGACTAACGCTGTCCTTAGGAGAGATCCTGTTCAGGCTTGACTGGGGATATAAGGTTAATGGGTTAATTATCTTGACCAAACTAGCATACTTAATCTGGATTTGCAAGATGTTAGGATATCTGTTTTATGCATTTCATTTCATCTGAGCCTGAACTTGGGCTCATTTTCTACCTGACTTTAGGAATGTATCTGGCAGTTCTCGTATTCTGATGTGTGAAGTGTGTCCTCTATTAAAATCTATAACATAATTATGAAATATCCCTGAATAAAATCTCTAGGTGGATATAAACTGTTCCTGAAAGAAATGTAATCTAAGAAAACTAGAATGAATTTTGAATATTGTTAATAACTTGCCTGGAGAAATAATTTGTTTTATTAATCATGTTTCATTAGTTTCTCTTTTTTTTTTTTTATAATGTGTTTAGTTCTGTTATTCTTGATTTCTGCCTAGCATAAAAAAAAAAATAATTAGTACCTACATGATAATTCAGTATAAAATACTTAATGTTGAAGCCAGAACTATAGAAATTGGTTGCTACTAAGCTAATTCAGTTCCAATTTAATCAATGCTAATAGCTGGTTTTGCTCCAGTTAGGTTAGCACTGGACTCATTCAAGCTGCATTTGAAAATGCTGTCCTGAAAGCATATTATATAGATTTATTATAGGGAATAAATAGAAATCTTGTTTGCTTCAAAAAAGTAAGGGAGGATCACAGAGCAAGCTGTTCACTCAAATCCACCCCTTCTGTTGCCAAGTAAGTCAAGCATTTAGAAGAGGCTAATAGTACACTCATGTTTTTACACTTTATTTACATTTTATTTGCATTCACCCACCTTTGAAATGATGGCATATAGAATTTTATAAAGTCACAATATCTGATAAACCTCATGACTGTAAATACAATGGAAGAAACAAAGGTTACAAGAGCCTGTAATACCCATATTCTAGTATTTTCAGACAAGACAAGATAAAAACTACATCTGCAAGTAAATGGACTCGTATTTAAACAATATTTATGCTTTTGGAGGAGCTACTGACTGTCCACATCCAGTTTGGTTATATCAGCTAAGAGAAGAGGTCTGGATGCTTATGTACTATCTGAGCAGATTACACTAGACAGATTGTGGGAGGCTTTCTTGTTAGAAAAACTAACGTACTTGCAACAGGATGAGACCTCCTCCTTTTACTCCCCATTTATGACAGAAAGCCTGTCTGTGGAAAAAAGTGAGCCTGGTAACTCGTCACTCACTGGGGCAGAAATCTTGTTGGGAATTGGGCTGAGATTGTCTAGCCTTCAGGCAGAGGCTAGCTGAACCACTGAGAAAACACGTTAGTCTTTGTGAATATAAGAGGGGATTTTTGTTACATAAAACAGGTCCATGGCAGCATTTTGTGTGACATCAAAGAAAGCTACTATATGACAAGTAACTTGCTCACAAAAAAGAAAGAAAAAAAGAAAAGTTTATACAAAAGACCTTTGTGTATCCCACAGGGCAGCTTTCCATCAGGATGCCTCTACTACAAAAAATTCTGTAATAACACAAGAGAGTGAACATTGCTTCTTCTTTAAGTATGTGGTTGCAGATGTTTTTAAGGCAATTTACAAACACCTATCAATTTACCATTTGCATGCACTAGTTCTGACTGGCTGTCCAAAGTTCCCAGGAATATCTCAAATTCAAATATTTAATAATCTCTTGAGTTGTCTGTTCCATATTTCAAAACACTAAAGCAGCAGCACTTCCAGAATTATAAATAACACAATCAGATATCACTGTGCACTTCCTACTTTAGAAATAGATCACTAAAGTAAATAATATATTTTCAATTTACTGCTTTCAGATATGGTATCAAAGATAGCTTTTCAGTGTCATCAAGAAGTATATTCACAGAGAAGTTATATTTAATAATGGCAAGGAAGATGATTAATTTTTTCACGCATATGGTCTGCATTTTAAGGCAAAGTAACAAACTTAGTTGCACTTCTGGCTTTTAAGGATGGTGGGTTTTTTTCAAAAGATCTTCATGGTGACCAGCTTTATTCCTACCAAAGTCATAAGTGGTTTGTTATGGATTCCAGTTAGTGCAATCAAGTAGAGCTGAATGCTTTTGGAAATTCCACCAGTATAATCCAGAGAGTGACTTAAATGATGTATTCATTTTTTATCTCCTACTTTTGCTATGAGTTACTTTAGTAACTGTTGTTTCACACCTATGCTATTTTGAGTATTTTCATTTTGAAATATTGGCAATACATTCAAAACTCTATCTCTTACTGTCTCTGTCCCATTCAAAAAATTAGACTTTTTCTCCAATTCACTTGAGTATTTCATGAATCACCATTTCCCACCCCTCACTGCTTCCTATTTCAAGAATGTGATCTATTTGCTGAGTTAATTTTGGATACTATTCCCATTTTCCAGAAACATTTTCATCATGAGCTTCAGTTTTTCAAGTAAATAAAATAAAAGGTCAAAATACATCAAATGTTAAACTTGGGACAGGACAAACCATGTTCTTACTGACTTAAAATATAAAAGAATCGTTCATTAGCATCTGAAAACTTCAGTCACAAATTCATTTCTGAAGTTAATGCCTTATTCAGCAAGCCTTTAAAATTGTTTGACTTATGCTTTTATGCTGCAATCCAAAGTGCACTCAGCTCCCTGGAGAGGCTTCTCTGTCCATCAGTGGGGTTTGGATGAGGATCAAAGAACAACGTGCCGTCAGGTAGGAGGCTCTGCCAGAATGGAACAAGGCTATAGTCTCCAGAACAGGATGAATTGGCCAGTCAGGTCTATAAAGATTTCTTTAATAATATTACTTCTGGCTGAGTCTCAGTCACCTCTTCTTTCTTCCTTTTTCATAATACTCATTTTGGCAGGGCTCAGAAAATTCTTGGCTTTCACAATGGTTCTTAAAGTGTTGCATCTAAGAAAGTTTTGAAATAATGGGCTGCCCCAGAAAGGATTAAAATCCTCCATTTTTAGTTCAGACTTATATTCAAACTCTGAAACAATTTAACAGGACGGAGGGCAAAAACTAAATAGCAGTGGCAATAACAGGAAAAAGTATCTCCAGGTAATAATGTGATCCTGTTCTAAAGAATGCTTGACATGATGTCTGCTTTATAGAGTATTCATTTCAATGCAATTCAGTTTATTTTGCTTCATCTATGAAAATATTTAGAAAGGAATATTGATTGAGAAGGTTAAAGTTTATTTTTTTATAAATTCAAACAATTTCTGCTGACATACATAAAGGTATATAAAATCATATATTATTTTTTTTTAAATACAATTTAATATATAGGAACACTGACAGTTTAGAACAAAGAAGATTGGTGTAAGTACATATCCTATTAGATTTTTATAGTTCTATAATGTATAGAAAACTTGTAGTTATGTAGTCGGATGGGGTATGGGAGAGAAAGAAATTCAGACTAGTGGATTTTTTTTTTTTTTTCCAATGAAGACTGTTGAAAAAAAAGAAAAAAAAAAGTCTTCTTGAAATGTTGACAGTATAATTTGTCAAAGTAGCAGCACATAGACGGACTCCACATCTTGGTCATGATTCAGTGTTTTTAAGTATGTGCTTTACATGCACATCAACAGCTTCTGTTAGACTTATCAGTCCCACTCGCATAGTAATACTTAACAGTGCACTAAGGGCTTCACTGTTGCAAGGTCAAAACTTTTGTTCACATTTAATAACTTTTGGAAGTTCTTCTCTGTTTTTAAACCTCACAGAATCTTTAGATGTCAAAGATGAAGGCTATTATGAGTTGGTTCTCATTAATGACTAATCAAATGCCTGTTCCTGAAAGTTCTAATACTGTTGTTATTAAGCACAGCATTAATAGTTCTGTTGGTACTTTCAGCTGGTATATGAGCTGGAAAAAGATACTAAAAAAAAATAATAATCTCACATGAATAAAGAAAGCTAATTATTAACTAGCTATTTTTACTGTTGGGCTGTGGGACAGATATTGATTTTTAGAAAAGTGTACCTGTTATTTAAATGCATGGTCTGTGTATGACTAGACCTTGACATACTAATAGGCTTTTTAAATGCATTGTTCTACCATACATTGCAAATGAAGTGGCCAATTTTAAATAGTCCCTAAAGTGTCAATCATTTTAACATATGCAAGAAAGTAATTAAAAATGTAAGGTAATAGATGGCTCAGATTTAACGTATTTGCATCAGATTTAAGTTATCCAGAATGCCAAGAACCACAGAATTGTATCCTAGAGGTTTCAAAGCAACTTAGTAATTTCTCTGAGCTACAGATAGGTAGGAATATATGTCTCTTAAGATTACAGGCAATGCAGAAAGTTTTGTTCAGTTTCTTAGAAACTGGAACTCTTTATCAACATGTGGAGGAATAAGGAGTTCCATAAAAATTATTTTCCTTGGGCAATCTAATAAGACTTAGTAAGATCTTATTCTCTTTTATGGTGTACCTGGTGCCATTCAGTTGTTGCTCCACAGCTTAGCAATAACTGCATTCAAGGGTGTCAAAAAGTAACTCTGATATTCAGAATCAAAGTTGTTCTATAAACATAGTCTTTGTGGTTTATTTGGATAATTCTCCAAATGAAAAGAGGAAGTAAGAATGTATTATTTCCCTTTGTAGCCTTACATTAGTATTAATAAGTACTAAATCAGAGAAAAATGAGGAAGTAGTATGTGTTTGTGAGTAGAAAGAAGTGTGTAGTGTAATGGTATGGATGAAAAAGGTACATTAGACATTTATTTGCAGATGTAATTCCCACTTTCTGTAATTGCAAGCTAATTTGTCCTAAGGCCTTTTTTCATACTTCCATGAAACTCCACGGAAGCAGAAGGATTGCCTTCCCCTGCTGATAAAGGAACTCAGCTTCAGTATCACACTGTTCAGTTACAAGGAAACATTTCTTATTCCTAACCTTACTTGTATTAGTGGCCAGTAAATATCAGGTTTTGGTTTTGTGCTAACAGCATAGTAAATTTCCTGAGGACAAATGGCTGTTGCTGAGCCTAGTACCTATGGATAAGCAAGATACAATTTTTTTATTTTGTATTTACAGGTAGATTCACTACCCAAACTATCCTAGAGTCCTTACCTTCATTAGATGGTAAGACAACTTACTGAAAACAAGTCTCTGTTTCAATATGAGTTCATCTCCTTCAACATTTGTCATAAGAAACATAGAGCATTGCAGTCAGAGATGCTGCAGTGTTGTATACATGACATAAAAACTTTCCTATTTTTGTTGAAATCTAGTTCTGCTGCCTTGAGAAAGCTATTTATCTCTTTTTATATCTTCCCTGCATTGGTGGCTTGTTGATAGATATCTGTATCTTTTGTTATATCTAGCTGAAAAATACACAGTATAAACCAGGCACTATTGCTAGTCCCTAACTGCATGACCTTGTGCTTTTTACTGTAGAATTCATCCATTTTCTATAATTTCACATCTCAAAATATCCCTTTGCCTTGCATAATACTCCTAGAATTTACTGTGCATCTTACATTTGCATTGGTAGGAAATTTATCACCATATTTCTACATTTTTCTGTCAGGATGACTAATGAAAATAATGCAGAAGATTGTTCAGAAGACTGATCCTTGAAGAGCCTTATCAGAAACATGACTCTAGCCCCGGTTTATAATACAACCTTTATTACTCCCACTTCACATAGTTCTTTATTCATCTTATAATTCTTCTAAGTATATTGCATATTTCTTAAACTTCCTATATGCCATAATGCTTAATTCGGCATGGACATCCAATGCTATTTCCTTTTTCTAGAAAATAGGCTTAATAAATACTTATTCTGGCTAGTCAGTCTGTAAATTAAAAGAAACCAGAAAATTACCCTACACACACATTTGTTCATTATCAGAACATTAGCACATACACCTAGTTTTGTAGTTGCATAAAAAAACAATTTTGTGATGAATCTACCAAAATACGTCAATTGAGGTCTTCTGGCCAGCATGCTAGGACAACTATTCCTGAAAAGTACTCAGGATGATTTAATGGTTTCCAGAATTATGTGCTCCCAGTTGATTATAGATTTGTTTAAGAATAACAAGAAACACATATGGCATAGGTTAGAATACCTACATGGTTCAAAGTCAATGAATTATAGATGTCTTGCCTCTCTGATGTTCCTTGTCAACAAGAAGTAACTTACACTGAAGTCCTCAAATTGACCAGTCAGTGGTCCAAAACATATTTATAAATGGTTTTCAGACAGGAAAGTATGTATTCGCAGCATTTCTCCTACTGAATGAATTGGAAATTAGGACCTGTGTCACTTGTTTTGAAATAGCTTGGTCCTGCTTCTAATGACAAAACTCCAGTTGTTTTCAACTGGGAGCAAGATTGGATTATATAGTATTTGTAGTAGTAAATTTCTTTATGATTTTCACATTTTTCTCAGTTATAAATGTAAGCCTTCCTCTGTTATAAATACAAGTGTTTGTTTTGCCAAGTCCAAGCCTAAAAGAAAGTCTCCTATTTCTTGAATGAATTCTTCACTTTATGAGCTGGTTCTCCTGCTTCAGACTCTGGGTATCTTTTGGTGGGCTTGGTATTCTGTACAGATCGAAATCAGGTTTGAAACCTGGAGGCCCTGGTGACCTGTTCTAGTTGACCCTGCTTGCACAGAAGCGTTGGCCTAGAGGACCTGAGGAGGACTCATCCAACTTAAGCGACTCTATGACACAATGTTGGTAACCAACAAATGTGACCCTTTCTTGCAAGAAGATGAAGGCTGGACTTAAAACGCTATAGATAGGCTAACCTCATGGCCTCTTTATCCAGACAATATCTAGGCCTTCATACCAGTGGATGTCAACTAAAAATCTAAATCTAAACCTGTGCTCAGTATATTTTTACAATCTCTATTGTTTTGTTGGTATTTTAAAAATACTGTAATTTCTGCTATTCTACAAGGTCAGACAATATATACTATTTCATGAGCCATCAAGGTTGGTGTGGACTTTATAAAGACCAGATTTGGGTAGTATATGCCAACAGATCCAACTGCTGTTCTCTGTTCTCCATTTAGTTAAGGGTATAACGTCATTAAACTGAAAGCCTTGAAAGTTAATTTGTCTCTTCTGAAAATGAATGGTGGAAAAGAAGACATAGTGATTTGAGAGCTACCTGAAGATGTGCCTAGTTAACATCATAGCTTTGGGACTCTGGGAACTGGACCAGGGGGTAGGAAAGAATTTGTTTGGTTTGCAGGGTTAGTGAATGATGGCCTAGTTAAAACTGAGGTGGCATCTAAAATTCATTAATCATTTTTGGGAAAGCAAACAAACCAAACAAAAACCAGAACAAAACCTTCTTGGCTTGGTTTTGTTTGTTGGGTTGTTGGTGTTTTTTATGCTTCCATTGTTGTTTCAATACTTTGCTGAGACAGCTTTGAAAGAATTACACCTTTGTGAGAGAATTATACCTTTAGAGCACAATTCAGTATTTCTTTTTCTGCTCTGCCCATATCTCCTTTTGCTCCAGCTACTTATTTTCTCCATGGTATTAGCTATCTTTCCGCATAGTCAAGTGCTGTGTGCTGCATATTATCTATCTCAACCTTATTCAGAGACAGTGGAATTTTGATCTGAAAGGAACAGAGGGTTTGAAGCTAAGTCCTATGGAATTTTGAATCCCAGCAAGTTTTCCTTAAATAAAACTTCCACTGATTTCAACAACAGTTTTCGTTTCATATGTGCTGAGAAATGACTTATACAGTTCAAATCTGGTAAATTAACTGCAGCCATATACTATTATATGACATTATAAGAAGTGCTCAAATATAGCATATTCTTTTACACAGGTTTATTGAATGTTTGAGTCAAGGAAATAATATTTATTTTTATTGAAATTATTATTTTAATTTATTTTTCTTTATTTTTATTTTTATTAAAAGAATGTTTAATTCATAGAAGAAGCAGAGAGGATTACTGGAATTTTTTGATAAACAATTTGAAGTTCCTGGAGTGACTCCTCTAAATCAGCTTCCAAAGAGAGACAGAAATATGTTGACGTGAGGAGTGCATCAGGTAAGGCTTAAGCTGATACACAATTTCAGTTCCAGCTGCCCTGAAGACTCTTAACGGTTAGGATAACTTGGAGAGCTCATGTGAATGCATATGTTATATATCTATTCTACATGATGCAGGAGCCTACTATATGGTTCAAGGAAAAAAATTCACAGCTTTTAGTAAAATGTCAATGGGACTAGCAGGACTGTGTGAAAATTAACACATATAAGGTGTATTCCTCTCTGCCCAACAGTTAAGTGTTTACCTGGGACTCTGCCAGTGCTTATACAACGCCTTATTACTGCACGTGGTTTAAGCATTGTACATTTACAGCAGAGAAAAAGAATATTTTCGGTTGCTTTAATTTTCTGACATTTTTAAATTAAAGGTACGAGATCCATGAGAAAGTAATGATCGTAGAGATTGAACAGTGAAAACTCGGTTATTTTTCCCATAGCAGAGCAGTAGCACAACTCTGTAAATAACCTCAGTGGAAACACAAGTGGAAACCAGGGCACTTCTCAAATAGCATGCCTCAGTTTAGCTTTTTCCTCCACTCTCCCTTTGCCCGACCTGTACTTTGACAGATAACTAACTTTGACAAGAACACTCCTGTGGTGTGGAAGTACAGGTCTGAGATTTTGAGAATGATTATACTTCACCATCTAAGTGTTCAAGTCATTAAGAGAGGAAAAGTGACTTTTGTTATCATTTCAGTTTTCCTTGCATTAATCCCTATGGGTTTCCAATAACATTGGCAAAGCTTACACCATGCTGTGCTGAGAACAGGCAGCCTCCATGAACTAATCTCTCACCACCCACATGCTGCTCAGGAACTGCTCAACACTTGCCAGCTCAAAACACCTTCAGACTTCATTTCCACACTTTCTGAGTGTGGCTTGCTTTATGAGCGCCTAAGTGTGCTTTGACAGTAAGGCAGAATTTGCACTAATTGTCCTCTAGAGTGGTTTGAGGCTGTGGCATGAGAGGGTGAAAGCTGGAAGACAGAAAACCTAGAAATAGCATTGGCTCTTGAGAAAAAGCAAAGCGTAAAAGAGCAAAACCACAGGTAGGGGCTTAAAGTACATACCAAGGCCCTACTGTCTGTATCTCTAACTGAGAAGTTGCAGAGTTTTATTTCAACTTCCAGAGAAAAAATGTACAACTGATCATAAGTTGAAAAGGTTTACAGAGGGGTGCAAATTAATTCTGAGAAACTGAACTCCAGGATGAGGGAGGGGAGTGAAATTAGTTTACTGAGTTAATTAACAAGCTGAGAGCAGCAGGTATGTCAGCATGGTAAGATGTCTTTCTTGCTCCTGGCACTCTTACTCCTACTTTCTATCTTTGATATGCACCTTGCTCTTTAAGTTTGAGTTATCAATGTATAGGAAATCTTGCTTGGTTGTGATACTCACAGGAAAAAGTATTCTTTAATTTGTTCTAAGGTCAATACATTTCCTTAAACAGGATTGGGCAGGCATCTGGCATTCACAAAAGTAGTGGTCTTTGAAACTGGACCACTGTCATCTGACAAACCTATATGTTAGGAGAGGTGGTTCAATTGTAAATTCTCTGTGTAATTAATGACAAGAACAAATAACAGGACATTATTCACTCAACAGACTTTACAGTCTGGGCCCATCCTTATCCCTGGAGTAGAAATAATCTACTTCTTCACAGGAAATTTTTACATCAGGTTTCTTTGTAGAAGCCCTGTTAATAGACCTAACCAAGAATGCATTTCCCTTTACAGTGTTTCAAGTCTGTGAAAAGGCCTTTCAGGCTCTCTAGAACTCTTTCTATTGTAAGTCTGTATATGCTTTTCTTCAGTTAGGAATTCACATTTCAAACATATTTCTGAGAGGAACGAGGGGCTGTCTTATCCTAAGAGGTCAATGGACAGAAGTATCTATCTAGACCAAATTGCTTCTAAAGCTTACTTGATGACAGAAAAGGAATGCCATACTATTGACAGGCTTTGAATGTCTTCACAACTGCCTCTTCAGTAACCAGTCAGAACTGATGACTCTTTCAGACATCTCACTTCCTGGGAAAATGTCAGTATCTGAAATAAAATTATGGGGCTTAGCCCTCAGCCCTATTCTCTCAGAAGCAGAATACTATATTTCCATTACCTTAGCATGGAAGAATTTGACATTTGCTGTATGGGTCTGATGACCCTTGCTTACTTGTATATGAATGTCTACGGAGTGCACAAGCTCAAGAATAGCCTAACATAGAAAAGAATTAAGGAATGAAATTGTCAGATTAGATTTAGGTCTTCCTCAGTGCAATAGTTCCCAAATATACGTGTCTTATTTGAGAATGATAATCGGGGAAAAGCAAGAAACAAAGGAAAGAAGTTTCAGAAGGGAACTTCTCTGACAGAGATAGGACTAATTTGATTCATGGATTAGGTCTGTAAGCACAAGCACTTCACCATGGTTGGACACTCGATGTAATAGACTTTCCCTATTTACCTGTTTCTCATTCCAGGCATTTTTTTATTTATTTTTTAAAGGGGGGAACTTTTTTTTGTGATGTTCTTGTTAGAGACTTTTATAAATTTCTTCTGTGCTCTCAGAGGCCTTGACTTTCTTGAAATGAAAAGATTTTCCATTTGATATTACACTTTTCTTTCTCTTTTTCTTATGTCTCATGCCTCTCTCAGTTTTTGCCCTTCTTGCCTTCAGCTGCTCTTCTGATTTCCTTCTTTCTTTTGCTTCTCTGCTCTTAATTGCCGCTTTTAGAAAGCTGAAGTGAAAAAGGGGCTTAAATATTCTTTGCACAGAAATAACAGACATTAACTGCAATATCTCTGAACACCTACCAAAAGCTAGGGAAAGAAGTCTTTATTTATTCTCTTCTTTACTTTAAACTGTGCTTTCAACAGTCTGGGAGTGCATCACTGTGTTCTTAGGTAAAATATCTTGACATGAAGTCAGTAAGTGCTGTCTGTAATGCAACAAAACAATACAAATTAGTAAATCTCAATGGAAACAGTTGGAAAAAATGCCAGTTATGTATAATTATAGTCAGTTTCTGAAACTTCATAATTCTAAAGCTTTCGCTATGTATCTTATATTTTTAAGTACTTAATATAGCAATAGCAGCTGGAAGCTAAATAGGACCAATATTATTATCTGAAAGGTTGTCTTTTTTTTTTTTTTTTTTTTTAGAAAATAAGTGAATTTACATTAGATCAGAGAGATGGGACTTACACTAATCCTGTAGGATACTTAGTGCCTTCTGACGCTGAATGATCAGATTCCTGAGGCAGGCATTTATGGTCTTGCAGGAGTGACTACTAGAATGCTTCTTTAGGCTAGTTCAGCTTATGCTGGGCTGTCACAATAAGTAAAATGTTTAGCCTGAGGGGAAAGTAAGAGGAATGAGCTTATTTAGATAAGTTTTGCTATTTCACACCAGCTTTACCCCTTTCATGCTTTCCCTCCTAACTACTCCTCTGCATGCTCTCTGCACATATGTTAACACATTCAAGCTGGGAGGAAATGTTCATGCATGTTGGGAAGACTGTGTGTTCACGTGCATACTTTCTGCCTTTTCCAGAGCACATTTTCTCTAGCTGGTAATTGCATTTCATTTGAATCAGTGATGCAAAACTCCCAGTATTCCTGACATTGGATGAAGCAGTTTCATGAGAAGCCCAGGGTAATGGCAAAATTCTTTGGGAGAATAATGAAAACCTTACAGAATTATAAAAACCCCAGTCATCTGTACCCTGACTATTTACTCTTGTTATGCTCTCTATCCAGAAAGGATAAAAACACCTATTCAAAGAGAACTTCTACCCCAAATCTTCCTGTCATGATCTTGATTCAGTAGTGCATTAATTCAGTGGGAATTCTAGCAGGTTTTCACCTGGGACAGATTAAAAACTGAAAGCATGATCAGATCCTTCCATGTTAGAATTTCTCTGTTGCATTTTAGTGAATGTGTGTATTTCAAACTACATGAGACGTACATAGCTTTGAAAGCCCTGGGTATGGCATTCATTTGTAAAGACACAAAGCATAATGGGAATTATCGGAGGAAAAAAAACCCACATCTTTATCTGCTGATGAAATTTTAACCTCCAAATTAAGCACAAAGTAGGATGACTGAATTGTGCATCCTAACTAGGGAGTGTGGGACAGTAGAATCTGGAAGTCTGCTATTTATTTTTTTTTTGTGTGTGTGGAAATTTGGTCAGTGGCAGATGATCTGAGGCTCTAAAATGGACGGATAAAGTTGAATATAAGCAGAGACAAGCTTGGCATAGAGGAAGGCAGAAGGACATCAGGAAGTTCAGACAAAATTGGATAATATTTTAAAAAGCATCAGGATTTTGTAGTCTTATTCAAATCAAACTCTCTGTTCATCTACCCTTTATTATTTTACCCCTTGACTTGGCAGTTATCCCTACGTATAGCTTCTATGCTGGTACACATCAGTACTTAATCTTTTACTTCAAACAATGCAGGAATTATTTTACATCCTTTCCATGTGTTCCTTATTAGTATCTTGAAAGGAGAGGGACCGACCTCCCAGCATTTCCTGCTCAGAAAGCCTTCAGTTCTAAATGTCTAGAGAATATTGGAAAATATTTGTTTATAAGTGCATTTTTAGAACTTAGCTGCATATTCAGAGCCAGACTGGATGTGACGGATGTTTACAGTTGTCCATATAACCAGATCTGGAATGTGAGTTGTTCATTGCAGGAAGAAAGGTCTTGGAGATCTAAAGAAAAAGAGAACTCTAAGTTTGATAAAGTTTTGTTTAGTCAAAGATCTAAATAAATTCCTGAAGGCTTCTCTTGCTCTCAGCTACTTGACGCCTTTTAATCACTTACAGATGGCTCATGTGGGACTGTTACAAGATCCAAGAGCAAACCTTTCCCAGATTTCCAAGCCACTTTTTGCTAACGCCTTACTACAGCCCAGTTAATCCAAACAATAAGTAATAAATCAGATACTTGAAGCCATTCTGCTACCATTTTGCAGAATATAACTTCACCCTTCAGAACCAACAGCTTAGGTCTCAGCTGGGAATACAGAAATAGGTGAGGTCTGTGTGATCTCACTGCTCTGAAGGTTAATAACTTAATTCTAAATTTGCTTGATACTTTTGCCTTATTTTGAACCACATAGCTTCTGTGCTTTAAAATCCACCATCTAACCTGAACTGCAAATCTTTGCATATTTTTCAGTACAGACAAGAAGTAAAGATAATGCCTTTTTCTTTAAATATATTTCAAAA
Organism: Neopsephotus bourkii; assembly: GCF_033783945.1. Classification (NCBI taxonomy): domain Eukaryota; kingdom Metazoa; phylum Chordata; class Aves; order Psittaciformes; family Psittacidae; genus Neopsephotus; species Neopsephotus bourkii. Next base: position 343,191 of record NW_026902000.1, read on the forward strand.
GAGACAAAAAATGGCAGCTGTAAAAACATAGTTGAGATTTGAAAACTGGTGCATGTATGTTAAAGAAAATTTGTCCGAATGCTAATTGTGGGATCCTGTATTTGGCATCTTCTAGCCATACACAAATAGCATAAAAAATATTTTAGATAACACTCTTGGGCTCTTATATAATTTATTTGGTTTTATAAAGGCACAGTCATTTGTAGATGGGCTTGCTTGGAAATAGAATTGTTTTTTCAGAGAAGTGAAGTTTTTTCTTTCCTTTCATGCAAAAAACACCACCAGGGCTATGTTGTCAGAGTATTTCTCTCTGTAAAGAGATATCTGAATCAGGTTTGAACAGTAAAAAAAACGGCATCAAACAACAGACTTTCAGTTATTCTAATCGGCATGATTTTTAATACTTCAGCATCATAACAATTACAAAAATATCCCATCTATGTAATGAGGGAAAATATCAATATACATTGCTTGTGTATTCAAATATTAAAAGGATTATTCTGTGTCTTCTCCCAGGGAATGGCTCTTTCTTATTCAATAAAGCATGTCCATATTTTTGTGAGGAATTGCTTAGACTTAACCATTCCTACTTTATTTTTTGATTATAAAATGCATGGCCTCTTTTCAGCTCAGTTTTCACTGTATTTCAGTGATTGCATCCTAAGACTTATTTCTTCCCATCTGTCTAAAGAATTGCTGTGCTTTTTTGTCAGCTAAATTACAAAACTGCACAGTATTTAATTTTATATTTTTCCCATTTAGAAATTATAACGATCTGAATCCTCTTCAGCTGTAGCTTTTTTCCTGTCTTATGTGGACACCCCAATACTCAGCAGACAGTTGTTATCAGGGATTCCAGCATGACTTATTTCATCCAGCCTGGCAAAAACACAGCTAAATATCAAAGGGATATTAACATTTCAGTTTGCCAAGAGTGGCAGATCCGATTCAAAGCTGGCCCAGAAGACTGAAAATAATGGCCTATTAAAGAAAGGTGACAGATTATTTCATGCTGTGTTTCATGTGCAGTCTAAAAGCATGCTGTGAGACCTGGCTAAAGCTCCAAAGACGTAAATACATCTTGTGGCAATATTCAGCTAACAAAAAGTGAGAAAGGAATGCATACAAATCTCAGTGCATTCCTTTAGTCCGTATTCATAGGCTGGGATAGTAATTAGTAAGGATTTTTGCTTTTCTTTTGGCTCACAAGTTGCTTGCAATCACATCGTAGGGCTTGGCAATGTCTTCATTCACTCTTGCTGAATAACTCCTGTGAATGATTTGCAGCTTCTTGCTTGTTCACAAGCATTTCATCAGTCACAAGTATTTGATATGCAAGCTGTTTCCTTTAGAAGCACAGGTCACAGAGTTTGTCTGCTCCCTTGCTGGATCAGAATGAAGGTTTGGATGCAAAATTTCCTGACGGTGAATTTAATACTATTTTTCCATTTGAAGATAGTTGCATTTCCCAACAGAACATGGTTTTGTCAATGTTTTTCTGATCAGTTCTAGTGCTGAATCTCTGAAAAAACAATTAGCTAAAGGAAAATGCAAACCATATGTCTGTACCTGTCTCTATAAAATGACGTGCATATACAAATATCCAGGAAGTACTGTGGATCATAAGGGACCCTATTTAGACTAAATTAAACATGCTTTGGATCTCACAGTTCTTGGAAGGCATTTCACTGGTCTAATACACTAGTCCAGACTATTAATGAAAAATATTGTTTTTCCAGTGTGCGTGCCAAAACCCACACTTAGTGGAGCTGTGGAGAGGAAACTCAAGAGTGGGTGATGCATGCTTTTTCCTATCTTGAGTCTGCCTGTCTGCTGTTGCATCTCCAATAAATCTCCGCAGCAAAATGCTTTGTGCTGTAATAAACTTCGTACATCAGTCTTACAGGGGGATGGGGTAACTTAAGCAGGATCTTTGCAGTTCAAAAAGGAGTAAATGCATCTTCTTAGTAATGGGAATCAGATTCCTTGCTCTGAGTGGGAGGCACCTTTTTCTTCAGTGCTTCCTGTGACTGATGCAACCTCCCCCTTTAAGTCCAGTGCCAACTTCTTGTCCCGTTTTAGCTTTTCAAACTCAAAATGAGTGCATTCACTTGAGAAATGCGAACAGGGTTGCTCATCATTAGCCAGGGTTTAAGGTGTCTTGGCTGCCAGGGTTGGTGTAATTTTCAGTGTCATTCAAGACACATTCACTGATGAGTAAATTTGCATAATAATTTCTAATGATTTGCTTTGATCAAATCCCATCAGCCTGTGAGCAAGACACTGGAAAATACGACTAAAGCAGATGAGATGCAGGTGAGAATGTGGTGGGTATTTACAGCCATATGTTGAAAAGTTGTTGTCTATGTGATCACTATAAGGGAAAGTCAAGGTCTCTGGAAAGGCAGATTGACACTGAGTAAAGATGCTGCTAAACCTTCCTCATGCTTCCTCTTTACTGTTTCTGTTGCTACTGATTGGCATTTCCTAGCTTGGTTCTTGCAGGAAGCAATGTACCCGAGCAAGAGCTGATCCCCTTGCAGGCTGCTCACCACAGTGTCCTCGGGCTATCAAGACAAGAAGTTACAAACCCTCTCTCTGTGACACAGTCAAGTTCCAGCCAGTTCCACTGTGATTACCAGCAAAAGGCTTACCCATGACATCAGCTAACAGGTGCTCTAGGTATCTCAACTTAGGAGAGAGAAGATGACAGCAGCATGATTCAGAGATCATAGCTAGCAGTGATCTCCTGGGAAATGCAGCCACTGAAATTTTAAAGTGTTAAGAAAGAACAAGTCCGATTTGTAAATATGCTTGTATTTAGCAAGGTGTATTTAGAAGGGACACGTTTGTCATTTATTTTAATAGTAGTCCTGGGGTGTTTTTCTTTTTTTGAAAGCAGCTTTTTACTGAAGTAGAGTTGTTGTAATAGCTAATCCCTTCAAAAACATGTTTTATGAGCTTTTTTTTTTTAGGTTACAAGATAGCCAATAATGAAAACATTTGAAAGAAAAAACCCACATTTTTCTTGTAATGTTTTCCTGTTATTGAAGATAGATCATTTTCAAATAACTATGAACAAAAAAAAAAACAAAAAAAACCAGAAAAATGAAATAAACTATACAGACAGCTTTGCTTGGGAAGAGGATCAGATAACCACAGGGCAAGCAAGACTCCTGGATGCAATAGCTTTTAATGCTCATGAAAATCTGGTCTGGGGAAAACTAACTTTATTAATCTCCAAGAACTGTTTTGACGATGTCTTTTTAAGCAGCTTGTTCCATATAAATTGAGGGACTTTTTTACTAACTCAGCAATATCTGGGAATGAACTGATGAATACTTTCTCACATCTGCCTACACTCACTGATGACATTTTCCTAATGTCAAACAACACCTTTTTGCAGTGCTTTTTAGCTTCTCCTTTATTATTCTGAGCTTAAACTGAGTTCAAACAGCTACCAAAACATTTCCAGCTGGGAGAGAGGAAGGTGTAATAGCTAAGCTTATGATGGGCTGAATATGCCATTCCCCTTTGAGTTGCAGGAGGAAGAACCTACAGTATTTGTTTCAGGTTACGGTTATTAAAAGACAAGTTCTCATAGAACCCTTCAGTGTGGGGAAGAAATTTCAGGCAGGGCACAGAGAACAGCAGCTTTGTAATTCATTGCATGTATAAGGTCCCTAAGAAAAAGGTTTCATTCAGTGGATAAATGGATATTCCTTACCTCCACAGAATAGTACCAATTACTGTGTCTTTGGAGACATGATTATAGTTATGGTAGGGGAATAGTTTCATCCTTCTGTGACTGGTAAATAACATTTCTTCTTTCTTCTTTGTAAGAGAGATTGGATTATTTCTTTTGTCAAGATATATCCTCATTGATATAGGAATTGTTTAGGAGAACAGTTTTCACAAGCTCTTTTCCGTGTATCTGAAAAGATGAAGAATGATGAAATGAATGAATGATAAATGAATATAAATCCCTGAGATGTAGACAGGAGTTTTATCTTTGTCTATTTATTACATAGCATTTCATGCAATGGCACAAGTTTAACAGGGAGACAACTTTTGGTTTGCAGAAACATTTAGGTTTATGCTTTACCATCAGCCACCAAGAACTCAGCTTCTTGCAGATCCCAGATGAGGTGCACAGCTGGCAGTTGCAGAAACAATCTGCTAACTGACATAGAGCCACTTTGCAGTTTGTTATATTTAGACACTGGCCAGTTTTGGGGATCCTGAAGTACCTAAATTCTGCACATGGATTCACACCTAGCAAATACCCAGATATTTCAAGGGTATAGATTGTTCTGCTGTCCATCAATGTGGCAGGATAAGGGCCACGGTGGTGAATTCTTTCCAATTCTCTCTTCCAGTGCTCCCCACATGACTGGTGAAAGCAGCACATGTGTGATGTTTCCCCCCTCCCTTCTTCTCCCTGCACCTTGCCCCAGGGTTGTGATGCAGGAGAAAATTATTTTCAATGAAACTAAGTAAAATCAGATGTGGAAGTCACTCAACCACCTATGTGCTGTGCTTACCAGAGTTATTTCTCAGTCTGTAACTGCACTTAATCCATGTGATTTGAGTGTATGTGTCTGTGAGATGTGGACTTGAACAACAGGCAAGGTAATGAGCTAAATAAACTTTGCGGAGTAAACTGGTATGTGCTCATGAGCCAAATGTAACGGGAATTAGGTGTGCATTTCCTTAGGGGGATAAATCTCCAGTTCTCAGGAGCGGTATTCAGCTTGCTTGAAAATTGTGAATGCATTTCTGTATCCTGTTGTAAGAGGCTGCTGGAGAATGAGGGTTACCATAGCAATACAGAAAAATTTTAAACAGCTAATACTTCCTCCATAGCTGAATAGTGGGCTGAATAGCAGAATCTGAACTCATCATCTTCGGCACAACTAAGTTCATTGTAGATGCATTTATGAAATGTTTTCTTACATCACGCTGGATACTCTACCGGACCTCAAAGTGTTGTGCCAGCGTAATGTGTAATCTGGATCAGCAGCACTCAAAGGTAGGCACGTTTAAGTGGAGTGATGACAGCTGAGTACCGCAACACAAGATGATTCAAACCCTGGTGAAGGACCAAGTGTGACAGCAAGACAACTATCAAGTGATGTTGTGTCCCCTTGGAAGAGATAGGAACTTTGATTTTGATAGTCCCTTCTTCAGTCAGACTCTGCTGTAAACTGCATATTATAGAAGGCTAAAAAACAAACTTGTAAAGAAACTTACTGCTTTCTCTAAAGCACCCACTGTATGAATCACCTTTTATTTTTTGTCTTGAACCATACTGTACTAGTTTTCTGCCGCTGACAACAGCCAGTATTGGGTGCTTTCAGAAGCTATACAGATAGAGCAGGGAAGTGTTTCACCTGTTCGGGAGTTAACTCATCAGGCAAATTGCATATTTGATATGTTTATGAGTTGATATGTATTTGGTGTGTGTGTGTTTTTTGTATTATTTATGTATGTATTTTTATTATCTAGCTGCTTAAAATCATGAGTGTCCTGGGTTTAGCAGCAGCAGTCTTACAGCTTACTTTTAGGTTGACTGCCTTGAACAGTTTTATGTTATCACTAAACTTTATCTTGTCATTACTAACTGATTTTGTTGTTGGGTTTTTTTCTGTGGTTTAGGACAATATTGAACGCTGTGGGTGTCAGAACAGATCCCTGTAGGATTTGTGACAGAAAAAGTGTTTCATCAGTTGTGAAAACTGAATATTTAACCCATTTCCTATCTTCAAATAGTGATTAATTTGTAAGCAGGTGCTCTCGTTTTTTCCTTTCACATGGTGCAAATGAATGCTTTAGATCTTATCTAAAGATCTCCACTCAGTACTAAATCCAGCATTAATTCTTAGGGAACTTGGAGATTTTCTATACCGTTTTTTCCAGCTTGGGGAAATATAGCTACTTAGTTGCTGAGGATAGTAGTTTCCCCCCCATAATTTAGAATCGCAAGTAGTCGATATCCAGGTTTCTCCTGTGAACATGTCCAAAACACTCCAAATATGCAGGTCCAGCTTTTCTGAGCTTTTAGCCTTGATGCCATGATCACCTGCAGAGACATTATACCAGGCATAGCAGAGTTAGTAGGCTCAACAGTCTCACAACAAACACATTGTTCTGAAGTAAGTTTGTTATGAACCCACATTGTCTTCAGTGCTGACAGAGGCTATTTCATTTTTGCTGAATACTGTGCAAAGTAATGAATCCAGCTATGGACTTGCAAAGTTACATTATACAGTCACCCAAGGGGGTTCTCCTTGTCCTTGCTGCGCATAGAGAAATGTGCAGTCTAGCAAGTAACTGTACGTGGCTGCATATTTTATTTTTTCTCTGAATACTGTGCTGTCAAAATGTATCTGTCCCATCACTTGGAGGGCCTGTGTGTCAAGCTATAGCTAAACCCCTTTGAATAAGAATATGCTGCCTTAATTGAGACCTTTTTTTGAGTTTTCATCTTTTTTAATTATCTCGATTGCTTTTGGTAGCACATGACGTCCCACAGGCACTGCCCACAGCTTTATGTGCAGACAGGCTCATGGCTGGCTGGAAGCTTTCATAATCAGTGGCATCTGCGTTCATTCGTAAGCTGACATGCTCACATAGCCAGGCCTAATGGTTGGTGACTTTCAGGAGAAATCCGGTTGTTTTTATAAACCACACATTTCTGCAGCATCCCCCAAAAGCTGTGATATGGTTTTCCTTGTCAATAATCACAGTAGCTCTGCACCTTATTCTTTTGGGTGTCAACTCTGTTTAATGTTGCCGTCTTTTAAAACATTTCTAGTTTTTTAATTGTGCTTTCCCTTTGAGATAGTTTCATGACTGACACATTACAGAAGTTGCATTTTTACTGTATGAGCATCTTTGACTTGATGGTCCCCTGAATAGGGATAACACAGAGACTGAGGAGGAAACAAGCTGTCAGCAGATGTGGAATTTTACAATATGAGTAGATTCAATTCCCTGTTCTTGTTATATCTCTGAGATTGTCACAAGTGAGATACAAAATTACTACAATGAGATATCCATAGATAAAAAAAGATGGGTAAGAAGGAAATACATGTGTCCCCGCTTCTGGTTTGAATCAAAACTCTGAAGGCAATTAGTTCTTGCACCTCATCTTTAGCGTTCTACTGCCCTGTCAGCTATATTTTCTCAAATGAATAGTGCTTCTACCCTCTCTAAATTTTAGAGAAATTTAGTGTAATTGGTGACATTGCTGCAGAGGATTAGGCAGCCAAAGTACTTTTACTTTCAATAAGATAAAAGTCCTTAGGGAGACATACTCACTACAGTATTAACAGGCTCTTTTTTTTTTTTTTTCTCTGTCTTGCTTTCCACATTCCCACTCATACACCAAGATACATGTCAGCAACAAATAATAATATTGTCAGGTCTGACTAGCTTGCCTTGATTCCACTCCTGTTTGTGCTTTCTCCCGCAGCAGTGCTGAGGCATGTTGAAATAGCAAGTATTAATAATCCTCTAGTCACTTCCTGCAAATCCTCCCTTCCCTGCTGCAGCCCCAGAAGGATAGCTTAGGGACTAACCAGAGAGCAGCTGAGCTTTACAACATGCAGGAGATGTCTTCAGAAATTTAGTGGCATACCCTCAGGAGTGCAACAGCAGATCACAGAAGCACGAGGATGGCTTTAGAAAGTGTCTGTGAACATCTGCTGCTAAGCTAACCCAGATGCTTTGGCCTCAGTGTCAATTATCCAAGTTTATGCTATACCCCAGGCATGCCACAGATCCCTTTTGAAAAGGGGGCTTCAGTTGCTAAGTGATGCCAGAGCATTACTAACTTTATGATCTCAGCCTACTATCTTTTGCCCAAATCTGGAAGAATTGCTATAGATGGATGAAAGTTGAAACAGTATTTTCGACAGAGAAATCTACAAAATCATATTGCTTCTACTGTATATATCTTAAAATTGTTATAAGAAAAGTAAGGACACTTTTCTTATGTAATATCTTATAAATTTCCTGTTTCTGAAAGGTTATGTAGAAAATTATGCAGCCTGCAGATGTATCTCATTAGAAAGTTTAACTGGAAATTACATACAGTTTTATGAAACTTTGTTTGTTGTGACCCCCAGAATCAGGGCAGGTAACAGAATTATTGCTTCTTACCTATGAATCTTCCTGTGAGAACTCAAAAAGGAGAGATCCCCACTAATAACACATTTGGCACAGTTCTGAGGAAATGGATACCAGAAAAGCCTCACTAAATAATTAAAATATTATTTCCTCCCCCCCCCCCAAAGCCCTACCAGGATGGACAAATACAGAGAGAAAAGACTGCAGAATGAAATAGATGTGAAATACAAGGGTCCTTTAGAAGGCACTTGCAAGAAATAAAAGAACACATTTATATTTTATAATGTGGTCCCCAATCACCAAAGAAAAAGCATAAAATTATGCAATTCCCTATAGACATTCTGTATGATAGCACTACTTTAATAATTGAAAGAGAAGTCTTTTTAAAAAAGAATTCTATGTATGACTCCCTCCTGCCTTCTGCATGCATTACCCTGACTGACTGGGAGAACTCCATCTGAAGCAGTGTGATGGTATAGTACCGGCTATGTTTTTTATCTTGCTTCCTCTCTTTTCTCTTATAACCCTGGATTTCACAAGCTGATCTGACTGACTGCCTCTGAAAGTCACAGTCCCAGTAACATGGCATTTTCCAGAAGTATACAGACAGGTGAAATGGAAACCGAGTGAAAGATCCTAGGATTTCTTTCCACAACTGCTCTCCTTTAATACTTATGTTAGGTCACGTGGAAAACTGGGCACATTAAACATACAGGTTCTGCATTAGACTTTACGCACTTGGATCCGAATACAAATAATAGCAACTGTGCATCTGATGTGCCATTGTTTAAGCGTATACTTTCTACAGAGAGGGACTGGTTAAGGGTAGGGATTAGTTTTTCTTTGTTATTTAATCTAGTGAGCACAGACAGATAAATTTGGCAGTGAAAATATTTTCTGTGGTTGCTCTGTGAGACATCTTGGGTGATTGTTTTTCCTGCACAAACAGAAAATCTGCGTCCAGATAAAGCCTCACAAAACATAGGTTAGTAGGAATACACAAAGAATGTGAGTGAATAGCCAGTGTTTTTTTGATCATGTCTTAATTAAGGAATCATGACTACATCAGAAAACAATACTTAGAATACTGTGGCAAATGTTATAATACATACAATGGAACTCATTTTCTTAGTGAAAATAAACAAATCTTGTTAAGAATATAAACATCTTTCAGTCTTTGAACTCCCATGCGGGTGTTATTTCTCAGATGATATTTTAACACTATGGCTTTGCAGTTGAGCAAAACAGTAACTTTGGGATAGGTACTCCCTTTTGTTACTAGGTGGGGGGGAAAGAAAACTTCCTTAATTTGAAGAGGTGAAGGAGTTATCTCCACAGCTCATTTTCCTTCTTAAAGTACTGTCTCTGAGTAACTGGGAAGGCACAAAGTATCCTTGCATGTCTTCTGTTAGGCTAAGTTTCTGAAGAAGGAGCCTTGGGAGCTGATGTGGAATGTGAAGTACAGAACTTCATGCAGTTTCCCCATTATTTATATAATGCTAAACCCAGGATTACTGAAATAGACTAAATAGATTGGCACTCAGACCAATTGCTATTTGTTAGTAGATTGGCATTCAGCCACAAATGGAAAACTGTGATGAAGAAAAGCAGAATCATCTCTCCTCTTCAATGTTACCTGGAAAAAGCAGATGTTATCTGTTTTCCCTTTTCTTTCTTTTTGCTGGTTCATTTTTCCATATAAGGAATATGACACTACATTTGAATTCCTTGTCAATCCCAGCTTAAGTTCTTGGGATTTATTTTTCATGTATTGGAAAATCTGTATCTGGCTTTATTCATTTATTTATGTATTATTTTGATTTCTAAAATAGCATTCTGCATTCCCACCATTATGCAAGTAGAGATTTTTCTAAAGATTTTTCCCTAGGTAACCTTTTTTTAAACTCAGTCTCTCCTCTTTTCTTCCCTTCCAAAATTTAAACATGATGCAGTGAGAAGGTATTTGGTACAAGGCAGTTTGATAACATTACCATCCAAGGTACTAGTTATTTTTAAGATCTATTGTTTCATATTTCACTGCTTCTATCACTTTGCTCAAGCTTAAATGCCACAAGTCAGTCCTGATTATATCTGAAAATCATGCACTGGAAATGTGATCTATCTAATAAATGAAAAAAACAAGGGAAGGGGAAGCCATAGGAAAAATCACAGGAAAAATCCTTTGCTGTGTGTTTGATGGGGTCTTTTCTTGGGTCATGTGGAAAACTAGGCACCTAAACTCATATTATGGGGTGATGGGATATGAGTGTGAATCTCCAGCGTCCTTGTACGAATTGAGGAGAAATGGAAAAATGAACATCCTCTGTTGCCTGAAGAAAATGGGATACATCATAGTACATTCAGCTCCAACCCTCTCACAGGATCACTACAACTTTCCAAGAGGGTTGGCAAGCCTCACAGCTCTGTCCTCATTGCCTCCCATTTAAATAACAGCTTTCCTGTTCTGAAAAACCTGTCTTGCACAGGAATATTTTGAAAAATAAAAAAAAGCAGCTACTAAAGACTTTATTTTCTACACAGTTTTGTTTAGTTTGAATTTAGGGGTATCAGTGTTGATGTCATATGCAAGAGTGTATTTCCCTTTGCTTACATTGATAGGATGTGATTTTGTAATTTGCTATTCTTTAGTAAGAATCAATGTTTTTCAATACTATTTTTAGAATGTAGCTCTTTCTAAAAGACTCAAGACAGACAAGATGTTATCTGTGGAGCTCACAGTGCAAGTTACACTGTAAGTCAATGCTGTAGATTTCAGGCTTTGGTTTTGCACACAAAATGGTCTCAGAGGGTTTAGAGTTAGTAAGGAGAGGGGAACAAGGGAAGACAAGGGTGGCAACATGTCTCTCTGAAGAAAGTGTTAAGAGACAAGCCAGTTATGCATGTTTGGCATATCGAAGGTTTATAGCATGGGACAGTAACTCTCCACTATGACTCACTGTGATGATAAGGAAAACACATGTCCTGTTCCTGAATTCAAGGAAGAAAAGCCTACAATTCTTTTTCTTCCCTAAGCTTCTTTCCAGGTACATAGTTCCTGGCTATAAAATAACTTGAAATGGACCTCAACAAACTTCTGTTTTTAAACATTTCAAGTTTTTGGTATTTGAATTTAGAAATTAGTAACCAAAACACAAATAATTCTTAGATAGATGAGATGGCTAAAAAAGGAGGTTAAAAAAAAAAAAAAAGGAGGTTAACAAAGGAAAACACAAAACCTCAGAAAATAAGTATGTATGAACTCCAACATACAGAAGCCAGAGCTGTCATTGTCTGCCGCTGCTAAGGCGGATGAAGCTTCCAGGGCCAGGCTCCTTGAGAACCACCTTTATGGAGACATTAGGAGAGGAGGGGATGCTGTTCTGGAGGCTCATTATCACAAAGCAAACCCAGATATGAGGGTGGTTTACTTTATTTTAGCAATCCTGCTTCTATCAAGTACATATTTTTTATTGTGATTATACTTTCAGGAAGGAAAATTAAAAGTCCACATACCTACAACATCCGAAAGACTCTGGAAGCCAACACACAGGAAGCAGTACCACATATTCAGCTCTTTTTGAGGCTCCCCATACTCCCTATCTCTAAGATGCGATTTTTTCCCCCTCTTGGGTATGACTTCTTCAAACATCTAACCTCTACTAGTCCTTTAGTCCTCTGGTATGAGGCAAATGCACAGGATCATACGCAGTGCTTTTAAATTACAGACACCTTAACTTAGGACACAGGAATTCAGCACAGCCCTAAAGGGTTGATTTAATACTTTCTTGCTAGGCTACACCACCTATTTTCTGCTTCAGCTGTAGCTTCTCAAATCATCCTCAGTATAGTATTTTGTGATAATATAAGCCTGAAGCCACACAGGCTTGCTATAAGGCCAGTTCCTCTTCAGTGAGGAAGGTTCCCAAGTAATTTGACTTCTTCCACACCAAAGTGTCATTGAGGTAAATTGGGTTCCTATTCTCTTGCATTCACAGAGGTATGACGAGTCTTTTAAGAGATCAGGCATTCAGAGGTAAATGCTCTCCTTCCGGTTCTGTGAAGAGCTTTTACATTTCAGCGGTCATACCATTGTAATGAATGAAACCAACAGACCATCTGGTCCTCTATTTGATCTCTGGTAATGGCCGGTACCAGATGCTTCGGAGGACAGAGCAGCAGAATCTACAGCCGAATAACCAGCCAACAAGAGAAAGTTTTTTTCAGCTCCTGTCAATTAGTGGCTCACTCATGCTTTTTAAAGTGAGCATGTTTTATTTCTTATACTTTTTATTATCCAATAATCTTAAGCTATAACTGTTCAATACAATTTTAGTCTTGTATTCTGTAAATACTGATGCTGGAAATTTCTTATTCTCCTCCACATTTTCAGAAATTTATTTCACTTTTACAGTTGACTATAGATGATCAAAGGATTTTACATTTTATGATGTAAAGGCAATTTTCAACACAGCATAGCCATGCCAGATAAGTTAGTGAAATATAGTTATTTGTTCCAGTGACCATCCTGTTCTTCAGCTCTCACTTGTTACACCCTATTTCAGTGGGATTTTAGTTTTGTACTGATTAGAGTAGAAACTGGAACAAATCTTAATAAATACTACAACTGAGTGGATAAGAGCACTCTGGTTGAGTGGGCCAGACATAACAATAATTAATCCTAATTTGTAATTCAGGTTTACTAAATCCAATTTGTACCTCAGAACCCAAAAGCTTTGTTGATCTCATCTGTGTCTAACTGCATGCTCCTACAGCCTTTGCCACAACAAAGTGCTATCTTCGTTAGTGTCTCTTGGAGGTATTGCTGTACAAACTGTTTAATAGTATTTTCTAGTGTGCAGGTTTTTGCATTAATAAATAACAACAAGCACAAAGTGGATTTATTTCTGGCTCTTACTTCCAACTAATAAGATACAATGCACTGTTGTTGGTCAAGTAGTGGGATGTTCTCAGTCAGTAATGGTTTGTATAGTTAACTGGTTATTTTTAAAGTGTATCACTTATCCTTTGTTTTCTATTTCATGCCAGAATGGTGAACCTTTGTGTCTCGTAAGATGAAATTTGATTTACTGGTTGTCTCAGACCTGAAAGATTGAGCCAGAACCTTAAACCAGAGTCTCTGTATTAGACATGTGGGATGGAGAGTCAGAGCTGTGCAACTTCACCTTTCTAACAAGGCTCTGTGTGAATGAGGTTCATAAACAATGGTGCACTGGTTTTGGCTGGTATAGGGCTTGTTTTCTTCATAGCAGCTCTTCCAGTATTATGGTTTGGATTTGCAATGAAAGCTATTTTGATAACACAGTGATGTTTTAGCTGTTGCGGACTAGTACTTCCAGAGCATCAAGGCCTTTACTACTTCTCACTCTACCCCATCAGCGAGTAGGCTGTGGGGGCACACGTTGTTGGGAGGGAACACAGGCAGGACAGCTGACCCCAGCTGACCCAGGGGAAATCCCACACCATATGACGTTGTGCTCAGCAAGAAAAGCTCAGGGAAAAGGAAGGAAGGGGGGATGTTTGTAGTTTTGAAGTCTGTCTTCCCAAGTAACTGTTATTTATAATGAAAATAAGTAAACACCTGCCTGCCAATGGGAAGTCCTGAATAGATTTTTCTTTCTTTTTTTTTTTTATTTGCTTTCTCTGCTGAACTGCCTTTATTTAGACCCATGAGTTTCTTCCCTTTTGCCTTTCTCATTCCCCTCTCTCACCACACCACAGGGGATTAAGTGAGCACCTGTGTGCAGCTATTGACTTCCTTCACTCACTTTTTAAAGATTACTTAGGGTCCCAGCTTTCAGGGGTCTTTTAGAGTCTGCTAATTTCTCTAGATGTTTTGGTCTGCTTTTTCCTACATTTTCTATGATTTAAGACTTTCTTTTCTCATTTTGCTATTAAAAAAATAGATCTAACAGTGAAAAGGACAGGGTCATTTTTTTTTAAAGAAGGTTATTTGGGAAAGAAAAGTTCACAAATCAGATCTGCCATCTAGCCAGAAGAGGAATGCAAGGAATTAACTAATATATGGAAAGAGCATGCAGCAGAACATGATTTAATTTAGAGTGCACAGAACCAGCACATTTATGACAGAATTGCCTTGCAGGTACCTCAGGGAACACAATATAAAAAATAATCTTACGTGCAGAATGAGAAACAGTGGCAAAGGCTGCACGCTATTGAAAGTTAACTGCAAAGTACTGAAGAGTAATTTTGTCAGGTGTGTAGGAAACCTAACAAAGTTGAATAGCTGTGAAATTTCACATCTGCTTCATGGCAGAGACATGATTGATTTGGCTTCATATAGAACTGCACTTGTCGATAGATCAAAAATTCATTTACACTCTAAAAAGTCATCAGCATTTTGGACAGGCTTAATGCGCAATACTCTATATATTGGTATGGGTGCAAATTTAGCAGGTTTGAGAGGCTTACAAATGTAGATTCCAATTGGTTCTTAGATAAATAAACATGCAAATGCTACCTCTGTTAGCTGGATTATAAGGTACAGTTGTTTCAGACCCTGCATAATATGGACATGTCAGTGCATCTGCCATTTGGCGAAACTCTTCCAGATTAAACAGAAATACCAATGGAATTAGTTATTTTCTTCTTTTCTAAAGCTTATCCTTGTTTTCAGCTCAGTTTGGTGAAAATGTATCAACAGCTTTTACAAATCACTGCAAGGGAGGAAGAAATGAGTAAAAATATCTTTCCAGTATGAATATTTACTGTGGCATGAAAAGACAATTGATTATCACCATGATTAACTGCAAGAAATCCTAATACAGCAAAAAAGCCAATGACAAATTGGCACAGGGAAGGGGACTGAATGAAAGGAATAGGTTTTCAATATAAGCATAATCTAAAGCATGGCCTCAAGTCACCAGATGGCTCAAGGGATTAGCAATGCTATACAGTCTTTCACCTTCCTCCTCTGTCCCCTCCCCTTCAAGCAACAGGTTCAAATGTTCAAGTAAGGAACATAAGCATCCAGCCAGCCACAGCTTAAAGGGTCTTTATCTACAACAGGCAGCATGGTAAAAGTCGTCACTATCTAGTAGCATCTCTGTGAGAAGACTTGTATGCAGGGGCTGTGTGAATATTTCTTTATTGATTAAAAGAAGAACATTCATCTGGTTTAAACTGAAATCTTCACTTTGAAAAGTTTGAGTTTATTTTTAAGTCCTTTCAAGAGACATCATGATGTTTATGTTTGTTTCATAGATGTAAACCATAAATCTGTGAACATGCAGGGGGGATCTGATTTTTCATTTCAGTATAGAGAGTGTTCTGCCAGAGATGTTTATGAAGTTTGCTTCTGGTCATATTACTTTCTTAGGGGAACACATTCAAATACCATCAAAGTATGATCATGACTGCTAATAAGTCAAAATCATTTAGGAAACCTTAGTAGACTACATACTACTTAAGACAAATTTTTAAGTCACCATATGAGGAAATGTGGGGTAAAATGTTCTGAGGAGTTATCTTTTCCCCTATATTTGTAGTGTTTGCTTTGTAGATAGATAAAAGGCTTTAATCCTTGTCATGAGGGCTATAAGCTATGTTTCAACATCATGAAAATCAGTAACCAAAACCATTGATTGTATTGATCTACATTCAAATGAACACTATTGAATACAGTAAAAAAAAAAAAAAAAAAACAAACAAACCAAAGCAACTAAAAGTGGGAGGGGTCACTGTGTATAACCATAATACAGAATACTGTACCATTTATTCTTGCATGGCAGTTCATTAATTCAAAAAATATATGTCTTAACTTGAATTTTCAGCTGGTCATACTCTGCTAACTTTCAGCTATAGACTTAAATTACTCTCTTTTCTTCAGTAGAAGTAACATTTATCCTCTATGCAAGATAAATGCAGAAGAGGGGGGAAAAAACTAGTGAAGTTTAATTACCTGATTTTATGCTGCAGCTTTGATAAAACTCCAGTTTTCTCCTTTTGCTCAGTTACTTGCCTTTTGTAGCCTTTTTTTTTCTTTCAGGCAGCTGCAGTACAGTGCATGATTTATACTTCAGATGCTAAAATATTTATTTTCTTGTATGTTCAGGCATTTTCCTAACATTATATCAGTTTATTTTGTAAATCTCGACCCTTCAAGGTAATATGTTGGCCCCACTGATGTCACTGGCAAAGCTTTTTCAAACTTGAACAGGGAGGAGGGTACCCTCAAGGATATCATTGTGGTAAAACTGTAATGCTTCTAGGTTATATTCAGATTAGGTTCATTTTGCCTGTGATTTCACTCTGTATGTTTTTTTTTGTTTGACCAAGTACATGCTCTTCTCTTGGAATGATGCACCTCAGATAACAGTATATATTCATCAGCTGTGCTGTGATGTTTGGGTACAACTGTACATGTGAAGGATAACATTTGGGATGTAGATCTATATTGACTGTATTAAGTCACAAAGTATTAGGATTCAGTTTACAGCTTGGTGCTGTTCATCACCTTCTTTCTTTACTTCCCGTGATGTAGGTGATGTGGTTGCAGATTATGGAGCAGACAAACATTAGTGTGAAATGGGCATAGTCTGGCAAATCTCTGCAACCCTGGGGCCCTTTGACAGTCTCTCCTTACTTAACTATAGTGCATCCTCTAGAGTGAAGGAGCCACTCTTTTCTTGTACCCTATAGGAACATAAAGAACAAGAAATGGGATTTCTCCCTCCTTTGTCCATTTATATTTAGGCAATTCCATTTATATTTATATTCAACAAAAATAGAGAATGCTCAACTTAAAAAAACAGTCCCTGGTTCTGCCAGGACCTTTCAATAAATTATTGTTTTGTGCATAAAGAAATCATTAGGTTATATATCTTAATGGAAAAGAAGTTCAAAACAGTGTTTTGATGGCTCAGTGACAGCCATCACTGAGCAAGTTCAGTGATGAATCGGCAAAGTTTTGCTCAGATTCTCTCACTTGCAGGATCTTTCCTTAATCAAGATAACTAATGAATCTAGAAGAATAACATCAGGAGAATAAATAACATAGTGTAAGTTAGTCTTGCATGTACTTTGGCACCTGGAAGCAGGAGATAAGCCAACTGAACTACATGTTCATCAAGGTCTGCCCAGAACTACCCCATCACCAACCACTACACAAGTTCACAGTAATTCACCTAAGAGTTCATCTCAGTAATCTTCTCCTGAAACTCTGTTTCAGGTTTTCATATTCTCTCATTTTCTGTCATTTAATACCCCGTAAGTAGCAGACCATCTTGTTTTTCTTTAACAACTTGTCTTTGTAATCTCCTTTGAAACTTGCAAGATTTTCTCTGTATTATATGTACAATGTATTGTGATACCACCATGTCAGCTACAACACAAATTTCAGGACACTTGCAGACTTAGCAGTTTTACGGTACAATTACTGTGATGGCTTTGGCAGACATATGAGGCTGCATATCTTATTCAGGCAAAATTTCTGTAAGTTCATTGAATGCAGTTAATCAATGGAGACAAATCATGCTGACACTGAATTCACAAAGTCTGCCTTTTGTTCATATACATTTCTGTGTAAAACTGGTACACTGAGAGTTGCCAACCACAGGCGTGAGGGGCTTTGAGCATCTCCTGCTTTCCCAGGTTAACATGGGCTTCCTCTGATTCTCTGAAGGACATGCATCATTTTACTATCAGCTGAAATTTCAATTCAAATTAGAATACGGAGTCAGCTTGTTGGTCTTCAGCTATTTTAAATATGTTGGTTTCTGTGAAGTATCTGCTGTGCAAAGCAGTGTTCAGTCTGAAATTTGTAGAACAGGTATCTAAACAGATTGAAATTTATTGGAGTCACAGTATTTCTACATGAACTATTTAGTGAAGCGCAGAATGCAAAGGTATGAATTCTAAACATGGTTGCATGTAAGGCAAAAATGGTTTGGGGTAAAATTTATCTTCTAGGTCTTCTCTGAACACTGTCAGTGTTGTTTCAAAAACATTTGAGCCATAAAATTATTTTTACAGGAAAACTCCTTAAAAACCTATGTAATTGAAAGACTAAATGTAAAATTGAGCCCACAAGTTCAGTGTGAATATCCTGTGTGCTAGACATATTTTGAAACTGGGTAGTTTTGGACAATTTTACAGTTGTTCTCAGATCACAATAAAATCCAAACCAGACTACAGAAATGTGCAAAC
The DNA here is from genome assembly GCF_033783945.1 of Neopsephotus bourkii. Classification (NCBI taxonomy): domain Eukaryota; kingdom Metazoa; phylum Chordata; class Aves; order Psittaciformes; family Psittacidae; genus Neopsephotus; species Neopsephotus bourkii. Next base: position 361,509 of record NW_026902000.1, read on the forward strand.
GTTATTGTTAGCCTGTCTTTCAGCTCTGGTCTCATAAAATAAATTTGGAACTGCAGATTTCCAGCAGAAAAGCTTTCAGACAGCTCACCATTCAGGCCCATGAGAGATGAAATGGAGGTGGGAGGACCACCCTTTTCAGAGGTGGGTGCAGGCCATGTAAACAGATGTGGCTGGGCTCATGGGGGAGCCTGAATGGCTGCATTGTTCCTTCCATTCCCGGCCCCCCTCCCGCCCTCCCAGCAGGGACCCGGCACAAGTCGTGCTCACAGATGAGAGCTTAAATTCTGCGTGTTACAACTGAAGAAACCGTGAGTGCACTGGGTTTTTATTAAGTCTATCAAATATATTGAACACTAGTTTACTTCCCCAGAGCTGGTTCAGAGGCATTCCAGAGCAGCTTTTAGAACAGCTTCTTTCCACTTGTACGGCAGAATTTTAAAGACAACATCAAAGTAATTTCCAGTCAAATTTTTACATTTCTCAAATAATTGTAGCTTATTTTTGAAACTAACTCATTTTAAGTTGTTTGTGACTCATGATGAACCTATAAATAGTGTCTTTAACATATACACACATATATATTACCGTTCAATAGCTTTACATTAAGCACATTCCAAGAAGGAAGACTTAGGAGATACTATAAACATATTTTATATAAGGATACATGTATATATACAAGTATATATACAAGGATCTATGCAATGCCTTCATTAAAATCTTCAAAACAGATTGTAGGGACATGACTCAACAGTGTTGGTAGAAGTTCATCCTGAAATATCCACACCACTCCTGAATTACTGAATTACCATATATTACATATATAAATAATGGATTTATTTCATAGGGGACTCTTATTGTTGAATACTTGTAAAGGCCACAGATACCAGCATTTGGAAGCTTTAAATAACCTTTGGTTTCTTTAAATAACCCCAGGGACATAGAGATTTGTGATTTCTGAGGTCTTTCTAGGGAACAGAGAGCAATAGCAGTGCAGTTCTAGTTTAACAGTTTAACTAGTGCTTCATTTTACAGAAATAAAGCAACGCCATTTTCCCCATTTAAGTTCAGTAACAAAGTTATTCATAAAATACACACTGTTGCATTCTGCTGCACAACAGTGTGGGTTTTTCCTCTCCCCTACTCATGACAAAAGTTTGTAATAAATGTATAATTTGTTAACTTTGTGTATAAAAGTCCTGAATGTATTTTGTAGACATTTCTGGCCTGGAGCATGCCAAACATTGCCAAGACACAGAAAGAGGAAGCGAAACAGAAGGGAGAGGAGGGCAAAGGAATGCACGCTTTGTAAGTGCCAGTTTGCACTTCTTTCTTATTCAAAAATTAAGTGTAGTTCTGTGACAGTTCAACATGCACATGTGATAAGAGGTCTAGTTAATTTTCCAGCCTCTAAGTCGTTTGTATCAACAGCAGAAACTTGAGAAAGTTGAGAAAGCAAAATAAACCCAACAGTGTACTTTAAACAGTATTTCAGGGTTGGCCTGCAAACATTCAGCTTGCAGTTCTGCTGTAAATCTGCTGCCGTAGGCAATACGCAGGAGGTGTGCACAATCACCCTTTTTGGAGGATAGGGCTTGGTTATTCTTAGGCACACTACCAAAGCTTTTCTTCTTTTTTGTTTTCTTTTTTTCTTTTGGTAGTTTGGATCTATCTCAGAAACAGTGATAGGGTGTAAATAAGGTGGCCTGACTTAATTTCTTGTTCTGCCACACACTCTGACTTTGTGACTCATGTCATTAATAGATCTAATAGGATTTTGGCGTGAAACCAAAAGGGGGGGGGGGGGGGAGGAAGGGATGAGCTGCAGAGAGAGCTGCTGCCTTTCTCAACTCGAAAGCAATGTCAGGCCTATCAGCCTTCCCTTTAGTCCTCCCTGACAGAGCTGGAGGCATTTCTCTGTACATGAATGTGTCTCATGCATTCATGAGGCTTTTTGACACCACAGCCTCTTTGTTATGAGCTAGATCATGGCTCTGCCTTTCTCTCAGCTGCCATATGGTGCAGTGGAAAGAGGCTTTCAAAGAGAGAGTGGGACTCAGGAGCTGAGGCAGAGAGAAGAAAGAAATCGAACTGCAGCAGATGAAATTGATTTATTTTCAGAGCAAAAGGTGCAAGTGACTACGACTGGTGGAGGGGGGGGGGATGCCTTGGAATATAAAACTGTCTGCAGAGCAGGCGAGCAGGCTGTTCAGATGTCAGCCGTGCTGTGCTTGTTCTCTAGACGCAGTGCTTGAAAAGAAGCATACACATTTTTGTTATCTTAGTAATGCTATCTGAGAAAGACTTATACCCCCAGTGCCTCCGCACTGGACCTCAGCAACTTCATTTCAGCTTGTGATTTTACTTTTCTTTTGAGAAAAAAAATCTCTGCCCTACCATGTGTGCATAACTGTCAAGTATTAGTATGGCAATGTTAGAAGTCTCCAAAAAGTATCTGTCTCCACCATGACATTTGGAGAAGAATTGTTTGAAGGAAAACATCAGATGATAAAGTCTTTTCTCTGTTCAGTGAGTGCAAATCCACTAAAACCAATTGAGTTTGTTTAGATTTACAGGTCATAGCCTTGTTTTACCAAGGTGACCTATTCTATTAAAAAAGAATATTAAACACAAGTCAGGTTTACTTCTTGTTATTTTTCCTGCCTTATACTTCATTTGGCTTCAAAAGGGAGCCTGTTGCACATCTGCCTGCGCTCACTTTGACTTTCAGATTGGTGACAAAATATTTCAACCTGAAAAAAAAAAAAAAAAAAAAGAGGATGATGAGTATGGGTCTTAATGCAGAGAGTTTCTTATGGAGATTATTTACGTTTTGTGGGAAACTGGGCTTTAATCTTGGTGTCAATATGATTCAGAAAAATATGTGTAAGGTCAAACTCCTTAAAAGTTAGGGAAAAGTCTGATAAAATTGATGGAAATTGTAATTCTTATTCCCTGAAAAATTATTATGTCTACGTAACTATTTTCCTACCTCTGTGGGACTGTACTAAAGTATGCAGAATGCATAGGAACAGAATCAAACATGTTGCTTAGAAATTTTGAAATTTTTGTTTTAAATTCCTCTGGTGGTGTTTTGCATACCCTGAACTGCTTCAAAAGACTTATGGGAATTGTAGTTTAAGTGGCATGTGGGAGGACTGAAGAGGTCTCATGTACAGACCATTTCCACAGTAAGACAGGATACGTGGACAGAAGAGGCAATGATAAAGATACGGTACAGGTTTGAAATGTCATGACTGGCACAGTAGCTAGGGAACTATTTACTATGTCTCAATGAAATGACTGAAAGAAACCCAATGCCAATTTAAAATAGAAGCTTTGAAATGAATCAAGGAAGCCCTTTCTTCACACTATGCATAATTAAATTGAAGCTCTCATTGCTGCAGAAATTTCTGAAGGCCAAAAGTATTGATGGGTTTAAACAGATTGAGATATTCATTTGAAGAAGCATAAGGCTGATATTACAATGCGTTGGGTGCAGTCTGCCGATCAGGAAGTATTAGAAATGGCACATTTTTGAAAGCTGGGACAATATATCAGAGGCATCAATTAATTTCTGTTTTTCTTGTATCTTCTTATCTCTTTTACTGACCACTATAAAACCACAAATGTACACTAAATAAACATTTTATCTGCCCGGTATAATTATACTTTTGTTTTTATAAAATATTTATCATTTCTAGTAAGCTGGGCTCTCTCCACACTTCATTTATCCTATCAGGTACCATTTTTATATTTACTTCTGTAGTTCACTTTTGGGGTTTAATTGGAGGCAACATATTGAAGCAATATATTGAAGCATTTGGGAGATAATATCACCCAAGGAAAGCTAGTTTAAGGGAGAATACTCCAGTCCAGTTCCCATGGGACAGTATGGGAAGCTTCAGTGGCTACTGAAAGAAGTTGAACTGACTCAAAACTAAACACTGCTTTTCTGAAAAATCAGCTGCTTGGCTTGGATTTGACCCAAAATTATTTTTATAACAGACAAATTAGTTTTGAATCAACAAATCACATGCTTTGTTACAGAAATAACTTTTATGTAGAGAGCTTGGATTTTCCATTTCCCAAAATGTGCTGGTTAGGTTACTTTATTGATCATTGCAAAAGGCTTTCTCTAGGAGCACAACACAGTAACCAGGGTTACTAATCATCTAAAGATGATTCGCACCCCTGACTTCTGAAACAGCATTCCATATGTTTGGCTTCTTTCAACCTGGAGGTGGATCCTCCCTGTAAAGCTTTAGGACCATATGGTAGAACTGACAAAGGAGGAAAATGGTCAAAGGAAGAATAGGAGGCAGAGCCCTTGGAAAACTCACAAGCAGCAGAGAGGGCACTAGAGCAAAGCTGGATAATTGTGAGGGCTTCTGCTGTCAATCCTCTCTTTATCAAGAGTCCCTTTCCTCACAGATACATTTCTGTGCCCTCAGATAATGCTGATGCTCTGGGTGCTGATGTGACCACCCTGTGATTTCCTCTTCTCAGGGAAGAGATTCAAGTGCCTTTCACAGATACTTAGCACATGTTGTATATGGTCTAATTGCAATGTTGTTTCCTGTTTGAGGATGAACAAAAAAAATGGGACTTGCTCGAGTGTTGGTGGTTGGTGTAGATAGGGCCTCACCATGCTAGCAGTGCGTAATGAAGCACAGTCCCAGCTGTCCCCCTTCTATGAGAAGGTCCCTCTCTCTGTCTTCGAGTATCCTCAGCCTGTAGCAGCACAAGAAAGGAAGGTCACTTCCTTTCCCACACTGACAGATCATGTAGGTCCACCAGAACCCTGTAGTACTTGGGTAGCGAAAGAGGATTGTCCTTTCACCCTATTCACTGATCAGAGAAGAGGGAGAAATGCCAGTCTGAATTCCTTTGGCTTGGATTCGGCAATGCCTTTGAGCAAGAGTCAGCAAGGCTTGTTTTAAGTTAATGACTGTGCTACACTCAGTCCTCATGGAGAACATGTGCAAGGGATCATGTTCCCCTTTTATGCATATGTCAGCCCTTAAGAAAAGTAGAATGAGATGAATAAAACCACTTCATCAAGATTATTTCTGAGAATTTTCCACTGAGTCATCCAACTTTCATATCTTTTGGAATTTAAATGTTCTATATAGTCATGTTTTGCCTTCTGCAAATAAATATATATGCAAATGAACGAAGTAAAAGAAAAGAATGTTTTTGTGAGATGGTGCTGGTCACAAAAGAGCTATTGTGTTACTTTTTTGTTGTCACATTTTTCCTCTTTATTTGTCCACATGAAGAATAATTCATATTGTCAAGTGAAAAGACATCACAATTACTAATCACCTTAAAAAATGCTGCTGCTTTTTTGAAAAGAGAAAAGCAGCATTTGGGCTAAATTCTGACCATGCACTGTGAACCAGTGTTAGTCACAAATGTACTTATTCAGTATTCCTCTTCTTTAGCTATTTTTACAGTAAGAAGAGAAAGACAAGGTTGCACAAAAGAACAGATAGATAAGTAATATTTTTTTCCCTTATCTTTTATTATTAATATTATTGTTGTTGTTGCTATTCTTATTTACAGTTAAGAAAGGAAGAAATGTTCTGTTCGGCCAGACCAGAGGCCTATCTATCTCAGGACTAGGCAGGAATATACCCCTTTTTAATCCATTTAATGACAATTTGGTTTAAAATACAACATCTATAGCTATGAGTTTAATCCTCTCAAGAATGCAAGTATGATAAAACAATATTAAAATTCAATGTTCATAAGTTTAATTAAAGAGAGTAGTACTTAGCACCTTTCTGTATTCTAAGTAAACTGCTTAAGTAGTATCACATGGTCAAGAACTTTGACTTATAAGTTAAATGTTTTTGTAAGTATTTAGTCTTAGTATAGATCAGAAGCATGAAGCCAAATTACAATTTCTTTCAGCAGATGTCTTTGTTTCTGATAATTACTCTCCTAATATTCTCTTTGGGCTACCTGGTAAAGCTTCCTTATTCTTAAAGGCATAGAAGGAGCTAGAAACTCAGTGCTTCAAAGGTAGGTAAAACATCCTAACACACAAATAAAACCCCAAAATTTCAGTGGGCTCCACAGTATTTCCAGTATGGCTTGCTTCTGAATCCCTGTTACAAAGCTATTGTGTATTGTGTGTGGGTAGTTTTGCCCGGTTGTTCAAAAAGGATGCTAAAGCAATAAAGAGAGACTTGCTTCAGGTACCACAGCTACAGAGGATCCCCGAGGCCATGGGATCTGAACTAATGTTTGTCACTGCATAAGAATATTACATCCATCTTGATTTTCACTTAATACACAGTTTTGGAAAATCATTTGACAGGACATTAGACAAGGGTCGTTCTACTTGGACATCTTGGCTCATGATTCTGGGTAGCACAGAGCACAGAAGTGTCAAAATGCCTTGGTTTTAAGTTGCCGCTATTCATATATGGTTTTGACAATGAAGACATTATTATATCAGAGTTATTCAAGTATCATAATTAGGTGCCTCATCACTTTAGAAAAATTATGCCCTATCAATAGTTGTAATGACAGTAAGACCTCATACAGGATATCTGTAGAAAGGTATGTGTATTTGATGTTTAAGCATAATCTAATATTTTTATAGCCTGTGATAATTATTGTTATGCTTTTTTTCAGAGGAAATAAGAAATTGTACCTTGACTGTTCTGCAGCCTCCAGGTAGGTCCTTGCTATAGTTTGACAACTGGAACTGTTCTTGAGTCTTGCCTAGCACAGGAGGATTTTTGGAGAAAGGTTTCTCATTCATGATACTCACAGGAAACTGATACTTAGAAAGGACTAGGCAACAGCTAGTTTATCAGAGAAACCTTTTGAAAGCTGTGACTAACGGTACTGAAAACTTACATTTAGAAACATACATGAGCAAGTTGCAAGTTGGTTTTATATTGCATGGAAGATTTTATTGAGCCCTTAATGTAGCACCTATTACTGCATGTTCCTCTCTTCATTTTAGCAGCATCAAATCATCAAGACTGCAACAAATAGCTCAGATACTAACTAAATTAATACACTAAATTACTGGAAGAGCAATATGACAGAACTTAACACTAGATAATCATCTAATTTTCAGGGAAACATTACATACCCAAATTTCAAATAGCAAGATTTGTAGTCAACTTACAGGTACAGCAAAAAATGCTTGAATTAGTACTGTTCAGAAATTATTACTTGTAAAGGCTGAGTAGAAATCTGCTTTCCAATTAAACCCGATTGTTTTAATTTAAAATATAATTAATCTGTGCTAGTAATGAAATAGATCAATATAATACAAGCTGAGTTCTTAAAAGAATCTTAGAGATTCTTTCAGCCCATATGAGAAATAAAACATTCTTATGTAAAAGTTGTTATTCCCGAGTTACAGCATTATCAGAACTGAAGCAGAATAAATCAGTAAAAATCATGGTCCTCAAAAATGTTGTGGGTTTTTTTTTTTTTTTTTTAAGATGCTATGTAGAACTGACTTTGAGATGGGACAGTTCTAGATAATCACTTTAAATCAACATATTTTATGTCGTACAAAGAAAGTGGAACAATGTAGGGTCTGCAGCTTTTCTGCACACAAATTCCTCCAAATCAAAGCCTTAATTGATGCTTTTTATGGAGATTAGTTTCAATTACTCAAGTGCAAAAGCTTGATACCTCGTTTGATATCGTTTTTCATTTTGTTCTTGTGTTTACGTGTTATCTCGCATCTCCCTAAAATTGCAAGCAATATCTTCTGCTACTATGTTCTTTATGTATTTTGTATTCTTTATGGATTTAAATTGTAGGAGCCAGAAATAGAACCATGAAAGAATCATATGGATGCTAAGAATTTCTGTTTTGACTTGTAACATCAAAATCTTTTTAAGTAATTCAATAACTGTGAACCCACAACATATGGATTTTGTAATACAAGTCGTACATATATGTACATATAATATTTCTACAGTGGGCAACTTTAGTAAGTGTATGTGCTTTTGACATTTTAGAAGCTTTATTTGCCATTAAAATGTCAACCACATCACAATGGTCAAGATTTTCGCAGATGGTTGTTAGGTTACCAAATCCTGATCAGAAATCAATAGTTTTTAGAAACTCTGAAGTCTTACTGATTTCAGCATGATACAAACATTCATAGATATTTACATTTCCAGAGATATCAGCACTGTAGGAAGATACGTGTGCTTTGTGCCCCATAAAGGAAGGAAGTTGGGAGCTATGTTTCCCAGCCAGTCTTTTTCACTGAAAACTCTTGGGTTCTCAGTCCTTTGGCTGAAAAGCAGCCTCTTACTTAATTTTACTTAAAGTTACAAAATTTTGCTATGTACAAACTTCCATAACTATTGCAGTGTTGCAGTTAAAAAAAAAAAAAAAGAAAAAAAAGAATTTTGTTCCTTACAAAGTGCTTTTACCCACAGGATTCTTCAAGGAAACTGGTACTGGGTTTAAACATGGCATTTCACCTGCGGGATATATATGTGTGTGTTGGGAAGACAAAAAGAATCCTACCTTTCATGCTGAATGCCCAGTGAATGTTAATGTATTATACAGTTACTTTGTGTCCAGTTTCATTAGTCATTCCTCTCTCTGCATATATCATTGATTTCTCATAATCTAGAATTGTACTTCCATCAGCAGCCTAAGGTTTGCTGCTAAGGTTTTTTAACTTTCTGCCAGATGGTTTCTGCTCAATTCTAAAACAAAACCAACCAAACCCAACCCTACATACCCATTTAACCTTAAACACAAGTCTTCTCATTTTATCCCCAAGTTAAGCACAGGTCAGTGGCATACATTTCTGCAGTCTTGACAGATGCAGTAGGCGATTCCTTAAACAAACACAAACCTAAGTAGAGGCAATATTTGCACAGATAGCTATCAAGTCAAACAAAATAAGCGCCCATTTCATTACTGAAAACAGTGCAATAAGCACTCTGAGCAGAAACACATTTTTTCTGGTATTTCAGCCCTAGAACATACTGAAAGATCCCCATGGCCAAATAAAGTAAGTTGAGAAACCATACGTAATTAAAAGCAGGATATTATCCTCTTTGTCACTTTTATGGGGTCACATGTTTTCTAATGTTAAAGCTGGATCATATAGCACTTCAGTCACACAATAAGTAAGTAAACACTGAATCACCCCCTTCCTGTCCCTGCTCCTTCCTCCCTGGCCCTCAGAGGAACAGGGGAAAGAAAGAGCAAAAGAAAGGGAAAAAAGACAACTTACATTTGCTAGGATTTAGCTTCTGGCAAGAGACATTATAAGGAATTCATTTCCTGGCACATAATTTACATGTCCAATCCTCCCTCCCACTCCTTTTTTTTTTCTCCCACCCTTCCCCCCTATTCCCCCTCCAAGCTGTCTTCTCACTCCACAGTATTTGCCGCAGTTTCCTGCCGTATGTTTGTTTTCTATTTTCATATCCATGGGAAAGGAATCTGCTATAGCACAAGGCTGCTATCCTGCCTGTGCCTGAGCCGCTGCCACTGCCACCTTTAGCTTAGGCCACAGGTATTTGGACTTCATTAAGCTATGGTGAAGCATGGAGCAGATGACAGTCATTAAATTTTACCAGAGTCAGCTGGAGAAATCTCTTCTTCTCTTTAAGGTTCTTGCTTTCTGCTAGCAAGCTGCAGACAAAATAAAATAATTTTCAATTTTAAATATTTAATCTAAATCCTGTTTTAGGGTTTTATTTTGGGGAAAAGACAGTCATGTCCCTCTTGCTCATTAAAGGGCTCTCTGTAGTGTATCTTTGATGCTGCTTTGGGCAGCTCTTCTACTTTGATCCTCTTAGAAATAGGCTCATTACAACATCCACCTCGCAGAGTAACACTTCAAAGAGCTTTGTGAAGGACAAAGGAAGGAATTTAGAAACAGAGCCAAGTGGCTCTCAAGTATCTTGACTAAATTAACTTTGTATTAAGAGTTACTGGCCCAACTGCAATTTTGAGAGGAGGAAACAAAGAAGTAACTCTGTGTGCTTCTTTCATGTGTTTTATATCAAATTAATAAACACACTTGAAATTTTCTAGGACTCTGTGCCATAACTTCTGCTAAACTAAGCAGCTACACAGTTGTCACATCAAACTTGCTCTGGAGTTGTTATAAAGGTGGATTGACATTACTACTTGATTTATATTGTTCAGAATGATAAAGGCAACATTAATCAACCAGCAAGATTAACAGAGGCAATAGGCAGTTCTCAAAATCATTATCTCCAGGAATAGCAGTAACTACGTACATTTCCAAAACTCTTAAATCTATTATAACTGTAATGATTAGTATTATTGGTCATTCTCCCATTTAATGTCATTACCTCTGATGTGTTTGACTTAGAATTTCAGTTAGGAAGTCATTACCATTACATTATATTATTTGTACTATGTACTTTAAGCACAAATCTCAGTGCTGTACAAATACAAGCTACTTAAGTGGCCTTGTCCCAGCGAAACTGCAGTGACCATCAGAAAGCTCAGCTGATGCCCCTGAGTGTCATAGTCATGCTGCCTAATAAGCATGTGTAAAGCAGTCTGGCCCTTGTACATGACTGTGAGCTTAGACTCTTGGCTCATATGGCCATAATTCCTTCAATGAGAAGGGCTCTTTCCTTTTGAAATATCAGATGACCCTAGTTTAAGTGGTAGTGATTCTTGACATAAACCCTTTGCATGTGTTGTAAGCCAAATGCAGATGTCGTTCATTACCGTAACCACGGGAACAGCCTTTGAAAATTTAAGTTCATTTGAAAGTTCTGATTTTACTATTTATTCTGTTTATTCTACCTTTTGAACACCTTCACCAGAAGGTTTTCTGAACATCCTTTGTCCGAGGTCCCAGTAACATATTCTAATCCTGGCTTAGTTAGGCTTGAGCCGTTCTTAGTTTAGAAAATTCTATAACTTGCAGGTGTTTTACAGTACCCAGTTTTACAATGCAAGTTGTGCATTCTACTGTGAAAGTATAGTAAGCATTGAATAAACTGAGAAAAAACACCAGGAAGCCTGCACCTCTTAAGTGCCAGGATGGAGGGTTCAGATGACTGCCATTCATTAGGCCTAAGCCACATTCATTATGTGTTTTATTGCCCTGTAAGAACTGTCATAGCCCTTGCCCACACGTACTTCTTCTCTGTCTTCTTAGCAGTCCTTGAAATGTACTTATCTGTCTCCTTGAACCATAATCTTCCCTCTTGCAGAGAGTTATCAGTGAGTTTAATCAATGAACTATGATTTAATTAGGAAAAAAAGAGCTGTATAAACTTTTGCTAATACATCAATTTTCATTAAAAATAAAAAAATCAGAGCTTATATGAATTTGGTCTACCCACATGTATTTCTTTGTTAAATATGAAGTCAATGCTAATATAATTTCATTTTTTTTCTTCATCTGGGTTCATCAGGACTCACAGGATTTCCAGTCTAGTAAAGGAAACCAGAGAATAAAATTGTGACTTTGATCCCAAAAGTGACTAAATTTAAGGTAGAGCATTTGGGGACCAAAAATGAAGCTATTCATTGACTTATTCATTCCACTTATTGAGGTATCTACTTCCCAGCCACTCCGACCCCTTATCAGATTACCCAGATGAAAGATGTGGTGATCAATGAACTGCTTTAATTTGTGAGCAATATATTAACAGTTGTTAAATTGGAGATTCAGAATCACTACTGTTTTGATGTTACTATGTCCTGTAGCAGCAGCATTCTCCCCAGCAGCAATTCTCACTCTCTGGTTCTCGTCTTTGAAGCTATAATTTAAATCTTTAATCTAGGATTCTGAAGAAAATATTGACAGACTGTACATTTCATCCACAACCTGTATTGCAAATTGCACCTAACTTCATAAGCACTCATTTCAAATTTTCTGCTAGTCTTTCTGTTCATTATTTGATATTATTTTTTCCCTTATAAGGTTTCTTGCAAAGAATTATGTCAGGTAGCCATCTATGTAGCTGCATCAACATTCCTTATATCCTTCTTGTGGTACATAAAGTAATCACATACTGATTGCTCTGCTGGCTTGTTTGTTCTTATAAGTACATTATAGAATATACGTAATCAGTCTGCTCTTTATATTTTGTCTGTAAAACCCAAATATACTTTGCAAGTGTTGTCTTAATTCTGTTAAATTCTGCTCAGCCCTAATTATCCTGAGGAGTGCAGCTTTTTTTTTTTTCCACCCAGTGCAATAGGTAGGAGGGCCCACTTGGTTACTTACCATTACTTCAAAATACATAACTCTTTTGGAACTGTTTGGAATACTCTGAGCCCCTTGAAGCAGGCATAAGTTTCAGGTTCATGATATCTCACCCTAAAGTCCTTCTTGTCCATTTCATGACTCCAGTAATGAAATAAAAGTTCTTTTCAGGATTGTCTAATTTGACAACTGGGACAAAATCTGATGGCTAACACATCATTAGCTTAGTAAGAGATGGGTAGAAATCCTATCCATTTCATTGATAAGAAAGCTACAATTAAAATAGCTGTGAGTCAGTTTCCACTGAAGGACTTGACCTTACTCTAGGGTGAAGTTGGAGGGTTGCCACGGTTTTGGAGAGTTTTGTGCTGTCTTGGACATGATACCTCAACATGATACTTTAATATTCTTTTGTATTTTTCTCTTTAATGCAAACCATGTTAAAGTCAGCCTTGTTTCTGATAAATCAGCTTCTGTTCAGAAGGCTGCTTAACCTTTGTACTTCAGCCACAACACTGGAGAATCTGCCTGGCACAGGCAGGACCCACACCGCAAGTTAGGAGGGGGAGAGTGCAAGCACCTGTGGTGTAACCTAGATAAGGTCCGTATATAAGTCCCTGCACACTGAGTGAATAAGAAAACTTTATTTGACCACATCAGTCTTGCTTTGAACATCCATTTCTGCCTTGTCTTGAAGACAAGGCATCTGTATAAAAAGATGAATCTTCTTTCAATAGCAGAAATGTCTACCTGGGATGAAGTCTACCCCAGGAGAATGGTCTTGAGGTAGAGCAGCACCTGATTTCTGGAGGAATTTCCCAAAACAAAGGACAGGCTATAATGCAATTTTCTAAAACTTTCGAACATTTATTCTGGTACTGGCGAGAAAGATTATGGGCACTGACAGGAAGTCTCAATAGCAGTATTTTCTCCACCAGTATGTCACTGACAGGGCCAAGCAGTGTCAAATACAGCCCTTTCATAAATGCAGTTATTCCTCACTGTTTCATTCACATTTCTATTTGCATGGGGATGCTGTCAACATTGTGGTTTTGATATAGCACGGCACTAGCACAATGGTCATTATGACCTTCTTTTGTGTAGGGAGGTATTCCTTTCCCTGACTGTGCTAAGCAAAGCTAGATAGCTCCAGATCCTGTGAAAAATTCTTCCAGTCTTGAACTGACCTTTGTCATTTGTCTCTAAGTCTATGGTTTATCTTGTCACAAAAACACTCAGATGTGTCTGAACAGAACACTTGCTGACTGACAACTTGCCTTTAGGAAATAAACTTTTGTAACTAACCTCCTGGAAAAAGCTGTTTTAGGGCAGTTGGAGGTTTACTGTCCTGATGGGCTGCATACTGTCTTGAGGGTGATTCTTTCAAAGTTGGCTCTTCCTCTGAATTTCTCACTATTTTTAACACAGTGCAGTGATCTTTAGGCAGTGAAGTATTGGTTTCATTCAAATCTTATTTCTTTTTTGTTCTTCCCCCAAAGTAGACCCTAATCTATATTTCATCTTCCTTTTACTGTCTGTTTCAGGCATAGCCTCATGGAGAAATTTACTGAATTTTACAAAGTTGCATATCCAAAGGAATATCCATACCCAGCATATGAGGAAACCCAACTTTACTGATCACTTTGTTTGGCTCATAATGTTCAAAAGCTCTCTGCCATGTTCAAGCAAATAAGATTTTACTTGGAAATATTAGATCTCATATTTCACTATTTATTCTGTCCTTCTACTTCTCTATTTATTTCACTGTCAACTGAAGAAGATCCTGTTAGGGCAAATCATGCATGCTTTGAAACTTTACCTGAAAGCTGAGATTGTACAGTTTGATTCCTTCCTATTTTGAGCAATACACCAATCTCTGTAACAGATTCAAAAGCAGCCAGTAGTGGCTTATATTGCAGTATTATCAAATCCCTTGACTTGCTGGGAATCTTGCTGTTATATGAGGTTTTGAAAAAAGTATGTTATTTGCAGCTGCTGTCCTTTGGACAACATTTTTTCCCCTTCAGACCCCCTCATAAAGATGGGTAGATTCTTCAGATGTAGCTGCATTAATTGTGAAGCACCCTTACCAGCACTATGAGTGCATCTCATTCATCATGCAGTGTCCTGAAATGCCATACTTCTACAACATATAAATATATCTCTATTTTTAACACAGTTTATCACTTCCATATAAGGAGAAATCAAATCCTGACACATTTCTCAAAATTGTGACATATCTCTGTGAAACTTGCCTAACTATGCTTTTCAGTTCATAGGAAGTTTCTCTCTCAAAATCTTAAGCTTATTGACTTCTGCAATTTTCAAAAGCTCATAGTGATAGGAATATATTCATGAATTCAGACTGCCTTCTCATGGGAATGTGGTTTATCTGTTTAATTTCTGAGGAAAAAACACACTTGTTTTTCTCAGGGAGGCTAAGAAATCAGAAGCAACTGTAAAAGACAAATAATGGAAAGGGCTGACAATGTGAGACTGGAGAGAAAGGAATGTACTAAGGGTTTTTTTGTGCCTTTAGTGACAGTCCTCATTTTACCCCAAAAGTACTACTCATGTTTCTGTGGGGAACTATGTTCCCTTGTTCCTTTATGACAGAAATAAAACCCAACAATCTGAGTTCTTTTCCAAGAAAAACACTAAAAAGTACTTTTTTTTTTCTTTCATAAAATGCCATTCTAAAGGCCTCTAAATAAATAGGTATTATAACCAAGCTAATTTCATACAACACTATAAAGGTGCTTGTGTTTACTATAGACTTCTGTTAACAGTAGCTGATCAATTTGTTTCCCATCCATATCTTTTATAGGTTTCCATACTAGGCAGAACTTTTTAGCTTGTCTTAATTGCAGAGATTTATTAGGAAAAAGTTCTATTTCAAATACAACTTGTAATTAAAAAACAAAAAACAAAGGAACCCAAACATTTTAACATTTATTAGTTTAAGAAGCAGCATATAGAAGTATTTACTTTTACTGACAACAAAATAAAAATTTAATCCTTTGGCAGGATGACAGATTCCACTTGCAAATGTGTTCTGAAATTTCTGTATGGATTTTTCTTAAGTATTTACTGAAATTATCAATCATAGTTCCTAATCTATGGATCATTTGAACATCTAAGACTAGACAGATCCATAAAAATGGAATTTCAAAATGATGTCTGCTACATGGACTTATCAAGATTATATACAGAAAGCAAATGCATTGTGCTTAGCTAGCTATTTTCTCAGTGCAAGGATACAGGCAAATATCTGATGGTGATGTAAATCATGTGTATAAATATAGAAACCTCTAGTAATTGAAAATTAATTTTTGTCTATGAATTCATGATATTTTGGGTTTGATGCAGCTTGGTACAGGCAGTAAGTTTTTAACCTGCTAAGGTATGTGAAATGGGAAAGCTCACATACTCTGGGGTTACTATGCTATTTGTACGGTTGTCGAGAAATGGATGTCGATAGTTGAGGTTGATGAGATGGTACCCTCTGTGCCTGGTCCTGCTGCCACCTGTAAGACCTCTGGGTTCTTCCGACTGCTGTGGGGTCAACAGAACAATCACTGTGCCAGGCACTAGACAAAAAGTCAGACAGCTTCTTTCTGCAAGATGAAAAATGAGATGGCAGAGTTCAGCAATTAAGGCAGTGGTCAAAGAGATTAATGTGACCAAACTGAGACACTAAACTGACCAGACATAATTCAGAAACTAGTATTACTCCAGATAACATGACAAAGTGCTCTGGCCCAGGGAGATCTATTTTTGATGTACTGGCATTTGAGCAAGAAAACTAGAATTAATAGTCACATTGTTTGTTTCCCACTCCCACTTCTCTTAAGTTATTGGACAGGGCTCATGGGAGAGCAAGAAGCTTAATGCCAAGGCTGATGAAAACTGACCCATTTCAGCTTGCATGTGACTGGTAAGATGAATTTTAGAGGAATTGTGTCAAAAAGCCTCATATTTCCACTGATGAATGATCTACAGTTGATCTCTCAAAGACAGCAGGTGGGAAAGAGAGTGAATTTTTCAGAATACAGTGCAACAGAGAGTTAAGTTTTCAAGCCAAATAAATAAAAAGATGAAAGCATAGTAAAGAGCACCTTTATAAATACAGGTAACAAAGGGCTACGAACTCAGCTACCAAAATGAAGCTTTCTTCTTCTGTCCTTTTGGAACACCAACATAGTTATCACCTATACAGCAAATGGCACCTCACTAAACACAAAGCAAATTTGCTCCTGATCTACACACTGACTGCAAGTAAGTAGTAGAATGAGGCATGTTTTAATCGATTTGATGAAAGTGTGTGAGGTAAATTCTTTACAGTGGCTTTGAGGTATTGATATGTTCCTTTTTCCAACACTGTGTGGAAATTAAATTGATCTCATCAGTATTAAAGTTGTGAGCAATGTGTACATAGTTTTCTTCTAGCAGCTCCAGTCTCAAAACTACATAATAACTACTTCTTGAAGGCTTGGCAAAAGCTGATGTGCTCTGCCTCCGGAATTTCTGCACTGAAACTGTTGTTGAGTGAACAGATACATCTTTTTCTATCTGCATAAATGATACAGAGTAATTATACTGGGGTTTACATCAGCTTTGCTAAATTGGTTCATCATTTAAATCCATACAAGATGTTAGAAGTGGCCCTAGGTTTCAGTACCAAAGGTTTTGTATAGTGCTTGCTCATGGCCCTGAGTATCGGCCTAGGTATGGAAGGCCACTATACTTGTAAGTGACCACTGTGAATTAAACTCAGGTGAAAAAAAACTCAGAAATGCTGTCCAGAATTTGCTAAGTTTCTTTTGCACAAGGATGATATTTCTCTGAAGTGGTCCCATGTTCCTACTATACTGTTTGTTGCCAGACAGTAAATGTTTTGTTGTCTTCTTTTTTTTTTTTTTTTTTTTTTTTATTTATTTTCCCCCTCCTAAAAACCAGAATTTTAATGGCACTTTCTGCCTGGATTTTCTTGTCCTCTAGACAAAATGGCGTCTCCTTTCTCTCCTTAGCAGGTACAGTTGCTAACACTGTTCACTAACTGAACATACATATTTTCCGGGCAAGATGACAGGTACGTTTCCCAATCGGTCATGAAATAATTTGCAGACAACTGACTTCTCTGTATGTGTATGTGTCTAAATGATATTTTCTTTCCTATTGTTCTGCCTACCTTATGTAGCTACATTTGTGAGATGCAATGTAATGCTGTTTCTCATCAGTTCAAACATGGGATCAGCTCTGCACTAACCATGGCCATGTATCTCCCAGGCAGCTCACAGACAGGCTGAACTCAGGCTATTTTAGAGCCCAGTCAGACAGCACTCCCATGAGCCTGCAAAACTCTGTGTAGGATTTAACCTTCATTATGTCAAAGGGGCCTTTGAATATTCATTTCTTTTCAGAAATAATGGTTCTGAAAGTTCCCAGCGTTGGCTATACGGTAACATTTTTCTCCCACTAGTCTCACCTATAAAGATGAAGATCAGGATTGAGTGGATGAGTTGATTGTAACACAGTGTAGTGTCTACTGGCCTATTTTTACCCTTAGAAGCAGATAGAACCCTCTATTCACATTTTCTATTCATTTATGCCTATTTGCTAAGTAATTCTGTTCATCTTTCTATACCCTGACACCTTAATCTTGCTGACACCTTACAATAGTTAATGAGAAACAGCTCCCTGTAATTTCGTTGCTTGCTTTTCCTCTCTTAACACTAAGGCATCAAATGATAGCTACTTTGCAAGACTTGAAAATGTTGTGTTGTACTTCTCTTTTGAAGAATACATATATATTAACAGAGCTCAAACCAAGAACAATAATGACAGCCTTATAAGCATGATTACTAGCTGAGACACAAGTACAGACACTCTTGAATAGATCACCCAGATATTATTTTCAGCACCAGACCTGAAAGCAATTTCCATATTTTATAGACAAAAACATGACACCTATCTCTAAGAGAAGCAAAACCTATATAATATCTTTGGAAACACAAAACAACTTCTAAGTAAAAGTGTTTTTGCTCTATGACCGAAATAAAGAATGTCTCATTAAAAGAAATCCTAACTTTACATGGATTAAGGGAACTTCTGTTTTTATTTTAAAAGGGAAGACTCTTGGCTTATGCTAGTGTGGTACAGAATCATAGAATAGTTAGGGTTAGAAAGGACTATATACAAAGATCGCCTGCTTCTTCCAGATTGGAATCAAGCCCAGTGACATCTATTCTTCAAAGGCAGTATCCAGGTTGTGAACTCAATAGCCTCTCTATGCATACTGCTTTTTAAGTCCTGGGGAAGCTTTGACTGCAGTGTGCCAGTGGCTGCTGGACTGGGACTCTTCATCAGGGATTGTAGCAATAGGACAAGGGAGAATGGATTTAAAATTAAACAGGAGCAGCTCAGGTTAGGTATAAGGAAGAAGTTCTTTACTGTGAGGGTGGTGAGGCACTGGAACAGATTGCCTGAAGAAGTGTTAAATGTCCTATCTGTGGCAGTGTTCAGGTTGGACAGAGCCTTGGTTGACATGGTTTAGTGTGAGGCATCCCTGCCCATGGCAGGGGGCTGGAACTAGATGATCCTAGGGTCCTTTCCAACCTAACTATTCTATGATTCTGTGATTCTAAGTCTACATCTTTGTACCACCAGCACCTATGGCAAACAGTAAATCTGTCCAGACTTGGGGCCTGCACCAGCAAGACACCTTCTTGATCTCCTTATCTCACAACCTGCTAAAAGTAAGCCTGACCAATCAAAATTGCTTTAGGTGGTTGCTTCTCAGGTTCAGATGGGAAGTGCAATATTCTATTTCATTCTTTTTCAGAAACTGATGGGAAGGACTCTCCTGGTGGTGAGTTGAAACTTTTTCTGAATCTAATATATTTATTTCACTGACTTTTTTCTCTTTCTTATAGTATTGACAACTTTTCTTGATGCTCTGTTCTCACTTGTTTTGTTACAAGATGGTTAGGCTATCCAGAAATATGCACCTTTTATACCGCCATTTAAAGTTTTAGCACTTAGAAAAATCAGATCTGATGAAAATCTAGTAGTTCCTGCTAATTTTGTCATGTTAGCTTTTCTAATCTGATTATTCTCTGCAGTGTTTTATTTAACTGGAAGTCAGGGACAAACGGTAGAAGTGATGAGTTAAGATGGAAAGAGACAATATTTAGAATAAGATATTGAATAGCAACAGGCATGAAACTTACCATGCTGTCTGGTTGTTTCAGCTGGGGCTTCTGTGGTGATTTTCTGTTTGCAGATGTCCTGGTTCAAAGCAACAATATATTTTATGTTCCTCTATCTTATTTCTCCTTGAGTTTTTCTCACTGTTCTTGAAAAAAACAGCTAAAAAAGATCTTTGATAAAATGAACCTCTACATGAACTGTTGTTTCAAAAGCAGTTTCTGAATATCCTGGGCTAACATACCTTTATGGTCCTTTTGAAGATGAAGTGTTCCTAATTGAATACATTTTTTTTTTTTTTTTTTTTTTTTTGGTTGGTTGGTGTGTGTGTTTATTTTTTCCAGGTTATTTGGCTTATATGTCAAAACGGGTCCTGAAACAACAGGAAACTATTCAAGACATAGAAGCTCTACTAGCCCACTGATGGTCAGTAGTCCTTCAAAAGCTGAATTTCATTGCAGAAATTCGGAGCTTACCTCAAAGCTGGCCAGTGTATCACAGTGACTGTCGCGTGAGTCGGTGCAAAGCTCATAACTGGTAAAACTCCTCTACCTTTATGTTTTCTCATGCAGATTCAGGTGACTTTCATGGATCCATAGTATATATAAGAAAAAGTATTTGTAAGGATGAAGTGCTGACTGAATTGTTAGCATGCTGGTATGGCTGATTTTGAAACAAATTTGCATTGAATACTTCATCTACCAAGAAATTATCTCAAACCTGGCCTTGAATACAATGATTTGTGAGCTTCAACTCTAAGGAGAAACCATACTGTAGATTAGGACTAATTCAATGACTCCTTAAATTCTTTTTTGCTTTTACCTGCAGGCTACCTCGATTCTTCTTCCTTCTGCCCAGAATGCATTCCAATGAAGGAAAAAATTATTTCCTGAAACCCTGCTGCCCTCAGCAAATTCTAACAGCTCCAAATTATGTGGACGTATCTCTTTTATTGATATTTCACCTTTAATCTTACTGAGTAAATAGATCTGCACTATTCATTTAGGATTTTTATTTTTTTGTAAATATAAATTCTAAATTACTACCCCTGTTTGGGTACTTAATGTTATTCAGGATGTCAAAGATTAAGCAAGAAAATAAATGGTTTTATATTCCTTTCTCCTCAGTCCTGGCTTATAATTTGCTTGAATTTATAAAGCCTTGCAAACTTCAGATACTTTTAGTGATGTCTGCTTTAGTATTTTCTTAAAACCTTTTAACATTTCACCTTTACATTCTTCAGACTGTGACTTTTAGCTTTCTCTGAAAGTAAGAATTAATTCTGCCTCTCCAACTGTATCAAATTTCTCTGTCACCAGCATCCTACTTTTGTTCCATAATGGTCCTAGTAATGTCTTTTCTGATAGTTTGCTTTCCTACATACAGAATTTCTGCGTGTAGATGAGAGGAGCTGGGAACAACTCCACATATGCATTCAGGTCTAATAGTATGAGGTACCCCTAGTAACCTATCATGCATGTGAGAGCTTTTGCACACTTCTGTTATACATATAAAAGCAACATGCCTCTACTGCATAGTATACATCATCCTTTGAGTATTCATTACGAAGCATGTGAGTGATGCTGATCATCCATTCTTCCAATGTCACTTGACTAATCTCTTGAAGTTTTTTCAGCTACATTTTTCCTATTATCTGGGACTTTCACCTTGATTTTCCTTCTCAGCTGTAAGAAAAGAGTAGTGCCAATATTGAACTAAATCTAAACATAATTCAGTATTTGAATCTCTTCCATATTCCTTGCATTCAAATCTGTTTGGGCAGGATTTTGAGTCTGGTAATGTTTAAAGGTTAAAAATGGAGACATTACAAGTGTCCTCTTTAATGTAGCAGTTAATGAAACATGTGCAAGGTCCTACACCTGGGTCGGAGCAATCCCAGGCACAGCTACAGGCTGGGCAGAGAAGAGATTCAGAGCAGTCCTGTGGAGAAGGACCTGGGGGTGCTGGTCGATGAGAAAATGACCATGAGCCAGCAGTGTGCGCTTGCAGCCCAGAAAGCCAACCGTATCCTGGGCTGCATCAAAAGGAGTGTGACCAGCAGGTTGAAGGAGGTGATCCTGCCCCTTTATTCTCCTCTTGTGAGACCTCACCTGGAGTATTGTGTACAGTTCTGGTGTCCTCAACATAAAAAGGACATGGATCTGTTGGAACAAGTCCAGAGGAGGGCCATGAGGATGATCAGGGGACTGGAGCACCTCCCATATGAAGACAGGCTGAGAAAGTTGGGGTTGTTCAGCCTGGAGAAGGCTGCGTGGAGACCTCATAGCAGCCGTCCAGTATCTGAAGGGGGCATATAGGGATACTGGGGATGTACTTTTCATTAGGGACTGTACTGACAGGGTAAGGGGTAACGGGTTAAAACTTAAACAGGGGCAGTTTAGGTTGGATATAAGGAGGAAATTCTTTCCTGTTAGGGTAGTGAGGTACTGGAATAGGTTGTCCAGGGAGGTTGTGAATGCTTCATCCCTGGCAGTGTTCAAGGCTAGGTTGGACGAGGCCTTGGGTAATATGGTTTAGGGCGAGGTGTCCCTGCCCATGGCAGGGGGGTTGGAACTTGATGATCTTAAGGTCCTTTCCAACCCTAACTATTCTATGATTCTATGATTCTATGACTGTTGTTCTTCTGCAATTCACTTCTTTATTGCTAGATTCATCTTACAGTAATTTCCTTTATATATTATATCTTGATTAAAAAATCTCCAGCGCATAAGCTTTTCAAGGTTTTCTTGCTCCCTTGTTCATTATGTCCTGATTTTCCAGAAAGAAAATAACTGACCAGCTGACCACACAAATACAAATGAAAAACCCCAAACTTATATAAATGTAGTGTTAAGGAAAATATTCGGTGTAATAGAGAAGTTCCTTGTAACTTCTCCCTTATGCTGCTTATTCCTTTTTCCTGTTTCCAGAATCATCCTTTACTCCTACTTTTGCATATTCCTGAAACAATAGCCTCAAAAGTTGTGGCAATATGGAAAAAGTGTCAGCTCTAACAGTCCATCTGCTTGGGATACAGCAGTCTTTCTTCCTCTTCAGAGGAGTATAATCTAGTCTTTTATTAATAATACAAATTATCTTCAGAAAAAGATGTTAAGGAGAACTGAACTTTCTTTTCTGTGTTGAATTCATTTTGTTAAAAGAGGTGAATTGTAGGATTGTCTCTATCATCCATATAATCAAATTCTCACTTTTTCTACATTATCACAATATCATCTACAGCTGGATTTGCCTCCCCGTCTTACATAAGTTTTGTGTTTCTCAATCATGCGTTATTCCTGTGGCCTGGACTGATTAATTTGCAGTAATACTAAAGTTTTCTTGCACAAATTCTTTAAGAATCTTAGGGTTTTGTAGTTACTCCTGTTTGAACACATGCAATTCTGAGTGTATTCTCTTTGGATGCTGTCTTTTCTATTTTCCAGCTCCACATTTGCATTAACCATCCTAACTTTGTCCTTACATCTAAACAGTTTGCCTCATGCAGCATTCCAGTGGGAGGACTAGAGTTCTGACTTACTACGTCACAGTAGGCCAAAACCATCTGCTTTCAGTCCTCCGCTCACCAAATTATTCAGAAACTAATCTGATCCTGTTTATAGTACGTAAACCTAGCAAAAACATGATTTAGGAGTTTAATTCGTGCTCTCCTAAATGGCAAAGCTGTCAGGCATAGATTTTTTAAAAGGTATTGTCTAAATATTTAGCAGGACTGGTATTTCAGTTGTATCTAGGTGCCTAACTCATTGATTTCAGTGTAATTTCCAAGTTTCCTGCAGTGAACTTTCAGATTATTGGACATTCGGGCATCCTTCAAAAATCTTGCCTTTGAAAGCTGGAATTTCACAGTTTGCTAAGGCATTTCTGTAAGATCTGCAAATTCTCTTTGGTTTAGTGAGAAATCGCTGCACAGTAAAATTATTTTCTTTACCTCTGCTAAGGAACCTAGTTAATTCCCATTTCTTTTAAGAACCATTTAAAAAAATAGTTTGTCATCGATTCTATACAACTTAATATTAGGTTTTACCTAAAAAATTTCCTCTTTAAGGTGTCTTCATGTGATCCTGACTCTGGTCTGGATACTGAGTACTGTATATGAAGATTTTTAAAAAAATAAGTCTAACACATATTGTTATACATATCATATAAAAAATATACTGTCTGATGAAGTATTATCAGGAAACTAACCACCAAAGCAATAAATTACAGCAGGCATAAGAGTGAAAGTCTCAGAATAAAAATAAAAAAAAATTGTACATTAAAATAAAGATGCAACAAACCTCTCAAAACAGATGAAGAGCCACAGTTTTGTTTCCTTTTCCTTCTCAGAGAGGGTAATTGTTCTTCAGTTTAGGCAGAAAAAGTACTATTGAATGTGAGTGCCCATCCAGGGAAATGAGGTTAGCAATAGCCAAATGAATATTATGTACTGATAAATCAATAAAAAAATGAGTTACAGAAGTTCTTCCACAAATATAATCCATCTCACTTTTAAACTTGTATTTGAGTTTATGCACCGCTGTTGATTATGTCTTACACGGGAAGAGAGGAGAGTGGCCATGTTGTCCCTACTCCTTTCCATGACTCATTTACCCACATATTGACTTATGTCTACAAAGTGCTGATTTACGCAGATGCTCCTTTGCTGGCATTGGCATGTAAAGAACAGATTACAATAAAACAGGATTTTAAAAGTTAGCTTTTATTAGCTGGGAACTGCATTTGTTCTGGTTTTCTTCATGAATTCCTGTTTGTGAAAGTTTTTGAGAATTGTGATTTATTTTAGTTTGGCAAGTGAGATAAAAACAAAGTCTTTCAAATGCTTTGAGAAATGGGGCAGAACAGAAGCAGATATTGTTCCTGTGGGCAAAATTTACTGGATGACCTTGGTCTTCAGACAAGTTGGCATTTAAAGTTTTGTTGAGAGAAACAGGTTCCAGTAAATGTCATAATTTAGCTGAAACAGCTTATTTTGCTAAAATTATGATCAGTTGAAAACATCCTGGCCAGCTCCAACAGGAGCACAAATTATTACACCATGTTGTTAGCCTGGTTTGCAGTCTGCTGACTTCAGCTTGCTTTTATGTTGTTTAAGCATCCACACAAGAAATGTGCTCCTGCTTCAAGCTCAAATCGTCAGGAATGCAAAGGAAGAAGCTGCAGCTTCTCATCAGGTCCTTTCTTCCCCTGTCCTGCCAGGTGGCTGACTGTTCTGCTGCTTCCAGGGTTTTTTCTCTTTCCTATACTGCTAGCTGCTAATTGATCCCCCTTGCAGTATTTTTCTCAGCTGCTGCTCCTCTCTGTCCACCGGTCTCAAATATTGATCCTGGGACCCCTTTTTGCTGGTCACCTGCAGCATCCAGACAGCTGTGATCATGGCAGCGCTGTTCATTTCACAATGCACCTTCTGGAGATGCCCCACAGCTTGGTGAAGGCTCTCCTCGTTTTTCTATTTTCTCTTGTTCTAAGCTCAGTCACTGCTAATCCCCAGGACTGCCCCCACCATTTCTTTCTGGCTGGCAAAGAATTTCTTCCTCTCTTCATCTGTTAGTATCCATCCCCAAAAGACACAGCTGGAACTTGAAAGTGATAAATCAATCCACATGTCCAACAGAGGAAGGTAAACGAATAGCCAGAGCTCCTCAGTATGTTTTGTTTCTGAAAGTCACAACACTTAGAGCTTTGAGTACACTGAATATAGCCACAGTTTATTCTAAGATATCCCACCCTTTTGATGACACAGGAGGACCAAGATATCGTTTCTTCCCAAAGCTGCAGAAACAAAATGTAGCATTTGCAACTGCAATGCCTAATTGTGAACATTCAAAGGATTAAATATTTTGACAGCTGGAGGAGAAAACATGTCCTGCAAATGTCCAGGATTGTTATTCATAAAGTGATTCAGTGAGTAGAAAATTTACTTACTTTAATATATATATGAAGGTGAAAACCTGAGTTTCCTGACAGAATCTAAATAGCATCTTCCCTTGGAAACGAAAAAAGGCAAGTGAAAGAAATCCTTTCTAGATGGTTATTATGTAATGACAAATGCTCTGATAGCCTCTCTGTTAGATTTATCTGAGTAACACTCGAGGCAGACAAGACCTACCCTGACTTTAAGGGTCTTTGGGTGAGGCTCTTAACTATATAGAAAAGATAGCTTGATATTTGCATGCAATAAATTATCCACTCTGGACTTCATGCTGTTCCAGTCCTAAACAATTTCCCTTACACACACAGAAAGTGCCTGCAGTGGCTACTTGCACAAAGAGATTGGTCCATGTAAGATCCTGCTTCCTCCTCCCCATCTATCACAAAAGGCAAATGAGCAGGCACACAGGCAATGTTTTATCCAGAAATGATAATGTGAAAAAGGAGTTATGCATTCTAGATACCTTGAAGTAAATTTACTACAACCAGCTGTCTGAGTAAGTATAACAGAGACCCACAAGAGAGAGGATGTTTAAACATCGAGCATCTGACGCTATTCCTTTGACTTACTTAACTGTGCTGCTTTGCTGAGTGGAAAATCTAGTTTCTTGAATGTATAAAGAAAATGTAGACTTACATTTCATGACAGAATCTAAATAACATCTTATCTGTCCAAGTGAAAATCATGTCCATTACACTAGAATGGTTATGTACATCATCCTTCTAGTTTACATTGTTAGAGTGCTTTTACATCAAAGACGTCATTTTATCTCCCATCAGACATCCAGGGGTTTCTCTTGCAGCCTCTCTCTCCTCCTGCTTTGTCCTCACTGCTCATTGTTTTACTACCACGTACTAGGAAATTGTAGCTATATTTTCTGAGCTGCTTTTCACAGGTTGGAGTAAAATGTATTTATAACATGAGTAAATTCTTCATTTTAAAACATATAAAAGATATTTCCTTATTCAGAAAACTGTCTGAACTTAGAGCAGCAAGTATATTATTAGGAGCAAGGTTTCACCATAAAAGCTTTAAATGGTGTCTTAAAGCTTTTTAAATACAGTGTGTTGTTTGTGACTTTGTAAATCACTAGCCTGTTAGAGGTCAAATGACTATCATTTAGAGAAAGGTTTCATTCTTTGAGAGGAAAACCGGTAAACCAAAGTTATATAAATAAACTGACTGCCCTGAGACAGTCAGGTAGCAAAATATATCTTTGCTGTCAAATGCACAGATGCTAATATGAAGACAGTGTCTGTTGTCTTCATGCAGTGCTCATGGATAGTAGCATTTTATTGTGACAAAGTGAGGCTGGTGGATCATATAGACCCAGTGGTTCTAAGTCTTTATCCAGAAACATCAGGAATTTAAAGCAGACTACCTACCATGGTGAGGTGCATGTAAAAAGGAAGCATTTCTCAGAGTCAATAAACACTTGCTCTACTCATTCAAAATTTCCTTTGTTTATGAGTTTGACCTTAGGATAAGCACAGCATTCCAGTAATGTGATTTAAATATCACTATTTTTCTATTTCTTATTCATATTCTCAATCTTTAGCGCATCTTAACATAGCTTTATAGTAAAGCAGTGTACCTTCAGAAATGTGTGCATATAGACATATATTTCAAAGGACTTGGTTGTGAAATACGACTCTCAGGTGTAAGGTGTACAGCGTTATCAATACGCTTCTATGTAAACCTCTAACAAATTAGTAACAAATTAACCTCAGTCATGGCAGTTTGGATCCTTGACTGCCCAACAGCTTTGCCAGTCAGCAGCACTATAATGAGGATTTAAAAGCGTAATGCAGGTGTCCTAATGCAAGCTCAGGGAGGATGGAAACCTCCTGCAGAGCAGAAGGGCAAAAGCTTGCTTGATCATGATTTTCGGTATGAATACAGACCATAAAAGCAGGGCCTCATGATCCTTCTGGCTTTTTGGGTTTTAAGCAGGAGATGTCAGAAAAGTTACCACAGGGATAACTGGCTTGTGGTGGCCAAGTGTTTATAGTGACGTTGCTTTTTGATCCTTCAATGTCGGCTCTTCCTATCATTGTGAAGCAGAATTCACCAAGCGTTGGATTGTTCACCCACTAATAGGGAATGTGAGCTGGCTGAGATGTCGTCATGAGACAGGCTGATGATGTGTTGCAATAGTAATCCTGCTCAGTACGAGAGGAACTGCAGGTTCAGACTGCCGGTGCGTGCGCTTGGCTGAGGAGCCACTGGTGCAAGGCTACCATCTGCGGACTTAGGACTGAACGTCTCTAAGTCAGAATCCCGCTTAGATGCTTGATGTTGTGCTGTTGCATCGATAGTTGCTCAAGATTGACCCAGGAGATGACAGTCTTGTTCAGAATATGTTAAAGGGTTAAAGCCCTTCCTGAATCTTCATTAGTGAAGTCAGGTCTTCCTCATAGGAGAAGGAAAACTCCTATCTTCACACCCGGGCTGATGGAGCTCGGCTAGCCTTGTAAGGTCTTCCATCTAAGAGAATGACACTCTTACAAAACCTACAACCTGTGGACTTCGCTGTCACTGTCCTAGCTAACTAGGCCTTGACAGTTAAACCTCAGGTGTAAAGGGTGGGGCCAGTTCCACGCACGCTGTGCCTCACCTAAAAAATCCACTGCGCAGGCTGGAAGGGCTTATTCTTACTTGTCTCTATGGACAGGTGAGGGTCGAAACAGCAGGTGACAAGGTGCACTGGGAGCTGCAGATCCAACCTTACATGTGGGTGGTTCAGAACACTGGTTGCTCGAGATTGACCCAGGAGATGACAGTCCTGTTCGGAAACATTCTGAATGCCCAAGCAGCCTTTTCTCCAACCAGATTTGCCTATCCCACATTGCCCTTAGTCATCATGCTTGTCGGAAGTGGGGGTACAGCCCTTCCCAAATCTTTGCTTGTGAAGCCAAGCCAAGCCAAGCCAATGAGGATTTAAGAATATGGAAACGTAAGTGGCTGCAATGGGTAATGCAGAATTCCAGATGCTTTTAAAACTCCCTTTAAAACCCCCAAACTGGGGTGAATGTAAATGCCTGATTCCTATGAGCATTTAGGAACTCTTTCCTAGGCAAAACATGCAGACATTGATTTGTATATTTAGTCTGTTTTTTCATAAGCTGGAGGCTTAATGCTGAAAGAAAGTTTCCGTTATCTGAGTTGATGGCTAACAGTCAAAGTTGTTCTCGTGTTTCTGTATATTTCAGTCACTGGGAAACTGATGTATAACAATACATGGATGCAGTGAATTAGAAAAGACAGTTTTAGAGCAGTGACACGTCTTTTTTCCTACAGTGCACACTCCACTGAGATATGTCAAACAGGCTGTAGGAGAGCTACATGCACTTGGAAAGGTTCTCCTGTCCACTCTCTCTGCCTTCCCTTTTCTGCTTGTCCTTTTTCATTCTTGAACTGTGACCGGAGAACAAGTCTTATCCAAATTTCACCCTAAAGCACCTATAACAAACTATAAAGGCTTTAAACTTACACCCAAACTTGCTTTTACTTCTGAAATTTCCAGGAAAGACTGGATGATTTCACAGTGAAACTTCAGTGTCCTATACTGCTGCTTCAAAGATTGTTTCCTTAACAAAATGTTCATGGGTGCTTATAAATTTAACATGTTTTCCAGGCTGAGACAAGGTCATTTTCAAACTAGACTTTATAAGCTATTTTAATTATTTTATTTAATGACATTTCAGAGATGCTTTTTAATCTCACTAAGCTGTGCATTCAATTTGATTTGTAAATCTAGGGCAATATTCCTTTCCTATCCAGTTGTACCTATATAGACACTAAACACCTTCCTACCACTGAAACATTTTTCCCAGCTCTTCCACTGTGTCCAGAAGGCAAAGGAAATTTCTTTGACAGAATCATAAACTTAAAAGTCATAAACCTTTTTAGTCCAAATTTCTTTTGCTAAACAGAAGAAATTTCAGGAAAAATTCCCTGTAAGATGTCGCAGTAAGCATCTATCTGTAACAAGATGAATATAAAACTGAATGTATAATGCCTGCTCCCTCCAGAAGGCCCTTATGGAATATAGCTCAGTGTGCAAAAAGCACATTTGCAATGGTATAACTACATATATATGCAACTATGTGTTAAATGCAAAAGTTTCTGACATCAACAAAATTGTTACATTCAGGATAAATTTGGTCACAAAAGACCACCTGATTGGATGACTGAATTTAGCCTTTCCACATACGGATATCGGTATTATAATGTCTAAGAAAACAGCTCTTGGATCTGATCTGCCATTGAGAGTACATCTTTCATAACATTTGGAAACTGTATGCTATTGCTGGGGACTTCTAAAAGAAGATGAGATTTCTGAGCAAAATTTGGGCATAAACATTTGAAAATGATAGCTGCTTCTCTTTGCAAATGACAAAATTAGAGTTCCTTAAAAAATTAATGAAAATATCTTCAAAAGCAAATATAACTTCATTTGGTTCATTGTAATTTGCAAATGCAGCTTTTTAAAATTAATTTAATTTCAGTATACTGCTGATTATGTATGTGTGTGTATGTGTATACACATATTCATATATACGTATCTACAAAAAGGGTAATCATAATGGATTATTTTTTTATTAGCAAATATGCAAAACTACAAAATCAGACATGAGTGAGGTGAGGTGTTTAGGTGAGAAAGAGTATGCGATGGTGAGAAATAACATCTATGTTCAGTCAACCAACTGTATCAGGGGTTTTCATGTGTCAAAAATCATCAGGTCACTCAATAAAATGGTTTTAGATAATGAAACAGCTGAAATAATAATTATCATCATCATTTGCAATTATTAATGCTTGTTTTTATTTTCCACAGTAACAAAACCAAATAATTATGAAATTTCACCTACCAAGATTTCACCGAGAAGCTGTTATTACAAAACTTAACAGAATGAGTTAAGATCATACTTACTGGTTTATTTGAGAGGCTCCAACTTAATGGAACAACTTCAATCAATTCCACCAATGTATTTCAAGTCCTACTTTTTTTTTGTTTGTATCTATTTTTTTCTCATATATTCTCTGTATTTTTTTCCTAGGATGTAAAATAAAGGCCTTCAAATCCAGAAAAAGTTCTCCACTCACTGTATTTCTCTCTGAGGAAATTAGTGCTTTTTAATCTGCCATTCATCTCATCCACATAAGAACAAAGTGGATTTTCAGGTCAGATACCTCTCTTACAAATCAATAAGGTGCCATTGAAAAGCTGAGTTTGAAAAGTTTAGTAAAAATATCTGTATGTGACATCTGTGTAAAAGAGGTGCTTCTACGTATGCGTACAATACCGAGAGATGTTTGAGTCTCTCTTCACCAACAGAACACAAGTTCTTGCATGGACTTTTATAAGTGATGGAAATGAAGTCATACTGAACTGAATTAATATTTTTGCCAAGGAGATGTACAGGGTCCCTTTCTTTCAGGCAACTTATTCCTTGAGGTTAAATACATCAAAATATATTGAAAAAGTTGGTCATACTTTATGAGGTTTAAAAAAAATGTAACCATCAAACATAGACTTTCTACAAGATTGTAGAAGTGCCACCGCAAAGCTGTGAGTACCTGGGCAGTGTGAACAAGATTCAGCTGAGTTATGGGAGTTAGTTTTGAATCATGATAATGAAAATGTTTATTTGGAATTGATCTGGAGTAAAATAATTGATTTTTCAAAGGTAAAGCTTTTATAGATGAAAGAAAAAAAAATCTGTTTTACTTTTAAAAGGAATTGATTATTGTAATTAAGCTACAAAGACTAAGCTGGTGTTTAAGTAATGGGAGTTTTCACAAGCAGATCACTCCAAAGACAAACATCAGGCTGGCTAAGAAGGCACTGGGCTGCTTTCAGGATGTTTTGGGGTTTTTTTCCCTAAGCAGTATAAGCTTTATAAAACAAGTGTTTGGTGCTGGGTTTAACGATTATGTGGACTAAAGAGATGGGAATTGGCTACTGCTGCTGAAGCCTTAAATGTCCTTCATTTCTCCTGATCATTTAGACTTGTTTGATTGCAGCCAGCTTGTGAGGCATTTTGGCACTGAGGCTATTTCCACATTGTGGCATTTGTTTTCATTTTGGATTTAAACTTGCTCCAATTACAGCTTGTTCCATGGTTTTCTGCTGCTCATAAATGCAGCATTCAGGACTAATTTAATGATACATCTTTCTAAAAAATGCCGACTTATCAGGTCTGATTTTGTGTGTGTGTGTTGGTTCTGACAGCATTTTCTGATCAAAACTAGCCTCCATACTAAAGCATTGAAGCAGCTGTATTTCTGTGAATATCTTAACAGCATGTCTACATTCATCCTTCCCCAGATGAAGACCTGAAATGTGTCTCCCACTTGGAAGGCAAATTTTATTTGTATCTATATAATATATATGTATATGTATAATCATATGCATACATACATGCACATATACCTCTAGACACGTTTCCCCATGCAAATGAAAGATGAAACTTGATATACTCTACAAATAATTCTTATGTCGCAGGCAGTTCCCCGTACAAGTAATATGGCATAATTTGTGTGCTCAAATAGATTTCACCTCCAAGAAGTGCAGATTCTTCAGTCCTTTGAAGAAGAATTCATGCTGTTAACAAAACACATTTAGGTTGGGTAAACTTACTTCCCAAGTTTCTTTTCCTTTCCCTGAACTACTAATTGACAATACAAAAAGCTTTTGAACAAAAAGCTTTTTCTTGACTTGTGGGCTTTTCCCAAATGTTCCCCTGCTCAAATGTTCCTCTTTCCTGCTTCAAACTTTCATAACTTAGATGGGAGTTAAAGACCCCCACATGTCCTGGCTTGCAACATATAGTTCTCTGCATTGGCAGAACCACCATCAGAATCATGAAAAATGACATTCTTTCTCAATAACTTTGTCATTTGTTTTCTTTTTTTGGGTTGTTGTGGTTTTTTTTTGTTTTGTTTATACTTTGAGGATTCTATTTGCCTGTCAATTGGCCTTAAAAAAGGTACACTGAATTCAGAATACAAAAAATTCCATGTGTAGCAACAAGGACAGAAGACAAAACAGCACTGCAGCCCTCCATTTTCTCTTGACTTCCTATGAAATGTGATACCATGATCAAAGTTTTAGACTTGGTAAAGGCCTCTGAAGAATTTACCCATTTTAGCAAAGGAACTACTCCCCTTTCCACTAAAAAAATTACATGGGAGAAAGCCCTTGGTTCTCTGGAATAACCAAGAATCTATTTATTTTAGAAGGGTGTATGTGAATAGATGTATGTATACACCTGTATAAACTACTTTTAAGCTGTCTCAGAAAACAAATCAGAATGATCAGTACACAAGCAGCAAAAGGAACTAATTTGATAAAGCAAAAAATAAAGTAGATCAAATACAGTGATAATTATGGGCAAAGAAAATGCTTCTTTTCCTCAAATCTCAAAGACAAGACTGATCTATAGATTTTTCAAATGGATTTGCTACATGAAGGTAGATGTCCATCTCTAGCTATCTCGGTGTTCTCAGTTTACTGCCATGGTGGATTGTATGTAGCATTCATGTGGCATAACAGTTCTATAAGCCACATAACCAGCTCTGATTCATGGAAGTAATTAGTAAAAGATACAGACATAGTGAATGGTCAGATGTTTTAATTTGTATTCTTAAATGAATATGGGAAAATTCATGCTGGATAGAATAATAAATTGGGATAGAAATATTCTTTCTTTAGGACTGTTAAACCAGCACAAATAATGAGCTGAATAAATACATGTAATCCAATTTCTTTCTCAGTTTGATTAGCTACAGAAACAGACATTTTATGGGTAATTTTCTTTGACTGTTAGATGCTAACTGAGTCTATCAGAGAATTCACTATCAATTCAATAAAGCAGAAAGAACTGCTGAAAGAATGAACTGAACCATCAGTTTGGGGAGTTAGATCATATTGGTTGCAAAATATGTGCACTATACTTCTCTCATGAGCATACAGCATTTAGAAGTAAGGCCCCATCAAGGAGGGCGCTTAGGGCTGAGGGATAACCTGAAGGCTACATGTTTGCAGGCTTGGATTTGTTTGTCAGTCCCTTACCACTGTAATAAGTGATAAAAAATACTGTGAGAGCAATTTTGCATAATAACCCAGAGTGAGCCTTAGAAATATATGCCATTGTAGTAAGGTGAAACATACCAACTGGGAGCCTGAGAACTTAAAACTGCTATAAAGTACTATTTTTATTCTGTTTTCAACAAAAAGTTACTTAATGAGGGATTTTTTGTTAGGAAGGATGGGACAAAGATAACATAATAGCACTTGTCTTTTAGCAAAGTCAGGCAGACTTTATAGGATTCATATGCAAATTCATACAGTCCTGTAGTTCAAGGCTGATTTTTATTACATTTTTTTCCTCTTGGGGTGGGTATGATTCTTACTGTTAAAATGCAGTGCAAGGATTTGATTTAAAATACACCAGACTTTCATGGTTTTACAATGTTAGGAAAAAAGCACATGTAATAAAATCCATAAACGATAAAATCACTGTATTTTGCAGATAGATTTTACAGTAGGTTGGTTGCCCTACAAAATACTAATGATGAGATGTCAGAAAAGTGCTCCCTTTCCCTCTCTTCTCTCTCACTATTTGTGTATACTGACAATGACAAACCTAATAATCTCCAGGGTGCTCAGGTCCATGAAACTCATTTCACAATTCTTCCATTGTGGAAGATCTGTTAAAAAAAGGTAACCATTTCTCTGATATGATTTTGGAGCACCATAAATTAGACCTAGTAACAGAGATAAGGGCTAGTAATTTCTGAAGGGAAATAACTCTGAAGTGTCCTTCTCATTTCATGAATGTGTGAATCAGAAGACTGTGAATTTATCACAGTTGAGAACAGAGGTCAATCATTTTGGTCCCATTTCCACTTGGATGGGGAACACTACTTCCTTTTGCAGCCTCTAGGTTTTTATCTTATTCTGATTAACTGAAGGCTGAGAAAGAGATGACCCTTTGCTCCACCAAAGCCGGAGAGAGAGAGTCCAGTTTACCCCCTAATGGCACAAGCAAACAAAACCCCTTCAAGCCACCAGACACTCATGAACTGAAATGAAGCTTGAGGACTAGCTATGAGAATAACAGCTGCTTGAAGTACTAATTATGGGTCATAACCATGTTGAATTACTAGCAGATCAACTGCTTTTCATGGTTGAATGCTGTTTGAATCAGTTGGATAGCAGAAAGAGAATATAAACAGAACTGGCTTAAGAGGATATATAAACTATAGTTTGCAAAAACTAAACTCCTAAAATATTATTACTGTGGGTATGAGATGTCCCTGTGAGGTAGGAGTTTCCTTTAAACTTGATGTGGATTCAGTAATGTGCACTTTGGCTGAAATTAAACCATTAACTCATCTGTGAACGTAGATACCCAAGTCCACAGACTTCATTCTTCGTATGCTTAGGTCAACAAAGAAATTTGAGTTTATCTGCATTAGCTGTAAAGAAAAGCTGGTACTAAAGTCATGTTGAGAAAAGCTTGTTTGACATCCCTTAATAAGCTGATGTGATCCTTAATGAAAGTAATAATAATTTAAGAAAAAGTTTTCCAAAATTGAAAAAGAAAGCATCCTGGTTTAGTTTCAAACCACAGCAGACC
This sequence comes from Neopsephotus bourkii, assembly GCF_033783945.1. Taxonomy (NCBI): domain Eukaryota; kingdom Metazoa; phylum Chordata; class Aves; order Psittaciformes; family Psittacidae; genus Neopsephotus; species Neopsephotus bourkii. The sequence goes on from NW_026902000.1 coordinate 396,532, forward strand.
TAGAGAAATACATGCTGTTAGCTTTCATATGACAGGCTGCATATTAACCGTTTTAAAACCAGTGCAGGTGCTTTGTCTAAAGTGATCATAAAAACAAAGCTAACATCAAAAAACATCAAACTTGTCAACACACAGAGGTTTTCCTAATATATGTGCTTTTGTACATTTATCACTTGGGTTTACAGCTTTTAGAATTCAAGTGACAAATTGTGAGGCATTTTTATTGTTAGCTATTGAGCCATTTCTCTACCAAGGTACAAAAAAAAAAGAAAAAATAGATTAGAATTAGTTATAGAAGCTATAAAAATAAATAAATGAATAAATAAATAAATAAATCAGTGTTTAATCAATACAGGATGGCTAGAACAGTACCTAGCACTAATACTGAGCACTGCCATGGAGCTTAACTTGGGTAACTCTTGATCATGATAGCAACACACTGAATCCACTCAGACTCTGCATTTATTTTTATCAAATTTTCCTTTTATCTATATATTGAACTACTTTAATGGAAAGGATTTATAATGCTATACTGTGTATGCTTGATTTATTCTGCATTTGCTTAATTGCTTCATTTTGTTATAGAAGTCTGTGGAAGGACAAAACCAATATCTCAATAGCACAGTTGCCCTAAGAAAAGGAACCCACGAACAATTATAAATACTTGAAAACTGCAAAAGCAGCTCATTGAGATTCACTAAAGAGTTATTTTTTATTGAAGTTTTTGTTTATTTAAAGATGTTATATATACATATATGCATACAAATACTTATATATGTGTAACCCCTGTAATTTATTTCAATGAAAAGTCTACACAGGTATATTTGGAAAGTATTTGTCAGTTCAGTTTATGCTATAAATTTCGTCACCGTAGTGTTAAGATTTACTGTTTAGAAAATTTATGAAAAAGAAATGCCAGCTGCCTCATTGCATCATACTGAAGTGTTCCAGGATCTGACATAGATGTTAAAGACCACAGAATTAGGGAAAAAATGTGGGTGTACCCATATTTATACAGTCTGGTGAAAGAATACATTCCAGTAAGTTAAGGTTATTTTGAAATAGCCTATCATGTTTATTTTAATTGGTGTCTGATTGAAACAGAAAGCTTTCTGATGGATGAAAACTTTATTCAAATGGCTCCAGAAAACAACAGCATGTATTTTTTGCTGTATTTCCGGTACACTTTATATATTTTTGTAATTGTTACATTTTACAGTGTGAAAGTAACAGAACTCTTTCATTTGAACTGATTTCTAATGAATGTTATGAATGATAATATGCCCACAATACATTTCATACAGTTAAGACATAATGCACTACTTCTATAATGGGTCTGTGTAAATTAACTTTGAAGGGTGTCTGCCTTAGTCTTTCACCTATTAATTGCATGATGCGAACCCTCCCCCCCCCCCAGCAGCTGATTTAAGAGTTCAGCTCCGCTGATTGTCGCTGGTGGAAATTTGCCAAAATGATTACATCAGCTTCCAACAAACAGCATGTGCATGACAACTCAGCAAACAATTACTTAAAACCCTATAATATAATTTGTAATTTGACATAATAGACTCTTCTTTCAGGGCTCACATTTCCATGACAAAGACAGGGGAATTGGAGCAGTTCTGCAAACAAGGGTGGGCTCTGGACATCCATGTGGCAGGATATGTCCCTTGTCCCTTGTCTCAGTGCTCCAGGGTTGTAAAACTACCGTGCTGCCTGGAACCTGGGATTAAAACCATGACAATCATCATTTTGGGAAGTTTGCTGAAATGCCACCATTCCTTTCTCTTTAGCCCTGAGCAATGAGAATGCCCAGCTTATGTTTTGTCTAACAAGACAGAAGGGGGTTGAGGAAAATATAAACCTATAGTAATGATTTCTGGAAACGACTCTTCCTTGAGTTTTAAAAACATCTGAAAGTAAATGTCATGCCCCCACCTTGTCCCCAGCTCTGTGATATTTTCCATCTTCCCGTGTTACAAAGACCTAGTAAAGGCTGCATTGTGGTAAATATATTTCTACTTTAATCTCAAATTCTTCCGTAAGGTCACAAATCACTATCTATGCAGCATCTGAAAACAGCAAGATTATCAGAGATTCAGGCCTTGAAGCCCTTCTGTTTTCTTTGTTCAAAGGCAGAAATCCTTGACGTATATTCAAGAGACAGATTGGTTTAAATTCTCCCCCTCTTTCTCCTTCCCCTCCCCTTGCTTTTAGCCGAGTGATTTATTTGAAAAATGTGTGACTTCTTTAATTTTCCATTTAGGGGCTGAGGGGTTTTTGTAGCAATAAAAGGACATAAGGCCAACGAAGAGGGATTATGCACCATCTATTGTAAGGAAATGTAAAATAATTGCAGTTTTATGTGGGGTGAGGACACTTAGAGGAATGTGAAGGCTTTATCTGCAGATATGTGGTGTTAACATTTTGTTTAGGCTGTGGCTGCCAGAGGAAGATGTTAATAGACTCCTACTTTCTGCAGCAAACCCCTCACTTCTTAGTCTGTTTTCCAAATGAACTCAGAGGTGGAAAATGGACTTTTTCTGTACATAATCAAACAAAGAAACATATAATCTGAAAGTTTGGCAGAACTTTGCAAGTGGTGGATACGGAAGACATGGGGATATGGAAGGACAAGAGTAATGCTGCGTAATATCTCCTGAATCATGCAAAAAGATTATAAGCTACTTACAGAATGCCTACAATAGCATAAACTCATAGAATATGGTTTTCAGGAATAAAATGACTAAGAAGGGGAAAGAAAAAAAAAAAGAGCCATTACTATGAATACTGAAAGTTTATCAGTGGTACTGTATGCAAGGCAGTTGATTTTAGGCTGTTATGTTTTAGCTATTATGTCAATTTGCTTTTCGTTCTCTGAGTGTTTCCCTGTGTGATATTTTTTTCACACACCCTTAGCCCTGACTCAGAGACACAGAAACACATAAGTCCAGATGAATGGTAATGAGCATTGTCAGAGAGGCAAGAAAATTGAGTCTCCGCTCTGGCTGCTGGGCTGAGAGCTGCAGGAGCTGATTGTGTCAATGGTAATGAGACTGAGCAGGCAGCAGATGCTCACGTGCCTTTACAATCCAAATCCCCCCAACAAATTCCTCCCACAGAAACTTTGAGGGACGTCTTGGCACCCTGGAGATGGTGATAGACCTGGTCCCAGCCACATGCCACCTGCTAGAACCATTGTTTAAAAAAGAAGGAGGGGAAAAAAAGCCTATTATGATAACAAAGTTGTTTGCTGTCTCTTGCAATGACTTTATGGCACCAGTTTCACCATACTGCAGCTATTGTAAAAAAAAAAAAAAAAAAAAAGAGAGGAACATCTGATTCTTTAAAGAGAAACATTTGTATTAAGGGCTGTTAACAACTTGGGAAGCTGGATGTTCAGTATATGTTACGTATTCCACTGATAAACCATGCCTGCCTTTTTCCCATTACAGCTCCCACTGCGCCTGCTTCCTACAGCACGTTTATATTTCCACATGTTTTCCCATGACATTGAAGCAGGGAGCATTTTCTTGCTCCTTTTTTTCCCAGAAAAATCAAGGATAAAAAATGCAGATACCCATGTGGAGTGCTGTATAAATATTTACTGTAAAATAAAATAAACAACATATTTGGTCCTTGTTCACAAAGCAGGCTGAGTGGTGAATTGTTCCTGAGGTTTTGAAGAAAGGAAGGCCATTAAGGGCCTTTTAATGATAACCCTTTGTAACTCAAGGTTGCTAAATGCTGCAGTACAGAGAGGCTCAGATCCTCCCAGGAAACTTTTGTCCAACAGCTTCTACTCCTGGAGAAATCTGATCAAGTGTCCGTTCTTGCTGCAAGACTTTGTGTCCAGCTTGACAGTCCTGTGAGTCTCACCCTCCCTAAAGTAATTTAAAGAGACCCTGAAGCTGTTCAAAATCCTCACATGGATTGGGTTGGTTCCCATCAGCCCTAGGGACAGAAAAAGACAAAAGTGTATTAAAAACTCTGGAGTTGCCTCTGACTCCACGGTGGCTGAATGCAGCTGAGCTCTGGCTCTGCTGAAAATGGTGGACCCTTTCCCTGGACAGGAGTGTCCAACGTCCTTCGATCCTTTTGGTCACAAAACAGCTGCTGGAGTGGATCTGGATCATTTGGCTTAGGCTGTCAGTGGAAGATTGAACACATGCTTCGTCTGCTCTGAGGACACTTGAAACAGCAATTACATTTTTTTTTTTTAACTCCCAGGGGCAATGAAGAAAGCTGCGGTTCCATGAAAAGCTTGGGTTGAGCCAGCAATTTGACAAAGTATGTACTGCAGCCCTGACTATATCCACATCTACACCAAACTTCAAACCCTTAATTTACAGAAACCCTACTTCTGTGAAGAAAAGAAGTATCACAAATGCAGCTGCTCCTCCTGCTCTGTATAAACTTAGAGTGGCCTTAAAAACATCATCACATGCTAGTCACTGTGTGGCAGGGTAAAAGAGCAAGACATTTGTCAAAACAGAATAGCAGTGGTGTACAATTCAGAAAGCTTTTCAAATTTATTTATGTAAAATATTTGACATTCCAGTGCATGCAGTATATTAATTTCTTAACATGTGGAATAAAATCAGATGTGGGAAATCCAGTGCAAGTACAGCCCTTTGTAAGGCTGAAAGCTAGTAAGGATATCTCAGGCAAAGGGCACAGATGTTGCTAGTGCTTTCCCTACAGGGAAAAAGGAGGTTTGGGGGTCTCTGACTGCTCTGGTCACCATTCCAGCCCCAAGGTGACTGCATCGTTAGGGGACAGGAAGTGACAGAGCATCTTTGTTCTTCAAGTTCCACTTTGTGTGATCCAAAGGTTCTAGCCACTCCCCTCTGAAGAATCTGGCTCTCTTTATTATTTGTATTTGCAGTGATAGAGACGGACAGAAGAAAAAAATGGTGCATTAGGTCATGGACAGTTTTATTCATTGTATGCAACAGGACCTACAGCTGGGTTTCGGCAGCTTTATGAAAAAGTAGAACAGTGCCACACAGGATTGATTACCCTTCTTGGCTTAGGTGTTCTTATTGGATTGTGCCACAGTTCTGAATTTTTTTATTTTACCTTTTATCCCACAGTTTATCCCACGCATAGATAATGCTGAAAACCTCATTTGGCTTAGGTGCATGTACTGCACTTAAAGGCAATTTTAGGTAAACAGTTATCAAACAGAGATATTCTACTTCATGCTTCACAAGGAAGTAACTAAACAAAATGACAAATGCATTAGAGTGATCAAACAGTGGAATTTCCATTATATACTGTGACATAGTAACTAATCCTCAAATTAATTCAAAAGCATCAAGTGACCTATTACAGGCATTCATTTTTAATGGAGATTTAGTGAACTGTAAGTCTCTAGCATTTTTCTTCTCTGCACTTGGTAAAGTTTTGAGTGATAAATGTTTTATTGGTTCAGAAAGAGACTGAATATCTAGGTACAGTACTTACTATGCATGGAACATCTAGTGGCTTAACTCGCTATTTACATACACAACATTGCACTGCAAAACTGCCATGGAAATTTACTCATGTAGCAGAAAATCTGATCCCCTGCCCTTTGCCACAATGATTGATGATAATGTGAAATCTAATTTTGAATTAATGAAAAAAAAAGTTCTCACCTACCAGCAGGTATACAGAATTTTGTGGTTTGATGTATTTTAATGAATGATCAGAGTCTTTTTTAAGTGATTTGAAAAAGTGAAAATTATAGATCAGGGCTCTGAACTAAGTTTCTCTGTTTATTTCTACTTCTGAGCACCTAGTCTTTTGTTCCTGGCTGTTTTTTTTGGAGCAGGGAACTACTTTTTCCTGATACAGCTATTACCTTTACCAAATGTTTCCTGGGTTTCTCCAAGGTGACAGAACCTTTTGAGACTGCTTGTGCTGGAACAGACTGCCCAAGGAAGCTGTGAATGCTCCATCTCTGGCAGTGTTCAAGGCCAGGCTGGACAGCCTTGGATGACATGGTTTAATGTGTGGTATCCCTGCCAATGGCAGGGGCATTGAAATTAGATGATTTCAAGGCCCTTTCCAACCCAAGCCATTCTATGATTCTATGACGCTCTGTAAAAGGGGCTGTGCTCTGACTGGGACCAGAAACTGTTAGGCAGGGTATCTTCAGCAGGATTGCTTTAAGGTATATGCATATATAGATCATAGAATCATTCGGGTTGGAATATAGTTCAGGTATAGATTTTGTGGAGGTCAGGACTTATAGTATCAAGTGGATGGTTTGCTTTTCTGATTTGCCTGCCAGGATCCCTGACCCCATTTTAGATTATCAATTCTCTGCCTTTTCAGATGAATAAGGTAACTGATGCCTGACTGAGGTACACTGTTTAGCATTCCACAGATTAAAATATAGTCCCTACCTAATGTATTTGGGATTAATTAAGAAGGCTAAGGTGATGCAGAGGTCATATCTGATAATCCAACAGACCATTCTGCGTTTAATATATTTTGAAGTAATCCAGCCTCTGATGCACCTCAGTGCTTTAAAAGGTATCGGGTGTAAGCATGACTGGCAAGATAGATACTAGATTGGACAAATGCAGCATTAATTTGTGATGCGCTCTGTAATATGGTTGTCTGTGCAAAAAAGTCAGACTGAAACATCATCCTCCACCCACTCCACTGAACAGCATCATACTGACCTCTGATCAGCTTTTTTATGGGTCCAAGAGTGAGTACAAAATGGCAGTGTTTGCCTACAAGGATATTTTCACTCAATTTGCACTTATGCTGCAACAGATGGAAAGGTAAAGTACAAAGACCAGGGAGAGCTCTTGTTCTCAGTTTTACTTTGGGAAACAAACTTGATGAAGGGGATTGGCGAGAGACAAGTGGGAAGAGAGTGGGAGGAAGAAAGAGAAGAGAGAGGGAGAGAGGATCCCCCAATTTTGTCACTTATTGTGATGGAAATGTTCTTTTAAAATACCCTTCTGACTCAGGAAGACTTGTCTTTCACGTTCATTACACAGGTGTCAAATCAAATTTGATCTGCTATGTCTAGTGTGCTGGAGCATAGTACATATGACATTTTGTAACATAATGCAACATAAGGCAATAAATCATACTGAAAGTGAATAAACCCTCATTTGTGTGTGTGTGTGTGTGTGTGTGTGTGCATAAGGAGGGGAATGAACTGAATGGCACTGTGCTAATTTCCCTGTGCTTCTATCATTGTTAAGAAAACTATTTTCTTTCTCCCCTGGCCCTGCTAAAGGACACTTTCTCAAAAATAATTCTTGAAAGCAAGATTTCCTGTTACCTAAGCTTTGCATATATACTGTGCATCAAGGGGATCAGTAATTTTCAGAAGAAAATATGTGCTTGAGAGTAAAACTCAAGAAACAAGACAGACTTTAAAGTATATCAACCCCAGAAACAGATTTACTTTCAGCTAAGTGAAAAACTAGTTAATCTGCTGTGCAGTTGTGGTTTCTGAAGTAGTACGGTAGGCAAATGAAGGTGCTGTTTGGAGCAGCATCTTATCTCCCTCTGATACATTGCTGGAGAATTTGATTGCAACTTTTGAGAAGAAGGTTATGGTGAATAGATCCGGATTAGGTGGGAATAACAGAGATTCCTTTCCAGGAGGCCAGCAGCACTCCACTCACGTGCCTAGCAGCATTCACAATACCACACTCCCCAAGAAGTGTCTGCTGGCTGCATGTGGGACTCTCCCTTTCCTTTGTAAGGGAAGGCTGCCATGTCAAAGGTGGGCTGGAGTTTAAGTGACTTTCAGACAAAACTCTTTCACTGGGTATGGGAGGAATCAGCCTTGGGAGTGCTGCGATTGCTCGTAAGCACCCTACAGAAGGATTCTTCTAGAAGTGCCATGCACTTAAATATTGCAGCATCTAAACAAACAACCCCAAGATGTGTTCCTCCTTACTTGTAGGTTCAGATGAATGCCAGATGAAAAGAAAACGAAAATCCAGGCTTTTTCTTCACTTCAGAATTCATATAGGGACTATTGTGCCAATGACATTTTATAGTCCTTGTAATTCTAAATGGTTAGTTGCAAAACAGCATGGACTTAAGGGATAATATTACATATAATCTGACTTCTGAGGTTAATATTACATATAACCTGACTGCTGGAGTTAATATTGCATATAACCTGACTGGTGAAGTTGCAAAATAAAAAGTAAATTTTAAAAAAGGGAAAAAAAAGAGGTGCTGTAATTCCTCTCTGGAGTTACCCTACTATCTGTTAATATACAGAGTATGTCTCCGAGAAAGACCAATGTGATGAAGTGGAATTACTATTTGGAAACTGATAAAAATGGCATAAAGAAAATTCTCCATATCTAACTGTACTAAAGAGTTACTTGGAAGAACACGTTATCATTTAAGAGTACATACAATATTCTTGGGTTTAAGCAAATAAATTATTTTTTCTATGAATTATTCATCTCCTGTACTCATCATGTAAAGGGGCAGTGACTCCTTTTATCAACAAAATACTTTTTATTGACACTCAGAACAGCATCTAATTGAACCTATTCCCCCAATTATCGTCAGAAAAGAGTTTACACTGGTGTTTTGGAAAAATGTGTTAGGAAGATTTATCAGAGCTGCAAAAAAAGCTGTCTGTGAACTAATAGAATTAGATTATCTTTGAATTCTCTCCACCAGAACTTAGAATGGCTACTAATTCCTTTCTTTGCTCTTTTGGTGTTTGCAAAGGGGTTCACTAAAGCCTGAATTGATATAATTATTGGCTTGGATTGTTAGAGATTTAGGGCAGATGGCTATGGGTTTCTAAAGTCCCATTTGCTTGTGTTAGCTTTTCTAGTTTGCCTATAGGGTTTGGGGATCAGTAATTTGAAAGGGCTGCAAACTTGTAAAACAGTATTATTCATGGGGGCAGAATGTTCATCAGCGTGACCCAGTACTAAATACATTCATTATGGGCATTTCTATTCTGCACAATTTGCCACACGGTGCTGGTTTGTGAAAAAAAAAAAAAAAAAAAAAAAAAAAAGAAAAAAGAAACAACAGCTTATAAAATGCTTTTGAATGCTTAAAAAGAAGGAGAGTTCATGCGGAGTCTCCTCTGCTTTCTTTTTCAGCAAGAACATTCTAAGTGACTTTGGCTGAGCTGTGCTGAGAGTGTGGAAATTGGGGGAATCAGAGCTTTACTCTTCACATTTTTGGATATGGGGGAAATTTAAGAGAGAGAGAAGAGCAATAAAAGAGAATGATGGTATGATTATGGGCAACAGCAATAAACAAATGGACAAAGCAGAAAATGAAAAGCAGGGTGAGACCGGCTAAACTGCTAAACTTAAAAAAAAACCCCAAAACCAAACAAAAAAAAAAAAACCAAAAAAACCAAACCAAACAAAAAACACACACACAAAAAAAGAGGGAACAGAAATCACAGCATAAATCGATGCACTTGAACTGAGAAGAACCCACCAGGCTCTGTGACCTGGGTGCAGCCTGAAGCTCACGTAACCATCTGCAGCATTTCTGGTGTACACAAAGTACAGGATCCACTTGGCCATAAGATTATTGTCTTTTGTGTAGATGTGTTGCAGTGTAAACACGAAAACCATTTTTTTAACAATAGTGGAGAGGCAAGGAACTTGCCATTGTCAAAGCACTTAATATGTCCTGTGGCTTCTTTAAGACATTTGGCACGGAGGAGATGTACTTAGCACAAATCCTCTGTGAAGCATGGAGCGCTTTTTCAAGTAGGGTGGAAAAGATCTTCTGGAGAACCACTGGAACAGCAGAGATAGAAGCGCAGCAGCCGGCACAGAGACAATTGCACACACAGACACAGATACAGATACACACACACACACATAGACACACACGGGAGAACCAAGCTCGGGCAAAGGTAGCAGCGCGGCGGGCGGTGGGAGCAGGGGGCGTACAGGAGTGTGCAGAACGTTACTGACTTGGAGAGGAGGAGGAGGAGGGTGCGATGTCCCTTTGCTCCACACAGGAGCATGGGTGTTGAGAGGCAGGTAAATAGATAAATACGGAGCAGGAAAAGGCTCTGAAGGCATGGCTGGCGAAAGGCGGGAGGCGGCACACCTCCCCCTCTAACCCCCCCCCCCCCCCCCATCCCGGTTACTAACCTAACGCACTGAAAGCCTCCGAGTTAGTTAAGACAACCTAAAAGTACGTAAAGGAGAAAGGGCGCGATCGCATTTTTCGTGGCGGGAAGGGAAGGTATTAAACCCAGAAACCCCGCTTGAAAGTGTCCTGAAAAAGGAGGGGGGCGTTGATTTAAAGTTGCGGTTTAGTCATTTGTGTGAGTGTGCGTAAGTGTGCCCCCCCCTTCCCCTTCCCGGCGGCACACCGGCGGCCAGCAGGGGCTGGGGGAGGAGCCGCCCCCTCCCGCTCCCACTCCCCGATCTCCCCACAGGGTCCCCCCCGCCCCCTTCCAGGTTCCCCCCATCCCGTTCCTCCCCCCGCCTCGGCGCGCCGGGCTGTCCCCGGGCTGATTGGCTGGACGGGACTCAGCACACGGCGGGTAAAAGCTTTGTCTGGGGAGTTGGAGCGAAGTTGCGGAGGATTTTTAGGCTGGAGCCGGCGAGGGAGGGTGCTTAGTGCGGCGCGAGCGGGGAGAGGAGAGGAGGGAAGTGAAGAGGGGATTGGCGCCGGGCGGGCAGTGGATCCCGCGGCGCGTCCCGCGGGCTTCCCGGCGTCCCTGGATGCTCACGGCGGGAGAGGAGCCCGCTGCCTGCCCGACACGTTCCGTCCTGGAAGAGGAGCGGGGAGTCAAATGAGAACGCGTGGATTGCATACGGCTTGTACCTGGATGTCCTGGAACGGTGTGTATATATAAAAAAAAAACCCAAAAACTTTTCTGATCTGGTGAGATATTAATCCTTGGCTGAGCAGAAAAGGCGTTTTCAAGTTTGGAAGGACCAGATGTTCGCAGGGTTTAAGGTACGGAAGGCAGCCGCGATAATTGCTTTTTAACTTGCTTGGAGAAATGAATTGCAAAAACTTACAAATGCACCGAGTCGGCGGTAAAATGCACTTTATATTCATTTTTGCACTGATGATAATATCTTTCAATAAGGCTGTGCTGGGCAAGAATTTGAAATACAGGATTTATGAGGAGCAGAGAATCGGATCGGTAATTGCAAGACTGACGGAGGATGTAGCTGATGTTTTATTAAAAATGCCTAACCCTTCCTCGGTACGATTTCGAGCCATGCAGAGGGGGAATTCTCCCTTGCTTGTAGTCCGTGAGGATAACGGAGAGATCAGCATAGGAGCTAAAATTGATCGGGAGCAACTCTGCCAGAAAAACTTAAACTGCTCCATAGAGTTTGATGTGATCACTCTGCCCACTGAACATCTGCAGCTGTTCCATGTTGAAGTTGAAGTGCTGGATATTAATGACAACTCTCCCCAGTTTTCCAGAGCTCTTATTCCTATCGAGATATCAGAGAGTGCAGCAGTGGGAACACGGATCCCTTTGGACAGCGCTTTTGATCCAGATGTAGGGGACAATTCCCTGCACACTTACTCCCTTTCTGCAAATGATTTTTTTACAATTGAGGTGAGAACCAGGACTGATGGTGCCAAGTATGCGGAGCTGATTGTGGTTAGAGAGCTGGACCGGGAGTTGAAGTCAAGTTACGAACTCCAGCTCACTGCCTCAGATAAAGGGGTGCCTCAGAGGTCTGGCTCATCCCTCCTGAAAATAAGCATTTCTGATTCCAATGACAACAGCCCTGTTTTTGAGCAACAGTCGTATGTAATTCAGCTCCTAGAAAATTCTCCGGTTGGGACTTTGCTCATAGACCTCAATGCCACTGACCCAGACGAGGGCGCTAACGGTAAGGTGGTCTACTCCTTTAGTAGTCATGTGTCTGCCAAAATTATAGAGACTTTTAATATAGATCCAGAAAAAGGACACCTCACCCTCCTGAAGCAAGTGGACTATGAAGTAACCAAATCCTATGAAATTGATGCTCAGGCTCAGGATTTGGGGCCAAATTCCATTCCAGCTCACTGCAAGATTATAATTAAAGTTGTGGACGTGAATGACAACAGACCTGAAATTAACTTAAACCTGATGTCTCCAGAGAAAGAGGAGGTGGCTTACATTTCTGAAGGGTCACCTCTGGACACTTTTGTTGCCCTGGTCAGAGTGCAAGACAAGGACTCTGGTGTGAATGGAGAGATAATTTGCAAACTCCATGGACATGGCCACTTTAAACTCCAAAAGACTTATGAAAATAACTACTTAATCTTGACTAATGCCACTCTAGATAGGGAAAAGAGATCTGAATACAGCTTGACTGTAATAGCAGAGGACAAGGGAACGCCCAGTCTCTCCGCAGTGAAACACTTTACTGTCCAAATCAGTGATGAAAATGACAACCCACCCCGCTTCCAGACAAACAGATACGAAGTTGTTATCTTGGAAAATAACTCCCCGGGAGCATACATTACATCAGTCACAGCCACAGACCCAGATCTAGGTGACAATGGCCAGGTGACGTACACTATTTTGGAGAGCTATATTTTAGGAGGCTCTATAACCACCTATGTGACCATTGATCCCTCCAATGGGGCGATCTATGCCCTGAGAACCTTTGACCATGAGGAAGTAAATCAAATTGCCTTCATGGTTCAGGCTAGGGATGGAGGGAGTCAGCAGCTTGTTAGCAATACCACAGTAGTACTAACCATCATTGATGAAAATGACAATGCTCCTGTCATCGTGGGGCCAGCACTACGCAACAGTACAGCAGAAATCTCAATCCCTAAAGATGCTGGAATTGGCTTTCTTGTCACCAGGATAAGGGCTACAGACAGAGACTCTGGTATGAACTCTGAACTCAGCTGCTCTATAGTAGCTGACAAGGAAAACAGCATCTTTGTGATGGATCCCAAAACCTGTGACATATCTATCAATGTGAGTGTTGAATCAGTTCCAGCAAAACAATGGGAGTTTTTTGTCATCGTCCAGGATAAGGGCAGTCCTCAGCTTAGTACTAAAGCACTTCTCAGATGTACCGTTTTTGAGTATGTCTATTCATTTGCAAGCACAGAAGCAACTTTGGTAAGCCAACCCTCCCTGGATGTCTCCATGATAACGATTATATCCTTGGGATCAATATGTGCTGTGTTGTTGGTCATTATGGTCATTTTTGCCACAAGATGTAATCGAGAAAAAAAGGACACCAGGTCTTACAACTGTCGTGTGGCAGAATCGACCTACCAGCACCACCCAAAGCGACCCTCAAGACAGATTCACAAAGGGGACATTACATTAGTGCCAACGGTTAATGGCACTTTACCCATCAGATCTCACCACAGAGCTTCTCCATCATCATCTCCGACTCTGGAAAGGGGACAAATGAGCAGCCGGCAGAGCCACCACAGCCACCAATCACTCAACAGCCTGGTGACAATCTCCTCTAACCACGTGCCTGAAAATTTCTCACTGGAACTCACCCATGCTACTCCTGCTGTTGAGGTAAGGTCCACACCTCCATTTGCACATCCCTTCACTTACGCCTTCACTGGGAAGCATTGAGGTACTCTGCATGCCACCTGTGAGACCAATTAGGTCTATGGCTAATGAGGATGTATGATGGATTTCTCTGTAGATATCACAGCTTTGCAGTTTTACTCCAATATCGACTGAATCCATTACCATGGGGAACAGGATTAAAACTATTATTTATAGATTACGTATTTATTGGTTCTTCCCTGTAAGGTCAAAACAATGGGGTGTAGCATAGTGCTTAGCTCTGATTTACTGCTCACTTGTACTGTCTTCCTTGCCCTTCTTTTCCCTCTGTTTAAGAAAGAGTGCCAGAGTATTTATATAGAGAAACATGCAGGAAACCCTTTCATTATTGGGGATAGAGATCTAAAAGCTAAACACTGACACAGTTTAAGTACAGCTGTTGTAATACATAGTCATAACATCTCAAACTTGAGACTACCCATCGGTTTTTACTGCAAATGCTCTGTAATGGCTTAAATGAGAATTCTGTCCTGGTAAATTTATATGTACAGCAATGAAGTTTTGAATTAGGATCCTGGAATGGTAAAGGGTTGATTCTGATGTGTTAAAACAAAACAAAACTCTGCCTCAGTTTAATTACTTGTTAATGAAATAATTATTATGAGTTCAGAGGCTGATGAACAGCAGTGTATTCCTCATTGTACAAAGTCTTCAGATGTTTCCTGTGGCAGACACTGTACTACATAATAGTCTGTTGTACTGCATTATATATGTGCAGGTATTTGGCTTACTTAATTCAACTTTAAAGGAAAAAAGAGCCAAAACCAAATCTGAGAAGCAAATTAATTTTTTTCACAACTAGGAATTTGAGCTTTCATTTCAAAGAATCAGTCTTCTCACCTTTTCTTTAGCAGGTTTCCCAGCTTCTCTCGATGCTTCACCAGGGCCAGTATCAACCAAGGCCAAGTTTTAGAGGAAACAAGTATTCCAGAAGCTACAGGTAAGAATCTGGACTGTTCTGCTACGTATGCATGTATATGCATCAGAAAACAGACCCGTAGTTTTAATACAAATATGTGTGTGAGATAATCTAATTCCATGATCCCCACAATTTTCTTCACAGATATGCCCTGCAAGATATGGATAAATTCAGCTTGAAAGACAGTGGCCGGGGTGACAGTGAAGCTGGAGACAGTGATTATGATTTGGGAAGAGAGTCTCCAATTGACAGACTTCTTGGAGAAGGATTCAGTGACCTTTTCCTTACAGATGGGAGAATTCCTGCAGGTAAGAGCACAATGGAAGCTGACCAGTTTATTTACACTGCTGCCTGGCTGTCAGTTTGATAAAGCTACTACTGAGAAAGCAAAAATTCTTTAGCTTTCAAGTCCTCTGTTTCCTTCCTTTTTACTCTGCTTCATGATAAATACTGAGCTGAAGCCTTCACATATATAGTAAAACGAAACCTCAGGTACAACTAAAATCCACCCAGAGTAATTTCTACTTTTTTCTCTTATTCACATTATCATGAGCTGGCTCTAAATTACCCCCAAATCACAATCTGCTCCATGTTCTTAGACTTTTAATGACTAGGTGGATTTTTTTGCAGAGCCAGGCAGTTGTGGTTTGTTAAAAATATACTGATCTATAATTTGGGAGATAACATTTTCCATGGTGGGTTTTGTTCATACAATACAAACTTCTACCTGGATTGTGAGTAGTCTACAAATATGGATGGAGAAGAAAGTGTATTTTTTCACACTGAAAAATGAACTGGGTGGCAATGGAAGGATCTAAATATGTCCCAGATTGTAAATCTTGCAAGTCATAACTTCTAGAAGAAAGAATGTAAGAGGTACAATTCAGGGGCACAGGGAAGTAAAACAAAAAGCTAGAATAGGGGGAGTGAAAGTAAGATAAACACACATGTACATATTCATGTGTATGAAGTACCACTTTTAAATTTATGCCCAGTTATAAGTTCAATATAATAGTCTATGGGAAATCATGTTGAGTACAGGTATGAGAATTTCGTAGTTGCTTTAATAATTACACAGCCACTGGTTGTACCCTTGATCATACACTTCAGATCATGTTTAGTTTTCTCTGTGTAACTGTCAGGGCTGTGTAACTCAGTATCGCTCACTGAACCAAACTTAAAAGGTTTAGTAAAGTCATCTTATACATGAGGCACATTGCTTTTGGGGCAGTGCAGCACATAGTCCCTCCTAAAGTGACCCCCATGTGTTGCCTAGGGCTGGAGGAGAGGAGCTGCAGAGCTGCTCCTTCCCCCTGCTACTATGGAAAACACTGGTGAGGGGTTGTGCCTGACCTTGGTGCAGTTTACCCTGAGAAATACACTGTTAGGCCAGAGTAAACCCCAACAGTTTAATTTGTTCTTCTTACACATTTTAGCTTTAAAATTTCCTCTGCATATTTTGCTCCAGACATTTTATCACCTACTCAGGCATTCATCTACCTCTTCAAATTAGTCTTATTTACTCAATGTTTCAAACCTGGAGGTCTTGCAGAGTTACTGGTTTTTATTTTTTCAGAACCTTTAACCTAAATCTGGAGTACTAATATATTTTTACTCTCATTTCCCCCTGCTCTTACTATTTATTCCTTTGCCAGCTAGCATGAGGCATGTCTCATTCTCCCCTGTGATTAGCAAGGAGGGATCTGCTGGAGCTCTCAGTTGCCAGGGGAACTTCGAGTGGTGTTTGCACTGGCATCCAGCCCTGGTGCTGCCAACGAAAAGCTGTCCCCTTCTCAATGGGCAGCCAGGGGCTACCCACAGGTGGGAGTGGTTTCCTCTTTGCTAGCTGGGATACCCAGGACTGGTTTTCAGCTCTTGCAGTTCTCTCTCTAAAGACAAAGCCAAGGGCTGGGATTTCAAAAAGGGCCCAGCTAATCACATTCAAAGTAAGGAAAACTCCTGCTGAGTGCAGATAGAGCTGGGCTGGGATATCACAGTGAGCATTTAATGTCACCTACATGTCTGCTTGCCACTCTGCAAGGTCTTAATCCATCAACTAAGTACAGAACCGTAGAATGGTTAGGGTTGGAAAGTACCTTAACATCACCCAGTTCCAATCCCCTGCCATGGGCGGGGACACCTAATAGACCAGATTGCTCAAGGCCTTGAACACTGCCAGGAATGGAGCATAATGTATGCTGAACCTGTTCAGATGAAACCTGAATTGATCTGCAGTCCAAACAAATAAACAGCAAAAGAACTTCCTGGAGGTTTCCTGTTCTCCATTTTGAAATGTTTCTGCATTGTCAGTCTGGACACAGGCAAAATGCTGTGAAAAAATCCTTTCAGTTTGTCTCTTTAAGGTGGAACTGGAAAGAAATGGAGCCACTCCATCGAACAAAAATTACACGATCAAAAAGTTCAATAACTGTCCTTGAAAGTCTTGTTTCTCAATCTTCACTAATAAGCTTTAAGTCGGGGGGGGGGAGGGGGGATGATGATATAATAATGTTGTACATCTTTGCTTTTTCCTTTTATTTATTCCTGATTTAAGGACGGACTGTGACACCATTCAATTTCCTCAAAGCATCTTTCAATCCTTTTTCAGGAATGTCAGAATTTGTTGTTTGATACCAAATCCAATCCTGATAGCATCAGTAACAAAACTCACAATAAGACAACCTTCACTGCTAATGAAGTGCTAAACCACTGAAAGTCTCTCATTAATTTACAGGAGCCTTCTTAATTAGAAGAGTAATCCTCACCTTCTGGGATGAGTTGAGAGCTCATCCAGGCACCACGGATGACTTAGGAATTTTTTGTAAATCAGTACACATGTGCTTTTCATACATGGGAGCAAAGCACTTGAAGGCATTTCAGTCCCTTAGATCAAAACTTCAGTGACTGATATTCTTGAGGTTGCTTTGTTTGCTCAAAGCTCACTGGATCAGCAGGCCATTTGCAAGAGCTTGTGCAATATCCAGCCTGTAGCCTGAACCTGTATTCTTGAAGAAATTCTTA
Organism: Neopsephotus bourkii; assembly: GCF_033783945.1. Lineage (NCBI taxonomy): Eukaryota > Metazoa > Chordata > Aves > Psittaciformes > Psittacidae > Neopsephotus > Neopsephotus bourkii. The sequence goes on from NW_026902000.1 coordinate 414,021, forward strand.
CTCTCACATGTGAGACACAGAGAAATTTCATACTCCAAGGAGCTGAAAGGACATTAGGAAAGCAAACAATATGGTAGGCTGTGTAAAGCACAGAGATAAATAACGCTGACAGTATGACAGTAGGACTTTATCAATCTCTGTTACGACCTAAGCTGAAATACAAAGTTCAGTTTTGCTTACACCGTCACAAAAAGTATCTTTTGATAAACTAAGTGGATCCAGAGCCAGATGGGTAATGTGATGAGAAAGCTAGGGAAACTTACAGGGCATGACTGCACACATTTCTTATGTATTCAGTATATAAATAGAAAAAAAAACTTATTCTGTTTGGCTAATTTAACTGTTAACTGATAGAAGATTAGGGCAAAAAATTCTTATGGTCAAAATATACATAATGTAAAGACCATTCAGAAATGGAAGTGCATATGGATCCAGACCATCTGTATTTGCCACCTTCCTTCACACAGAAAGTGAACCCAAATACTGGATTTGAACACCTTTGGAGAAGTTCAGTCCTTGTGTTAGTCCCTGCAACTGAGCTGTATTTAAATAGGATGGGGTATGCTTACTCTCCTATTTTCTCTCTTGCAGCGATGAGGCTGTGCACGGAGGAGTGCCGGGTTCTGGGGCACTCTGACCAGTGCTGGATGCCCCCACTTCCCTCTCCCTCCTCCGATTACAGAAGTAACATGTTCATCCCTGGGGAGGAGTTCCAGTCAGCTCAGCTGCAGCAGCAGCAGCAGCAGCAGGGCCTCGAGGAAGATCCACAGCCTTCTGACACCAGCGAGAAGAAGAAGAGCTTTTCAACGTTTGGTAAAGACTGCCAGAGCGAGGAGGAGTCGGGGGACACCTGCACCTCCTCTCTCCTCTCTGAAATGAGCAGCGTCTTCCAGCGCCTGCTGCCTCCCTCGCTAGATGCCTACACAGAGTGCAATGAGATGGATCGCTCCAGCTCACTGGAGCGCAGGAAGGGACATTTGCCAGCCAAGACTGTGAATTATCCACAGGGGGTGGCAGCCTGGGCAGCCAGCACACATTTCCAGAATCCTGCCAACAACGGGCCCACTCTGGGGACTCACTCGGGCGTGCAGCCTTCTTCCAAATGGCTGCCAGCCATGGAGGAGATCCCAGAGAATTATGAAGAGGATGATTTCGACAACATGCTCAACCACCTCAGTGATGGGAAACACGAACTCATGGATGCCAGTGAGCTGGTGGCAGAAATTAACAAGCTGCTGCAGGATGTGCGGCAGAACTAATTGTTTCAAAAGCCTATTTTTCCATATTTATGGAAAACTGGAGAAAAAAACCAACAAACGAACAAAAAGAACAACAAAAAAAAAACAACAACCCAGACTGAGAAGAACTGGCATTGCCAACTAGTTGCATTTATCATAAATGTGTCTGTGTATGTTGAATATTAAAATACTGTATTTTCATATGTACACAATGCAAGTGTGATTATCTTTATCTGTATTTTAAAAATACATTTGTACCTTATATTTATGTGTAATTTAACAAATAAATTTTATTTTTGTACGCCCACAGCAAGCATGTTTTCCTAAATGTATATAGATGGTACCACCCTTGGCAAACTTCCACCATTCTTGCCACACAGGCATGTTAAAAAAAAAAAAAAAGACAAAGGAGGGGTATTGCTTTCCCTTATTATTTCTTATAAGTCTGAAATGTTACAAATACAAATTCAAACCACTGGAAAGTTATGCAAACATTAGTTTCAATAAATGATCCAACACCTTGTTGCAATGTTTCATTCTTGTAATAAAGAGTTGTCAACTGCCATGAAGCCTAAAATGTCCTTTTTTATTTTGATGCTTTTGGTCTGTAAAGTCATTCTCAAATTTAATCAGTGGATTATTGCAGGCTCAGGCTAGGGTCTTCCTGTGTTTTACAGGTATTTTCCCAAGTGAACAAATCATGGAATTCAGTGATGGGACTTACGATATTATCTCTGAAAAAAACACCCAAAAAAAGGTAAAATTTGTTCTGTTGTTGTTGAACTGCAAAGCCAGTTGAAGTGAGTGGTGCATGCTTGGAAGACAGCATAAAATCAGCTTTTCTGACTTCAAGCTGAACTCTCAATTCATGTAAATAAAAAATTGCAATTGACTGCTTTATCCTTGTAACTGACACCAAAATAAAAGGAATGTTGTACCTGTCAGGAAAGCAGCTGATTATAGCTGTATGTTGCCTCTGTTGTAAATATGCTTATCTTGTATTTGAACTTCCTAGACAAGAGTGATGCTGCAGGTACATTGGCTTTAGGTGAGTCCCATCTTTCCACAGTGGGGCTTCTCCCTGGACTGAAGGTAGCTCAATGAAAGTAATATAAACAGTAAAAAGTGCCCCATGGTGCTGTCACTATTTGAGGGGTGACCTAACCAATGTTTCTCAGATAAAAGTCAGTGGGGTCCCTAGGTCCTTTTTAAAAAAAAAAATAGGTTTTTGGTTGGCCTGGCATAGACATATTTCTGTAATACCAAACAATTGATTTCAATATTGAGAAAGATGGGTGGGTTTTTGGACTCCTTATGCTCCCTTCAGGACAGTGTTAAGTTATTAAGAGATGGCCACAAAACCTGGTATTTTGGGCTTTCATCAGAGCTGTAGATGCATACTTTTATAAGGTGTATTTTTTACCAGAAATGTGATAAACTACTTAAATAATCCCAGTGAACACAGGCATAAAAACTGGCACATACTTTTATTCTGGAGAATTGCACTTGTAAAGTACTCTGTAGAATATTTTTTAATGGTACTTATAGAAAAATCCCGTTTAATGGTACCTAAAAAAGCCAGAATTTTGTTATGTGCATGAGTTTTATTGGTTTGCTCTGTGTAAGGAAACTTTAATGTCATAACTGGTTTCATACACCTGAATAATGGAGAGACTTTCAAATTGTTTACAGTTCAGGAGTTCATGAGTATAGCTATGCTGGTTTGAAATACCAGGACCTCAGATCTCTTAACAAAGTATCTGTATTGGCTGATGAAACTATCAAAATGTCATTTTGTCAATATGGCTTAAATGTAACCGACTTAAAGGTAACTGGCTTATCAGCATTGGTACAAGAAGATCCTCTAACCATGGAGGCTCTATTTCTGTTTTGGAGAGTTTTTATAGCACCCTTTGAATGCCAACAAAACCTTAGTTTATTACTGAAAGGAACAAGTCATACCACAATGGGCTGAGAGAGTTGGGCTTGTTCAGCCTGGAGAAGAAAAGGCTGCAGGGAGGCCTTAATGCAGCTTCCAGTACCTAACGGGGCTGACAAGAAACCTGGAGAGGAGCCTTTTACAAGGACATGTAGTGATAGGACAAGGAGTAATGGCTTTAAACTGAAAGAGGAGAGATTTATATAAGATGTTGGAAAATTCTTTCCTATAAGGATGATGAGGCACTGGCACAGGTTGCCCAGAGAAGCTGTGGCTGCCCCATCCCTGGCAGTGTTCAAGACGAGGTTGGACTGGGCTTGGAGCAACCTGGTCCACTGGAAGGTGTCCCTGCCCATTTTTGGGGAGGTTGGAACTGGATGACCTCTAAGGTCCCTTCTAACCCAAACCATTCTATACTGATGTAATGACCACAGCTCGTCTATTAAATATTTGAAAACTTCTTCCATATTTTCATCCTTCTTTCCCACTGTCGTGGTTTAAACCCTGCCAGACAGTTTGTGCACTTACTCCCAGTGAGTGGTGCCAGGCTGGAAGCTATCGAGGCCCACGTTAGTCCCCCCCCCCCCTTCCCCAGGGGCTGCCCCCCCTTCCCCACTCCCAGAGGGATGTGGAGGAGAATCGAAGGAATGCAACTCCCACGGGCTGAGATAAGAACAGTCTAGCAACTAATGTACAATATGAATCACCACCGCTACCACCAATGACAACAATGATAACAGAAAATAGCAAGGGAAAGGAGTACAACACCACGCGCCGAACCACCAGTCCGACCCGGCCGACCCCCTGTCCTTCCGGGTAACTCCCAGTTACCTCCTGGGCATGACGTGCTGTGGTATGGAATACCTCTGGTCAGTTTGGGTCAGGTGTCCTGTCTCTACTTCCTCCCTGCTTCCCCTCCTCCCTGGCAGAGCATGAGGCTCACAAAGTCCTTGGCCAAACCAAAACATTTTTATCAACACTTTTCCCAGCCCGAAAGTCAAAACACAGCACTGCACCAGCTACCAAGAAGGAGAAAAATGACTGCCACTGCTAAACCCAGGACACCCACTAACAGCCTTAATAGCCACAACCAGCCTCACCTGAATCCACCTACCTCCTCCCCCACTTTAAGGGTGCAGGAGCTCATTTAAGCTCATCCTGGGGCATTCAATTGTTATTTGAGTGTTGATCCCTACTGTTGTTTCCTGGATGCACCTGGGACTTACTTTATAGCCGTATTTCTAACTGCGTCTCCAGCTGCTGCTGACTGAAGTTCACAAACTGAACTGCTGCTGAAGTTCACAAAGGCATGGCTTTCTCCTTAGCTAGCTTGTTTCTGTCTCACTTCAGCCCACTCCTTTTCAGTTTCCTTCTTCATCAGTATCCAGTTTTGGTCTGCTCCCAGGTTCCCTCACCACCATCTCATTTTCCTTCCCTCTCAGCTGGCTGACTTCGCTTCACTTACCCATGTACTGATTCTGCATGGCCCATGGTTGTACTCTGGTGTTTACAAAGTACGTCCCAGTAACATTGCCCATGACTGAAATTCCCAATTACTACCTCTTCAGCTAAGTCTTGTTAACACATTCCTCAGAAGCTCTCGCCCTAATTTTTTCATGTGTAAGCATAAGCTCCACTGGATTCCTGAATTCCCCCACACTCAGAGCCTTTTATTGGGTGACGATAGGGGGTGGCAAGGGCTTATGTGTCCAGCTGCAGCTCCCTGCTGCTGACTGCACAGGAGTGGAATGGGAGAGGGAGATTCAAGCAGAGCAACTCCTGAGATAAAACTCATGCCCTCTTAGGGAACCAGTGATTCCAGCCTGGGCATGAGAGGTGCATGGGGGCTGGCAGTTGTGTTGAATGTGTAGAAGATGATAATTTGACCATAGCTGTTGAACTTGGAAATTATTTTTCTATTGACATGGATAAAACATTGCTATTACTATTATTTATTGCTAAATCAGCAGCTGAGAATGAAACTCCATGTGGTGCAAACTCCTCCTTCATAAATAATTGCACATAGATACTGCTTCCCATTTCTAGAAGAGGAAATATTAGACCTTTGGGCTCAGACTGATCTGTGCTGCCTGCAGACTTGCAGGGCAGCCTGATAAGCTCCATTTCCACAGTCACATCATCTACTAGGGATTTAAAACTCTTTTAAATTTAAAATCCTTAAATCAGTTTTTGCCCACTGGCCTATGTCACATGGATAGTCTCAATGATTTAAAGAGCCATTGTTTGCAGAGGGGGCTTTCTAGCAAAAAAAGATTGCAGTGGATTTTTCTGGTAGCGCTAGGCACCAAAATGTCATAAAATACGTAAGGTTTTCCTAGAGGGGATTTCTGTACCAACACAGTAATAGTATTTGGTATGTGTGCTGCTGCAAGAATCTTATCATGTAAAGAGACCAGTTATAAGACCAGTCTCCAGGAGCAAAAATGTTTACTAAGATTATATCTGAAATGCGTTGGAGTTTGAGCTGCATTTATTATTGATAGGAAGCTTGCTAAAAGATCTGTAGATTGTGGTAAATGAGGGAAAAATGCATCTTAATCCTGCTCTGTTTAGAGTCCTTCTCAGGCTTCCTTTATAAATGAAATTACATACATATGTATATATATGTGTGTATATACACATATATAAAAAACCTAACACCAAATCTTTTCTATGTCAAGAACAGGGAAAGCTAATATTACATGGATTAAAATGTAAAAAAAAACCCCAACAAACAAACAAACAAAAAGTCTGCATTTTCTACATTTTGATAACTAATAGAGGGTTAAGGATCGATGGTGTATTTTAAGCATCAAACACGAGCATAATTATCCTGCCCAGAACACTAGGTTGTTAGAACTTCTATAAATGCTTGGTAGCCAAGAAGTTTCCTTCCTTGCTATCATTATGACAGAAAAGGTCATGAAAGCCAGCAAGTAATAATTACCAAAATACGGGGTATTACTATGTGCTGGTGGTTCTGTGATTGTGACCACGGATAAAATTAGTACGGCTTTTGAATAGATACAAAGCTTAATTAATGGATGTTCAACCACTATCTTTCTCCAGACTTCACATAGGTTTTACTTTTTAGTCACTTCTGAAATGGACAACTCAAAAATGTTCTGAAGTACTGATCAGAGATAGTGCATTGTTTGACTGTTTATTTAATTTGTGTTTAAAGTACTTCTGTAACCACTGCATTACACTTTACTATTTCGTGTCCATTAGGGTGAACACATTGAAAGGATGTGGAGGATGTGGCTGTCAAAAATGTCTTTGTTACATTCTACACCCTGGTCGTGTTTATAGTTACTTGGTTTAAAAACAGCAATAGAAAGCAAAAAAAAAGCTACCACAAAATATTTAACCTTTACAGTTTCCTATATTTTTTAAATGAAAAATTGAAATTCATAGAAAATGCCAGGAACCTGAATTTCCTCTTCTTCTCTGCAACCTGCAGAGAATGTCAGATGTTTCCCAAGATTAGAAGATGTGAAATCCTCGATTGTCAGCTGCATATATGAAACATAAACTTTCCAAACTGCAACACAAGCAGCTAAAGTTTGCCTGCAAGCTGTAAAAACAAGCTGGATTTGTGAAGAAAATCTTATGTTTAAATTTTGTATGAGAGGGCAACTTATGGAGGTTACTCCAAGTTGCTTTAAAGAACAAAAAGAGCTTTCTCGTGTTTAGTTAGCATTAGGTTAACGTGGTCTCTAAACTGAGATCCCTAGGAGACTGTGGTACACATACATTGTCCTTCGACAATGCAGACTGGCAGAGCAAGGAGTGAAATTGTACCTGAAAATGTATCCAGGGCCAGACTCTGTCTGCACACATAAAACTTGTCCTGCCACATGTTCTGTAATGCAGTTAGAAAATAAAGGAAGTGATAATATAACTCAATCAATAAAAAATATTCATAATTATCAACCCTGTTGCACTGTACATCCCTGGAGCATTAGAACCAGAAATGACTGAACACTAGAAAAAAATTAGTAGTATTCAGGGATCATTTAACCCTCACTAGTGAAAAAAGAGCCTTTCTGAAGAGACACACAGAGACTGTTTTAACCACACTGTAAAAACTAGTTACAATAGAATTGGTAAATAATACTTCATTTAATTAAAACTCTAGGGAGACTCTGACAGAAGTGGGTAATAAACTAAGCTGAAATTTACCAGTGCACACATTCTCCCACCACTTGCCCAAATAGCACTGGTGGAAATACAGTGAGAAATGACCATGTAAACTGTTTTACAGCTTACATGAAACACTTAAAGCATCACCATGCATTCGATTTCATAACATGACTTTGGTTTAGTACTCATTCAAGTGAATAAAGCAATACGCAAGGAATCAACAACGCCCCTTGTATGTAACTTAGATATTCCTTGAAGGACTTTTATCCTGGTAATGATCTCAATCAGTGAGCACATTCAGAAGCATACAAAGTAATAGAAAAAAGATGCATGGCTTAAGTCAGACTTCTTTTCACGTGTTCATGAAGAATATTTTTAATCATACTAAGGTTTGGAGCTACAAAATCTCTTAAGTAACCATAAGCTCATCCAGCATAATTTTTATCATCTAAATCCTAAATATAGAAACTCAAAACATGGATGTCTACTTGTCGATTGATTTTTATATCTATGACTTACAGCACTGCCAATGACTTTTGAGATATGTGCATATTCCCATGAAAATACTACGTTCAATTCTATAGATATAGAAAATATCTGTGCCCAGTCGCACAAAATTCTGTCAATACCTGAGTGCAGGCATGATAAGGGGGAAAACTATTCATTGCCTAACTTGTTTCAGGGCCTCAGTGCTGCAGAAGTTTGCCTCTCTGGGCACACATGCATGCAAGACTGGACTCCAGAGAAAATAGAGGAAGAGTAAAAAGAGGGCCGCATGCTACAACAGGCACTGGAAAGCAATTGCCTGCCCTTTTAGGTGGTCACCCCTCAACTCTCATTTATTTCTCTTCTCCTTCTAGATGAAAATATGTGGTTTAAATGTTAAACAAAGACAGCAGCTTCAATGGCAAAAATTGAAAATGTAGGGTAGGGTATTGGTTTGGACAAGAAGATGATGCTTCCTGGGAAGAGAAACTGATCTGAAGCTGGGGTTTCTCAAAGTAATGATATAAGTACACACTATACTTTCATATACTTGTATTTTTGCAAGGAAGAATTGTCATAAGCTCTTGTTCTGGAGGTAGGATTTATCGTGGTGGGGTTTTATTTTTAAAAATACTTTTATCTTTAACTATTTTGTTTTAGGTTTTTTGTTTTGTTTTGTTTTTTAATTTAGCTTTAAGCCAAGTCCAGTATCCTGCTTTCTCATCTTCCCCCTTCAACAGCCCCTGGGCATTCCTGCTTGTGCTTTTTGCTGCCACTGTTGCTTGAACAAATGTTGTGGTTTAAATCCAGCCGGACAGCTTTTTCACTCACTTCCCCCCTTCTTGCCCTCCCCCTACTCCTGGAGGGGCAGAGAGGAGACTCAACAAGAATGCAACTCCCACAGGTTGAGATAAGAACAGTTTAGTAACTAAGGTATAACACAAATCAGTACTGCTACCACCAATAATGATAAAGGAAATAACAAGGGAAGAGAATACAACACCTCATCACCAGCCAACCCATACCTTGCCCTCCCATCCCGACCAAGCACCGACCAATACCTCCTCCAACCCCGCAGTCTCCCATCCCTTCCGGGTAACTCCCAGTTTTACATCCTGGGTATGACGTGCTGTGGAATGGAATACCTCTTTGGCTAGTTTAGGTTAGGTGTCCTGTCTCTGCTTCCTCCCGACTTCCTCTCCTCCCTGGCAGAGCATGAGGCTCACAAAGTCCTTGGCCAGATCAAAACATCATTGTTATCAGCTCCGTTCCCAGGCCGAAAGTCAAAATCACAGCACTGCACCAGCTACCAAGAAAGAGAAAAATGACTGCTACTGCTGAGCCCAGGACAACAAAATGGGGAGCAGCTCAAGGGGTAGATCTGGATGAAAACTAATGGCCTGCTCATGATGGCATGCATGATGCTTCAGAGGTGAGTCCTTAGTATAGTGTAACTGGTTCTTTGCTGGCATTGGTTGCTGCAGACCTATGCTCTTGGTCACTGGTGAGCATGCAACTGTTGTAGTTTGAACACTGCTAAGAAGATAGTTATGATAGCATGGAGTGCCAGGCAGGCTGCAGGATCTGGGCTTCCTGCCAACATTTTGGGTGATGGACTCTGAACTCAGTGCCTTAGGGGTTCTCTGACAGTAATCCATGGCCTAAGTGGTTCAGGCATGGCCATCTTTCCCTGTAGACTGGAGGTTTAATCCATGCTTCCATCATCTTTTCTCACTGACTGGTTCAGGTGGGACATTCTCTGTCAAGTGTAAAGTTCTTCTTACGTATTTCGCAGAAAGAACATGAGTTCTATAGCTCCCACTCTGTTAAAAGGTACATATTTTCTTTTGTGTGTTTAGCTGTGAAAATCAGTGTGAGAGGAAGCCTACCTCCTATTTGCTTCATTCAAATCATTCCCTCATTGTCTTGTCCCTTCTCTCACTGGTTTGGATGCTAATGCCCTTCATCTCATTGAAACACTGAATGATGTTTTTTTTCTGGGGGGGGGAAAGTAAAACTAGCAATAGGGAGTAAAGGGACTGGAGAGCCATGCTGTCCTGTGTGGCTAGGAGAGCTCCCTGCATGTAAAATCCACAGAGTTTTTTACAGCAAATGTGGACAGTGATACCTTTGAGGTTTTTTGGTGCTATATTATTGAGTGGAAACTGGTATTTTTGAATTGCAGTATTTACCCGCTTGGCAAGACTGGTTTCCAGCTAGTAAGGCAGTGTCCTAGGATCACCATGGCAATGTTAAATATAAACCATGAATTATGACTTAAAAAGAAAGGAAATATTCTTGCTGCTGTGTATGGAAAATGAAACAGCCTCCCACATGTGGTACTGTGGCTATAATAACTCTACATAACTCAGTGTCTTTATCTTTTAAAAAGATAAGACTTCAGCAATGATCATATTTAGATCTCAGAAGGAGAATTAAGGCTATCTACTATTATGTACAGAAAAAAAACAAACTAAGACAAGGAAAATAAGCAAAGTCTGTATGAGAAAGGATTGTGTTTATGTCTCCTTTTCACAGGTTCCAGCTGGTCTTGAAATGAAATGATTGCAATCTCTACACATAAGCAGATTTATTACATGCTTAAAAGTGCATTGCTGTAAAATATGGTTGAAATGGAAGGGGATGCACATGTAAGCTTGCTAATCAACTTTACATGGACGATTCATGGACATTCTATTTAATCCTGGATGGGGTAGTGAGAAAGCCTGACTGCTGATGCCCTGGAGAAAGCTAATTGTCAGAATCTTGTGGTCTAATGAGCTGAAGGTACTACCTGTGTGTGAGAAAGTGTGTGGAAAAAAATCCATTTCCAAAGTACTATAGTAGTGTGCAAGACAAAAAGGAAAGGAACGTGTTAAAAAAAAATGAAAAAAAAGAAAATCCAATTTTCTTGTTGATCAGATCTGTGCTGCTTCAGGTAATGCCTGTTATCCACAATATTTGCAAACTGACAGGTAACCTGGCTGGCTTTTATACAAATGATGACAAACAACCACAGCAACTTAGTGCATCTCTGACAAAGAATGATGGACATATTTTATTCAAATAAAATGGAAACATAAGCTTGGTAAATTGGCAGGCTTGAGACCACCTGGTCTTATTTTGACCCATCTGGCTTTCCTGAATTCTTACAATAATTAGGTCACCTAACTAAAAAGAGCATGCTGATTTGTAGCCAGACTAGAAAAATATTTGTGGTGAAGTGAACTATTTATCATGTTTTCAAAGTATCAGTGACTGATGTTAAAATCCTTATACATCCTCAGGGTGGATTTTGTTTTTTTTTTTTTTTTGTTGTTGCTGTGGGAGCTTATACCTGATGACTTTTTGGAAAGTCCTGTAATTTAAAATCCTTCAGAAAGATAATATAATTTGGGCATTACAGTTTCACTGGTGCAACAGTTGAATGGCATTTGCACTGTTTTCAGGAATCAAGTTATGCTATCACAACCATGCCTTATGATCTTAAAAGTCTGTGAAACAAAACCACAAGTGTAGATGTGACTGTTGAGGGGCAACAAAAATTCAAGTCTCTCCTTCTCCTATGGTTCTCATCTCACTGTAGTACTTAGAGCAGCAAAGTAAATGCTACACGTTTGAGTGCATAAGTTAATATGAGAAATAGCAAAGAGATTTGTCATTGAAAACATTTTTAAACAGCTGAAAACTCGGTGGCTTCGTGCCAGCGTGGGTGGACAGCAATGGTATGATCTGATACTATTTACTACTCAACACAGATTTCTTCAGCATTGTTTACAAAAGCCTACAACAAAACACTCGGAGAGAATATGCAGCAGTTCACGTTAACTGTGTGGAGCGACAGTGAAGATTTGTCAGCATATGTAGTTCTGCATTTTTGCATGTATCATAGTAAATTACCTCATCCCCTTCGTACCACAGGGAAACTGCTTTATGGCAAAGGCATGCGCATCATTAACTGCAATCTTAAATACAGGATATAGGCAAAAGAAAGCGTGTTAAAATATGTCAGAAAGGAGTCTGAAAGGCTGTTGTGTTGAGTAAGAATTTAATGGTAGTGTTTCACTGAAAATAAGGCTTCAATAGTACAGCAAACCGTGTACCAACAGTATCAACTTTAATTAGCATGTGAGAGAATAAGAATAGGTACTATTTCCCTGAAACTTGAGGGAAGCCTTCCAAAAGTCTGTTATTAGTTTAATAATCTATTTTAAACTGAGCAAAAAGGTAAATACTTATTCTCTTTCAGATTTCCATGGAAAAAGGAAAGGCAGGGAAAAGTCCCAGACAGTGCTTAGAGAGTAATAATGTTCTGCCCTGTGTTACAGGGATTTTGCACCTCAGAGAAGGTACTGTCTGGGGGCACTTAGCTGGATGTCAAACATGCCTTTCTGGATGAATTGCCTAGGTCGTTGGTGGACCTAGTAATTTGTAACTGGTAAATCCTGCCAGGTGTCTGTTGCCTTATCAGGTAGGATTCATCTGAGGCTGATGCGGACTGGGGTAGACTCTCTTAGTGCAGAGCTGATTTCATTGAGCCCAGTGGTTCCGGCACTGTCTGTTTAAAGCTTGGCTGAGGCCTGAAAATGCTGGATGTCCATCTGTGCTGATGAGAAGAGTCTGAATGCCTTGTCCCAAGGTTTGCTGGCTGTATGGGTGGCAGCCAAACATATGGTGACTCCTCAGGCTGGCAAGACATGAGCACTCGCTTTGCCAGCTCCTCCACCCGCTGATGTGGCAGGCCTCTGGAGAAGGCCTGTGTACAGTCATTTTCTCTCTGCTTGTTGGACATGTGCACAAAAAGATTCATACCCTCTTTATGACCCAGCGCTCTGACTGAGCTAGCCAGGTAGCAAACAGTGCTTCTGGAGAGAGCTCAGCTTGTGACTCGGGAAGAAGAGTGGTCTGGGGAAGAGGAGATCTGGCATCTTTCTTGACTGAGTGCATTTTCCTTGGTAACGATCTTTTTCACTGAAAGTAGCAACATTATTATTATCTCTCTATGGAGTCAATAGGCAACAAATGAAAGCCTGTCTGACTTCAGAAATGAAAATTGATTCCTTCAATTTGAGGCAGCTTGTGTTCTCCCCATCCTCCTTGGAACCTGAACACGCAGAAACCTCAGCCAAAATTAAGATGATTCTGAGACGGTACTGGAAACAGCTCTCATGAATATCAACAGGAGGCAAAAACAAACAAATGTGGATGCAAAACGGTAGAATCCATTTGGTCAGGCTGGGGGCAAATCTGGAATGAGAGAGGAATGTCACCCAGATGGAAGGTGCATGAGAAAATATTTCAGCCCTTGTTTTTCTCTTGAGACTTGTTCTGCAGTATGTTCCCAGATAATTTACAGAAGAGTTACTTACTGTACATTACATATGGTTTGAAGAGTGTCTTTGGGAAATTCATTTAGACACTGAGTCTGGGACTCATTGTACAGATCAGCGACATTAAATACGATATGAAAGACTACTTATAGAGAGCTTTAGCAGCAATGTTATATGCTTAGTATAGTTGTGCAGTTTAATAGTACCTTTCCATAAAGCATTCTTTGAAGGAACAATACCTAAACACAGAAATAAATCATATCTCTTCAAGTCAATAAAATGTGAACACTTGTGAGAGCTGTCGGAGACAACAGTTAGCACAATAGAAATTATATTTCCTGTCTTATTCTAACCTACCTGGGGGTGGCTTTCTGGTCTTGACTCCATGGAAGGGCACCTTACCCTCCCAGTATTCCTCTCCATAAATTTAGTAAATTTGTCTGTGACCCATGAGGAGTTTTAATCACATTGGAAGATTCTCAGGTGAGCCCTTAGTAAAATAAGTAACTTAGGTGTTTAGAAAAATAGCATTTAGTGAGGTTTTATTTGCTGAGTAATTTAGCAAGCTTACTCAGGCACAATTTTTTTGGCGTCTCTTAGAGCCCCAATATCTGTTAACATGCTACTCACCCCAGCCAGCTCTGGCTGCTCAGTTGAATCACTCAATATTTATGTTTGTTTAATCTACTGGGCAAATAACCTAGAATGTATATTACTAGGACTCAAATTTATTTTATAACACAACATGAAATTCAGCAAAACACTTATGTTCAATCTGTTCAACCAAGAGGACTATTCTCTAAATTATTTTCGATGTGTTTTCTTTGTATGGGATTGGGGTGTTTTATTTGTTTGTTTTCATTGCATTTTGAGGAGATCAGTGTAGAGTATGTCAAATACCAAAAATAAAATCAGAAAGTTTTATGTCCCATCTGTATTGAATTGGCTTGAGTACAAACAAGCTGTGGCTGAATACATAAGTGTTTAAAGAGGTTTTCATAAAATGAATATCAGTACTATGATGACCTAATATGTATAGCTCCTTAACTTTACAAAAGATATATATTTTTTCCAAATGCAATTACATAAAAGACACTCAATTAAGGAATACAGTGGTTATTTAAACATATGAATGCATGGAGAATTGTGCTACTCTAAGACAAACTAACAAAATCAGACCACTGACAAAAGCTGTTTTGTTAGATCTCTAATCAGCCATAGCAAACTACATCAGAAAATACAAGATGTTCTTCGGTCATCATGATCCTAACTCCAGAAGATAAGCTTTTAAGGATTATTCCAGTTTCTACAGGTGAGAACTTATACAAGCATAAGCAAGTTCAAAGAACAACTGGAAACCAGAAGCAGGTATTAATGTATGGACAGGCAGCCTTCTGCTCCAAACCATACTCAAAACAGGGTGAGAAGTGCTTTCAACAATGAGTTGTTTCAGCCAGGAGACTAACTAGTTGTGTCATATTAATGCAAACCTCTGTTGTACAGAGATGCAACAAAACTTGCAGAAAGGCAGTTCAGGCCAAGAAGCAGCACTGGTAATGGAAACTGTGGCAAGTGTTCTCTCATAGCTTTCTGGGAAATCACAATTTTTATTTAAAATTTTTTTTTAGAATTATGCATATTAATAAAGTAATTTGATATTGTGGGACTTGCCTTTTCCAGCAAAAGTTTGCCAAGTACAGTATATGCCAGCAGTTGAACTCTAGGACACACCTCCTTTTAAATAGACTTTTCTTAAATAGGGCAGATTCTACTCTAACTTGAAGAAAATAACATCTTGGTATCTGCAAGAATTTAATGATGGAAGGCTGTCTCTTAGCCGGTTTCCTGGCAGAATAATTAATTTTTCTGCTAGATAGTGAAAATGCTTTGTAATTTTAGACAATGAGCATACTTTTCATACAACTCTTTATACACCTGGGTTTTAGTTCCCTCCTTTTCTCTAATCTCTAATGAGATGTAGTTTATAACACTATGCAGTTCCCTAATTCAGAAAACTGCTATCTTTAAAGACCCGTCTCCCATCTACAACAGTAAACACAAAGGCTGAGAGACAATGAGGAGGATGTCTCCTGGATCTAATTCAAGAAGCACATTAACAAAGAAAATGGTACCTGGTTTCCTGAACAGAAAATCCATCTCCAAAACATTAGAAATGAAAAATGTATGTCTTCATCCCGCTTCAACACCTCGGTTTGTTCTCAAAGTGACTTCTTAATGTGAAACAGGATTAAGAGGAAAAGAACAGCTAGTTATCCAAGTGCCTAGGACCATGTTGGTCAGTTACAGAACAAAGCACAACTCTTCACACTGGATGTTTAAAAAGCATCATCAAGCAGAAACATGAGTTATAGCCTTAGCAGATATCAATAGAAGATGTTGACAGAAGATATTGGAAGCCGGGGGAACATTAGGGAGAAGGAAGCATCCCCTCAGTATTTCCTGTACTGTTCTGTGTTATGGTAATTTTTTCTTCTCTGTGTGTTTGTCTAGGTGATGAGTAACAGAGATGCATGTTTAAATTTAAATGTAGTCTTTCAGTTTGGTTTAGGATTCCAGGACCTTCAATAAAGTTCTGTAAGAATCACGAACTTGTAGGAACAGGGCTGCAAAAGAGAGTAAAATGAATGGTATGGTCATCAAAAAAGAAAAAGAAAACAAAAAGGCAAAATGGGGGACCTAAGAGAAAGGGCAGTGCATTCCTTTTAGTCCAGAAACTGGCAATGAGCTCTGTGTAAGCACTTCATTCAATTCCTGCAAAACATAACAGGATGGAAATAAGAGACAGAAAATATTTGCTAGGTTATGAAGGCCATTTTCCACTGCTAGCAGAGAAGGAAAGAAGTGGAAAGTACATCTCGTATCATTCTCTCATGTCCCTTCTGGCTATATTTGGAAATGACATGGATAAACTCTGAAGGGAGCCCCACCCAGTCACTTTTAGCCAGGAGCAGTTTAGAAGTAAATAAGCTAGTGGGACAGCAGAGGAAAAATCTTGGTGATGCTCACAGAGATGGGAAACCTCTTTGCTTTGTGACCTGATGTGCTTTTCTTGAATTTATTGGCACAGGAAGTGACAAAATACTGCAATGCTAATTTGCTTTGCTGTAAGGGCTACTGTCTCTGTGCTCACACACCAAAACTTTCCCTTCAGCTACCCTCGTTGGGGGCTGTACAGCTCCCATGCTGGAGGTGTGCCTACAGGCCCCGATACTGTTTCTGACAGCAGTGGGTGACTTGCCGAAGAGGATACTTGACAGAAATTTGGAAATTTTTGAAATTAAGAAAAAAAAATCATGGCACATGAGTTCCTTGGACCTTTTGGCTGAGAAAGTTGGGGCTGTTCAGCCTGGAGAAGAGAAGGCTGCATGGAGACCACATAGCAGCCTTCCAGTATCTGAAGGAGGCCTATAGGGATGCTGGTGAGGGACTCTTCATTAGGGACTGTAGTGATAGGACAAGGGGTAACAGGTTAAAACTTAAACAGGGGAAGTTTAGATTGGATATAAGGAGGAAATTCTTTCCTGTTAGGGTGGTGAGGCCCTGGAATGAGTTGTCCAGGGAGGTTGTGAATGCTCCATCCCTGGCAGTGTTCAAGGCCAGGTTGGACGAGTCCTTAGGTGATAACGGTTTATTGTGAGGTGTCCCTGGTCATGGCAGGGGGGTTGAAACTTGATGATCTTAAAGTCCTTTCCAACTATAACTATTCTATGATTCTATGATTTATAGTCAGAAAATGATAAAAGCAGTATCAGTGTTTCATTGTAAGAGGGGAGAAGTCCCTTTGACTTGACTTAAGCAGCTGACAGTTAAAAGTAACAGAATTTTAAACTGAGATCTACCTCTCTCCCTGAGTTTGCTGTTCAGCTCTGTGCTCTTATTTTTATTCTGGTTTTGAAGTTAAATTCCTGCAACCACTACCAGTAAAGCCAGGCCACGTGGGCAGCAATTCAAGACTGAGTAATTTTTGTGAGATTTTTTTCAATCACTCAGCTACAGGCTGAGAATGTTTTTCTACGGCTACCAGAAGAGAATGTTTTTTCTTTTCTCTTTTTCCCTACCCTGTGGAATTCTGTTCAAGTAGTTTATCTGAGTTAGATTGATTTATTGTTTCTTAATTGCCTATTTTTGAGTACGTTGGCAGGTTACTCTGAAGTCACCTGACTGGGAAAGAACAGTTATACTTCCTCTCTTTTTGCTGAGGGTGTTTGCTGGTGTACCTTTAAAAATGCAGTCCTAAGCAGTCAGTTATACAGGTACTGAAAAGACCACGCAGTGTGCATACTTGAATAAGACAAAGAAACAGACATGAAAAATATTAATAAATGCAAATTATTCACCTTAGCATGTGAAAGGCCAGAAATGAACTGTTGTCAAGTTTAAAGAGTAGCGAAACTTTGTTTGCTTGTTTTGGTAAAAAGAATTATTCTGTCATCTTGAAATGTGATATGCTGGGAGTGATACAAGCCAAACTCTGCTGGCGTTGTCTTTTAATAGCCATAGTCTGAGACTGCACAACAAATGTTTTTGCAATTGTTACCATCCAATGTCTGCAAGATCTGAGAGTCGCCAGTTTATGAGGTATTGTGGGTTTGATCTTTGTGGTGTCAAAATGGCTATGTCCTTTGAACTTAAAATAGCTCAGGAGATTTATGTCATCTATTTGGTCAAACTGATTAGCAGATTATTTCTGTATTTTGGGGAGGTCTTGCCTTTAATCTCAGATACATTTGAATGAAAAGACAGCTCGAGGTTTTATGATCTACCAGTGCTTTCCTGTGTAAATCTAGGGGAGATCCAAAAAGAGATTTATATTGTCAGTGTCTGAAGTATCTTTGCAATGTGATGGAGAATTCCAGGGAAGCTCATGGGTCACCTTTCTAACCACAGGAGATGATTAGGTACCATTAGCTTTTCCTAAAAACTGACATAGTTTGAACAAAATCAGATAAATGAGACTGTTCCTACTTCCTGGGGGTAACACCCTCCCACCCCTCCACTATCCTCCCTCCAAAAAACAACCCCAAACAACCAAAATCAACAAACCAAACAAAAAAAAACAAACCCACTCCCCCCAAAAAAACCCCAAACCAACACACACACATACACAAACCCCCAAAGCCCCACAGCAAAACCCAAACCAAACAAACAAAAATCCAGCTCTATATCCATGGAATGCAGCTGTTATTGAAAGTAATATGAACAGCCTAATGGAGATAACTATGTAATACCTAGATCAGAATGTTCTGAAAAATAACATTCATATTCTGGGTTATTTTTTCTTAATTTTACACTGGCTTGAGTTGCAGCTGCTTTATGACCCTCCTAATGGGATAAGAGTGGTCTTTTGAAAATAGAGGTGGGCATAAATATTATCACAATTGCATGATGACAGGACATTAAAGTAAATGCTACCACTTTTGATTTATATTTATATCTTCCTTTACCATTTGAGAAATAAGGGGAAATTTCTTTAGCCTGTAAAATATGAGTTGGAACTGTTAAACTATAAATTGAACCAAATATGTATTGTGGTTTCAATTCTAGTTAAACACTTTGTAAATATTCAACTGTAAGTCACCAAATGTTGAATTAATTATTTACTGCCAAATCATGAAAGTTTAAATATCTGTTAATTTTTCTCCCAAAAGATTGCCAACTGGTTTCTTACAGAGAAATAAAGTAAAAAATAATTAAAACTATGCCAATCTCATGGCAATGTATGGATATGAATCAAACCTTGAAGACTGGTGTTGTACTGCTAGAAAGCCTGATACTATCACATACATTGGATAATATTTTAAGTAATTGAAAGATTAGCAGAAACTTGCAAACTGGGAAAAATATTGATAATAAAAGATTTTTTTATGCTTATTTTAATAGGCAGTGACACAACAAATTGTTTTCTCTTACTGAGAATGAATTTGGTAGAGAATAGAAAGAGAATTAAGTGGCCTGTGTATACATTTCTGTCAATTAGTGTTTGTTTATGTCCAAAAACATGAAAGTATGAAATAAAATTGTGACATGCAGAAGGATTTTTTCCAGTGAAAAAACACCCCATATTCACAATTTCAAAACTGCTTTGAACTACAAGAGCCCTTTGAATTTTGTAATATTTTCTTTTACAAGTAGCAAATAAGAGGTTAGGCTTTACAATTTTGGTATATTTTTTCTGATAAAACCCCCTATAAATTTACCCAAGCAGAAGTCTTATGCATTCATGCAAGTTTAATCTCTGTTCAAACTACAGTCTAAGCATAACCAAATATTATCTGCAGACTCTCCACTGTTCCTTCCATAGTCACCGGCATGTAAACAAATCCTGGGAAATGATGCTAAAAGAATGTGAAATATAATTAATCTGTCTTCACAAAGCCCATTTTGAACTATTTTGTTGCTCTTACATCGAATTTTAGGCAGGGATTGAAAAGCTGGTCTTACAACATATCTAGGTTTTCACAGTCTTGAGATCCTGGGGAGGTCCCCAGTGAAAAAAAAAGCAGCCCCAAAGGTCTGAGAAGCCAAGGTGAGAGCATCACTATTTCCATCCTCTGTCTTTAAAAATCAGTGATAAATACATCAAGTTTGATGTGAATGCTAAACAATAACCAAGACCAGAGCTTCTGGGATTATGTGCCCATGTAGCTTAGATCCTCCTGATTTCTTAACAAAATAAAAGCCAGACTAACACAGGTACACCCATGTCTGTTTTACATTAAAAGAAGGGGAATACAGCTACAACTACATCATGAATTACCTAACAGTTGAGACAAAGCCTCTTAAAAGTAGGCTGCCTGTCCATTTAAATGTGCTTAAATCAAACCAAGCATTTATAATCTGTTTAGAACCCTGAAAGCAAAGAACATTAGAATTGGTCTGTGAGGCCTAAAAAAGAAAAGAAAACAACCAAATACTATCTTCCCTAAGTAAAGTTTTTCAACCCTCTTCTCCTCCCATCTCCATCTGACACTGTTTTCTTTTTGTGATTTATCTGGTGTTGGATTAGCTGTTCAGTATTTGCAGTTTTTAGTGATTCCAAGAATATGTGGGGACCAAATCCTTAGCTAGAAGGCACTATTCTTTGTTGGGTTTTTTTGTATTTCAGCAGTGTCTAGCTGTCCCACTGTGGACTGCAATCCCACTGTGAAAGGAGCAATACAAACACATGATAAAAATAAACTCTTGCCACATCATGCCACTGTGTAGGAAATGGGTGGAAACAGAATTGTCTTTGGGCCAAGGGTAGTGAGGGCAAAAGACAGCTCTAGCCAGGAATGATGAGGGCTGCAACTCACCCATACATATTTAAAGAAATCTCTGAGACTGAGCTTTGAAGATTTATACTGAAATATTCTCCAGTTGATTTACAATTTTACAATATGTTCTCCTTTAATTCACCCCAATTCATGCCCATATGTTGGCATTTTGGTATACGTGAAACAGACTTCATCCCTGCATGTTAGGTCGTATCTGAATTATTGGAGGCAACAAATGATGGAAAGATTGACGTTTTAATATGAAGTAGATGAGAATCTATCAATACCAAAATTACTCATGAGTAAGATAAAGATCTAACAGAGAGCAGAAACATGAGCTTTTTCCATGGCAGACTAATTAGAAACAATTGACTTGAAATCAAATATGGGAATGTTTGATGATTCTACTCCCAGAAGTGATGCATGCATTTTTCAGAACTAAGGCATTTGCTAACAGTACATATCAAAAGGTTTAGTTGTTTACACATTTTCTTATGCCAGAAATGTTGCTTCTGCTTAGGACAATGCAGATAGGTTGGTCTGTAAACCAGATCCCAATAATGTGCTTCATTAGGAAAATCATTGCAATTCTGTGGAAGGTGAATGCAAATAAATATTGCTGATTTATTTATTAATTACTGTTTATCATATTATGCCTAGACTAACAGTAGTGGACTCGCAGCAAGAATATTAAACAGGTGATCAGGAACAGGGACTTGGCAAATTCGAATTAGACTTTTAATTCTCATTAAATTTTGCTGAGGTTTTTTTTCTGAAAAGACTGTTAATCAAAATGTTGGAAGTACCTTATGACCTCAACACGCAAAATATTATTGAGCATAACAACTCTTCCAGAGAGAAAGTTAATGAATTTTCAGCTAACATCCACAGTACCTAAATAAATTTGCCATGATTAATGACTTGTATCATCTTTCTGCAAGCAAATTGTCAGAAGCAGTTCATTTTCAAAGCTTGCATAAACTGTGGCCCTGAAATATTTGAGAAAATTGGGGTTTTGAGGCTCAGTACTGCAAGCATGTATGGAATTTTGTTGGCATGGAATGTCTTCGTTGGCATGAGAAATTATATTGAAATTAGGTTTGGTGGAAAGGCAACATGAGTGCCAGTGCTAATGTGCAACACCTAGGCCTCAGTAGAAAATACGTATTTTTCGAGTATCGTAATCTTACTATTTTAAATGGAGCTATTATATTTATTTACTTGCAATAAGCCCACAAATATGTGTTTTTTTCTGGGAGGGTGAAAGTATGGTGACTTTTATGTATTAATTAAATTTGCTTTGGAATTCGTGGAGTAGTTTAATGGGTCAAAACCCAAAGATGCATAAACACATATAGAGAGTGAAAGCCTCAGTCTACCTTGGAAAAAAGGATAGTGATCTCATTTCCTATGCAACTAAGGCATAAAATTCATCCATTTTTTTCTTTTCATTTCATGAAGATGCAAAGTTTTCTGTCTAGAAACAGCAGTATGAATGATCACAATCAAGCATAATGAATTTCATTTACATGTAATCTATGAAAAGTTTTAAAAAAGTTGTCCTCAGGCAGTCTGCCTTAACGATATGCCAGCTGGGTGTTGCTTCTTTAAAATCTGTTTTTTAATCCATATGGAAAAAGAAAAGAATCAATTCCTTGGTAGAATTGGTGAAAAACTGTCATTTGTGAGGTGCTAGGCATGAATAACTCTGTGTGTGAAACTACAGGAGAGGAAGCACTTGCCTTTTTCTTTTTTTCTTTTTTTTTTTTTTTTTATCATCTTGTCTGCTTTATGGCTTGTAAATGATAAATGAAATTTACTAGCGAAGCCCTGCAGTAATATTTCAAATTATTCTACAGAATACGCTGTAAAAAATATTGAGTTATAGCAGAACCAAAGAAAAATGCCTTGATTTTTTTCTTTCTGGAAAAGTGTGCTAGCTTAGAACATTTCCCAACCACCATTTAAATATTACAGGATGTTACAACGATTCAACTTCAGTGTGCTCAAACAGCTTGTTTAAATAACTTTAAAAAGTATGCCTGCTTTTAATATTGAGACGTAGGAATTAAGCAAAGTTAAAACTCTGCATTAAAGTATAACTCTGGGTAGCCTTGAGTGCCCACTCAGCTCATAAAATGGCCTCTAAGCAGGAGAGATGAGCCTGAGCAGCAGGGACCCAGTAGCACTGCCCCGTAATCCTCTCTCTTAATAATGTTAGAAAACTTGCATTGACACATATTTATGACATTTTATTTGTGGCTGTTGTTGAAGGATGA
Source organism: Neopsephotus bourkii (assembly GCF_033783945.1). Taxonomy (NCBI): domain Eukaryota; kingdom Metazoa; phylum Chordata; class Aves; order Psittaciformes; family Psittacidae; genus Neopsephotus; species Neopsephotus bourkii. Next base: position 436,716 of record NW_026902000.1, read on the forward strand.
AAACCAAGACAAAAAAGACATTATCCTAAACTGGGGCTGTGGATAGTTGTGTACAGTGTCCTTTAAGCCCTGTAAAGCGGGATCCTTTTGTCAGCTCGGGTGAGTGGTGGCTCTTTAACATTCTGAACCTGCTGTGGCTGCTGGGGCAGTTCATCACCAGAGAATAGAAAAGAGCCCCTGGCATATCAAATAAAAAAAAAAAAAAAAGAGAGAAAAAAAAGTGGGGGAGGAAAGGAGGAAAACCAAAGAAAGGCAAGTCCTGGGTGCACAGACAGCGCATTGTGTAAGCGGGATTTAAAGAGCCTGCCGTTAGGTATATTTCATAATATGAAAGGACAGACCGATTTTGACCCCCTCGCCTGGTGGGATCAGTGCTGTCAGTGCCATTTATTTTCAATCCCCCATGATTTCTGTATCCCCACAGCCCTTTTGCATAAAAATGAACCATAAAGGCAGTCAAAACACCTGCTTTACTGACAGGCCCAATTAAAGCTTTGATTTATCCTTCAAAGTGAGAACTGATCTGCTGTTCATGGGGCCTCGCGCTGGTGTGTAATTCATTGGAGGCTGAAGGTCTCCTTTCTGCGTCCCTAGCTTCAGCTGTGGATGTCTTTTGTACCTGCTTGAGAGCTGGGTGAGCTTCAAGAACACCCACCCCAGCTGGAGGCTGGGATTTTTACATCCCTACTGGCGCGAGTTTCTTGGTCTGTCTTATTAAGTGACAGTAAATTACAGAACTAATAGGGGAGGCCCCCAAACATAAGGCTGAGTGTTTCTGAGGAGCCAGCCCTGCTCCTGCTCTGGGGGAGCGGCTCCACCAGATGGAAAGGAATACTGTTGCTTACTTCTGTTTCATGATTTCCCATCACTAAAAACATCAATGTTCAATGCGGAAGTTTAATGTCATGTAGGAGCCCTTTACCTAGTCAGGTTTTGTTTTGCAGTCTTAAACCTTTGTTTTGGGGACTGTACTGATGAGGCTATGTAGAGTAACTATCTCTTGGCTCATAAACAGCACATCAAGCAGGAGCAAACCTTGAAATCTCTTTTGGGAATGCGGAACAAAGGGGATGAAGGTTCAAAGCTTTATCATCATAACTGCAAAAATAGATATTTCTTAAACTTGCTGGAAGGTTGAACTGGGTCTGATATTTCAAAAGAAAAAACAATTTACTTAATGGCTTGTGGATGTCTGGAGACAGTGAACAAGTTTGGGGTTTTCCGTATATATGTATTTATTTTTATGTTTGTTTTTTTTTTTTTTACACAAAAGCCCAGTTTATATCCTGCCTGTCTATTGCCCCACAAGCCCCCAGAACAGCCTTTAAGGTTCTGACAAAATTGCCTTGTATGTGAACATGGCATAAAAGAAGGCTGAGCAAGTGTGGTTCAATGCTCAAAAATTTCCCAAAGTGATATTTTTTTCTAATTGGAAAACACCTTTTCACTGAAACGAAAACATTCTGAGGAAAAAATATCTGTGTATTGTTATTTATAAATAAAGTGGAAAAAAACAGGATGGTTATGTTCAAAGTCTTTGTTTAGAAACAATACTTGTTTTTGAAATGTTGATGAAGTTAACACATACTCTACATTATAGTAAAAATGTAATGTTCTGATCCACTTTGATAAAAACAATGCTTTGTTTAACCAGGTGCAACATTAAAAAAAACATCATCAGGAAAGAGTGAAAAAGTCCTTTGGAATTAAGCAAAATTCATAATAACAATTTCCCATTAAGAACAAATAATCGATGTCTTTATTGAAGAAATTGCCACATTACTGGGAACTGGAATGCTAATTTAAAATTAGTTTTACTGTAAATTCTTTAAGTAGCAGAAACAAACTATGTAGAATTTACATTTGCAGTTATGCTAGCACCTGGCATAAGACTACAGTGCAGGGAGTTCTCACTTTCTGGAATGTAAAGTAACCGTGTAGTTAAAATTCTGGTATGAACTTCAACAGATCCAAGATGTGGCACCACAAAGGCTGTGGTGAAGCTGCAGAAACTGAGGCCAAGCCACTTCCTGACTTCATGCTGAGGGGTGAGGGAGGCATGAGCTTGTCCTTTCCTTCATGATTGCTTGCGTAAGAAGGATTGCACAGGGCAGGCAAGACACAACCAGCCTTAGCTGAATGTTGGCACCACATGTGCTAAGAAGGCCTTGGGTTGCTATCTAAAAATCTGACTCATGACATTTAGGTGTCTGGAAGTATGATTTAATCTCAATGCATAAAAGTTGAGAGCTTTCCTTGCAAAGCCAAGGACACATCCTAGGCCTGCAGTATAATACAAAACCATCAGAGAACAAAACTGACAGCAACTATTAATACCAAACAAATTTTATCTGATGACAAGTGGGAAGTAAGGTACTAAAACATCAGCTTATTCCTCATCTATGATTTCTTTCTCAGTCTTCACCTTACTTGTCCTATGCTATTTTCCCATTTAGTCCGGCATGTGGCTTACAATCCTACATGCAGTAAAGAGGATCTTTGATTTTAAGGTTGACAAAACTCTCACAGATTTTAAATACAGCAAAACCTCTTTAAGAAAATCTAAAACAATGAATGACAAAAAATTCCTAAAAATTTCTGTTTTTACAAAAACTGCTTTTTGCTGAAAAAGGCAAAGGTCAGAAATAGAGATAGACAAAATTTAAATTTAGGTTGTTGGGGGTTTTTTTGGTTGGTTGGTTTAGGTTTTTTTGGGGGTTGTTTGGTTTTGGGTTTTTTGTTTGGTTTGCTTTCTTCATTTTTTTATTTTTTTATTTCTTTTTCTCCAAAGGGGGACACATTTTGCCTGGTGGTGAAAATTGTCAGTCCTGATTTTTGCCTGGTGGATATTAATTATTAGTCTTCACTTACTTTTAGTTGCTACTAGAGGGAAAATTTTGTCAGCTATTATTAGCTAATGCAGATTTAAATAAATGACACACATATTATGAAATGTCACTGTTCTTTTTCTTGTACAGAACACATAAGGATTTTTTCATGTCTGCCTCATCCATAGATGTGCCCATTCCACGCAACCATTGTCATTGGTAGCTCTTTGCTTCTATTCCTTTAAAGCCATATTTTTGTTCACCCTCCATGAAACTGTAAATGAGAATCCTGTGCCTGCTCCCTCCCTCCTAAACTTCCATTTTCACCTACCTTCTCTGTATAGAATGCATAACCTTTATATATATGCATAACATAATACACGTGCATGTGTGCATGTTTACGTTGCATAGCATGGTTATGAATAGAAGCCTTGAAAACATATCAAGACTGTAAAACTCTAAGTCATTTAGGAACAAGTCATTCTGAAGAAGTTTTTAGTACTGCAAAACCAAGCCTGTGTGATTGCCAGCTCCTCTTTCATTCGTTATATATATCAAATTCAATAGTGTAAGGTAGAAAATAGCATTGAATCCCATTAAAGTGTTCCTACTGGGAACAGAGATCATTTATAGGTTTTAACCTCTGTGTCCACCAGCCCTGCGTTGCTCTGCACTAGCATTGAGATATAATGTCATATCCTGATGGAGCATTGAAGAAGGGGGATTGAACAATACATGGTGTGAAGAGGAGAAAATGGAGTGGGAAAGGGCTCAAGCATGAATTCTCACTCCATAGTCTCAGTAAAGACAGTATTGAGATGATTTAAGATATCTGTATCCAGATTAACTCTGACTTTGGAATTTTCAGCATCAGAAGTGAAACAGCTGAAGAGCTTCTACAGCTTTTAAAGAGAAGGAGCCTCTCGGGCATTAGCACTTTACTCTTCCCTAAAAATTTTTGTTGACATACGCATCCTTTTACTGGATGAAATCCAGAAGAACTTTAAAAAATACCAGCCTTAGGTTTAGATTCATCTTTCTGCTTATCCCTGATTACCATTTCCCGGAGTCCAACCTCATCATAATCCTTATCTTTCTATCCAGTTTCTCCAATGAGGGTTTGAATTTTGCTCCCTGCTGTACCTGAAAATTTGGAGTAAAGTATAAGCATCTGACTGTAGTATATCTGCACAGCAGTCTAAATACTGTGTAGCCTAACAGGTTCTTAATGCCTCAGCTGTGTTTTAAGAGATACTAGAAAATATCATTTGACTCATTTGAAAATACTAATTTGACTCTTAGTGTAGCAAACAGAAATATTATAGATGATGTATAGGTGCAGGACGAATGGTTCTATACCCCTACCCCTATTGCTTTCTTGTTATGCTTTTCAAGCCTTTATTCAGAATTCAAAGGGTGATTTCTTTAATCATGTTAGACTTTGCAGGCTCTCACAGTGGAGCTCTTTGTGAAGAAATATTAATGATTGCTACTATTAAAAATAAAATAAAAATAAAGAAGGTCTTTGTAAAGTCTTTAAAACAAAATGAAGGAAAGCCTTCAGAGGTAAATCTCCCAGTAAAGGCTTGGCAACTCTGAAACAGATTTGCAGCCAAATCTCTTTAGCTTGAGGTAAGCACAGAAGAAGGTGCTCAGTGAAATGCTGGCAAATATCCATAACTTAACTGTGACTGCAAAAAAACCCCAAACAAAACAAACCCAAAAGAAAATAGAAAAGAAACCCATACCTGCTATTACAGATGATAGATCAATTTAAAGGTATTTTTTTCTGACAAGATGCTTAGTTTTACTTTTTAGAGTAAGTTTCTCTGCATAAAGCAAAATTGGTTTCTTATACAAACCAGATCAGCTTTATGAATTTTAAATCACCCATAGCACGTATAATAAACTTTCGATGTTAGTCACAACTGGTTTGAATAAAATATTTACTTCTCTTTTGGTCTTTAAAATGTTACTTAGTCTAAAAGATATTTTAATAGATGCATAAAACATGTTCATCCAAATGAAAAATTAATAGAGTGCATATTTCTTTCCAGATAGTTTTGTAATTGATTTTGCCAAGGGTAGTTTAGTTCAGATGCGATCTCTGTTTGTTCACTAAGGGCCTGTTCATTATATTTTATACAATTTCCCTGTATTTTCTGTATCATGTATTTTGAATACCGTAAAATTTTAATTTTAGCCTTATTGCAGAATGGTTCTATTTACTACTATATGGAATATAGACTCATATGAAAAAAAGACAGTAGCAACTTTCTGTAATAAAAGCAATTAACTTGACCTCACAGAGATGTAGCATTTTCCATCTGTTAGAGCCAGACCATAATAAAGACCTTTACATACAAATCTCACGTTGGTTGTAAATATTCAAAACCAAACCCTGGGTACTGCTCTGGAGTTTTGCTGTTGACCTTAACACAAGGCTTTACCTCTTGCTTGGTGCTTTCATACTTTTTCAATACATACAACTCCAGTTCTGCAATGGGATCTAGCAGCATCATGGCTACAATGGCATTTCTTGTAACACACTGATGAGGAACAATCTCTCCTGGGAATAGAATCGGAAACCATTTGGGCTCAACATAAGTATTTAGGGATGTTGTACCTGTTTGGAAAGCTAGCCCTGACAGTACAGCATGCCTGGAGAAATTTTATCAAACATGAAGTGATCTAGAAACAGTACAAAAGGAAAGAGGTCAGTAACATACAGTACCTAGGAATGTATCTTTTAATGTAAACCAAAAATAGTATTTTTCTTAGGGTAGAAATAGCTAAAATAGCTAGAGTGTGTTGCTTTACAAACATAAGCAGAAAACAGCAAGACTAACATTTTTCTCCTTTCTTATTTGAAATACTATCTTAACAGCTGTAACCCAGAGATCTGTTATAAAAAGATTCATATATACATATGGTAAGGGTAGACTACTCTCTTTCCAGGGATTCTAATAGCTGCAAGTCAAAATTACCTCGGGTAATGCCTGACTGGGATCAGAAAGTTCTCTCTTGACAATACTTCTCCTAGGATAGACATCACCAGCAGAAAAACTCAAACTATGAATAAGGAAGCTACCTTTTACTGACAAGTAGATGTAGATATTAAAATAATAAAATCATAGAATGGCTAGGATTGGAAGGGACATTAAAGATCATCTAGTTCCAACCCTGGGACCTTCCATGGGCAGGGACAACATCCCCTAAGTCAGGTTGCTCAAAATCTAAAAGTACTCTACCATCACACAGACACTATAGTAGCAAGCAAGGGAACTGGTGAAAATCAGACTTACCATGGCAAAAACTGACTTGATAAGGGTTTATCTTTTACCTTTGGTTTGTTTCCCTGCACATATACAAACAGATTCATCTTTAATATCTTTGCTTTTAGCATCTTCAGTTGATGATTTTACTGCTGAAAGGTTGCAGTCAAGAAGAGAAAAAGAACACTAGAAAATGATTCAGAGCAACATGCCCTTTTGTCATGCCATAATTTGAGTCTACATGGCTCTAGTTTTAAAGCTTGAAGAGCACATGTTCAGTAATCCATGCTCTCTAATTAAATACTGATGACTGTGCCTAGATGAGTTTTATTTTAAACAGCAGTGTGTCCTTTATGTTTTCTGTAACAGCAAGTTGTCAAAAAGGAATTATGTTTATTTTCCCAGTTGGTTCAGAACACAACAGTGTATTCAGTGCAGGTTTCATCAGTTCCTTTGATGGTTTTGTTCGTGGTCTTGGGAGACTTGCCATCAAAATCTGACTTTGTGTGCCTATATCCTTAATAAGCTGCATATATTGAGTAAATTGATACTGTGTGTTCTCACTGCCTACAAATAGCTGATCTTACTCTACCTAAGATAGAAATGTAGTTTGAGTGCACCTATCCTATCCTGTTTCGTTATCTAGTTTGTCTTTTGCTGAAGAACATTTCAGATTTTCAAACACCATCAGGCTTGTTCACCTTTTAGATGGGGGGTGCCTAACAAATGCTTATAATTAATTAGAGCCTTGATTACATAGAAGTAAATTATCTGCCTCTTGTGAAGATTAGATTAAAAGGGGAGCAAGAACTAGGCACTCCAGAAATATGTAGTAAAATACAGGTTTGGGAGTTGTGCTATAATGAAATTTGACCTTATGCAAAAATATGACAGTTGTATGCAGTATTTAATGGACAGTTGGTCTGCTCTTAAAATTGTGTGTTGTAGCTGTATTTGCATATTGGACACCCTTCTGTTTCTTTCAAAGATCATCATCCATGATTGGTCTCTACATCCATGATTACCACTGCAGTACTAAGGAAGGATTTGCTATGGGAATACCTAGGAGTACATTCCAGGTTTCTGGAAGAACCATGGCTTGGTTTGTTATGTTTGCATACACAATTGACATGTGGTCAGACTAGAGGTAGTTGTTTGAGTGAGATGATAATAATCAGAGACCATAGGAAAATTATAGTACTACAGTGGTAGAGTAGAAGCTTTGGCATAGCATAGCAAAAGATTGGAATACCAGTTAGCTGTTTTGCACATGTTCAAAAGTTATTTTGTCAAAAAATGGAATAAATTCTGTCTGGTGCAACAAAGGAAAAAGGTGCAAGATTAATTAGTTCATATCACTGAAGGCAAAGGACAGGGTGACGTCTATTACTAAATGTAGCTCAAAGCCTTTTTCTGCTCTTTTGTGCTCAGAATGGTGACCCTAATATAGGTAAAACTACCTCTGACTACACAATACTTTTTGTTATTCTTCTGCCTGTTAGAATTCTTTCTTTCATGTTGCTCTATATTTGCAAAGTACCTCAGATTTTAAACAGGACTTTTGAAGACAATGAAAAGCGATTGCCTATCTCAGGGGATTACTTACCTAAGGCAGAACTTGTTTAAGGGTATGTATCCTGAACATATCAAAGAGGATGAAGAACTGTTTGGGACGTTTTCCCCTATTCTTTGAAGATGATTAGAGAAAAAAAGAAAAAGAAAGACCACGAAAGAAAAGATTACTTATAACAAACACTGAGTTAGAAATTTAAGACCCTCTGGAAAGATGAATGTTTTTCTCAGATGCTCTGTTGAATATTATCATGTCAAACTCAAGCAATAGTTCATCACTTGTACTTAGCTCTGAATTACACTATTTCCGACTTGAAAAAAAAGCTGCACTCTTGAGATCCTACCTTTAAGTTTTCTAGTTGGCCAAATAAAAGACATTATGCACTGTACAATATTGAAGTTGCATCTAACCAGCAAGAAATAGTCTCCCTGTTGTAATAATTTACCGTAATAATATTTATTGTAACTTCCATCCAAATTTCTAAGACCTAACATTAAATTTCTTTTAGTACTTTGCTGTTCCTTGCAATAGTTTGTATATTCATCATAACACAAAGAAATCATTGAATGACAAGATGCAGAGTTCACTGGTGCAAGTTTTTCATGTCAGAATATAGTATCATAGAATCATAGAACAGTTAAGGTTGGAAAGGAACTTAAGATCATCAGTTTCCAACTCCCCTGCCATGAGCAGGGACACCTCACACTGAACCATGCCACCCAAGGCCTTGTCCAACCTGGCCTTGAACATGGCCAGGGATGGCACATTCACAACTTCCCTGGGCAACCCATTCCCAGTGCCTCACCACTCTCACAGTAAAGAAATTCCTCCTTATATCCAATCTAAACTTCCCCTGTTTAAATTTTAACCCGTTACCCCTTGTCCTGTCACTACAGTTGCTAATGAGGAGTCCCTCCCCAGCATCCCTTATAGGCCTGGAAATCTGCTATGAGGTCTCCACGCAGCCTTCTCTTCTCCAGGCTGAACAGCCCCAACTTTCTCAGCCTGTCTTCGTATGGGAGGTGCTCCAGTGCCCTGATCAGCCTCGTGGTCCTCCTCTGGACTTCTTCCAACAGCTCCATGGCCTTTTTATGTTGAGGACACGAGAACTGTTCACAATACTCCAAGTGAGGTCTTATGAGAGCAGAGGGGCAGGATCACCTCCTTCGACCTGCTGGTCACGCTCCTTTTGATGCAGCCCAGGATGCGGTTGGCAAACTGTGTATGTTGATGAGCAGCTCATGAGAGACAGTCAACAGTCTGCCTGTGATATGAAATAGGTAACATGAATGTGGCAGAGCCCTGAGTGTTATGCTGCACAAATTTTCTGAATCAGCTTGTGACAGTATGGAAAAAGTACCTAAAATACTGTTTTCTAGCACAAATTTGCCACTTGATTCAAAGAACAAGGATAAAAAACAAAATCCACCATAAATTTCCCCTCCCCAAAGGTGTGTGTGTGTGTTTTTGTTCCATAGTTCTTAGGATTATAAAATACTTACAAAAATTAAAATATTCCTCCTTAAAAAAAAAAAGAAAAGAAAAAAGATGTATTTCTATTTTGATATTGTCAACTTCTGGCTCTATAGTGACATGTGAATATGTGTCAGCCCTGAGGATATTTTTCCAGTAACAGTGTTCAGAATAAGTTATTCATGAACACACAAGTAATGAGCAAGTTCCGTTAGCTTCTCTTTTGATTGAGAAACCAACTGCAACAACTTATTTTCTCCTTTAAATCCCTATTCCAAACACTGTCAGACTCACCACAGATTTGAATGATCTTTCTGTCACAAACCAAATCTGACATGATTTAAACATTTTTAGTTAATAAATGGTGTTATTGAGGAAATAAAAATGGAAGAGAGAGGAAAAGATATCATGCCCCATGTTTCGCAGAAATGAGGCGGATTTGTTGGGATATCTTTATAACTTTTTTTTTTTTTCAGGGCTGGCATCTACATATTTGTTTCAGAAATGCATTTCAAAGGACAAGAAAAATAACATTTTAACTGTTATCAGGTGCCTAGAAGGTGGCAAAACCAGAAGGACAGTAGAAAGCTGATTTAGAGTCAACATCTTTTCAGAAGTCCCAGAAGATGGAAATTCATATTCAGCAGACTCCTTCTGTTTCTACCCTTAAGGGCTGCTCTAAGGATGGAATAATGATACAACAATCTGTTTTCGAACTTAACAGACCAGTATAAGCTGTCACAGCCAGTAAGTGAGGCAGCTCCTTTCAAGAAGTATTTCTGGTCTTTTTCCTATAGTGGTGTAGAATAGATTTCACTGGTGGAAGGTCTTCTATTTTATTTCAGGAAAGGGAAATCTGGTTTTTGCCACAAATAAGTCTACAGATCATATTCCACAACAAATGTATGTTTGGTTTCTCTTTGTTTGTTTCTTGTTTGGTTTTGGGTTGCTTTTTTTTCTGTTTTTTTTCTGTTTTTTTTTTGTTGTTGTTGTTGTTGTTTGTTTTGTTTTGTTTTGTGCTTCTTTTTTTTCTTTCTGTATGCATTCTTTTAAACATTATGAGGTTTAGTTCTAACAGACCTAAATGGAATTAAACTTCCACTTTCAAAACTACTTGTTTTCCCCATCTTTTCCCCTGCACAGGAAACTCTTATTATGTGGCCTAATTGGAAACACATTTCTGGAGTGGGAGTGTACAAGGCATAATGTTAGCCAGCTGAGGAACAGAGACAGACTTCTTTGGAAATCTACTATCTGATGAAAAAACAAAGGTTTGAGAATGAATTATTCAAGACCATAGTAAAACTATTCAGGAACCCTGATATGGGGCTTTAGAAAAACAAGCCTGTAATCTGTTTGGTGAACTTCTGCAACTTGGGTCTTTTGAGGTTTGATGAGCTCCCTAGATGAGAGTAAGAGAGAAATACATTTTTATGATCTTTGCAATTGGATGAGAGGGGATATTACCATTAATGATGTGCCAGCATTTCCACCACTAATTCATATCTAAAGGGAGCGCTGTATCACAATTACATTGATTCTTCATGGATGCATCTACCATGAAACTAAATTTGATTTATGCGCTATATTTTGAGCTAAGCATCTAAAAAAGTATGCCTGGACACAAAAAAGTGCCTGGACATTTTCTGTGACAAGGAAAGTGCTCTTGTGTAGGTGGGTATGCATGCATGTGCACATGTATCTGATTTCCAAGTTTCTAAAAAAAGCAAATATTGCATGTGAAGAAAAAAAAATTAAAAATGTTTTCCTTAATGACAAGAAAAGTTCTGCTATGAGCAGCTGAACTCACTGTATTTTCTCTGCAGATATATGTGAAAGCAAACATCTTTACGAAGTTTAAGTTATAATGAACATCAAGCAGCCGTGGACCATGGGTAAAAGAATCACCTCTGAAGTTTTGATTTATCCATTATTTGTATTAGGATATATTAATAATTGCTTCATGTAAGTCAACAGTTACTTTATTAAAATATAATATAAAAAGTATGCAATAGTTTAGACAATTTCTATCGATTATTTGAACTGTTTTATTGCATCAACATGCCACAAAGTTGAATAAAGCCATACATGGTTTCAGTTGCTACCTAAATTTTCAAAGCAGCTCTAAAGTAATTTCAAGATCAACATACTCAGCCCTGAAAGAAGTAACTCATCCTTCACATTGAAATGAGTAAAATAGACAGTATCTCTGTATACAGCAATCAGCAGCGATATTACCAATTCACATATTATTTGCTAATGACCTTAGTAAAGTGCCAGATGATCCTGTTCATTTTCCATTTTTCCAGAAATTCCAAGTAGTAGTTTGATCTTACAGGGATAATGACAAGATGGAATTGTCAATAAATGAAATTGGGACACCAAAACTTAAAATGGGACTGAGAACTGTCTATCTGAACCAAACTAAGTTTAAACCAATTTAAATCATACAGGCAAAGAATCTCACAGGGCACCTAATGCTGAAAAGCAATATGATATCCAGTTCTAACATTAAGTTTCATCATTCCTTTCTGCCTTGATAGGGTACAAAGGTAAAGTCACTTCTAAAATAACTATAATTCAGGATACTACAAACAGCCAAATAAATTTGAGTCATGATCTGCTCAAAGGTGGCTGACAGAGGCAATTGTGGCCATGCTTCTGCGGTACAACTTAATCTCTTAGTCATTTGAGTGCCATAGTGCTTCATGGCATTGCTTACAGATGTTCATACTGGGGTTGATCCTATATCTTCCCTTAAGCTTTTCTTGTATATGTACGTGTATAAGTATGCATTTAGACACTATGTAATGCAGTTTTACAACAGTAATGTATGCTGTTGATTAGCATTTGGTGCTGAAAGAGCAGTTCTTGTTTTCAGCTGTCAAAAGAATAAAAATGATCAGGACACTTAGGAATGTGTTGCTTTAATACATGGATGAGACAAATGTAAACCTCAGTGGTATACAGTAACTTCTTCAATAAACAAGGCTGTAATACAGAGAGATTTAGGCATTGTGTGATGTTTTCTATGCTGAATCAGATGCTATTGACAAAAATGCCTGCAAAAGTCTATGTCCTACAAAAAGTCAGTATGATCTGAGCTCTTCAGTCTCCTCTGAAAATGAGATGAACTCTTCTAAGCCATTCAGACACTGTGGAAAGTATTTTGTGCCTACTAATTTCACAGATAATTTCATGGAAATTATAATTAGGTAGTGAAAACTTAATTATAAAATGTAAGCTTTCATGTTAGAAAAAAAATATGCTAAATTAAGCCAGTTGTTACTGGAAAATAACACAGAAATGTCATTAAAATAGCTTGGCTTTGAATTAAGAGAGAGAATCAACTGTGTTCTAACTTTGGGCATTTAAAACACATGTGAACATTTGACCCAGCTACTAATAGATATAGTAGCATTTACATTTGAATTCTTGGTTATGGCAAACTTGTAATTGTTGTACAGAGCACATCAAAAAGATTGGAAACTCTCAGTTTTGCAATTCTCAAACTAATTTGCATATGTAAAACCAGTATTATAAATGTCGACTGGACAAAGCATTATTTTTCTATGTCAGTTAAAAACAATTTTTCCTTTTTCCCAAAAGTGAATCCCTTCAAGAAATAATAATAAAAATATAATCACTAACTTGAAGGAAAATATTGTTCTGAAACATACTGTACACATTTTTTGTCTTTACCACATAAATTTTTCTAAGCTAGAAACAATAAAAAATGCATGCAGGCTTTGTTTCTATTTTCCTGTTTTGGTGTTTTGGGTTTTTGTTGTTCTCTTTTGTCACTGGAGATGAAGAAATGAGAATTTCTGCTTATTCAACATTCTGATTTTGAGACTCTAATAGTCATGATTGATAGTTTCATAGCCTGTGAAAAGTGCTAGTAGATTTTCCATGAAATTTCTGATAAAGCAGATTTAGCCTGAAGGCAGCTTTGACTCCTATAGCAAGTTTGAGTACCATGGGAACATCTCGTTTATGGGATGTGTCTGAGATAGATAGGTATAGAACCACAAAAATGAGTTATGGATCTTTGACTCGGAAAGTTCATACTGTGAAAGGGATCCGCATTGAAAAACAATCTGTATATGCAAAGGAAGAAATTCTCTATGTAAGAGAATAAAATGTGAAAAAAATATAAAACCCTAAGAACCCAGATTATGAAAGGTTTGATTTAAAAACAGAATTTTGAGAAATAGTAGACAGAGAAGACAAAATAACTGCTGCTGAATCCTGCCAGAAGATCCTATTTTCCCCCTTTTGCTCTTGTTCTCATTACTGCTTTTGTAATGATCTGTCTCACACTATATAAACTCAAGGAGTTCAAAGCAAGCTTTCAAATCAATAGCATGCAAGGTCCCATTATTATAAAGCGCAGTGCATTCACAGTGTCCATATTCATAAAGACTAGGTTTGAGTGTACTGTGTCAAATTTTGAATGAATCCATGCCACGTGACAATACATTTAATAAGTATTTTTATTTACATCACAAAATGGATTTGGCTACAGGAATGATATTAAAGCATGACATTCATGATGATGGATGAATTTCTGAGTTTCTGCCCATTTAATAGTGAACAGTGTAGCATCTTGGTCACTTGATGTAACTGTTCAAGTACTGTATGCCCAGGAATTGCCTTTGCTATGAACATCTTTGCATACATTTGACAGTGCAAACAAGCCACAAGGCTTACTACTGACTAAGCAAGGATGTCTGGAAGCAGGAAAATCTTCCATCTGAAATGTATTATCCTTTAAGCTATTTTAAATGTCATGCGCCATGCTCTACAGTTAGAAAGAAAAAGCAGTCTGAATTGTTGTCTGTTGAGATTCAACCTTAGAAGGCCTTTTCTGTATTGCATCAAGTGGTAGTTCTTGCATCTTGTTTTCAGATTGGAAGTGCCCATAGGACTTATTCTTTTACCTTCTTGTTTCTACCTGACTTGCATTGCCTACTGAGCAGTGAGTCCCATGGGCTTTGGTTAGAAATGCAGCAAAAGGAAGGGTTAAGCTTTGAGGTTTATGCTTTCCATAACTTAAATACTACATGAGCTACAACCAAATTAGTTTTACCACCTTTATTTTAATTAACTGTATGTGTAACTGAACGTTCTATCAGAAGTCCCTACAGTATTTCTCCAGATATTCTCCTCAATTAGTGTAATGACTTTACTGATTTTCTGGAGAGCAAAAATACAGGTAAAAAAGAAAAAAATGAAACAAAGTAACAAATAAATAAGGCCAGTCAGATAGAATCTTTGCTGGATTTGATTTGCATATAAAAGAATAAGAATAATTTATGCTTGAAATTACAAAAATTAAACTTTCTACCTTTTCTTAAACAAATTATCAACATAGTCAACAGTGACAATCTCTGCAATTTATATTGTTTTGCTCAGTGTAGTGGGATATTGCAAAAATTAATGAAGGGAAGTTGATATATTGATAAGGTTTTATTGGAAGTTACACCTGTGTGAGTATTCTCAAGATCTATTGGCTCAGTATAATAGAATCATGGAATAGTTAGGATTGTAAAGGACCTTAAGATCATCTACTTCCAACCCCCCTGCCATGACCAGGGACACATCACACTAAACCATGTCACCCAAGGCTCTGTCCAACCTGGCCTTGAACACCACCAAGGATGGAGCATTCACAACAGCCTTCTCTTCTCCTGGCTGAACAGCCCCAACTTTCTCAGCCTACCTTCATACAGGAGGTGCTCCAGTCCCCTGATCATCCTCATGGCCCTCCTCTGGACTTGTTCCAACAGTTCCATGTCCTTTTTATGTTGAGAACACCAGAACTGTACACAATACTCCAAGTGAGGTCTCACGAGAGCAGAGTAAAGGAGCAGGATCACCTCCTTTGATCTGCTGGTCACACTCCTTTTGATGCAGCCCAGGATACAGTAGGCTTTCTGGGCTGCAAGCGCACACTTCCAGCTCATATTCATTTTCTCATCGACCAACAGCCCCAAGTCCTTCTCCTCAGGGTTGCTCTGAATCTCTTCTCTGCCTAGCCTGTAGCTGTGCCTGAGATTGCTCCTACCCAGGTGTAGGACCTTGCATTTGGCATGGTTAAACTTCATGAGGTTGGCATCAGCCCACCTCACAAGTGTGTCAAGGTCCCTCTGGATGGCATTCTTTCCCTCCAGCGTATCAACCGAACCACACAGCTTGGTATCATCGCAAACTTGCTGAGGGTGCACTCAATTCCACTGTCCATGTCACCAGTAAAGGTGCTGAACAAGACCAGTCCCAACACCAATCCCCAAGGGACACCACTCATTACTGGTCTCCAGCTGGACACTGAACTATTGACCACAGCTCTTTGCGTGTGGCCATCCAGCCAGTTCTTTATCCACTGAGTGGTCAATCTATCAAATTAATGTCTCTCCAATTTAGAGACAGGGATGTTGCGTGGGACAGTGTCAAAAGCTTTGCACAGGTCCAGGTAGATGACTTCAGCTGCTCTACCCTTGTCCATCAGTTCCATAGGCCCATCATAGAAGGCCACTAAATTGGTCAGGTAGTATTTCCCCTTAGTGAAGACTGAACTGGAGAGATTTCATGAAACATGAATTTAATGTTAAACTAGTTATGATCTCTGCAACTGTTGAAAAAGTCATCACTTACTGCAAGTCAACAGAATGAATTTACTGTAGAGATTAAAAAGGCCCATGAACTAACCTATAGGAAGTGCAGGTGAAGTCAGAAGGTGAATAAGTCATCAGGTTTAAGTAAGTTGTTGCCTCTGTGGCAGAGAAAGAAAAAAGCATACCGAGCATATGCCACTTGCTTTTCTGTCCTGGACTGTTTAGAGAGAATCAAAACAGGATTGTCAGCCTCAACTCCAAAGCACTCTACCTGGGTCATGTGTGCCTCAAATAAACATACCAAAATTTTCCTTTTCAGTCAATGAATAAAGCACTTGCAGGTTACTATGGCAGAGCTATGAAAGAGCCCCTGAATACTCCCTTCAAGCAACATCACGTAAATCTGAGTCCAGGCCACTGTGATTTAGCCTAAATTCTGAGCTTTTATTACATACTGAACCTGGTGACATTGGGAAAAAAATGCAATGTCGTATTCATCCACTGTGCATTGATAAAAACTGATAGGCATGCATTAGTCCTGACAGCAAGCGGTGAATAACTGAAAGCTGTGTACAAAAAAGTTGAATCCTTGCCATAGATTAAATAGATACCATGCATAGATTGATAGGTACATAGATTTTCTTTCTGAGGAACAAAAAAACAACAACAAAAAGGTAGCTTACCAAGAACTGTATGTGGGATGAATCAATGACAGAAGCCAGCTTAAAGCAAAAAAAAAACCAAAAAAACCCAAGCCCCAACACACAACTTTGAAAGTTCCCATGTTTGTACATGTCAAATCTTGACATCTTTCCTTTGAAAGGCTCGTTTGTTTTATAATACATCTATGCACAATGTCTGCACTTTTAGGAATACTGATTAGACATCTGAGAGATAAAACAATGCTCTTGCAGTGGGACTGCAAAGATTTTTCAGCTTATTTTTTCTCGTGAGAGTCAAGGATAGCATAATGTTTTTAAAGAAAACTAAGTCAGGTGTAGAAACAAACTGAAATTTTCATTTTAGAAGGAAAAATTCTGACTGGAGTGAAATCAATGAATGAGAAAATGTTATGGTTTTGAAGCACTGTCTTCCTCCATTGGTACAGTGGAATCTGCAGGGGGAGGAGACAGTCCTGCTGTGGCAGTGCTGAGAAAAAGCTGTGCAAGCTTTCGGTTCTATTCTGCCATCTTCTCCTTTTGAAGATCAATGTGGAAAGCATGCTACCTTCAAACCTGAAGGCTTCTTCTCTTCAGAAAAGGCCAGAAATTACTTTTCCTTGCTCCATTTTTATGTGCTAAATTGATAACACAGGGTTTTTCTCGCTTTTAACAGATTTATGTTTGATTTGTTACAGATACATTTTCTGACTTTGAAACTTCTATTTTCTCACCTTAAATAGCTTTCAAGGTCATATGGAATTGAGATGGAGATAAGCATTAACATCTACCCATATTATTTTACGTAGTTGATTATGTAAAGAGCACAAGCCTGCTAGGAGATAAAAATGTAGCATAGTACTCTTAGTATATCTTGAGTAAATCTCAAAAGGAAATCTGCTAAGGCAGCTTCTTGATTCCCCCATAAATAACATAAAAATGAAGCATGGGACAAGGCTATACAGAACGAGTAGAAAAGGCTGGATGTATGCATACAGCAAGCTCCTGATCTGTCTGTAGCCACGTGTCCCAGTGACCTGAAGTGCTCGGTCTCAGGCTCTGGCTGCTAGGTGATACTCCAATAGTATCCATGGTGTTCTGAGAGTGGTCAGAGCAGAACATGCCAGGTACGTGTTTGTTTCTGTGGCACAGTGAGCATGCCACAGGGTAAAAACAGTCCTGAAGGCTCCTTGGGAACTTTCTACCTCCTGTGTGAGCAGAGAGACACCTCAACTCCAATCTGCGAAATGGAAGGAACATAACATACGGAGGTCTGCAAACCATCTGTGGGATATTTGCTTATGGTCCACAAGGAGCTAATTAATTACATGATAGTACTTCCCTTTGTAACTAACTGGGGAAAAGAAAAAGAATGAAGCAATAAATAATGTAAGGCATAAAACTGGACAGACATTCAAAAACATAGACACATGCTGCACTACGGTACTGGGAAACATCCTCATTTAACATGTTTCTACATATTTTTATGCACTGTGAATTTGACCCATAATGAAGATATGTAGATAATTTTACTTCCCAGCTATGACACTGTCACACAGTTCTTGAGCATTTAAAACTGTGACTGTAGGTTTGACAAGTACATTGAATACATCACATCTAAGTGCTCACACCAGCAACATGCCTTCAGCCGGTCCACAGCAACTGGCCCTATCTTCTTGTGGCATTAGAATTTTGGGAGGGACTCTTTCTGGAAAGATCTGGTTTAGGAATAATCTGGATTAATTCAGTTAAGAATCATGTCTCCCAGGTATAGCTGATATGAAGAGTTAAGAGTTGTACTTATGCTACGGTATGCACAGCTTTAATTTAATTGTACATACTTAATTTGTTTGCACTTGTATTTGTAATTACAGCTCTAAATCTAATAGAGATGGTTCAATAACCATTTTCTTTCCTGAAGAAAGATCTCTACACTATGCAAAAAATCAGTACTCTTATTGACAATGGAAAGTGTATAATGAAAGATAGTTAATATTTCTATTTTGTTGTTTATTCATCTTGAGATCTTATCTAGCCCCTAAAACTGCTACAGAGCTTCATTTCTTTCATATATTTTCTGTTTGTATTCAAACATGTATGACAGCAACAAAATCCGTAAGAACACTCCTTTAAAATTAAGTCTGTATTTTGCTTCAGATTTGAAAGAAATAAAATCAGATGAATATTTTAATTTTATGATTGCATTCAACTAAAACTGTATAATCATTTTTAGTTTTCCAAAGTTGAGGAGGTTAAGAATTTGTAGCTTATCACTCTTTATGAATACTATTTCTGATAAAGGTCTGTTATTTACAGATGTACCTAGTTTTGGAACACGAAGTAGTGTTTGAAATGTCTAAAATGGTGTCTGAACCTTCTACATGTATAAAGTTGTCAATGTCAATTGAGCTTGGTCTTGGTT
This sequence comes from Neopsephotus bourkii, assembly GCF_033783945.1. NCBI lineage: Eukaryota > Metazoa > Chordata > Aves > Psittaciformes > Psittacidae > Neopsephotus > Neopsephotus bourkii. Next base: position 455,563 of record NW_026902000.1, read on the forward strand.
TCACTGCTGCTTATTCTACCCTACATAAAACTCCAAAACACATTAATTCCTTACACAGGATTCTTGGCTTATAACTTGTATTAAAACTCTGGAAAACAGAGGATGAAGCTTTCTGATGAGATGATATTTTTATATCAGCTTCAGTATCATATGTAACTTGATAACGCAGCTGTAGCCATATGGCCATTTGCAAGCAGTTTGGAATAATAGTTATTATGTAATTTTTAGAGTGTTCTGGAGCATTAGAATTTTATTTTAGATCAGGTATCCTTTCAGCTGTGCAGAAGGTGTTTGTTTGCTACACAGAATTGTGCTGGTGTACAACGAGAATCTCCAAGATAAGACGTGAACAAAGAATGACTTATCTGAAAGACGTGATTTATTCTTGGGGGAGAGATGTTCAATTCTTTTTCTTGTAGCTGTCTTTATAGTCATGGGAACATTGGTTAGGACAGTGTACACAAACACAGTATTTAGTAAAACACCCAGGAGATATTCAGATTTGATAACTTGCAATCTGTCTCTCAAATTCATTGAGGAAGCAATATAAAAGACATCATGAAGAAGATTTTTCTGGGGGGATGGAGTCTTTAATCTATGCAGTTCTTCCCCTATTAAAACATTTCTCATTCATTTACTGAAGGAGGAATTTGGCTGAAACCAACAGCCCCTCCTGTTTGCTGCCTGTGACACTGGTAACCAGCCTAATATAACAGCCTTGGCTGTGCTTTTGTCTTCATGAGCAACTCGTGGAGGAAGCCCTCCAAGCTTGAACTAATACTTCTCCTGAAGAATATACCTGATTTTCTGTGACACTGGTATGTCTTATAGGGGTCAGATTCCCTGATAGTTCAGTGAGGGAGGAGAATAGAAAATAACTCTGCCTCACTGGAACCTTCTGAGAACCTCATAGATTGTTTCCTCTTTGTCCTTCTCTTACAGGGTTTCCCATGGGAAAAGGAAAATCTAACCCAAAATCCAGGCCTAACCTTTTCCATTAGCATCGCTGGTTTTGATTAACTGGGAATTGATAATAAACACCTAATAAAAGTTTTTCACATTCCTTCACAATTTCTTTGCCAAAGCAAAAAGGAACAAAAAACATACTGGTGAGGGAATAGGACATTGCAAAGGGATTTTATTTTTTTTTTTATATATAAACAAAGACTGCTTCCATATAGGGATAAGAAGATTAAATTTCTTTAATGGCTGGGGAAAGGCTTGCTTGCTTTAAATAACTATAGAAACTTTCTTTGTTGTACAACATTCCAGAGTGAGGCCACATAATCTCTTGGTGCATGTAAATTGCTCTGTGTATTATGTTCCAGTTATGAATTTAGAACTTAACTGTGACCGACTCTGAAGGGAGGAAAAATTTTCCCTCCACACAGCCATGGAAGAATTACCCTGACCTTAGCGCTGGGACCTGACATGAGTGTTGGCAATGTCAAACACTTGGATTCTTCTCAAAAGCAAATTCAGGAGGAGAAGTAGGGAGTGTATTTTGCCTTTCTGTGTGTCAGCCCATGTACATGGACATATGATGGATTCCAAAGAGCAGTACTGCAAAAAGCGCTGCTGAGTTTCTTCTCCTGCTCCTTCCAAAACTGTAAGGGAGTCCTCAGGGTCTTGTGGCTTGGCTAAGTCCATGGCTGCAATGTTTCTTTTTCCCCAAAGACACTCTGCACATGTCCTGCATCATTCCAAAGGCTAGGCCTGAAGGGATGGTTTATTAGTGGGCAATTAACATATTGTTAAAATAATATTGAAATAACTGAGACAAATATTTTGATAGTCACTTAATTTTCCCTTTTTCCTGCATAGTACACAAACTTTCTTATCTGAGTGGTAAGAGGTTTGCTTGGCTCTTCTTTCTTTAGTGAAGTATATGTAAACAAGTAATGCATACAAGTCAATATCTCTTTGGTGCGATTTAAGTCTTCTGCAGTGTGGAGTTAGCTATGAAACTGCAAATATTTGAGCCTCAGAGCACACAGTTTCCAATATAACTCTGGAAAAGAACCAAACGTAAAATAATAGAGTCTGGTACTTCAAGTTTAGCAGAAAATAATTTGGAAGAAAACACTGCATTCAAATGAACACCAAAAGGATATCTGTATGTTTATTACATTTTTAAAACAATCATATGTTGCTGATAATGGGAAGAACTCTACTGTCTCTTCCTATTCAGAACCAGTGTGTTCTCTTAAGCCATCCGCTGGGACCTCTATGCAGCTCTATAAAACACTTCTTAGAAAATAACTTAACAAATTGGAGAAATTAGTCATGGGAAGGAAATTAGCAAGCTTGAGCTGAAAAATGTAAAATCTTATTCAAAGTATCACCTCAGATGAATAAATAAAGCAAAGACTGTAACTCACGATATCACCATTACTGAGATTTATAAACTTACTATTTGTGTTAATTAATATTCATTTTCTCATTTCTATATCTAAATATAGTATCTGTTATATTATTATGGTTGATTTAGCCCCTATTACAGTCCATTTGTTCAATGGCTGATAGCAAGATTTTCATATCTGGTTTTCTATACATTACAAGATCCATTTGGAGAGCCAAAAGTGAGTTTATGAGCATTTTTGTAAAGACTTATTGTAATTGGCTTTTACTGTGTGTATGTTGTAAGAGGCAATATATTGTGATTTCACATAATTTAAGCTATAATGAGGGGGAAAATGTGTATCATTAAGCTTGCAAATGTTCTCTCTCTTCCCCCTTCTCCCTGAGACTGGAAAATAATCCTTTTCATTAACTGTAGTTCATAAAAAACGGCTTCAGTGCACTACTTTTTTTAGCTGTATTTTAACTGTAAAGCTCAAATATCAGTGGGATGGGATGTTGTTCTATATTTCTTTATGCCAGTTATTTGCCCCACATGTGCGTAGCCTATATTTTCTTTGTATGTCTGTGTCTGCCTAAAAAAAATGATTATATTGGATCACTTTAAGATCTGTCTTGCCTAATGAGTTCATGGATGTTCTGTTACTGACTTCAGTGGAAGAAGGTTCTAGCCCTAAATGAAAAGGCTTTTCCCTGTTTGGAAACTTTTGCAGGATTAGATTATCATTCAGTTCAGCTGAGCTCTGGCATATGCAGGTCACTTTAGGATATTTTCATGCCTGGGACCAGATGGAAAATGTCTTTTGCAATCAACAAAAAGCTTGGATTGTTGACATTTCAAATTTTTTTCTACAACTGTAACTAATTTGCTTTCTACAAAATTTAACAGTGTCCAAAAATGATTACAAATTCTTTGCAATGAGATTACTTTCATGGTTCAGAGAGTTTGCAGTGTCACAGAAATTTGCTTTATTTTGGTATGCTCAGTTTCAGCTTGAACTGAATCTGTGGCTTGAATAGCTTAGCTGATACATTATTTTGCTTCCATGTGGAGTAACTTTATGGTTTCTCAGTCTACTAATGAACCTATCTGAAAACCCTAATCATATCCTGGTAATGGGATTTCTCTCAAACTCTTCCTTCTTCAAAATGATTATTGTTAGGTTTTGTGACAGAAGGCTCCCATCCATACAGGCAAAGGAGTGCACAGGACCAAAGGTGGCTGGCGGAACCCCCATAACTTGATGGAAAGGAGCATCCTGACCTGCCTCTTCCTGAGGCTGTCCCAGGAGGGTGCTAAGCCTCATGGTCTGGGGGCAATGCCCATCATGATGGCTCAAAGGAAAGGCCCTCTTGAGCACCTTGGGCTGAAGAGGGTGATGTTTGAAAGGGGTATGGAATTCATCATGGGATGTAGGGAAAAACACTGAGATGAGATTATGAAGCACAGGTGTCTGGTGTCAGTAACTGGAGATGGTAAGGGTCTACATGCCAATGCGGTTGCTAAAGAATATCAAGCTGTGCTAGCTGGTAAGTGGAACAAGTGGGTTGTGAGCCCTGTGTGTGTGTCTGGAAGCAGGGAATCTGCAGGAACTGGCTACTAGAGCGAGTGTGAACTCGGGACTGCTTGACACCTACTAGTGTGTGAGGGACTGGAAACAAAAGGATGCAAAGGCTACAGAATATGAAGCCAGTTACTGGATGGATTGGCTGTGTGGATCTGTGTTGGTGGCGTATCAGTGTCTTAGGTGGGGCTGTGGGCCTTAGAGCTTGCATGTTCAGATGCCAGAAATGGGGGATCCAGGAGCAGATACTGTATGGACCAGGTTGTCTAAACCCAGGTGCTGCAGGGAGGTAAATATATGTGTGTCATTTCTTACTAACAGACTTTCACCCTGAAGTGGCAGAGAGGGGAGCAGGCTGAAGCCATTGGGGTTGTTTGTGCTTATGAGTGCTGAGTGTTTGGTCTGTGTAGTTGGCTATGTATATAGGTGTGTGTTATAAACATATTTGTGTCTGTACTTATTGGGAATATATGCTCAGCCTTGCTACTGGCCAGACCCAGGAACAGTGGCAGCCTTGCCTGTATGGGGACACAGGATTCAGCACCTCCTTACCGCAATTTATCCCTCGCATCTGAGACTGGAAAAGGCTGTTGTAGAAACACCACTGTGTGTTAAGCTTTGCATGAGATGGTCACTGGCACAGAATGTGAATGAATTTACATTAGGTATTTGGGAAGCCAGGCTTGTTTAGAGTACTCACCTCAGTGTCAGGTCCAAACTGTATACCCAGGCTGCCAGATGAGCTGCTGTACAACATGGTGAGTCTCCATACACATTTACACCTACTTTCTCTAGAACTTTTCCAACTTTTTTGCTCCTGTGACTTGGGATAGAGGGATAAATCCTTCTCAGATACTGTGCTTATCTTGACAAAAGAATCACTGAATAGAAAAAGGATTGATGTTTTAATCTGCAGCTCTGCCTCTGAAATTATAGGAGCTCCTAGTCCACTCTTATGCAAAGATAAGTCCCCCACAAAACTGAGGAAAATATCTGGTTTGTTTAAACATGGAAATCTTAAATTGGCAGCTCCTAAACCTTGAAAAGCACCAAGACATTCTTGTAAGGAGAGATCATTCAGAATTTTTCTTTCAGAAACAGAGGAAAGCAGCGGTTATAACTCTGGTTCTTTCCTTCCTGAAGTAGGGAAGTACCACTAGTTGAGCTATTCAGCAACACATGCCCAGATCAACTGCCTTATTTCCAGGGTGAAAGGAACTCCTTGTCTCATCCTGACACAGCAGACTTTACAGTGACCTTCCTTCCCTTTGAGCATCAGAAAGTGCCACAACCCCTTATTCATCTCTCTGGGCACCCTCTCGGCCATGGTCTTTGCTCAAGCTTTCAAATGACCAAGAAGTTATCAATGAAATGCTGTCTGCTTTCTCTGTAAACACCTGCCTTCTTAGCTGAGTGTTAACACTACATGCTCTGGAACATGTTTTCAGTGTCTGGGAATTTAATATCTGTTAAGCATTTGTAGCCTGACATTGAACCAGTGACTAACAATTTTATCCTTAATCTTTAACATATTTATCTATGCATACCTTGTGATTTTAATTAATAATACAGAATAAATCTATGCTTTAAAATGGTTAATATAATTTTAAAATAGCTTTTCATATAAAATTAGGAATAAGAATGATCATTACAAAAGATGATCATTAAGCGTTAAATTCTTTTTCTGCCACATGGCAAACACTTAAACAGGCTCTGAAATCCTGAGAAATGATTCCTATTTCCACCAGCATCAATTCAAACTTAACGTGCAAGTTATTTTGTCCTTAGATTTCCAGCTGTGTCAATCAGATGTCATATTCAAGTAACTTTTAAAGCTTTTTTTTTTTTTTTTTTTCCCATGGAGAGCTTTCAGCACAAATATGCATACTACAGAACTGTTTCTTCTATGTGTTAAATGTAAGCAGATTGGATCTCTTCTGTTTAGCCAAATTGGTTTTCTTCAGTTTGTAACAAATCTATAGTGCTCAGGTCTAAAATCAGTCACCTTTTGGGAACATTATTTAATCAAAACCTGGATGTGAAGACAGGAACTTTATCAGGCATATCTCTAGTTGGAAGAGTAGAGTCAAATTTCAAGCAGATGGTCTCATTTGATAGATCAAGGTCTGAGCTTGCACATAACAAATTCTCCTGTTTTGTAATCCATGTCTGTGTATCTGAGATTTTTGCAGGTAAATGCCATGTGTTCAACTGTCAGTGGTATAGAAAAAGTGAATGTAGGATTTTCTTGCATTCTGCTTCCCAGAAGACAGATTAATCTAATAGGGCAAAGCCATTTTCATATCTGTCCATAATTCATCTGAATTCTGTGGTAGTGGTATAGTGTTTCTTGAAACTGAAAAAAAAAACAAGCCTACCTCTATAGCTTTATGTAAAAACCCAGATTTTAAAATGCTGAAGAGTTTCAAGGAACAGCTTGCAGTTAATACTCTACCTCTTACAGAGGAAGGATACATAATTTTGCTTTACAGCACTAAGTAAGGCTCAGCAGCAAGGGCCTGGTCTGGAAACTCCACAGAAGTTCAGAATGCCTTTCCCCACATGAGAAAGGCCTCACTAGAACAAACAAAACATGATTCTGGGCAACATAGAAAAACTGTACAGTTATCTCTTTAATGTCCCCAAACTCTACAATCGTCTCTCTAACCTCTCTTCTTTCCTTTTCTCAGAGACTTGAGAGTACAGTAGGGAAAAAAAGCCCTTTCATTCTGCATAACCTTTTTTTTTTTTTCACTTATTCACTGGAAACATTACTTTTAGCTCATTACAAAGCAACATTTTTCTTTGCTTGCAGAAATTGTCAAAATAAAAACCTGATTTTCCCACACATCCCTAATCAGGTTTGTTTCCAGAATACCATAACATGGGGTCTGCAGTTAATGCTGCGCACAGGTTCTTCATCCCTGTACAACAATCTGCTCTTAATAGATACCAGACTTAATCATAGAGTGGGTTGGGAGGGATCATCCATTTCCAACCCCCTGCCGTGGGCAGGGACACCTTCCACTAGACCAGGTTGTTCAAAGCCCCGTCCAACCTGGCCTTGAACATCACCAGAGATGGGGCAGACACAGCTTCTCTGGGCAACCTGTGCCAGTGCCTCAACACCCTCACAAGGAAGAACTTTCTAATGTCTAATCTAAATCTCCCCTCTGCCAATTTAAAGCTATTACCCCTTGTCCTCTCATGACATGTCCTTCTAGAAAGCCCCTCTCTAGATTTCTTGTAAACCCCTTTAGGAACCGGCAGCTGCTCTAAGGTCTCCCTAGATCCTTCTCTTCTCCAGGCTGAACAAGCCCAGCTCTCTCAGCCTGTCTTCCTATGAAACGTGTTTCAGCCCTCTGATCATCCTTGTGGCCTCCTCTGGATTTGCTCCAAAAGGTCCACATTCTTCTTCTGATGGGGGCCCCAGAGCTGAATGCAGTATTCCAGGGGAGGTCTCATGAGAGCAGAGTTGTAGAATCACCTCCCTTGACCTGCTGGTCATGCAGGGTAAATACAAGGGTTTAAATGTTTTTTTAATTATTGCTCAAGTTTCCAAGAGTTTATATGACGATCTTTCAAAGTCAGATGCCTAAGATGTGAGGTATTTCATGTTATGAGAAGAAATGTAGTGTTCAGAAAGCTCATTTAATCACTCAGTCATAGAAAAGTTAACCCCTTCCTGCAGTGCTTGCAGCAGTAACAGAAAACAAATACCTTCCCTGCTGTGCTGACCCACTGATCACCTCGGCAGTGGCTAACAACAGGCAATGAGGGGGATGACTCCTCTCTGACAGATGGGCAGAAGAGGGTGGAGAACACATAGCTGATTTTTTGGAAAATCATGATGACTGGTGTAGCTGAGTCATTCCAGAAGCAGTGTATTCAGAGCTTAATAAACGGCTGGTACTTTTATTGGTCCTGGAAAGAAGGTGTCAGGGCCTCATTTGGTGATCCCTGAGTTGCAAGATGTTTCTTGGCTTGCTCTTGGAGCACTGTGGTGCTCCTCTTCGAAAATGGGTAGATGATACTGGCATAGCATTATTGTGATTTGTCACGAATAATTCTACTTGCTCAATGGGGTAAATATATCCATCTAGCTGGTATTTGTCTTGAAACTTATATGGCTTGAGACTTTTTAACCTTACCTTATATGGCTCTTGAATTTTATTTATGTTTACAAGAAAGTCTGTCTTGTTTTGAAGGAAATATTTGAGCTATAAGTATTCAGTTGCGTTATTTTCTTGCTTATTTTCAAAGATAAAAGGGAATGAGGAAGTTGGAGGACACATTGTTAGTGAGATGTCTGTACCAAGCTGCTGAGTTACACACTTGCAATAATGTTGTACTCTGTGTTGATTTTTCGTATGTATTTCAGATTATAATCCTAAGAATTCTTTGGTGAGTATAACATCTTTGACAGTGACTGGAGGTTTAGTTATATAGAAAATATAATTTCAATAATTTACATTAGGTTTCTTTAAAGTGTGTTTAGGCCTAAGGCTTTTAATGCAGGTGACCCTCACATATGACCCTTATAATCAACTGTACCCAAAAGATGCAGTGGTATTAATCATAGAATCATAGAATAGCTAGGGTTGGAATGGACTTTAAGATCGTCAAGTTCCAACCCCCCTGCCACGGGCAGGGACACCTCGCACTAAACCATGTCACCCAAGGCCTCGTCCAACCTGGACTTGAACACTGCCAGGGATGGAGCATTCACAACCTCCCTGGGCAACCTATTCCAGTTCCTCACCACCCTAACAGGAAAGAATTTCCTCCTTATATCCAATCTAAACTTCCACTGTTTAAGTTTTAACCCATTACTCCTTGTCCTATCACTACAGTCCCCAATGAAGAGTCCCTCCCCAGCATCCCTGTAGGCCCCCTTCAGATACCAGAAGGCTGCTATGAGGTCTCCACACAGCCTTCTCTTCTCCAGGCTGCCTCTTTTTTTGTTGTATGAGTTTTTTAAACTATTCAACGGAAAATGCTTTAAGTTATAAGTTATGGGTGGATTTGGAAATCTTAGTTAAGGGAACATCTTTTTAGCTGTCCTCAGAAATATACTCTAGAAGACAAAAGGAATAACAGAGACTTAATTCACCATGAAGATTATTTGATGCTTTCCTAGATAAACTATTAAATATTTATACAGCACAATGCTACTTTCTGTGGCAAAAATTTTCCCCATATATGTGCATGTGCACACACACACTACCGTTTCACCAGTAATCCCCAAACTAGCACTAACTTGAGTTGATGCTTCCATACACACAGCACTGTGCGAAGAAAATATTAGCCTGATTTCTCAAAGCTGTATAAAGCCTAAAGTGATAATTCCACACTTTAAATCGAAGTAAACAGCTCAGGTGTTGTTCAGCTTTATGTTAATGTGCCATGATTCCCATTTGAGGGACAGAACATTCATCTTTGCAGAACAGACCATAGTGTGTTATAGTCTAGAGCTGGTATGTCCATCTCCTATAATTATCTTCTGAAAAATTTTGTCAGAGATGAAAAGCAATCTAAAGAACACACTGGGATGCAATAAAAAAAGTTTTGGATTAAGCTGAAAAATAAAAGCTTTTCAATCAAGGGGAAAAAATGTATAGCATATGTACCTTGTTTTATTTTTTTTATTTGATGATTAGCTTTATTTTAAGGCTTGATGTATTTGTTGGGGGGGGGGGGTGGTTGTCTTTATTTATTCCTCTACTCTGCAAAACATAAACTTCCTTTCTGGAAGTTTTCATTCATTTAAAAAGCAGAAAAATATAAACAACTTCAGCATCATAATTTTTTTGCTTGAGGCAGGTGAAAAAGTAGAGCCAGGTGCTTACTGTGCACTCTGCCTGCAGGATATTAATAAAAAATTGTAGGACAGTGATACTTGAAGTTCCTTACACCTTTGAATTTCAGTTAAAGTGCCAGGGAGATGTTGTTGTGAAGAACAGAAAAATGTGTATTGGTCAAATTGATATAAAGCATGCAAGCAATATAACACTTTTCACTGTTAGTACTTTGATATCTTTTTTCTTTGAGAGAAATGAGAATTTAATTCTCAGATGTATTCCTATTACTGTAGGATTTGTCATATTATCCTTTAATCCTTTTTTGTTTGGACCCAAATATGTGTTGTGGAATAAAAGATTACTTAATGTGCAGTCTTTTTCAGATTCTCTTGCGGTACCCTTTATAGCTTACATTTATGTAAGCTCTCATGCTGCGCTATGCAATAACATCTAAATAGTCAAGTGTAAAACCAAGATTTTTCAACAGTTTGTTCTTCCCTATGGAAAACATTTGAGAATAGAAACTTGAAAGTATGTGATTAAAAAGCTTAATTTTTGTCGTATTTTGCCTTTTTTAATCTAGGTAAAGCTTTTTTTAGTCCTATTATAGTAACACATGATAGTGGGGTATATGTTTTGGGGATGGTAAAACTCTCTCCGTAGTGGGTTACTGGGAGAAGTTTCAATTATGTGTTTTTCACCAGCTAATTCTGTGCTTAAACATTCCAGTTGGTTTACGATTGCTAGATGAGCTGGAGAGGGCTTGAGTCATTGTAGCTGTCAGATAAACTGCTTGAGGAAAAAGGGCTTAAAGGGTGGAAGCAGAAACACTATCATCACTCTGCAGTTTGCCTCCATGTTGTGGCGTTGCCTTCCAATAGTGTTGGATCCTTTCCAGAGCAAAACAGTATAACAGCTGGTCCCAATTATCCTAACTACAGTGTGCCCACATGCACAAATGGCCAGCTTTTCTAATTTGGCTTTCTGGTTTAATGAATTAGTTATTTAATAATTTGACAGGAATGCTAGTGTTGTGTTTAGCTGCTTGCTTCTGTTTAGTCTTATCTTTGGGGCTGTGTTCATACAATCCTGCTGTGATCATTGGCTGCTATTGTAACTTATGTAGATGAGACAGCAAAATACATTGGCAACACCCAGCATATATATTTTTTTACTTTACAAGGCCTAAAAGTTGAAAATCTATCACTTGATAACAGTTTTTCTTTTTATGAGAGTAAAGGGAACTCTTTTTACAAGTTATCACTCAATACAGCTAAGAACATAAAAATTTAACCATAGCTTTTTCCTGAGTCTCAAAAATTAAAATAAAAAATTAACATCTGAAAGACATACCCACATTCTACATCCTCTTATACATTCATTTACTTCAAGGGGTATATTTTCAGATGCTTCTAGATGAGCTGCAGAGAAATATACCTGTATGAGCTTAAATAGGAGCTTAAGCATGCAAGCAGTGTAGAAAAATGCACAGCTGTCATACTAGGATAAGGAAACATTAATATCTGCACAAATGAGAGAGGCTGCACATACTATGAGCATGCAACATAAACCTGGAGACAAATGGTCCCAAATATATGGCGAATTAGAATATTCACCTCTTCTCTGTCAACACTTGGCTCCTAATAAATCACCAAGTTGTTATGGTTACCAAGCAACCCAAACCTGTTAATTTACTGTGCAAGATCATGAATTCCAGTTGACTCGTAAGGATGAGTAGAAATTGGATGACACAACTCAGGGGGAGGGAGAGAAATTGTTTTGAAATGAGATTTTCTTTTTTAAAATGTCAGAGTAGTACGAAAAGAAGCAGCCAATTCATATTCCTTCTCCATGGATTGTAATGAAAAAGTTGTACTTTGTCTATTGAGGTCCTGATGGGTTTCTGATGTAATAGCTGCGAATTAGGAAAGGCCTCCAGGGAACTGAAAGTGGAGTGGGGGTGTGTATCTGTATTTACTCAACGTCTTCTACAGATTTAAGCCTGGGACTGTGGGTAGGTCCATGTTCCTCCAGTGTGGTAAAGCTGGGAAAACAGAGCTGGGAAAGATGGAACTATGCTGCGGCTGAACAGGACATTTACTGGGCTAAACATGTTTGATCCTATTTACTGACCAGGGACTTGGCTGTAGGATTACCAATGTTTAGCTGAATTAAAGGGGTTTGCTGATGAAAAATTGCATAATAAGACATTTTCAGTTTCCTGACATGTGTAATTCTTATGTTGAAATTCAGAAAAATCATTGGAGTTGAAACATGTTTGAATTTAGGTTTTCTTCATTTTAGAGGCAAGATGCTGTGCAGTGTGAAAGTCGGATCAGATTCAGATCATGAGCTGGAAGCACAGAAAATTCAACAGTAAACTGAGTAATAGGGTTCACAACTATCAAAAAAATAACTGAGAACAGGTTGCAACAAGGAAGAAAATTATTTCATCAGCAATAAAGTATCCATTTCTCTAAAAGTAAATATTTAAATAGTCTCTCTATGCCATCATAATAATAACAAACACCACTTAGCCAGTAGTAAAAATGAACAAGTATTCTCATAGCAGACTTCAGATAAAGTTCTTTATTCCCAATCTTACCAAAACAGATGCAGTTAATATCAAATTCATTTCAACTTGCAGTATTGCCCAGTGGAAAACAAATATTGATCACTTACCTGGAAATAACTACAGTTTTATTATCTGCAAGCTGTGCTGCATATCAGAGCATTTGGTCCTATTTCATGTTATATCTGAGCTTTTCCCATGATTTAAACCTATATGTTCAAGTAACTTGTGAGTCCTTACAGCAAGCTTGTCAGAGGCAAGGCTTGTTAAAAGAAATAGCAGAAAATGGTAAGACAAAACTCACTGCTTGTCTGTCAAAGACACCTAGAGTTTCCATGGCAGCAGGAGGTTGGCAGGGTTAAGAAGGAATTATGGTCTGTAATGCAGTCTCTTGAGCTACCAAAATAACATGCGGTATGCAAATGTGAGGAATTGGCAATGGTCTTTTTAACCTTAGCTAAAGCTCTCCTTGAAGGGGATTATTTTCATGTGTTGCCCATAAAGACTGCAGCAATAACTGGGTGAACGTAATGTCTGTCAGGAGGTGTGTAACATGTCAGCTTGCCAGAGATCAAAAGTTCACCACTTTGCTTTGCATGACATAAGAAGCTCATGAGGTCTGCTTTTTAGCTTTCTTTGTCAGTTTATCTTGCTGGATAAGAATGAAAACTATTTCCTTTCCAGAGTTTCCATTGTAATAACGTTATCATCAAGGATTCATATGCAAAATGTCTGTTTGTACATTTAGAGTAGTATCCATGTAAATGAGATTTATCGGAACATTGAAACTAATATTGGAATTGACACTCTGTTGACCCTCTCTGTGTAAATATTGACAGAAGTTCAAGACTTCAGAAAGGAGGTAAAATGAAGGAGGTAAAATAACTGGCCTTATGAAAGACACATAAATAGCAACTGAATAAATCCTATTGGCGAGGCTCTATATTCTATTTGTAGTAGAAGAAAAGTCCATTTAGAAGTATCATACCAGAGAAATTTTCTAAAGAAATTCAAAATAATGAATTAGAACAACATGTTGAGGAACTGGAGACATTTGTTATGGAACAAATATTTTCTTTCAAAGAAAATATGTTTTTAAAGGAACTGTTTGCTTTAAGAATGGAATGGAAAATTCTTTTGAACATGTGGGTTTTATTGTGGTGGAAAAGTTAGTTTTTACATAATTCTCACTGGGCCACTTGCCACTGACTTCCAAATGGGTTGTATTGACCACAGTACAATCCAGGATGTGTTCAGAGAATCTAAATATTTGTTTGAATAAGACACAAACATTTCTCTCCTGTGGATTTACCGTAATCATAAAGTTGTCTTATGTAAAATGCCTTCTTCAGTTTTACTAGCTCTTGCTTAAACATACTTACTAAAGTTGATCTTAAGAAAAGACTGATGAAATTGCATATCATATAGCAATGAATACAAGAGGCTTTAATCATGATTACCCAGATAAGCAATTAAATTCATTTGCTATTGCTATAATTCTGTCCTACATGGTCAGTTTCCTTAGGAAGAATTCAATTTATGTTTCAAGGATGTTATTGGAAAAAAGTTACTTAAACTTTAAAGACTTAAAAACATTTGAAATAATTTCCTGCAATAACAAAATATCCAAAATTACAAGATTTGTGTGTGTGTGTGTGTGTGTATGTTGAACAGTTAATGTTGATTTTTAAAGTTCTGGATTGTATGTAGGTGCACACAAGGTTATACTGCATAAAACTGGATCAAAAAAGACATGGGTTAAAGGGCAAAGTAAGAGTAAATTATTTCTTTCCTTATTTTACTGTGGGTTTTGATACTTCAAAATAATAATTTGTGAGTTGTTAGCTAAAGAATTTCGTGCAACTGAAAGCAAACAAAACGCCTTTGGGAAAGCCTAATATTGCAATAAATGTGAAAATGCAAGAGCAAATTAAGATCGCAATATGCAGTATAATATTAAGGAAACCAATTTCTGAGGCATAATTAGCTTCCTCAGGTGTGGCTGCCAATCTTTAGCTGGGCAATTGATAGACTTTTAGTTCCCCATGACTTTAAAAAGTAAAAGCGTTTTGGGTTTTTGTTGTGTGTTTTTTTGGGGGGGAGGGGAGGTTGAGAGGGTTGGGTGGTGGTTGGTTGGGGTTTTTTTGTTTGTTTAAAAAAACACAACAAACAAAACAAGAACAAGACCATCCAAACCAAACAGTAGGAGTTGGCTTCCTAACTTAAAGATTGATTTTCACTTACAAGACCATCCATTTCACTTACAAGAAAATCCAGATTTTATTATAATGGAGTTGGGATTCAATTCACCATAAAAACACCTAAATTTTGGTGTCCATGTGTAACTGCTTAAGCTCCTGTTATGTCAGTGGTGATATTGTCAGTGCAGCTGCACAGTACAGAGCACGACTCAGCTGTCCAAGTGTGTTTTCTTTAGGATGAGCTTGGCTCCCTTGCTCATTTAGAGGGGCTTAATCGTATTATGATGGCCTAAACGTAAATGGCTTGTGCCAAATCAGGTGCCCAAAGGTATTCACAATGACCGTGAAGTACAGGTAGTTACGACACACGGCCTTTGAAGGATTTGTACCTTTCTGAGTTGTCAGGGGCTAGCCACCAGCACTTAGGCAGCTAAACTCTGCCCTCAGCATCTACTTGTTCTAACTGCAGCTACCCACTCAGTGCATAAATACCTTCATTTGATTATTCAGCCAAATCCCACCTGGATTGTTTGATGTCTATTTTTCTTTTTAGACTTTATTTTCAGAGAAAATATCTACCCACACTATGAAGGCTGAAAAAAAAATAATAAAATTTAGAGGAGTCCAGGTGGCACAGAAAATGCATAAAAATATCTCTTCACTGCACTTACATGCACCACAATTATTTTTTTTAATATCTAATAAAAGAAAAGAACATGAAAGGCAGATTAAGGACATATTATGGTAATATTTACTTATTTTGATTACTAAAATAGTTTTGGAGTTCTGTTGTTCCCTAAATACATAAACTCATCACCTCAAAATGAAATTCACTGAGGATGCCTTGTTTAAGACGCAACCCCTTGTTACATGAACTTGTAGCTTTCCTTCCAGTGCTACATGACTCCAGCATCAGGAGACTGACTGAATTGGCCTAGGCTACTCAGAAATAGTTTCTGCTAGGACTGTGGAATTGTATATAAAGCCACTTGTAAGTTTTAAATGATGCCACGATCGACAAAGAGATAGACAACAGAATGGCAAAGGCACATAGAGCCTTCGGAAAACTCTATAAAAGAGTCTGGTGTAACAAACACCTGAAGAAAAGTACAAAGATCAGTGTCTACAGAGCCATTGTATTGTCTACTCTTTTATATGGGTCTGAATCATGGATCATCTACCGCCGTCACCTGCGACTCCTCAAACGCTTTCATCAGCGCTGCCTTAGCGCAATTCTAAACATCTGTTGGACTGACTATGTGTCCAATGTCACTGTCCTCAAACAGGCAGGGGTCACCAGCATCGAGGCCACATTGCTGAAATTGCAGCTGCGCTGGGCAGGGCACGTCTCTAGGATGAAGGATCACCGCCTCCCCAAGATCGTGTTTTACGGTGAACTTGCCACCGGTAGCCGCAAGAGAGGTGCCCCAAAGAAGAGATACAAGGACTCTCTGGAACAATATCTTAGTCTTGGCCAAATCGACTATCATCAGTGGTCCGCCTTGGCCTCCAATCGGGAGACTTGGAGGCACACCATACATAACGCTGTTGACTCCTTTGAGAGCTTACGAAGAACTAGCCTCAAGGAGAAAAGACAACGCAGAAAGAATCGCGCCCCACCTGTGCCACCCAAGGAGATCTTCTGCTGTGCTTTTTGTAGCAGGATTTTCCTATCCTACATCAGCCTTCTCAGCCATCAGCACGCCTGTAATAAGTGTGGGCAAAGCCCTTCCTAAATCTTCGTTCGTGAAGTTAAGCCATGATGATGATGATGATGATGATGAAGTTTTAAATGAATTGTATTATGCAAGAAGCTTTTTGACAGAACAGGTTCTACTGTTGAAAAAAATGTTACTGCAAAGCAATATAGAAAGAGCAGCACCTCCTGAAGCTGCTGTCACAAATGTTTAGGTTTGTAGGTAAAGGTTTCTATTGCCATTTTAGATGTCTTAGGGTACTCCACCTGGCTGTTCCAGAAGTTGTTCTGGAGATAATGAATCTCCTAATTCTGTATGATGTTTTCTCCTACACTGAGGTCTAAAAGAGGCTACAGCATCTCAACCAAATCTAAAAGCCTATGTTTAAGGAGATAAATTGCTTCTACATATATTTATACACTGTTGTGGGTTTTTTTTTCATAAGGCACCTAATTGCATAGCAGTATCTATAGACATAGTATCTCTAAACATCTCCATAAAACACATAAGCGACTTTCTTCTCCTGTGATGTTTACCTTTGCAATTTTGGGGACTGTCTTCTCTAGTTAACTGTGACAAAACAAGTAATTTGATTATCTTCCAAGTCAAAAAGTTTGCTCTTCCTATTCATAGGTTTAAACACCTAGGAGCATCATCTCTCTCCACAGTTTGGTCTTCTGCCAAAACCCAGTTTTTTTTCAATCCAAGAACGCTATTAAGATTGAGACATAATCCCAAATTTGAATTTGAATCTGCTGAATGCAGTTTTTTGATGTCTACCTAACTACTGTTCATAACAATCTCATTTGGGAAAACTGAAAAGTAGCATTTAGAATGTAGTACTTTACCCACATCACAAAAGTTCAGAAATGCTGGCATCTGTGAGTTCTGAATTACACTTGTCACTGCATTAGCTTTGAGTTACCACCCACTTTTGGAAGGAAGTATTTCCTGAAGCTCATATGGTGAGTGCCTCCATAGCTTTTAAATATGGATATAATAAGTGAAATCCAAATAATCGTTAGTAAAGAGATAACATTAACTATGCCTTCATTCCAATGCCTCCTTTCTTTTCTCTGTTTAATTTTCTTTTTCACCAGGACTTGTCCCACATCTGCCTTTTGCTACTGAGGCCCTTCCCTTACACCTTCTCTGAACTTTAAACCTCAACAACTCTATGCCTATAATATTCTAAAATGAAATGTTCTATTATACTCCTAGGAGGTCTAATGCCTTCTGGAAAGGGTGACAGCAGTCTATATGGCTGGCTACTAAGACTGTCAAGGTTACCAGATAGATTCTTTACATCTTATACATTATATCACACCTATTTTTAAATCTGTTATAATAAACTTGCTACCCATTCTAGTAGCTACTGCTCAGCTAACAGGAAAGAACTCACCTTCCCATATATTCAGATATTCAGATATTCCCATATGTTCCTGTATTCAGATAAAATTATATTGTTTTCTGAAAAAGTAAATTAAATACTGTCACTGTGATAGCAGCATCTTGGCTTCTTAAGGAGATGATTAGTGCACCAAATTCGAAAATGCCATGCATTTATTTCTGGGTGATTAGTGGTACCTGTGTCAGCACTAACACTGCAGCAGCAGACAGCTTCATATCTCAGGAAAACTGGGCAAACAAGACTGCACAGAACTTTTCCCTATAAATTCTACTAAATATGCAAGTAAGAACATTGCTTGCTTTTCTCTAAAATATGTGTACTTATCCCAAAACAAAGTTTCAGCAGAATGGATAAATACTAAAGAGAAATTCCTTATCTTTATAAACTTTCCTAAGTTTCTTATCTCCAATGCAGCTATGGCAATTTGCTAAAAATGTTAATCTTTGTGTACGTATCTGTATATATATAACTACTCATGCACCAGGAGTCTGACAATATTCAAAACTTACTGGGCTGCATGGTTTTGTTTGTTTTTCCAGTTCATCAGGAAAAAGCTAAATACTCCTCCCTCCCAAAACTTCTCTGGATTCCTTTAACTACACTTAACTACAGTTAAGTGTTTAACTGATGCCTGTCTGAGAGTCCTTTATGGCAGTATTTTATCCCAAACTAGGACATCCTGGGGATTCACTGACCACATCAATCTGCACCAACGGTTTTCTTTTGTGTTGACTGAATATCACTCTGCCAAGGAGCTGTACCAAACACAGATTCTCTGAGCCTTTCTGCATTCCAGAGATCCTGCAGCACCCAGGAGTTTAGATTCAGCCTCAGCAACTGCTGACTCTGCTATGATGAGGTTCTTTTTCCAGGGTTTCCAAAGATCCTTAATGTCCTCAAAAACTATTGGCCTATGGAATTTGTTCTGTTCTGAAGTCATTGGTTGTAGTTGTCTGGATCTGGTGGATGAGATTTGCAGATCCATTAACAGAATCCTTCAGCTACCGCTTTTACCCAGGGACAGTCCAGCTTCCTCCTTAAACTAAAAGTGCTCACTTTGCCCTGTACTTACACCTGTGTAAAGTATTCTAACAGCTAAAAATTTCTATTCAAAATAACCATTATAAAGGCCCTGCCATATTTCTAGAGTTCCCAGTGAGTCTGCATTGATTGAACTTTGCATATTTTGCAGATTTTGTTCAGTAGGGACTATAAATGGTTTAAAAATCTATTTTGGCATAAAAAAAAATAGATACATTTCAAAATTAATCTGTTGTTGACTTCCTTCTGCTTCTTTCCAACATTGTACCAATTTTCTGAATATCTGACTGTCCAGAGACTGTTTTGCTGGCACTCATTTGCTCAGAGATGGTGAATTGTAGGCTCATCAGCTAAAATGTCCCCACTGCAATGCAATATGAAATACAGTATTGTTTCCAACAGGTCTTTATCAGACCTACGAGCAGAAGAAAAGAAAATTGATCTGGGCAAGGATCTGAAAATACCCATTACAGCTGGGACAATGCATCTATAGGCAGTTGCTTTCTTGAATGTAATCAGGGAAAACGAAATTCTTCACATAATACAGCTTAATAATTCGTACCTATAAATTTTTACCTAACAGCAAGCTCCTTGTAGCTCAGAAGAGAGATGCTTCATGTTCCTTAAGATGTATTACTGCTCTAGAGCTGCTGCCTGACATACAGAGTTAAAGCCCAAATTATTCCTTCCTCTTATTCTAATTCTTACTCCTGCAATCAACGGAAAACAAAACTTCACATAACCTATATGAACAGTCACATTTGCGAAAGCAAGCTGAAATATTAAAGATTTGAATGTCAGATGCTTGTAACAAATGCTTGTTCACAGTCCAAAGATTTAAAAGCAACAAAACAAAAAAATGCCCACAGCCAGATTCAAATAACATGAAAAATATTGCAAAATATTACTCTAACAGAATGAGGCCTTTATTTTTAATCTTATGCATAGCCACATGTGTATTGAGCAAGACTAAATCCACCAAGTATGAAAAAAACCCACAACGTTAGGGGATTTGAGATGAAATTATGGAGCCCATGAAAATTTTTCTTTCAGTTCTAAAGACGTAACACTTCAAGTCTATCCATATAACTTGTAGTATATACCCTGGTTTTAATTTAATCTAAACATAGGGTCTGTTTCATAAACATCAAAGATAATGAGAATGTCCTTTAATTAAATCTGTTAGAATCTACATGTTTATTCCACACTAACTTCCTTTATTTGTCAACTTCAGACATGAGAAATGACCTCTCCTCTGCTGTCACTGCTTAATGTCAAAGCTGTAAGGAGAAATGTTTATAACATTAGCTGTATTCTTTCACTGAGGGCTGGCAATTAACATTGTGCCTGGAATCAGAAAACTTCAAAATGTCTCGTTACTACCTGTCTGGGTGGCAGGGAGGAAATGAAAAGAACTTTTCTATTCTTGTCACCTCTAGTTGCAGGATTTACTAGAAGCGGATCTTGTTCCAGTTATAGGGAGTAAGATTATACCAAAGCTGCTGATCTGTTTTCAGAGCAATTGTTACAATCATTGAGAGAAATAGGCGGGAGTAATAGAATTCTAGTAGAAAAGAATCTGTTACTAGCTAGGAAAAAATTGCTACAGCCAGGTAGACCTGAGATGTCACACTTGCAATTTCAAGCATGGCAGATGAAATTATGACTAAGAAGAAAAATATTTAGAAAGAAACAGCTAATTAACCTGCCTCTGTGATTTACCCCATCTTACTCTTTTGCCAGTAGTTCCCATCAAATGGCTATTAGACCAAGCAATGAACCTCTCAAGTCACTTCATGCTCAAGCCTCAGTCTAGCTCAGCTAATCCATACAATGAGGAAGAAGTTTGATATTTCATGCTTCTCTGCTACAGCTTGGCAGAAAACATTTTACTCTCTGGAACAAAATCTGAAGACTTGAACCACCGAGAAGAATTTGGGGGAGGAGGGGGCAGGGAACCCCACAAAGACCATGCTTGTGTCACTTGGGTGAACTGCTTGGGTTCATTGCTATCCAGATGATCAGGGTAATGTTGACACTTAATGTCTTTTGTCCGTCTCTGATTGAAGGAGACAAAGTCGTGTTATCGAAAGGAACACCCTATATTGCAAAGACTATCATGATTTCTTTCTGTTTTGATCAGCACAGGAAATTGGTAATTTCCATCAGAAAAGTAGAGTACCTTTTTGGGTTTACACTAGCAGACTTTGGGTGTTAAAACAATAGCTCTAATCCAAAAGAGATGTTGTAGTTTTGGTGACAGGATGTATTAGTATACCTAGTGCTAATTAGCTCAAGAGATTGTCTATCCACCTAAATATTTCCAGTTTTAATTAGTGCTTATAGAATAAAATAAAGTTTTTCTTCTACATATAATTTCTAAAGCCACAGTTTCTTTTCTGTATTCTCAAATAATGAGCTGCAATTATGCTGCCTGGCAAATGAAAAGGGAAGTACAAGTTATCCTCTTTGCTCTTCAAAAGTGGACATAGACATTTCCCAAAATTCACCAGTTTATAGGCTTTATACAGAACAAAGACAACGAACGAGGGTATGGGCTAAATCCCAAACCACAGGTGAGTTCACTGTGATGAGTATATAAAGTTCTAGTCAGCAGCCAGTGAGTCACTATGACTGATGTGCCCACAAATACTTAAATGTGTAAAGCTGAGAGCATTGCCTCAAGACCCAGTGCCAAAATGGATGTGCCGCCACAGTCTGCGCATACCAGACATAGTATCGACCAAGTTACATCCGCAAACATGGCAGGACCTGATACAGCTGAGGAGTAAGTGGGAGGAGCTATGGGTAGAGGACAGTCTAAGGGCTGCACAGAGCCAAGCACTGCCTTAGGACAAAATCTAAATAAGCAAAGGCTATCACGTTAAGAAGAAGGAAGCAATGATGGAAAAAAGCATGTAATCAACTCCTGTTTCTCGTATGGCTGGAGATATGCCTGTAATCACATATCCCAGTGCTCATATATTTTCATTTGCAAGCACTCTGTCCAATAATATCAGAATAGAAAAAGTATGAGTTAACTGCATGATCCTAGGTATCCTTACTCAGAAGCGTCTACTTGTCTTCTCTCCAGCAATGTATCTAATGATGTACTTAATATGTCACTGAACTGATATACTTGAGAACAAGTAGCTTCACATCCCAGTAAAACTGCAAGACTTTACCTGAAAGAAGTCCAGATAGAGGAACAGGGAAAGGTTGCCAGTTTTTAAAGAGATGCTTATTGGCAGGATTCAAGATGACATCAGTAATGTATGGCTGATGTCCACAAGAACAGTGGTGATTCTAGAATTCAAAGCCACTTGGATCTTTAAAATGTCAGGGGTTATTGGCACTTCCTATCAAAATATTATACAGCTTTGTATTCAGCATTCTGGTTTGGGGGGGGAGGGTGTGGTGCTGGGTGTTTGCTTTATCTTGTCTTTGAAAGTGTGCTTATATTCACCATTACTTGATTTTTAAAGAAATGTGAAAATAAACTGCAAGATGGGTTGATAATGAAAATTTATATGCAATACAACTGTTAAAGGAAGGTGGGGGGCGGGGGAGGCAGGAAGGAGGCAGGGGTGGGAACATGGAAGACAACAGATTTCTGGATCCCCAAGCAGCCCTAACTGCTGCGTTGCTGGTAAGATACCCACACCCTGTTGAGTGGATATCAGCTATGTATACAGATGTCCTTAAAGAGAAGAGGAAGTGTTTGATAGCTGACTTGTTTTGTTGAAATACTGTTTAGACTGACAGTTAATAGGTTTAAAGGGTGCTTGTCATGACCAGCAAATCCAGGCAGCCTTTAATTGCATCTAAATCCAATAGAAACTCTCAACTTCACACTTTTGCCCTAGAGACGATGACAGGTCGATAGTTATTCTCAGAGTTATTTGGGGCTAATCAGAAAAGCATGTGCAGATGCTGAGAGTCTGGATTTATACCTCTGGAACTGATTCAGGTGCTTTCTAAAATATATGCTCATTAAAATTTTTTTGTTATTATTAAAAATTTCAGTAAGACTGTGGAAAATCTCTACTTCTGAATGCAATTTAACTGTTTTTTGTCTTTCAGTTGACCAAGCAGAAGTATCCTGAGGCACAAGAAATAAAACAGCAAGTTTATTAAATAGCCAATCCCTACTCTGTACTTTTCTACAGCTTTACTATAATAAAGTGTTGCCCTATAGATGTAACAGACATCATTTTGCTTGCTTGCCAAAGTTAGGATTCATTTCAGTTTGAAAAGAGATTACTTTTACCTTTTACCTTAAAAAATGCCTGCTTTTAGAAATCACACAGGCAAATCATGTTACAAGCATGTTAGGTCTAAATAACTAAGAAATGCAGGAAACCTTATTGTATGTAGTCCTTAAACATACTCCAGGAGAAAAAACTTTCAGCATATTGAAGTGCCATGTCTCTAAGCTTCAGAGGTCTGGACCCTTACAGAATAATGCAGTTGTGCCTTTTTTTTGTTTAACTAAGGGAGTCCTAAGTAAGTGGTTGAAATAGTACAGGGTGTATTCATTCTGTCACACAATGCTGATGAGGAGTGTGTTTAAACAGCTTAAAGTCTGGGGGAGGGTGAGGGGCAGACAAATCCCAAGCTGCATTTTGATTGTGAATGCTGAAAACTTTGTCAGCATTTTAAAATTAAGTTTCATCTATTCATATGTTAAGACTTTAGGGAGATGAATTAGAACAGCTGAGAAACTGATTACAGCCTCTTGCTGCATTTTCTCTCTTTGCTGTTCACGTAGCCAAGCTGACACGGCCCCTGCTGAAATAATTCTATCATCTCGTGATACATGTATCAAAAATGAATAGATAGGCTGGTTCATCTTGTGCCTTTCTTGTTCTGCCACATGCTTTTACTTCGAACCACATGTCATTAATAGAGCTAATGGGATTTTGGCGTGGAACCAGAGGGTGGGAGGGGAGATGGAGGCCAGGGGAGATGGATGGGAGCAAGATGAACTACTGAGAGAAGCACTGCTGCCTTTCTTTGCACTAAAGCAATGTCAGGTTTATCAGGCTTCTTTTTAGTCCTTCCTGACAGGACTGGAGGCACTTCGCTATACATGTATGTCTCACGCATTCATGAGCCTCTTTGACACTATTGCATCTTTTGTTAGGAGCTGAAAATGCAGATCATTGCTCTACCCTTCCTTCAGCTGCCATATGGCATTGTGGAAAGGGGCCCACAAAAGAAAGAGAGGGAAATGAAGAAAAAGAGAAGGGGGGGGGGTGTGGGGGGTGTGGGTGGTGTGGGGGGGTGTGAAATGAAACTACCAGCAGATGAAATTGATTTATTTTCACCATTACGGAGCACGGGGTGGAAGCCTTTTGGAATATAAAACCTTCTTGCAGAGCAGGCAAACATACTGTCTGCATGACAGCTCTGGTACATGTTAAAAAATAACATGTCTTGAAATAGAAGCACCATTGTTTTGCTTAACTACTGTAACAAATGTATATGAAATGGAATGCATCATCTAAAGTGAAACAACTGCCAAGGTTGCAGACTTTTATTTTTACCCGTTGTCTGCAAGAGGTAAAAAACATGAAACCCCAAATGCTACATAGGTGAAACAGTTTAGTATCACTGTGGATTTTCTAAACTAAAAGTGTCTCAAAATATCTTAGGTCTAGTCTGCATTTTTGTGGAGATAAAACTTTCTTAAAGTAAGTAGCAATTAGAACATTTTTATGCAATTGCTTTAAAAACAAACCAAAAATGAATTTGAGAAAATAAGCGTGGTATGTCAATTCTTTGGTTATTTTTCTGTGGGTGCTTGCTTATGAAACAATAAATAAAGTCTTTAGAAGAAAAAGCAATGCAGCTAAAATAGATACTACATGAGGTTTTTATTCCCTCCTTATATAAATAAGCACAACTCAATCTGGATTTAAGCAAGTTCTGCTTTTGTAACTGTAGATTGTATGAAGTTAAAAGCAGAAAACATTATTTACTTTAACCACTTTAACAAATTTGCTTCCTCATCCCCTTCTATCTTTTAATTATAAAGTGAATGTCAGTGAAGAGGTGGTTTAAAAAATTTCCATTGTATCTAGGAAGATTTGTCTGTATTTTCTGAGGTTTGCTTTCAAGATACTGATTAACCTTATGGAAGCAAATTTGACCCTTTAGTTTCAGTTAACTCATGAGTAGGTAAGTGATCCAAAATCTTGCTAATCAAGAATTAGGTGCACAGATTCTACAGTTAGTTCACTCATGTTCAGAGTAATGTTTTGGTTTAATTGTTTTTAATTTTTTTTTTTGGTATAATAGTTTATCTTTGTACTGAGTTTTTTTCTGGATGTTTGGCATGTGCTGTTTCTTAGGTGAATATTATTTTTGTGTAAGTCACTAATACCTGTTAGATGCTGTATTGGCAGTTGTACATGTCCGTGGTGTTATACTCCTGCGGAATTTAAACATTAAAGTAATGATTTGCAAGAGTGGTGTTTAATTTCTGTCTCTACATTTCTGTGCTGAAAGTCTTAGTTTTCTATTCTTTATTTGCAAAATGGAGTCTTTTCATTCCTTCTTTCTTGAATGTATAAGACATTCAGCCCTGTCAATGTTAGAAAAAAACTGGCAAACATCTGCCTTGCAGTTGCACACTGCTATCTGTATCAGGTTTCTGCTTCCCTCTTCAGTTTGAATATCTCTCCAAAGCCCACTGCGCTTTTCTTCTAGCTTAATGTCGTGGTTTAAACCCAGTTGGCAACTCAGCCACAGAGCCCTCGCTCAGTCCTCGCCTTTCTTCCCTCTACTCCTGGAGGGATGGAGAGGAGAATCAAAAGAATGTAACTCCCATGGGTTGAGATAAGAACAGTCCAGTAACTAAGGTATAACACAAATCACTACTGCTGCCACCAATAATAATAATGACAAGGGAAATCACAAGAGAAGTGAATACAACCGCTCACCACCCGCCAACTGATATCTAGCCTGACACAAGCAGTGATCTAGCCCTTCTGAGTAACTGCCCCCAGTTTACATACTAAGCATGACGTGCTGTGGTATGGAATACCTCTTTGGCTAGTTTGGGTCAGGTGTCCTGTTTCTACTTCCTCTCGGCTTTCCCTCCTCCCTGGCAGAACATGAGACTCAGAAAGTCCTTGGTCAGAGCAAACATTACTGAGCAACAACTAAAAACATCGGTGTTATCAGTGCTGTTCCCAGGCTGAAAGTCAAAAACACAGCACTGCACCAGCTACTAAGAAGGAGAAAAATGACTGCTACTGCTGAAACCAGGACACTTAAATGCCCAGATTTTCCATGGGTGAAAATCCAGCCAAAACCAGAACATAGTGATGAAGTGGGCAGATATTGTGTATGAGTGAGCCAAATCTTGAGCTGGTATGTCCATTTGGAGCACCCGTGCAGGAGCAAGCCTTTTCTTTGGGTTTTATACCACGATTAAGTGAAGACATCTTCCAGGAAGATTTCAATTTTAACTTATTTTCTAGTGGTTGTTAGTTATCAAAAGAATGTGTCTTCTAGATTCTTAAGAAGCATGATGAGGAATAGATCATCTTTGTTTCTGGCTAAGGAAATGACCCAAGTAATAGATTCACTGAATTCTATTACTTAGGTTGACGCTGATGCAAATGCCTTCTTGCTATCATAATGTTTGCAACTACAGTAGCGCCTAGAGTGTCAGACTGACGTTGATTGCTTTGAAGCTTGGAGCTGTGTTATTTGTAACTCACAAATACTGTCAGCTGCAAAGTACTCATGGACATTTTCACTTATGCATGGATTTTATTGCAAACTTCTGAAATTTTAGACAGGAACTAGGTTATTCATCACATTCTTATTTAATAATACTTTTGTCATTCGTAGAACAAGGGACATACTGCGACTAGCAGGGAATAATCTGTACCTTGATAAATATGCCTGGTAAGAATTCAGCAGCTTTTGCAGCCAATTTGAAAGCAACTCAGTGTCGTGGTTTAACCCAACCAAACAGCTTGTTCACTTACTCCCAGTGAGTGGTGCCAGGCTGGAAGCAATCGAGGCCCACGTTAGTCCGCCCCCCCCCCCTTCCCCAGGGGTTGCCGCCCCCTTTTCCCGCTCCCAGAGGGGTGGGGAGGAGAATCGAAGGAATGCAACTCCCACGGGCTGAGATAAGAACAGTCTAGCAACTAATGTACAATACGAATCACCACCGCTACCACCAACGACAACAATGATAAGAGAAAATAGCAAAGGAAAGGAGTACAATACCACGCGCCGAACCACCAGTCCGACCCGGCCGACCCCCTCTCCTTCCGGGTACCTCCCAGTTCCCCCCTGGGCATGACGTGCTGTGGTATGGAATACCTCTTTGGTCAGTTTGGGTCAGGTGTCCTGTCTCTGCTTCCTCCCGGCCTCCCCTCCTCCCTGGCAGAGCATGAGACTCACAAAGTCCTTGGCCAAACCAAAACATCATTTTTATCAGCTTTGTTCCCAGCCCGAAAGTCAAAACACAGCACTGCACCAGCTACCAAGAAGGAGAAAAAATGACTGCTGCTGCTAAACCCAGGACACTCAGATAAAATCAGAGCCCATTCATGAATGCAAGAACAAATTCTATGGCAAGTGTTAGTCATGATAATCTACTACTGATAACATTTACAATTTTTTTGTATAAACAAAGATTAGAAATAATTTTGTCTATGGTCTTCATCCATTCAAAGTTGTATTTGGTGTTCTTTGTGTCATAAGGAGCAGGAATGAAAGAGTAGTCAGCATGATCAAGGTTAAACATATGTTTATAATATACTGTACGGGAAGCTTGGGCATGGCCCCAGCCCTAAACAACAGGGTTTTGTTCTGTTAGAACTTTCCTTTGTGCCAGCTTTCTTCAGAAACAATGAAGCTGCCAGCTTCATGGGTAAAACACGTGAGGTAGGAGATAATTTTGTGAGCATCTTCCTCCAGACTATAGAATTCCATTCTAAATGAATAACAAGTGTGGTTGCAGATTTCACTGTTTTCAAAACAGAATATAAATCTCACGTCTTCAGTTTAATATCACAGTAAAAACAACAACAAAAAGGACATAGCATGAAAACAAGTCCCACCAGCTGTTTTGGAATAAGAAGGGGGAACACCAAATCGTACCTGGCACTGTCTAGTGCAGAAATGATCGCCTGTAGTATACTTAGGTACTACTTGTGTGGTTAATCCCAAACACCAATTCTCAAGATGCCTTTCAGCTGCATCTAGTTCTGAAATCCTCCTGCTGCAGGTCCTTCTTTTTCAGATGTTAAAGGTCCTCAGGTTGCATCTATTGCACAGTTCAGAAGCTCAGGATGAAATGCTAGATATTATACATACCTGAAGACCACACATTGACTAAAATCAAAACATTCAGTTATTTGGGGGAAGTTAAAACTCATACTCCTTATCTGGAGGAAAAGTTCTTATAAATTAATTTTATACCAAACAAAATGATGAGCAGTCAAACTTTTCTATTGGGCACACACTATTCATACCTTAGACCAAGAAAACTAAGCTTGATCGTGGATATCTGGTTAAAGCATTCCAGACAAGAGGAAAGGAGAGAGGATAAGGATTTTTCGATACCAGACTCTCCTGCATTGGTGTTTTTTACATTAACCTGTGGAAGAAACATAGAACCTGCACTGAGGATGAAGGGGAATGTAAGACCTGCTCTCAAAAGAGTTTACTGGACATTCATGCTCTAGTTATTTATTTATCTTATGCAAAATGTGACAGTCTCAACAGGAGGAACAGAGAGTACTTCCTTGCAGCAATTATAGCTGTTCCTTGGAGGTATGGATTTGAGTTCTATGGATATGGGACTCTTGACCCCACTGGAATGCTTTAGTAAAGGTATAAAACAAAAGTGGATGTAAGTGTAGCAACAGGGCAAACACCACCACTACAGTTTCTGGTGGTGATATTTTAAAGAAAAAAGCTCCTGTCTTTTGAACAGAACAAACTTTCAGCAAAAGTACCTACATTATTACATGACATATGTATAAACACCTTTTGTTTGGTAGAGCCTGACACACCCACAAAAAAAGCTTAAAGGTGTGATTAGAAAAAACTTGGCTTTTAAGTTGTAGAGTTGTGCTGAATTAGCCACTGTCATACTTTAAGCCCAGCTGGTAGCTGAGAACCATGCAGCTGCTCACTCAGTCCCTCCTTTTCCCCAACCCCTTTCAGGCAGGATGGGGAAGAGTATCTAAAGAATATAAATTCCAAGGTTTGAGATAAGAGCAGTCCAATAACTAAAGTATAATATAAAACTACTACTGCTACTACTACTACTACTGATGATAAGAGAAATAACAAGGTGATAGAATATAAAACTAAAAGGGGAAAGGAAAAGAAATCAATAAACACAAGTGACGCACAACACAATTGCTCACCATCCTCTGGCTGATACCCAGCTCAGTCCGAGCAGCTATTGGTCCCCTCTGGATGAGTCTCCCCAGTTTATATCCTGGGCATGATGTGCTGTGGTGTGGAATATCCATTTGGCTAGTTTGGGTCAGGTGTCCTGTCTCTACTTCCTCCTTGCTTCTCATGCCCCTCTTCACTGGCAGTGTATGAGAGACTGAAAAGTCCTTGATCAGAGTAAGCACTACTGAGCAGCAAATAAAACATCGATGTGTTATCAGCATTGTTCTCAGACTAAAGTTGAAAAGACAGCACTGCACCAGCTACTAGGAAGGAGTAAAATATAACTGTTACAGCTGAAACCAGAACAGCCACTGTGTACAAAAAGAGAAACACCATTCTAACTCCTGTCACATGTCTTCATTTTTTATCAGGGCATCACAATTTGTTTATGCCCATTTTACTGATTTTAAGGGCTGATGTGCAAATTCAACAGAACTAGAGCTCTAAGTAGAAACAGACTGAATAAGTAAAATGTACAGATTACATAGAGCTACTTAGGATTATTCAAATCAAGTAAAACTAAAGAGTTCCAGAAAGAGATAACAAACCAAGATCTAAGAAAAACATACTAACATTTATGCTTATAAATGTTAGACGATATGCATGTTAAGGTTAATTTGGAATCATAATACATTTGGATAAGACTTAGAAAAATGGGTTCAGGAATTGTTGTGTTAGTTTATTGTAAATCTGTCTAGTGTACACAAAGATGAAAAAGTATGTGTGTGTGTGTGTGTGTGTGTGTAGAGGGGATGAGACTAAACAAGGGTTGGATGAATAAGCTTTTGGAGTGATCCTTCAGTAGATAAGAATAGCATGGTTAGAAAACTCGAGCGACCACACCAACAATGTCCTGGGCAGAGATGGCTGCTTTTACTTTTTTTCATTATTATTATTCAATGGCTCTGGTACCACTTTGAATGTAGATTGATTCGATCAGTGAGCATCTCTAATCTAGAAGATTAGATTCCTCACTTCTGCTAGTTTGCTGGTGTTTTTTTAAATCTCAGCATACTAAGTCAACATAGAAAGTTCTTTGGAAGTGGAGATCTAGTGGAACCACAGTGTTTCACTAGTCTTTTTTTGCTTATATTTACCCACTGCACTGTTTTTACTGGATGTTGACAGGAAATCTGTTGCTGTGTACCTGCTGAGGGAGGAAACAGTCTGAACGTCACCTAAGCAAATGGCTCAAGACACTCAACCCCCCCAACCAGTTTAGCAGAAGTTGTAGGGATTCCATGTTGCAGACTACTGACAAGTCCCTAAAAAATCCAGAAAATGTAAAATTTGAGACTGCTATGAAGCTTAGTTCTGAAGAGCTTATCTATTCAAATATATTTGATGCATTTGAAAGTGTGTATTTTGCACTTTGAATATATTCTCCCTGGGTTGAACAGAAAGATAAAAATTTCCTAAGCTCTTCCTCTTCAGGCCTAGAGTCAGAGCACGGGATATGTCTGGAGAGGTGACACGTCTGGCCTGCTGACACATGATCTGCCAGTATCAAGCCAAAACATGATTTGACCTTCACTTCTAATGCAACTGTCACATTTAAAGATTAACCAGAAGCAGGTAGTTTTCTAAATTAGCCTCAGCTTTATCCCCCTTTTCAACCGAAAGATTTGTCATAACTGGAGCTTGCTTTAGAAGTCTTGTCTTTTTAATCTTTCAGGAATTCTGACATTTACTGGACCTGGAAAATTTGAATGGAGGAGGAGGATCTGAATAGCTTCAGTACCAGCGAAACCTCTGGGAGGTATTAGATCATAAAGCAGTAGGAGAAATGTAAAAAAATAATTCTCTTGTCTTTTATGATCCGTAAATACCAAACAGTGGAGGGTGTTGAAAATGAAAGGAAGACAAGACATGGGACAATAGAGAAAACTGATGTTTAAAAAAGCATTGAAGCTTTTATTAAAATAAAGAAAAAAGCCACACAAAACCAATGAATTTTCTACCCTATAAGCCAATAATTAAACCTTAAAATTGGCTACAAACTCTACCACTCAAGTCACACCACCTTGTTGCTGACAGAAATAAGCTTCATGGGTTTCCCTCCCCCCCACCCCCCCACTGTGTCAGTCATGAGGAAAAGTGATTACTAGGGTGAACATTAGTTAACCCATGCTAAATTACTGGGTTGAACAAGCAATTCACAATAAGGATAATGTCTTTACACCATTTTTTTGTATGCCCAAGTTATGAAATCCCTTGCTTTTATGATAGTGACTATTCACAGAATGTGTGGAATTATTGGCAGATGTTTTACTTGTGCTTGTAGAATGTTTCTCACTGAGATTGTGCCACATATTTACTTGTTTGCCAAATTTTCTACATAACAGATATTGCTTAAAATATTGCTAGTAACATTGTGAGATTAGAAGAATGAATATACAGCTCAGTCATGCAGGTGTTTAGATCTTTGAAGTTCAAAACCCCTTGATAGTAGAGTATTTGGAAGAAAAGTCATGAAAGTCTATCAAAAGCTGTTAGCGAATACATGACTACAACTGAAACTAGGGAAGCCTACAGTCTTTAGATCCCTGGAAAAGGGGATTGTATTTTAGGGGAGCTTTGTTCTAGTATTCGATAAGCATCTGCTACCAGTCGTTGTAAGAGATGTGGCACAAATATATGCGCATTCAGATTGAATTTGGGATAACTGATATTTTTGATTATTTATTTGCAGATAGCAACTAAGTAATTGTGGTGGTGTTTTGTTACTGTGTTGTTTTGTGTGTTTTTTTTTTCTGAGACTGTAATAACTCTCAACAACTTATACTACTCTTCAATCACTAAAGTGAGCTCATACACCAGCACATGCAAAATTCTTCTACCACTGGAAAACACACAAATGCTTCATGCACAGCAAGGGGTCATGTTCACTGTCAAAATAACCTTTTGTTTTAGAGTTGTTGGAAATACAAAATACAGCCACCAAGATACTAGAAAATATATTTTTTAAAACTTTTCATGAAATTGTTGCACAGGCCTACAACAGCAGTAAGAATCTGTATTTTTAAGGCAGATACAATTTCGTGCACATGCTATTATCATAATAACATCTGCCTAATGATTGTAAAAATTCAAGGATTTTTTGGAAGGATAATAAAAATTTTAGCTGCATCATCTGAACAAAAGGCTGCACTAACTATTTATAGTCTCAGAGTCCCCGAAACAACTGAGAATATAAAATAAATTTTATGTTTTTTTTTTTTTTTTTTTTTTTCAAAAAAAGCCCTACTAAATGCTACTAAAAATGGCTGGCTTGCTTGCTTGCTTTCTTGCATGAATATCCTTTTCTTTTCAGTGCTACTCTTTCAAACTGTTTTGCCACTGAATATTAGCCATTGAATGTTGCGTACTTGGTCTCAGGTCTCTTCCTTATGCTGAAACAAAACCCCTCCACTTTAGCTTTGAGCATACATGTTATATGGGTTAAACATGCTTTTGTACCAGAAAAAGGGAGCATATGGGAGATTCAGTCATAATAAATGAATGCTTTATACAGTCTAGAGAAAGTACTTGAAAGAACAACACCTTTAAAGTTAACTTTGCTTTCAGTACATACCAATGGTGACATTATTGTGATCCTGCTGTAATGTCTTGTGAGAAATCATGTGGGATAATGCAACAACCATGAAATTAAAATGGACTACTTCTGCAGAGCAGACCATTATTATGTGGTGGCTTATTTCTCAGAGGGTCCATTATCTCTTCATCACCAGAAAAAACAGGCTCTACAATGAAGTGTAGGAGAGGAGGCTGTACAGTAGAGGAAAGCACAGAATGTACCAGTGTCATACCCTACCAGCCTTTATTTAGTGATCACAATTTTGGAATTCAGTAACTTTAAAATATTGTTTCATTTATAACTACCAGCTGCTGAAGAAGATACGGGAAGAAGGAAACCTGTTTAACAAAACAAAACAAAACAAAACAAAACAAAACAAAACAAAAAAAAAAACCCACAAAACAAAACAAACAACCAAACAAACAAAAAAAACCACCCAAAACCCCGTACCTCTATACCTGAAAGTACTTTAGTTTGTTTTCCAGTATAGCCTTTGAATTTTAATGAAACATTTGGGGAAACTTGTAAATGAAAATGGAAATGTTGCTTTCTGAGAAGCTGGCTCAGCACCACATGTGAATTATTTAGAGACACCTTTTATTGTTTCTGCTTTTCATGAGAAAAGAAAATGTTTGGTGCTTTTTTGTTTGTTTGTTTGGGTTTTTTTGTTGCCTTAGTCTTAATTGGTTTTATTCCCTTGTCACTGTTTTTAATTCAAAAATCCCTTCAAAAACTATAGCTATGTCTTCCAGTAATTAAAATACCTACATAATAGTAGGAATATTTTTTAGCTGCTCATCTGCAACTAAAAGAGGAAAAAGAAACTTCCTGATCACCCTTGAGTGATTACATTACAGAGATATGAAAGGACCCTAACTACAGTGAAGTGTCAGTTCTAAAATCTCTCCTCAGAATAACAACTACCCCAGATGCCCTCAAATGACAACATCCAACACAGAAAACTAAAGAATAGCTTGTCCAAGAAGCAAAGTCTATAACTGCAATGGTATCTAGAATATTTTTATTTGCTTAATTCATAGTTTTATTTTCCTCTCTCCCTCTTTTTCATCTGCTTTTTTTTTTTTCATTCCCATCTTTCAAAATTTTTAATCTCTCAGTCATATTCCTTGGCTGCTGTGTTCATGTATTCACACACAGTTCTACTCACTAACTTCATTAATGGTGTTTTCAAAATTAAGCAGAAAAAATTGTAAATAACTGTGTTATAATTGCCCGATTTTTAAAAATCTCTACTAAAGCCTTTATCTCTTGTTGCTTTAAGACTTTTAAAATAATTCAATCCTATACTGAGTAGGATTTTTTTCTTTAATTTATATTAATATTACATTCAACACCTAGGTCTCAGTTTCCCTGAGTATTATTTGGGGCTATTTGTATAAAAATATTCAAGGGTATGAAAATCAATGTCAAGGAAAATAAAAAAAAATCAATGGGGCTTTAAGCAACCTGGTCTAGAGAGAGGTGTCCCTGCTCATGGCAGGGGGCTGGAACTAGATTAATTTTAAGTTCCCTTTCAACCCAGACCATTCTGTGATCAAGCAACGACTATGAAGTATAGCTTTTAATGCAATAGCACTTGAAGAATCCACAAGTGACCTTGTAATTGGGTCTGCTGTGACAGATGGAGCTACAGAAATGCCCTACATAACCCAAGTATATAGTTCTACTAGATGCCTATAAATACTGGGTTCTGTCATTTTTGTAGCTATAAAATTATAGCTAGAGTATCTATTTATTTTGGTAATTTAGTGTAGAACTGTTGATTTTAAGTGCTTTCCTACTTCCGGGTCAATTATTACAAGACAAGGAGAACGACATAAGTGTCCATTCTTTAGAGTATATACAACAAGAAAAAGTAAAAGTGAACTCGTAGGATTTTAGTAAATAAGGTTTTCTGGCAGAATAAAATTGTGCTGATATTCTTACCTAGAGATCAAAAGCTTGATGCTTTATTCTTTGGTAGAAGTGTGTCTTGACAAGATTATTTCTTGTACATATTAAAAGATCAGCCTCTTTCATTTAACCAAGTGCCTTATATCACCTGCAAACCCCACAGCTTTGTGCTTCATGTTTCCTTTCTATTTTCATATCTATGGAAATGGAATCTTCTCTTCAGTATTCAGTGAATATGCCGCCTGCTGGTGCTGCCTTTGACTTAAGCCTGAGTTACCATGTCTTCTTCAGTGACGCTGAACCACTGTGTGTTTTGCAGTCTGGAGATTCCAGCCCAGTTCTCCCTAAAATGGGTCATTTCACCATTTTCTTTCTAACTTATTTCTCACTGGATTTTCAGGTTCATATGGGACCATTCAAATGTATTTATGGTAGAATACACAAGGATAACTCTGCTCAACTTTGTGCTGTTCATATTTATGCAAAGATGATTAGAATAGAGCTCAGTAAGTTTTTCTGTGGAAAATACAAGTTGAAGCCAACTTGGGAAGTTTTTTTTCCCTTATGTCTGACAAGGATGCTCTACTTCTATGGCATCTCCTATCCAATTATTCTTGTTATTATGCAGTTAACATTCCTTCTTCATTTCACTTTTTATAGGTCAGAGCTACTTTTGTTTATCCTCAGTACCTTCTGATAATATGTGCAGAATAACTGTCTATTCAATTCTTAATGTACTTGGCAGTTACAGTGTCACTAAGGGTAAATCCTACATACAGAGATCAGAACAAAGTCTGAATTTTCAGTAAATCAGTTATGCTTTGCTAAGCATAAGGAAGAGAAATGTTTGCTCTGTTTTAGATATACTGAAGAAAGATTATAGTTTCAGAATTACTGTCTCCAGCTGTCTTCCTTTTATAGTATGTTTTGTTCTTTATTATCTATATGTTCTGAATGTTCTGCTCCCTTCCTTTCAATTTTAAACATGGCGCAGACAGCTTACAGCACATTGTTGGATGTGGGCTATAAACTGAAAAATGCATTCTTTTTATATCCTCTCCAACCCTTTCATTGGATTTCATGCCTTTACCTTTGCAAATATTTGTGAAGTTCATAAAGAGATCAGGAGAGAAGTGTTCCAGACAAATGAGACCTGTAAATTTTTTCTGTGTATGATTTGTTTTTGGTGTAGTCACTGTGTATTTCACAAAAAGCCAGGAAGTCTGGACATAATGGAGCTTACACAGAAACCATGATATATAATATTAAAATACTTGTTACTGACTGAGGTTTCTAAACAATGAATGTTATGAGAAGCAATGAAAAGGATCAGTGGGTGACAGGGGGCAGGAAGCTGTTAGTGCTAAATGACAATAACAGTTTAGTATGGCGCATAAACAGAACTGGTGTGATAACACCCAAAAAAAATAAATCTGTGTGATCATTAGGTTTGAATCCCAACCTATCTTGCACCAGTTTTTACTAAATGTTTTCTTTCATGAAACATATTGATGACATATGATGCTTAATGCATTAGGCTATACACTTCTGTTCCTTATAACGGTTACAAACACAGCTACTGAACATGGAACAAATGCTGTTGGGGAGCAATACTACAAAATTCCCAGTACATAGAGGAATGGTTACAATGCTGGTGAAGGGGTCTTTGCCAGAAGATCTATCTCAAGGATGAGAAGAGATCACAAATGGAAAAAAACATTGAGGACTATAGTATTGCATGGAAGATCCAGGGTAGGAGATGGCTTCAGGCAACCAAGAGAATAAGAGCCACAGATTCAGATTCATACTCCTACCTTTGTTTTCCTTATATTTGTATTAAGGAAGGCACAATGATCTCTAGAAAAAGAATGCCATTACCTGGTTGGGGGATTTCCTTAAAGCTGAAACTTTTTTAAAGTCTTAAAGTATTTTTTTAAAAAAGTTTATTAAAATCAATGTAAAAAATAAATCTCACATTCATTTCATCTCCAAAATGTAAATATAAACACACAAAAATTAAAAAGGCCACCAAGAGAAGTGACTCAGAATGGTTAAACGTTTCTGTATTCTACAGTATGTAAGAAAGAGCTTATGCAGATAATAAGCTGCTATACAGGGAAACACAAATTAAAATAGGTTGAAAAAGACTAGGCATTAAAAGTGTTCTTGAAGAATCACAAAAGCATTGAAAAACGTGAAACCTACTCTTATACCTGCAGTGAAGTAGACACGACACTTATCACAATTTCAGAAATATACACCATTTTTGCTGCTTAAATAAAGAGATACTTTTCTTTAACCGAGAAGAAAGGGGAAGAGAAGTAGTTCAGCTGCTGTCTCAGTAACTGTAAGAAACTGGCAGCTGAAAAGAGAATCTATTTAACAGTTACACTATTGAACAGTAAATTAATCAATCACGGTTAGTCACTTTGCAGCAGTCTGCAAAATGCCTTTGGCCCATCACTTACATAGCCACATGGAGATATGTATTGTCATATACTGACGAACACAAGGCTTACATGAAATTGTATTATACTGGGAAATCGAAATAAGAAGCCTGCATATATCGTCTCAGATCACTACCTCTTAATATGAATGAAAAAGCAATCAGAGCTCTAAAAGTAAAAGCCTGTGTGCCTTTGTTTAGAGAGCTTTTGAATTAAAAAACAACACATCCTCCAAATAAAAGAATAATCACAAACAAAACCAAAGCAAGCAGAAACAAATCTAAATAAACAAACCAGAATGGGGGATTCAGTTAAAATTATCTGTACCCTACAATACATAAGAAAGTGCATAGGTAGATAATGAGCTGCCTTAAGGGCACTTTATAAGGGGGAGGATTGAAGTTAAGTTTTTTGTATTCCTCCATTTCATGCACAAATTTCATTGGACTGCTTGCTAGTCTTGTGATTCCTTCTTGTATAACATATGTCCATAGATATTAAGAATACCTGTGGTGTTAAGAAACAATAGAATACTTTACAGATTAAAACTCTTTTATTTACAAACAAGTAGCAGCTCATTCCTTTCAGGAAAACACATTTAACTGGAAAAAATACCTAAGTTATGCTGTGACATACTGTGCTTGTACACATATACACTCACGTTCTGAAGAAGGTCCCATTTAATTATTTTAAGAAGGACCATCTTTGGAATAAGAATTACATGAATTTATTTTCTAAACTGTTTAACTTTTTCTGACAAAAGGTGCAGTGTATTTTTTTTCTTCTCCTGTGTAAATGTAGCTTTTAGGGGACCATGACTCCAATCAGAGACCATGAATATCTGTGGACAGAAAATAGGACCAGCTGGTGACATTGCCTGGTACTTTTTACATTTTCTTTAGGGTGCTGGTTGGAAGGGGGGTTGGCAGAGAAGACAAGAAACAGAAGTTGTGACTGGAAAAAGACTCAGAATTGGCTACAGCAGCACTCTACCAGCTGCCATTACAATGTGCATTGTGTACATTTGCACCGTGTAGAATCTAATTCAGGTTTACAGTCAGAAAAGAATAGGAGGCAATCACCAAGATCCATCACCAAACAGCATGATAAATAAGCTGCTATTTGCATCATGTATTTAACCCAGTCAGGAGATTTGGGCTGGGAAAAAAAGCAGACAGAAAAGACAGGACTGTAAAAACAAGGAACCCTCCCATGAAATAAAACAGAAAGACAAAGTATTTTCCCTGCTTCTTTGGGCCGCAAACACTGACAACTACATAGCAGTAATATATGATTATTGTTTATGAGTTTAATCTGAGATTTCAAACAGCAGTAGTTTGAAGTAAAAGAAAACAAAAAATACTGGCCTTGCGAGCATTCTTCAACAAGTTTCCAGAAAGGTTCTTAATGTTTGGAATAGTGAAATATTTGCTTATCATCATTACTTCAAAAATTATCTGTGTTTAAGCAAAGATGCAGAGGGACATAAAAATTTAAATGCATGAATCTTTTTTTCAAAAATAACTTCTGCAGTTATGGCCAGTTTTAATTATATTTAGCCCTTGACAGATTCAGAAATGTTTCTGGGTAAGTATTTCAAAACCATCTCTAAAGCTAGTTCCTAAAGCATATATGATGCTTAGGCATTTTTGCTTTGTGGTACATCTTTGCAGACATTTCCACAAACCTTTACTGGTCCAGTCCTACATGTGCACATAGAAGACAAGCTGGCTTTTAAAAGGGCTAAACCTTGCCCTCTCTAGTGTACTCTTATGGAATTTTCAAGTAATCCATTTGCTCTTACAGCGCACCAATGACTTTTAGTATCTTACACTTGATAGCCTAGCTGAGGGTTCAGTCCCAAATCTAATTACATCAGAAATCACTATATGTGATTTCAGACATATGACTTATGCATACTCTCAGCAGGTCACAAATTTTAAAGAAGTATCAGCCCCTTTTACTGTTAGTTAAAGATTTCATTGTATTACATGTGCTGTGATCTAGAGAAAAAGTATATGATTTATCACAGCTCATCATTTGCATAACGTTGTCAGAGCCCTGAGGGTGCTGATAGGAGTTACTGACCCTGACCAGCCTCACCTGGGATATTTACCCATGGGCCCAGGAGTCCCATTTAAGCTCAGCCTATGACATAGGGAGTGTTGCTTTCTTGCCCTGTTTCCTGGATGGTTCCTGGGTCTGTGCTGTTAGGTAGCTCCTCTCCTGTGTGTGTCTCAGACAGACAGTGTAACTTGTCTCTGGCTCCATCTCTTACTCTTCCTGCTTGGACTCCCTTGAAAGGGCCTTGCTCCATATCCTGCAGTGTCAGGGGCTGCTGACAAAATATCCAAGTCATTTTGGAGTAAACATGAGGATCCAAAATTGATTCACGATTGTAAAAGTGACTGGGTTTTTTTGGTGTGTTTACAGGAGCTGAGAAGGCTGGTGGGTGAGGAGGTGCATGAAACTATTCCTAAAGCACATGGCTTTGCTATGAACTATCTGCCTCATCAATACAATTGCAAATAATGAGGTTTTTTTTTAGATCAGTAGCCAAAAGAAAGGTCAAGGCTTTTTGAAGGGCGTGGGGAGGCTCTCTGACTCAAGATTATTTTTTCAACTTGAAGCTTTAACAACCGTCTCAGAAAAAGTTATATTTTTTTAGAAATAGTGCAACTAAAAATTGAAAGGACGATTGAAAGAAAAAGTGATGTTAAATTGTCAAAATAGAAATATTCTTGGGGTTGCATATGAGTGTTTTTGAACTAAAGTAGTTCTCCGATCTGAGTTTAACAATAATTTTGCTTCTTCTAAAGCTGCACTTTTCAACAAACTTGCAGTATTTACCGACACTTTTAGCTGTCTCCCTGATGCTCTGTGGGCGTGGTTAGAATAAGTTCTTTCACTTTTAAAGGAAACTGCAAAATACCAAGAGAATTCTTGATTATCGTCAGTCTGAAATAAATATATCATGTTTTCAGCCTTGTTTTTTTAATAAGCTGTTATAGCAAGATCATGCTGATGGTGAATGTGGCTCTGAGGTTTACAGTGGAAGGTGTGTATCTTAATCCATACTCCAAATGAAGCTCTTCAAGTTCAGTGTCTCAGGGTTTGACTTCAGGATTCTATCTCCAGCTATCCCATTTCAGACTCTGAATCCTTTTATACAGAGGCTCTATAGGCTAAAATAATTACTTAAATATGGATACAAAACAAAAAAAGTGGGCCTGTGTTAATGAAACTTCCCATCCATCTCTCATCCCATTTGTGTCCCAAATCCCAGTCCTTTCCCTTTATCTTAGGTGTTAAACACCCCAGCATTTCCTTTCCTACCTGGCCCCTGTTACGCCCTCATTCTCATCCTCATTCTAGTACTCTCCCACACAAATTTTCCCATCTTAGACTTCCTTCTCACCAGCCCACTTGTGAAATCTTAAAGCTTTCTTCACTC
Source organism: Neopsephotus bourkii (assembly GCF_033783945.1). Lineage (NCBI taxonomy): Eukaryota > Metazoa > Chordata > Aves > Psittaciformes > Psittacidae > Neopsephotus > Neopsephotus bourkii. Next base: position 496,044 of record NW_026902000.1, read on the forward strand.
TTCAGCACTTCCTTCCCATATTTTTGTCCTGTATTTCCTCCCACTCTAATCACATCCTTTCTCAGTTTACATTTTCCAAGCCTAATACTACTACTGTTTCCTCTTGCTCTTGCTGGCTGTGTATTGCTGTTATTCCTTCAGCCTGTTGCTGGCAGTGCTCTCTGCATGGGCACTTCTTCCCATGGCCTTTGCAGACAGCCAAATTCCCCTTTTTGCTTACCTCTCACCTTCTACTCTTTCCTGGGTTTTCAGAAATCCAGGAATATTTGACACTTATGCAAAACTTGGGACAGAACTCTGGGGCCAGTAATAGGTAAAATGTCAAACAGAAGAGTATCTATGAAGGCTTTAAAGCCAGTGAAACTTTAAATTCTTTATTGTATAATATTTGTGAGCTGGGTTTTATGTTTTAACAATAATTTGGAAAAAAGATAAAACTTCAGGTTGTTGATGAATTACTTTTAATTAAAACACTGCTTTTTTATAGCCAGTTTGCCATTCTAATAGTATTACTGCTGTCAAGTGTGTTCAATAGATTTACTAAACAAAAAATTAAGATCCATGGGAGTGTGAAAAGTTTTCATAGAAAATATTCCAAACATTTCTTAATCTAGTTCTAGCTATTAGTTATTAGTGATTTGTCAGACAGGGTGGGGCTATCTCAGACTTGTTGGCTTCTACTTTATCTAGAGCCTAACCATTGCAGTACATGTTCAGCAAAAATCTGTTAAGTATGATCTGTGGAGGGGAAGAATAACACTTGGAAATTATCTTGTTTCCCCAAACTTTCTGCTACAGCATGGAGCATTTTGAAAGGACTTGGAGAAACTTTGTTCAAATTATATTAACTTACATTACCCTATATTTCTAGCCCTTCAGGAAGGCAGCACACAATGTCTGTGTCCTTCTCCCCATGCACAGTGCACCCAAGTACAGTTAAATGTACACATGCAGTTCCGGCTGATGCAGTCACTGGCAGGTGTAAGGAGGATATCCGGTGGCTCCACTGCCAGATACACCTTGAAGTGCTGCCTCTCCTGACTGGGAAAAAGACAAAGTCAGGCTTAGGAGTTCATTGCAATGAGTCCCATAGCTAATTTCCAACTGCTGTAGAGTAAAGAGAATGATCTATAGCACAGATTAGCCTGTAAAATGTGTTTTAACAACTTTTTACTAACGAATTACTGATTTTTTTAGTAAGACTGATGCTGAGTAAAATGTCTGCTATTTTTGTTTGGGCGATGACAACCTTTCTGGAACTTGACATAATAAAATCACAAAATTAAACTAATTGTATAACAGAGGAAGAGGTAACTAAACTGAAATGAGATGTGCAGTTGATGAATTCCAGTATACATATAGGTATCTTTTAAATTCAAGTGCTAAACCCACAGGAAAGCGTGTAACGCTATGCCAAAAATTGAAGCAAGTTAGAAAATACTTAGTTGGCAATTGTTCTTAGGAAAAATGGATACATTTATTAAGAATTGCAAATAACAAAGAAAAATGATCTTTTTCTGAGAAACATTTTTTTCAAATATTTTTAAGTCTGATATTTTGAAATTTCTCCAGACTCAGATTCTAAAGGAAAAGAAAATAATTGTATGACATTAATAAGTCCACTTCAGAAACTGGAAAATAAAAAAAATGCTAGATATAAAAGTACTAAATATTTTATTAAATGCAATATAAAAATACAATATTCAAATGTACAAAAATTAAACTGCAAAATGTATGCTTTGTTGCTAATTCCAGATGTTTGACTGTTCCAGTTTGTTTTATATTAACTTATTTGCAAAATTAAATGGCTACAATACTTAAATGCTAATAACAAGTAAAATGTACGGAGGTATGTGATCTTAAGTACATTCAATACCTATCTGGCTGTACTCCAGACTTCATGAGCTTATCTATATAGAAGCCACTGGTACATTAGAAATACCACAGACACTAGTAGGGCTGATCAAATAGCTGACCCCAGGTAGCTGATCAAATTCACTTAATAATGAGTTTTTGTAGTCTCTTTCAGTTGGCTATATAGCTGATTTGACAGTGTTTCATTGATAACTTATTTCACTGAGGACATTGCTGACCTATAGTGTATTTCTGTTATGGTTTGGGGTGTTTTCTGGAGCAACTAGTTTCTTATTCACTAATAATAGATAAATTGCTAACAATAAGGAAGTAGGCATAATAGACTTATAGTATGTTTATCTCTTTATACTGAGGGGTAGTTATGCCACACGAATATCCACATTAGGTGTTTGGAGATCAGTGTCTTTAGAGTTCTAATGTCTTAATCTCTTAAATTTGTATATTCTCTCTGTTACCTTCCCAACATTCAACCAGTGACTACCTTGCTGTTTCTATAGTGAAAGCTCCAGTTCATGTTCAAATGATGTATGGGAAGCTGAGTGTAAATATTAGGCCTATGTTTTGAGAACAAGTCCAGTATAGTCCCTTTCTTAGTCCTATAGTTCTTTGGATTTGATTAATTGACAGATGTTATATTGCAGAACTTAATTCAGCACAAATGGAATCTATTTTATTTCTCTTGACTAACACTGAAGAATCAAAGAAGAGCACCTCCTCAGCCTGTAGAAGAATGGCATGCAGTTCTCTGTCCTTAGCCCTAATCTCTAACCTTTTCACCAACGAAAAAGTATCAATCTATATTATGTTGAGGTTCCCCAAATCAATATACGCTAACTGCTAGTAGCCAGTATTGTTACTTATGCAAAGCAGCACCCCACAGATATTGCTCTGAAGCAAGATAATGAACTGTTTCAGTCAGGAAGTACTTTGTAATCTCTTAAAATTATTAAAAAAAAATAATTTTTTTTAGCTCTTAAATGTATGATAAAGAAAAATAAGAAGGGTATTTGGAAATTAATTGTCATTAATTTATTTTACTGCAGTTTTCTCTAATGTGTATTGACACTTATGTCAGTCCCATTGACTGGTATATAAACATATTTAGCTGAAGTGATTTTTGTAACAATAGTGGACCGCACCCTCATAGCTTTTAGAAATTTTCATCTCTGGAGCTTGAGTGACGTCAAATTGAGATTTAAGGTAAACTGGGAGCTTGAAACGCCCAGGAAAATACTAATCCAGTGATGAACTGAATGCTAAAAGATAGCAATATATGGAGGCACAAGCTTGTACAGAAAACTGTAGGTGTGCTGAGGTATGTAAAATCCTTTCTAGTGGAGAGTTACCAGCCAAAAAAAAGCCAAACTGAATCTGTGTAACTATCATTTATTTCTCTCTTTCAGCACTTGTGATGTAGATCACTTCTATTTGTTGACCATTCTGTAGTCTGCAGAGTTCTTACTTGATTAGCAAGTGGACTGGCAGTGGTTTGATGACCTTTTTGCACACAAGAACACCTGAAGGACATAGAGGTCTTTCATATGCATGCACCACTCCCAAACCTCTGTCCTTTCAGCTGCCATCCAGTCACAATCCAAAAGTTGAAATTCCTCATCTGTGTAGCTGAGTTGTTTGCAACTGGGCTTACTTTACCATTCTAAAAATGCAACTTTGCCCATCTATCAAAAAATTATTCTTTTCATTGCAAATAACACTTATGGGAGCTGGAATGTAATCAAGTTCCCATAGCCACAGTAGCTGAGGAAAGATAAGCTTAAAGGCCCTACAAGGTATATCTACAAGCTAGTTGTACAGATAGTAAACATTCACAAAAACAGTACTAAAGGTGTTGAGAAATGAGGCAGACCTTTAAGAATATGCTGAAGATGAGCATTTTTTGAGAAGGTTTTTAGACTTAAAAACTATGGTGGCAGTTCAGTAACATAGTTTTTACACTTTCTGTGTGGTAAGGCATAGGCAATTTAACATGAATATAGACTAATCTGACAAGAGACAAGTGAGCTTCAGTCTGAAACCATAAATAAACTAGTGTACAAATTAATGAACTGTTCAGCATTTGCTAAGTTACTGTCTGTTCTGGACTACCTTATCCCATGTATTCAGAATTCCTTGTAGAGAAAATTTTCGGTGTGTAGCTCCTGGTGGTATAGAGATTGAATGGAGAATGAGTAATTGAAGACTGAAGTTAACATCTATTAGTGCCTTCTAAGGGAAGTACTGAGCTTGTTTGGAATCACTTTCTACTTGTCTAAAATTAACTATTTTATTCTGTAATTGGTTATAAATGGTGTCATACATACCCACTCCTCCCAGTCTTTCTAAAATGATAACCTAAACAATATGAAGTTTAAAAAACTTACCAACCAAGGCTAAAAAATGTGTAATTAAAAAAGACCAAATATATTATTGTATCTAAAAAGCAGATGTAGAAAACAAGGTGGACAAATCAAAGCACTTTTTCTGAATGTGAATACTGATGCATCCAAAGAGATTGGTGGTGTAAAATCAACAAGATATTAGTCATCATGTATGGAAAATGACAGTAAAGATCACTTTGGTAGAAGATTAGTATTAATTATATTATATTTTTATATTATATTATACTATTTATTTATATTATATTTTTATTTATGTTATATTAATACAAATAATTAACTATTAAAAACCCAAACAAACAAACATAGCCAACAACAAAACCAAACAAACCAGGGGACTATATTTACTTTATCATTAAAGTTCTACAAAATCACTTTATATTGGAATGCTACACCCTGGAAAGGTGAGGAACAGCATTGGGTCTTTCCACCTGATTTTGGAAGAAGTACTGAAACTACAAAAAAACAGAGGAAAATTCTGATACATTGCTACCATATAAAAGGTGACCAGCTAAGTGTAAGTGGACTAGAACAGTGATAAGAAAGAATATAATTCATAGGCTAGCACCTTTATGCGTCATAAATTTGTATGGTAGGAGCAACTAATGAGAGAATTCAAAAGCAGTAATGCATTTTTTGTTATAAGCCCTGGGTGAAGATATACTAATGAAAAACCACTCTAAGCATGGTAGTAAAGTATTCAAGCTCAATGCTTGTGTAGAAACAAAATAGTCCGCCTAATAAGGATTACAAGTAAAAATCGGAACTACTTCAAAATAAGGGTGTTTATGAACAGAAGATTAAAAGATCAGCTGAAGCAGGTAATTTTTTCAGGTGTCCTGCAGACTGTCTGAGGATGCAGCAAGTGGATTACTGGGGAGAGATTCTGTGCAAGAAAAAAGGAGGTAGTTAAATCGTCTTTGGCAAAGAATGTTGCGGTCACCAGAAATATAAACAGATTCAAACAGTGCCTAGTCAAAATTCATGGGAAAACATGCTAACCAAGGGCATCTGGATATAACATCTGCTTAAAAAAAAAAAAAAAAAAAAGACTCGTAATTTCTCAGGAATTTCAATGGAAACAGGAGAAACTGATTGGGTGTTCTGTATCCTTTCTTACTTACTTCATGTACCTCTAAATCTTATTCTTCACATTACTTCATTTATGAAACTACTTTGTAGGTTAGTATTTCTCAAAATAACTGACCTTGTCATATATATGAAATGGATTGTGCTAAGCATCTTTCAACAATACTTAAATATTTTTATTCCTAAATATTTGGTTTAATGTGTCATGTAAATTACACAGTGAATGTTTATCACTGGTAGCGGATTTTTTTATACTTTGCTAAAACACATTTTGACCTGCAAATCAGGCAAAGAAAATCTAAGCTAAGTGACAGCAAGCTCTCCCTTTACCCAGCCAGGAGCTTATGTAACTTTTAGTTAATTAATGCAGGATCGCTTTTTTCCTGACTTGCTGCTTAGTAAGCACCTATGTCTTATAAGAAAACACACATCAGTAATTCTGGAAGAAGAGGCATGACTGCTGGAAACTCTCAGTGGACTGACACAAAAATACATCTCCTTAGTTCTCCACATGGTGGCAGAACCTTCAGAAATAATTTTGCCTTGTAGAGCCACGTCGTCCCCTCAAATTATACATAGTCGCTGGAAAGATTCTTCCTCAAACTTGACAATAAATCCACCATTCTCTACCTAAAAACCACTAAGAATATAATACTGAATGCTAATTATGTAGAAGCTGTGTAAAGACCCTGGACTTTTCCAATTCTTCATTTAAAGCGATTTTATTTTTCAAGAATTTTAACATTTTAGATTAATTCAGCTTTGAACTTTACTATGATTATGAATGGTTTGAAATGGGAAAGGGATGGAATAAGGTAGAAGAGGGAAATACCTTTACATAGTAAAGGATTCATTTATCAATAAAAGATTTGTCCTTTTATGTTCGGAGATGTAATAATTTTATGACAAAATTACTTCAGGGGGATATATAAAACAATCTCAAGATAAATCATGCCTTATTAAATTTTAGCCAATATTTTAAAAGCAGGAATTTCTACAATATGTAATGTATGCCTAACATGTAGAGAAGGTTTTTTTGATTACAGATATTTGCGAAGACTTAAAAAGGTACACAGGTCTGCACCAGCTCCCATTGACAGTTCATACAATTTAGCATGCAGTGAGGCTTTAACAGAAGCAAGGATTTTTAGAATTAATAAAGATACTTCACAATTCTGTTCACCTTTGGGGACTTAGCTGCATTTTGAGGCAGCTAAAAAGATTTGGCATCACTTCTAGAGATTTTCATATAAATTATCACTGCTGCATGGATATTAATCTGAATCTTTGATATTCCCCTTTTCTAAAGAAAATCCATTTTTTTTTAGGCACAAAAATAAACATACCATCATTTAGGCACAAAAATAAATATACCATTAATAAAATGTTACCTGTATAATTCTTCTCTGTATGGAAACCTTGTTCTCTGTTACTACAAACTTTTTATTGTTGATATGTTTCCTACTGTGTTAAGTGTAAATTCCTCTTTGGGGCCAAGTAGTTTGAGGAGCACAAGTTGAACTTTAATTATCTCCCCATTCTCACTCTGTTGCAGCATGCAATTGTTAGCTATTTCAGCATTGTTTAAGGTAATTAAGTAGAAAAGTTATACTTGATGTTTGAGCTAGTTTCCAATAACGCTGATAAAAGGAATTTATCAGACTTGGACAACAAATCCCACATTTTAGGTTTTATTTCTCATAGATTTATTTTAAAAATAAACAAGCCCCAATAACAAAAAAAATCCTTTTTATGTTAGACTTAAAAACTGAATCAGTTCTTTCTTTCTTGTGGATTTCCCTTGTAACTTCTAATGCTATTTTAAATGCTCATTTTTTGCCTTCATCTTACTGCTAAAACTGATGTTGACAGCTGGATAGCAGTGCAATGGTATCCAAAAATGTATTTCATTCAGTAATAGGCTATAAAAATAAATGGCTATTCATCTTACAAAAAGATCAGGCAGCAGTGAAGACTTCTGTACCAGGTATTGTAGAAACCTTACATTTATTGTGGACATTATTTCACAGAAGAATATGAAGTAAGATACAAAGGATAGCTGAGTGGTTATTTAGAAGGAGTACTTCCCAGGAGCAAGCTAGAACATAACATCCATTCATTTTCTATAGTTATAAGCAGATTTTTATCTAAGTCAGAAAAGAGGAAATTTAATAAATTGAAACTCAAAATGAAGCAGATATGAAAGGTTATTAGCTGTATGAATAAGCAGAAAAGTGACATTTAAGTATAAAAATGACTTTCCCATTTTTCTAATAGCTCAGACTGCAAAAATATATTTTCCATAGAACTTTTTTCCACATATTGATTGAATTTAATCTGTATTTGGTTCTCCAGCAATGCAAAGATTACAATAAAAATGCAAAGATTATGGTAAAAATGCAAAACTGCTATAATACCATTTCTGCCCTGACAGGTGTTCTGTGATCATTAACTGCATACCTTTGAAGCAAGTTCCAGCCTGACAGGTTCATTTCAAGAGTTCACTTGAATCAGTTTGCTAGCTATTTATAAAATACTTCTCAGAATCAGAACTAAAATATCAGTGGTATTTATTCTCCTTCCTGGGACAATTTTTAGAAAAACAACATATTCAGTTACTAGAGCGACTTGTGTATAATGGAATCAAAGATACCACCATGGTTATCTACCTTGAATCAGGGGTGCATGGCACTGTAATAAGACTAGAAAGAGCATGTTGTTTTTTGTGTATCTATTGTTTCCATACAGGGTCACTTAATTTCTTCAAAGAAATGCAGAAATATGACATTTTCTTACTTTTGCATGAGATAATGATTGTGATAAGAACATTAACAGCATCTTTTTCCTGAAGGGGGCAGGATTCAAAATCTGATATCATTAAGTAACTCTATTCTCAGCTATTCTCAATGCATACAAACTGATATCATACTATATCATACTATGTCCTAGACTAATCTGTTCCTTAGGAAGATCTTTACTAGAAAGTGAGTATCTATTTGCTGTTTTTAATTCCAGAAGTCTGTCCAAGACTCCTCAGCTCTTCATTCTTTCCCTACACCCTTTACTCAGATGCCTGTTGCTAAAGGGCATGCAAGCATTAATTAAATAACTCTCGCCCACAAGATTTTAACGTTGCTGTTTGTCTTTAGACTTTTGAGCAGTATCAGAAGATTGCTATCAGAACAACCTCATTTTTTTTTTCTGCCAGAAAATACCAGTTTGAAATAGATACTTCCCTGGAGGTCGTTCATGTTAGTGAAGGTTTGTTTATGAAATAAAGACCACAATGACCTATGGGACTGTGACCCAACGCTTCTGTGGGGAGCTGTGCTATCAAGTGGGAGTAATTGCCTTTGTGACTATTGACAGTGCCACTATTCTGCTGCTTACTGGAAAAATGTGAAAACTTATTTTGGAGTATGAACCAAAAGGTCACATATTCTTAGGCTTGAAAGTGTGGTTTCCTCAGAGTTTCAAAGGACAGACGTGATTTTGTCTTCTCCACAGTAACTGTGAGCCATGCACCCACCTCCTACTGCCATTTCTAGGGTTTGAGGGAGCTGAGATAGGCAAGAGACTACTAGGTAACAGGTAGCAAATGAAGAAAATGCATGTCCCCAATTTTCCTGCCTCCTTTTTTTTCATTCTTTCTGCTGAATTTTAAAGCATGTTTTCTGTTGTGCTGCAAAAGTGGTACAGTTTGCAAAGATACTGGACAAAACTGCATTTTACTCTTCTCTGCCTGACAGAGCCCCTGCACTGCATACTGAGGGGGAACGAGCTGGAAGCTGAGGCCAACCCCAGTGCAGTGTGTTCCTTCTCCTGCTGTCCCATGGCTTCCACACACTGTGGGCAGAAACAGGGGCTGGCGATGGGGCCCATGGCAGTAGTCTGAGGCCGTGATGGTTGTCCTGCCAGGGGCCCCAGGCTGGTGAGGGTGTGTGCCCTTACAGCCTTCTAGTGCCTGCAGGGTCCTGAGCTGTCTTTCTGCATGTTATTGGTGAGGAAAAGCAGACAAGGAGTCTCTTGGTGGTAAAAAGGGCACAAAAACCAAATGAAGCCTTTTTGGATTACAGTGCTGCATGAAGTCACCTCCTAGCTAGCAGTTCTGGTGCTAGTCATCTCCGTGCTGCAATTTGAACTATTATACAGACATTTGTCTGCTCCAAAACAGTCCTGCTAATTCATAACACTAACCAGACATTTACCAACCAGCTGGACAGCGTGACCTAATCAAACTTTCTGGCTAGCATGGAAAAGTCGGAGCGAAATTTAATTATTCTAAACATTGCACACAGTATGTGTGTTCTTCCTAAAATATGAAAGTTTTATTTTTTTGGGGGGAAATTAAAAGACACTGGATTCCTTCAGAATTCAGCAGCAGTGGATTGAAATGATGACCATGGGGTTTAGTGATGAACACAGTTGTAAGACCTTCTGCCTACTGCCTGAACAGAGAAGCAACTATAAATCTTTCCAATATCAAAAAGGAGAGAAATGTAAGGAATGTATCAAGGCTACAAAATAGATGTTACAGCCTCTTTTAGTAATAATCTCTAAGTATATTCTTTGTCTTTACTATACAGCTGTGAATATTTATGTACACCTTTTCTTGAAAAAGGTTTGAATGTGTTTTTTTTCTCCATCTTTCCTGTCCTATTTCCACTTTTCCTATTTCTGCTTTTCAGCATTTCAGGAATGTGAATTTCTTTGTAGTTATTAACCTGTGTCATAGTAATAGTAACATGTATTTAAATTACAGAAAATTGCCAGGTTTTTCTTTCGTTCAAGGAAAAAAATATATTCATACATTATATTAGGAGGATAAACAATGGTTACTATATAATCAAGATTATCTCTGTAGTAAGGACTCATGGTTTCTATTACTGTTTTCGTTATTATATCCCACACCAAAAGTATACAGCCTCTTGCATATTAAGCAGCTAATGTGGGACTTCAGTTTTTACATACAGAATATTCTTCCTTTTTGGCGTTTTACACAAACAAGGAAACAAATGTATAGGACAATACAGACTGCCACTCCTGTTTGAAAACAAGACTTTATTCACATTAAAAATGTATGACTGTGAAATAAAAACATACAAACTAATACAACATTTTCAAGGGGAATCATCTTAAGCCCATGTGCAAGACAACTACAGTATTTCTAGCACTTGAAGGTAAAAATTAGTTTTGCTTTCTGTTTACCATTTTTACTCAATATTTTATACTGCCTAATGGTCACATTAAAATAACTTCTGTTTATGCCTGGAACTGCAGAGATACTGGTATTTAGAATGAAACTATGCCCTATGTGACCACTTGTTTAAGTAACAAAATGTACTATGCTGAAAAGTTAAGTATCTCATAGGAATGTGCATTGTCACTGCCTCAGAGTAGTGCTAGAGTCAAATATTTTGTAATGTATCTGCTTTTGAATAAGCTTTTTCTTTGGGCTGGATGAAGCCTGAAATATTTTACACCATGGTTGCCTGCAACTTTAGAACTGCTTCAGTCATACTCTCACATCTCAGTTCTATAATTTCAGGGAGTGATAAGAGACCAAGCCAAGAGGGAAGTTTAGTGTCTGTCAGCTTCATAATCTGATCCAGTTATTTAGAAGACATCTTTATTCTCTTGCACAGAAGTAAGTGGCATGCTAGCAGTATTTGTCACCAGTTCAGGATAGGCTATAAAAAGTTTGATGGTGCTGGTTTAGTTGTAGCTTTCACTGTAAAAGCCGTCCTGTTCCAGGTAAAGCAATCGTTGGACTGCTGAGTCCAGCAGCTCTCATGACTGCAGTAATCACTGATGTAGCAAGACAATATAGGGTAAAGCCTTAATTGGTGAGGTTGCCTCTTGCTTAAGGACAAGAAATATTTAACTTCAAGGACTGCAATGAGTTTTGCTGGATATTGTATGTCTTTTGTAGAGCCCTCAGCAAGGGTTTTCATTAACATATTTCATGCCTTGCCACAGAAACAAGTATTACATGCTCCCATCAAAACCAATTCTCAGTCTGCTGCCTACTAATCTGTTCCAAGAGAAGTCTTCTGTGATACTTCCTGCTGTCTCAGCATTAACATTACTATGCACCCAAACATGCCTGAACACAACATCTTTGAATCAAGCACCTTGATATGGGTCTGACACGTTCCCATCTTTACCTTTCTGCATATGAGTAACTGCTTTGTTTTATCTTGATGTTAAAGACACATACGAACAGTGACTTCTGTGTACCAAAAGTGGTTGGGTGGCTTTGAGTAAGAGAAAGCTTTTGAGTGAGAGGAAGCTCAGTGCACAGTTTGCTCAGCCCAACAATAGCTTTAGGAACTTGTACATTAAAATAACCGTACAGTACATTAATTTCAACTGTGTTTCCAAACTGTGTGACTTTTAGCCTGTTTACTTCCTTGGAACTGGAACTTTACTTCCTGGAAACTTAAGGCAAGACCATTTTCACTTAAAATACATTTGCAGAATTGTTAATAGGTCTATTTGTCAAAATGGCTTCATTAATAATTCTGAAACCTGATGCGAGGGATTAAACACTTTTTTAGTCCCAAAACAGCATTAAGATAATTCTCATAACTAAGATATTTATGCACAGCTGCTAGCGGCTAAAAAAGAAGTCAGAAATAAGTTGGTTGTATATTTTGGCACAAGCAGAATATATTTATTTTGTGAGTATGAGTAGGTTGATGGCTTGAATGGCTAAAAACATCAGCAGAGTGTAGGCAGACAGTCTCACATTTTGGGAAATGTTTTTTTAAGTGGAGTATGAAATTAAAATAGTGGAAGATTTATGAGTTTTTGAAGGGGGAGGAAGAAAAAAGCGAAAACAAACAATTGCTGTTGTAATTGTGTAATGTAGGAAAGGAAATGTAGAAATGACAAATCAAATACAGCTACATAAAATTTGAACCTTTCGTATGCAGTATATGACTAGTTTGAATACAATTAGAAAATTACAGAAGACATTTACCCTCGTCAGCATCCCTAACTTTGAAGCCAAGGGAGATTTTGGCTCAAAAAAGATTTGTCATGCCTGTTTCAGGAAGGCAACTAAAAAGACATGTTATCTTAGTGTTTTATAATGGATTCAGTACTTGCAATATTTGATTACATATGTACATATTTGATAAAGTCTGTCCATATCTAAAGTGTTTTAAATTGTAAATAGTGACTTAAGATGCCTTTGGTTTTAGATAAGGCACGAGGAAATTATGAACTATGGTATATGGGTATGAAGCAGCTTAAATGCCAGAATGGGTCTACTCTTAAGCTTTTAAAGGATTTGGGGGTTAAGATTCCATCCCTGGAGAGTCTGGATTATTTTCTTCTGTGAACTGGGAAGATGTTTGGGATACGCTGTGATTCAGACTTACACTGCAGACTACGTGCTCTAGGACAGTACAGCTCCATAGGGGCTAATTTTTGCAAATGCTACAACACGAATCAAGAGAAACCTTAGCTACTGTGTCTTTTTTGCTATTCCACTGCAAGAATAATACACACAGATGGCATAAGAATATTTCTAAAATTTGGTATTAATAGCATAGTGTAAGAGATTTGAAAAAGCCAACAAAACCAGGATCTATAGAGACATTTTTTTATTATACATTTTATGAGATATATTTAATCAATAGTATTAAGCATGAAAAATGGGAATAATTGATTTCTACATCTGTAATGAACAGCGTATTGTCTATATACATATACTGTATACCACATACTATATTACTGCATTGACACCCAATGTAGAAGTAGAGCAGAAATGTATGACAAGCATACATAACACCTATTCTGGGATTTATTCCCTTATCTGATATTTTCTTATTTTCTAACACAATGTGTTAAAGATATAAAATTGTCACACATTTGATTAATAGCACACTATTTGGTTTTCACACAGATTATAAAAATATATATATAAAACAAAGCACCATTTCTCTTACCATTGTTAGAAAAATCACCCTCTGGTACTAAACACTTTGAGAGACATTTAGAAAAAAAAAATGTTAGAACTTCATTCAGTCATCAAAATTGGGTGTTTTGATGACAGTGATACCATTGAAGTAATAGCAAAAGCTAGGTAGGGTTGCATTACAATGTGCTTGTGAATAAAGAGATTTCTGGTTGCATGCCTCACTCTTTAGTTTGTTTTCCCAATTTCCTCTGACTTTCTAAAGAATATCTGATGAAATCCATTGACAGGTCCTGAAGGAGCTGGCAAATGAAGTTGCTAAGCCACTGGCCATCATATTTGAAAAATCATGGCAGTCAGGTGAAGTTCCCAACGACTGGAAAAAGGGAAATGTAACCCCCATTTTCAAGAAGGGGAAAATGGATGACCCAGGCAATTACAGACCAGTCAGTCTCACCTCTGTGCCTGGCAAAATCTTGGAGCAGATTCTCCTGGAAGGCATGCTAAGGCACATGAAAAACAACAAGGTGCTTGGTGACAGCCAGCATGGCTTCACCAAGGGGAAATCCTGCCTGACCAGTTTGGTGGCATTCTATGATGAGGCTATGGAACTGATGGACAGGGGTAGAGCAGTTGACATCATCTACCTGGACTTGTGCAAAGCATTCGACAGTGTCCCACACGACACCCCTGTCTCTAAATTGGAGAGACATCAATTTGATAGGTGAAACTCTCAATGGATAAAGAACTGGCTGGAAGGCCATGTGCAAAGAGTAGTGGTCAACAACTTAATGTCCAGCTGGAGACCAGTAACGAGTGGTGTCCCTCAGGGATTGGTGTTGGGACTGGTCTTGTTCAGCATCTTTGTCGGTGACATGGACAATGGGATCGAACGCACCCTCAGCAAGTTTGCTGATGACACCAAGCTGTGTGGTTAGGTTAATACACTGGAGGGAAGAAATGCCATCCAGAGGGACCTCAACACGCTTGTGAGGTGGGCTGATGACAACCTTATGAAGTTTAACGATGCCAAGTGCAAGGTCCTACACCTGGGTCGGAGCAATCCCAGGCACAGCTACAGGTTGGGCAGAGAAGAGATTCAGAGCAGCCCTGCAGAAAAGGACTTGGGGGTGTTGGTTGATGAGAAAATGAACATGAGCCAGGTTCAGTGTGCACTCACAGCCCAGAAAGCCAACCGTATCCTGGGCTGCATCAAAACGAGCGTGACCAGCAGGTCAAAGGAGGTGATCCTTCCCTTCTACTCTGCTCTCGTGAGACCTCACTTGGAGTATTGTGTGCATTTCTGGTGTCCTCAACATAAAAAGGACATGGAGTTGTTGGAACAAGTCCAGAGGAGGGCCATGAGGATGATCAGGGGACTGGAGCACCTCCCATATGAAGACAGGCTGAGAAAGTTGGGGCTGTTCAGCTTGGAGAAGAGAAGGCTGCGTGGAGACCTCATAGCAGCCTTCCAGTATCTGAAGGGGGCCTATAAGGATGCTGGGGATGGACTCTTCATTAGGGACTATAGTGACAGGACAAGGGATAACAGGTTCAAACTTAAACAGGAGAAGTTTAGATTGGATATAAGGAGGAAGTTCTTTACTGAAAAGGTGGTGAAACACTGGAATGGGTTCCCCAAGAAACTTGTAAATACTCCATCCCTGGCAGTGTTCAAGACTGGGTTGGACAGAGCCCTGGCTGTCATGGTTTAGTGTGAGGTGCCCCTACCCATGCCAGGGGGATTGGAGCTAGATGATATTAAGGTCCTTTCCATCCCTAAGTATACTGTGATTCTATGATTCTAAAACATTTCAATGTAGTTTTCTCTTATTCCGTGATTCAGAATACAAAGCAGCCCCTTAGAATAATAACATTAGGAAATCCAGGGCCTCAAGATCCATAATTTTACGAAAACTTACATGTCAAGGCTGGATATTCAGATTCACTTAAGGAAGAAAGTGTCTTGTCCGAGGGCAAATGTTGAAAGCTCCACTGGGGTTCTGACTGATTTCCTGATCTGAGCAAAGAAAGAAAACCAAAGTCTATCAAAAATCTGTGGGAAACAGTGTACCTTCTTGTACCTGAGCTTTACATGCTAATGAAGAAAAGACGTCAGTAACTGGAGTATTTCACATGACTGAGCCTTTAGCTATTAATATAAATATTGTATTCCTTTAAATATTCCTTTATATGTGGTCCATTTCATTTTTTTCTTTAGGTTCTCTCTTTTGTTTGTAAACTATAAACAGAAGAGAGAAACTTGATTCACACATCTTGGAGGAGTAAAAAGATAGCATGTTTTAGGAGAGTTTTGATCAAGTGTTTAGATGCTCAGTATTGTGTGTCTAAATATATGTCAACTTAATCCAAACCTAAAGATAAGGTTGAACTCCACATGCAACCACTGTGTTTCTTGGTCTGGACAGTTAAAAAATCGGGGAAATAAAGTGTCTGCCTCTGGTCACCATACTGAACAAAAGATTCTCTGGGTTTTGACTCTACATTGGCTACATGTTCTGTGAGACCAATGGCAAAAGTTTTTGCAAAACCAAAAGTTTTTGACAACTTTTATACTTTGGAATTAATATTATAATGATTTTCATGCAAATTTTTGCCTATGTTGGGACTCCATAAACAACAGCCAGTGATTCAGGCTAAGGGCAAGTAGGAGTAAACTGCCATTCTTTTCTCCAAGCAACTCTTTTCAGATGTTCCAAAATGCCCATGAAAGGAGAGGTGTGACCAAGTGCACTTTATTATTTCTGCTTCTGGCCTTCCTAAGTTCAGGTTACTCTCCTTCAACTGCTCTTCCCTCAAAAAGGCTCATTAAAAGTGCTGCTGTTATTCATTAGGTTTGTAATGAGACTTCTGAGATAAATGCTTGACACATATGGTACTTGAAAGCAATTACACATT
The DNA here is from genome assembly GCF_033783945.1 of Neopsephotus bourkii. NCBI lineage: Eukaryota > Metazoa > Chordata > Aves > Psittaciformes > Psittacidae > Neopsephotus > Neopsephotus bourkii. The sequence continues at coordinate 512,250 of NW_026902000.1, forward strand.
TTAAGTACGTGTGCATTCCTTTTTAACATGTTTTAATAGCCGTCACTATCAACATTTAGTGACAAAGGAAAATATTAAAACCCACCAGATTGAATGCATCTGGCTTCTTCCTTGTGACAGGTCAAGCTCAGAAAAGGGATTGTGAGTGAAAAGTTTGCTGGTTTTTTTTTTTGTTTGTTTTGTTTGTTTTGGTTTTTTTCTTCATAAACAAAGCAAATAAAAAAAGCTGCTTTCTTTGTGAAAGGTTTTCTTCCATAAACATTTTGGAAGGAAAGACATGTTTTTCCTCCTGTATGCAGGGTACTAGCACCAGTTTGATATGTCATAAAAGCAAATAAACAGAGAGTTACTTGTTCCTAAAGAGAAATTTCTGTACCCCTTTGGCTATTTCAAAATCAGCAAAATCTTTCCTGCTTCTATGCCAGATCTCTGGGCAGCACCAGCTGCCCTAGGGATGGCACTTCCCAGCCTTTAATGCTCCTTCACCTGGGATCCTTTAATGCTTCAGTATCCCACAGATAACATCTGGGCTTGGTCACTAACCTAGAGGGACTAGTTTTCATAATCCTCCAAAACAGAAGCTGGTACAGTGAAAAAACATATTTCTTCAAGTGCCTATTTCCTTTCTGCTCCGTTTGCTTTTTTTTTTTTTTTGCTTGTTAGTTGGTTTTTTTTGCAATGTTTTGTTTCTGGGGATTTTTGTGTGTGTATGTATTGGTTTTGTTTTGGTTTTGTTTTACAGAAGTAGACATCTTAAAGTATGGCATGTTGTTTTTTACATCACTGGGGAATGGTATTTTTTGAGTAACCTGCATTTAAACATGGCATCTTAAACATCACTTCAAAATTTTAGTCTCATGTGTTGATGGGGCTGACCTGGAGCCCATGCAGTCACAATCCTGCCAGTACCCTGAGAAGAGCATGCCTGTCTCAGTGACAACGCTGCAGCATGGGGTCTCTGCCAGGTCACAGGGCTGCTTCTGGCTCTGCTGCAGCCCCAGCAATAACCCTCATCTCTGGGCTGGGTCCAGAGCCTGGTACCAGGTCCTGATCCATGAAAGCAAGTGGGCTGCTCAGCCCATGGTCCTGCCCTGACTGGTAGGCTATATAGCCCTGGCCACTGTCCCTAGTACTGCACGACACTGTCAGCCCCCACTGTGCCTGGACAAGTAAGTACCTCGTGGAGGTATCCTTACTTCTAATGGCTGATGACCTGTCGTGGTTTAAGCCCAACCACTAACTCAGAACCACGTAGCTGCTTGCTCGCTCCCCCCCTTCCTCATCCCCTTCTCCCAGAGGGATGGGGAGGAGAATCAAAAGAATGTGACGCCCAAGGGTTGAGATAAGAACAGCCCAGTAACTAAGGTATAACACAAACTACTACTGCTTCCACCATTAATAATATGATAAGAGAAAAGGGAAGAGAGTACAACCACTCACTACCCACTGACTGATACCCAGCCCGACCTGAGCAGCGACCTAACTCTTCTAGGTACCTGCTCCCAGTTTATATACTAAGCATGACATCCTGTGGTATGGAATACCTCTTTGGCTAGTTTGGGTCAAGTGTCCTGTCTCTACTTCCTCTTGGCTTCCCCTCCTCCCTGGCGGAGCATGAGACTCAGAAAGTCCTTGGTCGGACTAAACACTACTGAGCAGCAACTAAAAACATCGGTGTTATCAGCACTGTTCCCAAGCTGAAAGTCAAAAACACAGCACTGCACCAGCTACTAAGAAGGAGAAAAATGACTGCAACTGCTGAACCCAGGACATGACCTTCCATCGTTACTGTTGTAGCCATAATTGTAGTAATAACTTCATGAACAGCAATTTCAGTGGCTTGATGCATGCATGGAAGCATGAGTAGATGCAATTTCTGTTGGGCTAACAAGCTTTATTAGCTCTGCTGCATGTTTGAGAATGCACAATGGGGTCCCAGAAGCACTCAACATTCATAAATTGCTGTCCACATTTTAAATTCTTCATGTCTATCAGGTTGGACAGAGCCTTGGGTGACATCACAGTATCACAGTATCACAGTATGTTAGAGATTGGAAGGGACCTCAAAAGATCATCTAGTCCAATCCCCCTGCCAGAGCAGGAACACCTAGATAAGGTTACACAGGAACGTGTCCAGGCGGGTTTTGAATGTCTCCAAAGAAGGAGATTCCACAACCTCCCTGGGCAGCCTGTTCCAGTGTTCCGTCACCCTCACTGAGAAGAAGTTTCTTCTCAGGTTTAAGTGGAACCTCTTGTGCTCCAATTTGTACCCATTACCCCTTGTCCTTTCATTGTTTGCCACTGAGAAGAGCCTGGCTCCATCCTCGTGACACTCCCCCTTTATATATTTATATACACTAATAAGGTCACCCCTCAATCTCCTCTTCTCCAAACTGTAGAGACCCAGCTCCCTCAGTCTTTCCTCATAAGGGAGATGCTCCACTCCCTTAATCATCTTAGTTGCCCTGCGCTGGACTCTCTCCAGCAGGTCCCTGTCCTTTTTAAACTGAGGGGCCCAGAACTGGACACAATATTCCAGATGAGGTCTCACCATGGGCAGAGTAGAGGGGAAGGAGGACCCCTCTCGACCTACTAACCACCCCCCTTCTAATACAACCCAGGATGCCATTGGCCTTCTTGGCCACAAGGGCACAGTGTCGGCTCATGGTCACCCTGTCATCCACCAGGACCCCCAGGTCCCTCTCCCCTACACTGCTCTCTAACAGGTCGTTCCCCAGCCTATACTGGAACCTGGAGTTGTTCCTGCCCAGATGCAGGACTCTACACTTTCCCTTATTATATTTCATCAAGTTATTCCCCGCCCAGCTCTCCAGCCTGTCCAGGTCCCTCTGGATGGCAGCACAGCCTTCTGGCGTGTCGGCCACCCCTCCCAGCTTAGTGTCATCAGCAAACTTGCTGATAGTACACTCAATTCCCTCATCTAAATCGTTGATGAATATATTAAATAATACTGGTCCCAGTACCGACCCTTGAGGCACTCCACTAGATACAGGCCTCCAACTAGACTCCGCCCCATAGACTACAACTCTCTGGCTTCTCTCCTTCAGCCAGTTCACAGTCCACCTCACTACCCGATCATCCAGACCACACTTCCTCAATTTAGCCGCAAGGTTAAGTGACATGATTTAGTGTGAGGTGTCCCTGCCCATGGCAGGGGGGTTGGAACTATAAGATCTTAAGGTCCTTTTCAACCTAATTGTTCTATGATTTTATGTCAGTATCAGTGATTTGCAGTGGCCTCATTCTGCAGCAGTGGAGCAATGCCAGAACTCAATGATTTCTGTGCATTAAAAGTAGTGCACTTGCATGGTAAGAAAAACATTGAATTACAGCATGCTGTCTGTTTTGTTCAAAAAGCTAAATAGGAACATTTCAGAGACTGCGCTTCAAGCAAGTGCATTTTTTGTACATGTGTTGAAGACTTCCTTAAGATTGTGAATCTGGCGTCAATTTTATCCTGTGTACATAGGAATTAAAGAAGAGATAACAAAGGGTAGCAAGATTATCTTTCAGGAGTCAAGCTTGGTATCTTGCAGACATCAAAGTGTCAAGGACTGGTCAAAGACAAGACACATACATGTACCAGTGCTCCACATTTCAAAACTCCTTGGTGCCTGGGGACAATAAGCAGTGAAATATAGAGTGCTTATAGACTTACAGCATAACAGTCCACCCAGTTTCTGCTGTAGAAGCCAAAGGTCATATCAGAAGTTTACTCCAAAATTTGACCTGATTTTTTTTCCACTGTTTTCAAGAAGCATTTTATCAGAAGCTCTCGATAGCCATGGCTCACCATTAGAAAAATATATTTCTTCTAATTCACGAGTGGTAAAAGATGGGTGTGTATTTATGGGGAAATACTGAGGTTAAATTGTCTCCAAGAAAAGTAGTTACAGTACACAAAGATAAGTGGATACTAATGATTCCTTTAACTTAATTTCTTCAGTGCCTCTTATGTTTCTGTCTTCAAGCTGTCAGTGATTTCATAGCAACAGGGAAAAAAGGGAAATATCAGTCTATATATCTGAAAGATGTATCTGAAGCAGAGAACAGAAAAAGTTCCAGAATCCTTAAAGTTCATTGTGGACTTTACTGTACTCAATTTTACTTGAAAGTCTTTTAAATACTACGGTGACTGATGGTAATATAACACTGAGCGTAACATGAAAATATTTTATTTCCAACACCAGATTAATTTGGATAGAATATTTTTTTTCAGGTCTCAGGTTTTTTTGAATACTGGGAAAAAAAAAAAAAAGACATTGAAAAATTTTTAGCTCCAACTGGTGATGGTATTTCTCAGGAAATAATATTCAATTATTTGGTTTTATAATTTCTAATATATCTTTTAAAAGTTGCATATACTTCACAACAAAATCTTTCCTTTTATTCAAATTGAGCATCTTTTGAAGACAGCTTGTTAAATTCACTGCTCACAGGGGAAGCAAAATTGAGCTCCTGGCTCTGGCTGCGAGTCTGAGAGCTGTAGGAGTTAACTCTGATGATGATAATGAGACTGAGCAGGCAGCAGATGCTTACGTGCCTTTACAATCCAAAGCTACCGAAAAATTCCTCTCACAGAAAATTTGAGGAATGTCTGGCACCCTGGAGATAGTGACAGACTTGGTATTAGCCATATGCCACCTGCTAGAGCCATTGTTAAACAAACCACAGGGTTTTATAGCGCCATATGAAGTTGCTTGCTCACAATGAGAATGTCCTATTCCAAATTTTATCATCTTCCCTTACAACAACTCTTTAAACCACAAGTCATTCTAAGTTGTAAAAATACTTATTACAAAAATATTAAAGTAATTTAGGAATAATTTATAAGATGTGTTATTTACAACCATCCATGAATAGGAACATAGTGTTTGCTATGCTGTGTTATTTTTCCTGTAAACCCTCAAATGCTATGCACCTACTGTTTCACATTTACAATTTGAACATCTGTTTCCTCATTGGTTTCACAAAGGTCTGTTGCTGTTTTCATGCATTAGCACATCTGATGTGATTCTGAGCCAAAAATCTATTCTGTAAAAAATGCAAAATTCTTCATTTGCAAAACCTGTAAAGAAATGGTGCCTCACTGTAATGAGAGGTGCATTAGTGAATTCCTGAAGTCATTCTAAGGACTAAACTATATACAGATGTTTATTTTAAATTTTAAGCTTCAGTTTATTCTGTGTTACCTTAACTAAAAGAATAAACAAAATATTTTGTCATGCAACCACTGTAATGCTTTACTCAAAGACTCATAAAACTCAGGTGTGGCACTTGCAAAATACAGACATTTCATTTCTCCTCATTTCCTTTGCTTAGTCTGCTGTATTAATTTACCTTTCTAAAGCTGAGACACTGAAGCTTGTTGGAATTTTTTTTTCAGGATTATTTTCCCTGAAGTAGCTCATTCAGATTCAGGTTTAGATTCATTTTAGTAGGAAAAGGTTTATATATTTCAGAGTTTTATGTCCAGCATAAAAGACAACCTGTTTGTTTTTATAGATCTGCTCCAATTTCAGGGATTTTTTTAGTGGTAAGCAAAGAAAAAAATGGAATTAATGGAATAGGAAAAAAATGTACTTTATCTCTGGATTAATTTTAATTTGTAATACTCTGTCAACTTCCTAGACAAGCATTTTAAGAATCTCCAGCCTTTGCAAGAGGTTTTGTTTCTTTTCTCTGTCCATATTTGTTGGTGAATGAAAATGGTTGAAATACTTCTGCTAGAGAAGTTTGTTTTGAAAAATCCAGAAGTAGAAAAATAATTATTCTTACTTCTGACTGTGTTTCCAAAAGACATATTCATGACTGTTATCAACTCCATCTACAGTTGCAAAGTTCAACAAAATGATGACTAAGATGACTGGCTTATTGTAAATATACCACAGATCTTACACCCAGAAAGCACAGTATTGTAAGAAATATGCATGGATAATTCCTGAACATACTTAGGCTGGCATTTAGAAAATACAATAATAATATTCCTAACCATTAATACAACTGGGTATGGTGCAGTCTTTAGTGGAATAGTCAGGGTGAAAACTCCACTTATTAGTTGTAAGATAAAGTTGATGTATTTTTAAAAAGATTTACATGGTGCGTTACCTGAGATAATAACGTACTGTTCATTAAGAGACAGAAAGCTCCTGCTAATCATCTGTTTCTAAATGCACTTGTATTTCTTTGTACTCATTTTCTGATTATGTTAAATAATGACTAAAAAGAATGCATTTTGCCTTTTGAGTACTCAGGTAGCTACTGTTCAAGGAGTTTATTATGCTCACTTCAGCACAAGCAAAGTGATACATATAGATAGCACAGAACTGCTAATCCTATATGTGTATTATTTGGAGAACAGTGAGTGCTTGTGTCTTTAAAAACATCTTAAAAGACCTATTTTCTAAGGTTTGCTCAGCTGCAAAACAGCCAGATAGGTTCTGACACCAGCTGTCTAGTTTTACTCTAATGGAGATGTTCCACTCTGCAACGCATCATTATTGCATCCATTGTACCTCTTCACCTTATACCTACTGTGCAGGATGACTGACTCAGGAAAACGGAATGGTTGCATGAACAGGAAAATGTTTCTCTTGTTATCTACACGGTCATTCAGTATACTAGCTACACAAAAGAATTAATATTTATTGTCAGGATTCAGTACTGAACTGGGTTGTTTGTTTTTTTTTTCTGAGTGCACATTCTATGCAGAAAACTATTTCTGACTTCATTTCAGAAAGCTGAGGTTCAGCAAGGTGAGATTCAGCACACAGGTTCTTGTCTTGGGCACTGCAACAAGCCACTTCAGGTCCTTCAGGGAGAAGAGATATTCCTGGTTAGTAGAGTAGTCTTATAAATTATTTCCCTCTCATTTTCTTTTCTTTATTTTCCCACATTTTCATAAGATCCTTCCACAATGTTGCTGTTCTGATGTTTCATAAATAAGTTATCTACACCCTCTGTTTCTGTAATCACAAGCCATTATCCCTTTCTGGACATCCACATGGGAATAAATAAGATACTTATAAATAAGTGGGAAAAATAACACAATAAATTATTTTTCTACTCAAGATACTTATTATGTGTGCTCTTTTAAGTAGAAATGCCATTATTAGAAATGCTATAAAAATATTTTTTTACTCAGATTTTATAACACCCAGACACTGTAAGTTCATTTGCCTGTGAGGAGTCTATTCACCTTATTTCTGGAGTGGGCAAACTCTAATAAAATATTAAATATTTAATGTTTTATTTCCTTATAATATTCTAAAATACTTCTTATAATGAGTAAAAACATAGAGGATGATTATTAAAATGCCTCAACTTCTGGGTATGGTTTCAGGAATTTCTCCTTAATTTATCTCTTATATCCTTTTATTTTAATATGTTTATATTTGTAGCTATTCACTCCTTCTGAAGCTGATAATGAAATTAACAGCAATAATCTTTTTCTTTCAGTTGAAACTATGACATTATAAACCCTGTTTGAATCAATCGGGCTGTTTTTTTACTTTCTGTTCCATTCACAATTATGATAGTGATAGATTTTTTTTTTTATTTTATTTTTTTAGGCAAAGGTATTGTGGCGGGGACATTTATCATAGCTTTAAGAAAAGCTCTGAATGATATAACAGAATTATTACCTTTGAAGCATCTCTTCAGGCAGCTACCAATTTCCTTATTTTCCTCGTCTTTGAAAAGTTTCACTGAGAATTCTGAACTGATAATATTGCCTCAGATTGTTAAGAAGGTACAACAGATGATAGATGCTGCTTTCAAAAGCCCTCATTTTTATGTCTACTTTTCTTGTTTGCATTTTGAATTGCAGGATCAGGAACTGAAATGTGTTAGAAAAAATAATATTCATAGCACACTTAATTTTGGTTTGGTTTTGTTTTTTGTTTTTTTTTTGTCAGGCAAATTTTGACTGTCAAGGGGACTCTGCTGCCTTACAGGAATATCTGTATTTCTACCTTGTAAATGGATTCTGATTCAACTGAATAAAAAGCATGTTTCAATATTTTATTTCTTTTGAAGTAAGAATAAAAATTAAGTAATTAATTAAATTCCAAGTCATAGTTCATAGAATAGCCCTTAACAGCTCATTAATTCATGGTTTAAGAATGGGCAGTTGAGTAGCTTTTTAGTGTGTTTGTTGCGGCTGTCATAACACATCCCATGAGTGACAGATATATAGCACAAGTTCTCTGTTTTCATGCTTGTTGGCAGACTGCATATGTAGGAACGGTGAAAACAGCAAGACAGAGAATGCTTCCTACTAAATTCCATAGGACATCTTGCAGCAAATAAAGTGTCAAATTATACTCTACAGAAACCTGTAGAATGTTACCCAGGAAGTCATAAAAAGTCTGTGTATGTGTCTATGGATGAGTAGGATAGAGAGATGACAGTACTGAAATAGGAATTACATGTTCCAACACACCTAAGCTGATGCTGTGAAACAATATAGTTTATAATTTTACATTAGTAACACATCTGTCTGAAACTATAAAATAATAATAATAAAAAAACCCAACAGAAAAAATAATAATTCTGGTCTTAGCTAGGTTGATTTAGCAGCTTCATAAAATAATTTATTTTTTTCTCCCAAGTTTGAAAATTTCCTTTTGTCTTTTGCTAAAATCATTATTTTCTTCATAGATTATAGATATATGCTGATTTGTAGTTAAAACGGTGAGTCTGAATCTCTTCTCTGAATTGCAAGCAACCATTTCAGCAGCTTCGGCTATTTCAGATAGATATAGTGTTTCATCTACAGAACATCATGACTATTCTTTTTCACCACAGATCTAGGCTTACATGAAATTTGCAGTAGAAGCATGTTGAAAATGAATTAATACCTATTTTCAAAGATAATGAATTCTTACTGATCCCAAAATTCTATTTTCAGTAAAAGGAACTGAAGAGTGATGTTCTTACTGATAAAGAGAAGTAGAAGCACAAATGGTTTAGTTACATATTGCACTGATTAATCCTTGCTGCACCATTTTAATTCTTTTAGACTTAAGCATTAGTTGGAGAAGAGAGTTTTTTGCTGTCATCATTGTGTTCATGATCCTAATTTTAAATTTAAAATTTCTGTACTACTTTTTAAAACTTACGCTGTTTATATAGGGCATATAGCTGGCTCATGTTCACTTGATATGTCAGCATTTCAGTTAAATGCTTATTTGTTCTTGTTCTGGTGATTTGGTTCTGTATAAAATATAAAAGGGGCAAAGAGAGTTCAGCCGACTGTAAGCAGTTTCTGTGGAAAATAACACTGCTAAAACAGAATTGTATTGACACTTTAGGCTTTTATAGTCGATGGTGAGCTATAGATTGCTAGGGTATATTTGAAACTGGGAAAAGTTTCAAAGGACACTTCTTACAAGTTATCATCATGTGATTCTTTCATTTAGTCTTTTGCTGCTCACCAAAAATATTACAGTGTTGCATGAGATTAGTCCTAAAGTTTATGTTCTGATTTCTAGCTTTTCCTTCTGTCCTTCATTCCCATATCAACTATGATCCATTATGCCATAAAGGACAGGTCTAGATTTCACAAACAAACGAGTTAGCTTCAAATGTAAAGGGAATTTACATGTCTGAGATGTCTAACATTTGCACAGATAGATATGACTTGCTGCAGGTATGTAGTCCATGCCACTGTCAAGACCAAAAGTCATAAGATTAATTTGTTTGGAAAATGGAAAACTGGAATGTTAGGTGATACTAAAATTAATTTAAAATCTTCTATCACTGTGCACATGCTTTATTTTGTTTACTGTGGGATGCTATGAGCATGTCTTTGAAGGTGTCATTGTGCCATGTAAGCACTGCTGCAGGTCTGAGCTCCAGCTGCTGCAGCAGGAACTGGCCTTATATCCCCATTACCAATTGTTCTGACACACAGGTACATTTGTGCTGAAGATCATGAGCAACAAAAGGAGTACAACAAATTTTAATCTCAGGAAATTCTGGTCAGAAAAGGTTTTCCTGTAGCCTGAAGGCATTCCCAGACACCACCACTTGCCACCAACAGCAAAGATATTTAAGCTTTTCCAGGGAATCCTGTGATCTTTCCTAAAGTAAAGTAGCAGGAAAATTACATCAAGGGACTGCAGCCCAGGCTCCTGGTATGATTTAGAATATTATGTACTGGAATCGTAACTGCAGTTGTTACAAAATGAGTATCAATGTTAAGAAACATGATTTCAGATCACAGGAAGCCTGAATTAAAACTGATTTGTTTGATATCACATCAAGTGTCTAATTTTTGTCAGTCATGGCAGGTGTATCACCCAAAATATGAAGTAATACTTCATTAACATTCATCTTGCTCATATCTGTACCTGAATGAATATCTTAAAGCTTTTGTTTTAGAGTGATTTAACAGCAATATTTTTAGTAAATAATGTATACAACTTTTTTTTTATTGAGAAAACATGAAATGATACAACATTAAACACTAATGAATAACTTCTTGTTATGTATCATATGTCATAGCAATTTATGTCTTACAGCAAGTACACAAGAAAAGCTCACAATTTTGACACTCAAAGTAAAAATATCACAGTAGGTTACTAACCCTACTTGCAGCCAATGAACTATTCATGAATTTGAAATTAGGAAACTGGTAGGAGTAGCAATACTTATTTCTTTATATTGAGAAATAGTCATTTCTGTGGAGAAAAGACTTGCCCAATAAGGACATGATCAATAAAAACAAGGAAGCTTATTTTTCTGTTTATTGTTAGTAGGTCAAGAGAGGTTCTCCTCCCCCTCTATTCTGCCTTGGTTAGGCCGCATCTGGAATATTGCATCCAGTTCTGGGCCCCTCAGTTCAAGAAGGACAGGGAATTGCTTGAAAGAGTCCAGCGCAGAGCCACAAATATGATTAAGGGAGTGGAACACCTCCCTTATGAGGAGAGGCTGAAGGAGCTGGGTCTCTTCAGCATGGAGAAGAGGAGACTGAGGGGTGACCTCATCAGTGTTTACAACTATGTAACGGGTGGGTGTCAGGATGATGGAGCTAGGCTTTTTTCAGTGATATCCAGTGATAGGACAAGGGGCAATGGGTGTAAACTGGAGCATAGAAGGTTCCACGTTAACATCAGGAAGAACTTCTTTACTGTGAGAGTGACAGAGCACTGGAACAGGTTGCCCAGGGGGGTTGTGGAGTCTCCCACATTGGAGATATTCAAGGCCCTCCTGGACAAGTTCCTGTGTGATGTACTCTAGGTTACACAGCTCTTGCAGGAGGGTTGGACCAGATGATCTCTTGAGGTCCCTTCCAACCCTCGGGATTCTGTGATTCTGTGATTGTTATGGCAGCAATTACCTGCTGTTCCCCTCCTCATGTTCCTTATTTGAATGTCTGGGCAAGCACATACTTTGTGTGGTTCACAGCTATGCAAATATTGACTTGCTGGTCAGTTTAAGCACACAGAAATGAACTGTAAAACCACTATAGAACATGTTTCTGTATTTGTCTGCCAAATTACAGTTTTCACATTTAATGAGCATGCGTTCTGCTTTCCTGCATGTTGACCTTATAAAAGGGCAGATTCTCCAAGTTGCTGAGTTGTGCTCCTGTTTTCTTATTTTTTTTTTCCTACTTTTCTGAAGGTCAAGAATGAGATACCCAGTCTTTTCAGATCACTTTGATTACAGCTTATCAGTGAGACCTGAGAATGCTGACTGACTTTAAAGAGGCCTTTTTAGGTGGTATCCACTCTTTTTACTTATATTGGGTTTGGAAGGCCAGCCAGCAATTCCATTTAGGACAGAATAAAGGAAAAGCATCAGAACGTAATACTGTGTAACATCAGGTTTTAGCAAAAACTCTAATTTTCTTATATATTTTCTTATATATTTTTGTGTTTCATTATTCAGGTCAATTTTTACTATTTTCTTCCTGGTGGAACTTTGAAATGAAATGTCATTTTAAAGGAAATACAGGTAAACATGCCTTTAGATAATGGAGGGTTTTTTCCTTTTCTGTAGTAGAACTTTCTCCTTTTAAATAGTGTGTCTTTCTTACAGCTTAATGATTTTATTGCATAGTTTGCTGATTGATCAACATATATAATTTACCAGTACTGCTTTTCAAAAAGGCTTGTTGTGATTCATAACTTGTGGATGACATTGAGTGTTTTGTTAAGTAACCACACATAAGACTTATATTTTCAGTGTGCTTTGCTGATTCAGCTCCACCTTTTTTTTAAGGCTTGGTTTTCATCCTTACAGACTGATTTCTTTATTTAAACAGTTGACTCTGAGTTATTTAAAAAGCAAGTAGATCTTAATACTTGAATTATTTATAATAGTTGAATTTTCAAGTGCCTCTCTTTGACAATATGGCATATTTAACTGATTACTAGGCTAGTCTGAAGCATTTCACTGGTGTTATTTTACCTAATTTGATAATTGAGGTATATATTTAAGCTGAAGACTTTAGCATTTCAATAATCAAGCATCTAGGAAAACAATTTATGAATCGAGACTTGAGTATGTCTTCAGCAAAATCTCCATTGTGTAATAACTATGTGTTAAGAATTGTTGAGAAAATGCAGCAGTACAGTTTGCTAAAACATTAAAATACAAAAAAACACTTTGTAAGAATACATTTGGTAAATTAATATTCCCATATTTATAAAATTTTAGAAAGAGGAAGAATGAAGTCTGTGTGACGAATGAATGACAGGATACTTAGCATTGTTCCTGAGGAGGCAGGTAAGGTATCATTGTATTGAAGCATATTGTCCAAACCTCAGGCCAATGCAACTAAAGGTAAGGAAATAATTTTCTCCAAAAGATATTCTCCAAACATCTAGTTATTGGGATTTTTTTTTGTGCTTCTTTTGCCCTGCTTGGTTTTTAAACATTTATTTATTTTCTTCATGACTACTTTAGCATCCAAATCATCTGCATCTCACCAATTTGGCTATAAAGATAGTATAGAACACAGTGGGAAAGGCCTCTCTATTGTCATGGTAAACAATATATATGTTGCATGCCCCTGGATAAGGGCAATATGCAGGGGTCAAGCAACATTTGACCTTGGTAAATCCTTATCAGCTGTACTGAAAAATCATTTTGTCCTGTATGTGCTTGGAGATAACTTTCAGATTTGCCCTGTAAATATCCAGGGACTAAGGTGAGGCTGATCCATCTGTAGATCCTTGGAACCTCTTTTTTGCCTTCTGAAAGATGGGCGTAATGCTTGCCCTTCCACCATCCTCAGGATGCCCTTCCACATCACCACGGCCTTTCAAAAGTGATGGAGAAAGGCATAACAATAACATTGGCCAGCTCTCAACACATTCCGATATATCCTACCTAGTCCCATGGGCTCATGTATTTTACATTACCTCTAATGTTATCTGTCCTTGTAGGATACGAAATCCCTCATACACAATTTTGGTGCTCTGAGGTGCTGGATTTTTGCAAGGCTACAGCAAACCTTTTGCTTTAAATAGGTCATAGCACCTTGCTAGCCCTTCAGTTTTTAAAAGATGTGTCCGGTAATTTTGTATTAGATATACGTAGAATGATGTCATGGCAGGACATCATTTATGTTAATGGGTGTTGGCATATACTGTGATAGTCTGGTTTTGTGGTTGAGTTTGGAATGAAATTTATCAGTATAGGGTATATCATGATTGCTTTTTGTTTCTTTTACTGAATCATGAATGGTCAGTAGTTCTAAATTCTGTGAAAATGTGAGGCAGTACAGGTGTACAGAGTATGCCATGGAAATGGATTTTAAATTCTTTGTCTTTTCATCATTATTTGTTAAAACACTGCTACAACTTAGTTCCAAATGGACCCTTATTCTGTAGGAATATGTAAGATCTATGCTTTCATTCATTTCACTTATTTTATATATAGTTATATACATACACAAAATATTTATAGGATTAACACATTCTATCAATTTTTTAATTTTGCTTTGAGACAAATGCTCTGATTGGGCTTCTCCTAGCAGTTATGTAGTTATGACCGTATATATTTATATGCCATCACTATAATGGGCACATTATTGAATATGGTAATGGGGTAAACTTGTGGGAAGCTGTTTTTATGCAATTGAAGAAGTATAAAAGAGGACTGAACCTTGTGTAAAGTGGACTGGAGGTAACAGAGACATAGAGCAAACCAACAAGTAGGACAGAACAGCTATGACAAACCATGTGCAGGAAGAAATATTAGTTTGATATAAGCTTGACTCTTAGCTGCTTGATTTGATACAATTTCATTTTATAATTCCTGGGGGTTTTAGAAATGGAAATATTTTTTATTTTGCCATTCTGGAAAACCTCAGGCATCAGCACAAAATTCTATCTCTTATTGTTATCAAATCTCTATAAACATATTAAAAAAATTCTTGTGGATTTTTTAGTAATATTTTCAGTGCAACTATGTAAGCTACAGGAAATTCCTAGACAAAAGCTCTAATAAGTATTAAGTACACAACATATTAGGTTTACGTTGCTGCATGAAGCTTTTACGATTAGAGAAGCTACAGAGTTGAAGAATGTAGAGTACTGATGCCACTTTAAAACCAGAAAGTTTTCATACACTTTAAATTACATTTTGCTTAAATATTTTTGCAATTTTTGTCCTTATATGAGACACCGCTTAGATACTGGGACAAAAGAGGAATCTGATTCCTTTCATCTTTTTAGTTCAATAGCAAAACTGCAGATTGCATACAGGAGTTATTTATTCAGCAGAGAATTCTGATCGGTATTGGCAGGATGTTTCAGATATCAACGGACGGATAGCAATTTTAGGGTAATGTGCCCCAATATATTGAGGTAGGGCAAATAAATACTGAAATGGTAGTACAATGAGAAGGGGCAAATGGGAAATGGGTCATTCAGCTGGCCTGAGTAGTTTGAGTGCACAGTGTAGTATCATCTGGTATCTTGATAGTAAAGATGCAATAATGGCTACACTGTGCTTACTGATAACATTTCAGATCAGATACTGTGTGGCATTTAAGTATCTGCTGGAAGTTCATTCCATCAAGGAATGAAGACAAGCAGGGAAAATCTATAGAAATCTCACGCTGACATAATGGAAATTTTCAGCTCTAGAGTTTATAGATTTTTCTATGAAGAGCATTTATATTATATTTTTCCTGTGTCTATATTTTAAATGTCCACATTTCATGTTTTCAAAATAAACCAAGAGTTTAAATATCTGAAACATGATTGCATATACTACTTGAAGTATGCAGGATTTTTATATATACAGACCCTTGGAACCATCATTGAGATTGGGAAAGAGAAGAATATATAATGATTGCAGTGCAGTTGTTGTTAAAAGCAACATCTCTTCAGACACTAAAGTTACCTACATGGATTTCTCTTGTATGTAGGTAGAGCTAGAATAAATATGCCAGTTTCCAGCCTATAAAATGCTAAGTAAATAATAGGGTGAACACAATACTAAAATATAAATTTTAAATATGACACTCCTAGTCAAAGGCCCAGGGTTAAGTACACATTTACAGAAAGGAACCTAGGGGTTACTTACCATCTTAGTGCCAGCTGGGATGGTCTGTACTCACTGCTAAACCCCACCAAAAAGTACGTTTTCTGAAGCACTTGCCTTTTGACAGATCTCTGTTATATTGTCACTGTTAAGACATGTACAGCTTACATCAAGATTGTTGTTGACGAGTAAACATTCAATGTCACTGATTCATTGACTGAAATAATACAAAAAACCCAGAGCACTGAAAACCACATTTTGTCACAAGTATAATCTGTTCCATTTGTACTTCAGACTTACAAAATTTTAAACACCATGTTCTCCTTCAGGCCAATGATTTCTCATTTCATTTATTTAAAATGAGTTAGAAGAATAGAGCATTTACTAATTATTAGAAGTGTAATTGAGTCCAGGCTGGGGAACCATGAATGCCTGTGCAAAAGATGTGACTTGAGGCTGGGAATAAGGATAGAATAAAGGAGACATTTGAGGAAGCAAACCTGAAAAGAATTAGGGAGAGAGGAAAAGTCAGGACCTGTACTTTCATTTCAGATAAATCTACTTTACAGTTGCACTGAAGTCTCTGATAATTTTTGCTGAAATTATTTCTTAACCCTCAAGATTTAAGGGGTGTGTGAAAATTCTGCAGAAATGTAGAAACTGAAGTTGCTTCTCCCGTTAGAGACTTCTTTGTCAGGGAGGATAAGTGTTTTTACTGAAAGCCATTAGTCTACAGAATCCTTGCCATGAAGTTATGTTTTCTTCCATCCACACTTACTTACAGGCAGGTATCTGTAAGAGAAGTAATCCATACACAAATTTTTCAGGCTTTAATTGTACTGTTGGAATCAGTAGATATAAGCCTTGGTTGTTTTGGGTGGTGATATTTTTGTCTGGTTTTGCAGTGTGAGAAGAAGTACTACAAAACAGAACCACAGTATAAGAAATGTTCCATTTGTTAGCCATTTTTTTCCTTGTTTTATTTTTGGTTTGGCATGGATTTGGTGTTTGGTTGTGAGTTTGTTTTGAGGTTTTTTTAGGTTTTCTACTTTTTAAAACATACTTGGCATTGCAGGATTGAGAATGCGGATGTCAGAAAGGGGCAGCAGGGAAGAGCTGATATATATTTGGCTTTTACTAAATTTGTTAAGGTTTTGGCTCTAAGAAAAAACTGTTAACAGGTTAGTTTGAGGAAGTTGTACTTTATTACTAAACATTACTAAACATGATACTTTTATCAGTCCGTTACTTCATCTTTCTTTCCTGTGTGTGCATGCTTGTGCATGAGGCTTATCTCCTTTTTATCGCATCCCTGATAGAACCATCAACACTGATCAAGTTTCCTAAACACACATGAAAATTGACTTGCTCTCAACTCCACCACTGCTTTTCAAGACTTACCTATTGTCTCTTTGCTCAGTTACAAGTGCTCTGTCTTCATGGCAGTTTTTGTAAATCCAAGTTGAGTACACCAAACTTGTAAGGTAGCAAAGAGTGTCATGATTCATTGAAGCTTGTGTACCCAGTTGTGAGAAGCCGTCTGCATAAGCTGTAGAGCTTAACTCTCCGTCATCCAATGTCACGCCTTCTAGCTCATCTCTCCTTGTGTCCAGTTTCAGAGCATGATGGAAAGTGACACCAATTCTGTGTCCCTTTGTGTTCCACCAAATCCTGACTTTAATCAGTTGCTTGATTTTCCAGCCATGTTGTGGTGTGGATTCTTCCTGTGAGCTTTTACAATTGCAACTAGAGGAAATTGTCAGCTTCCCCCACACACGTCTCCCCCACCCCAGCACATAAGATGCATTAAGAATTTTCCCCTATTCTTTTCAGGTTCTCAGCTTGTTCCATTACCATAGAATCCTTACACCTAAGCCACTTAATACTATAATACCTTCAAATTGAGTCTTTCTAAGTTTTTTTCTGCTAATGTTTATGTAGCAACATTGATTCTTACACTCCATGGAAAATAACTGTGGCAAATGTGCAGGAAAGGGGGAAAGTTATCAGACATTATGAGTAACAAATGAAATGCACTTGGAATTTCTTGTTTTGTGTAATATGACAACAACTTTTTTCTTTACCTGCATAAGAGAATTCTTACAAGCATAACAGCATGAATGTTTCAAGTGCAAAATTATTTCATGGAAAGAAAATGAGAAGCAGTGTAGTAACAGATTCTTCTGCTAAGGGCTACAAAGTACAAATACATTACATGCTATACCTATATTGGGTATTAAAAAGAACTCAAAAATCCCCTTTAAAGCCTTTTTTCTGACAAGATTTTCATTAAAACCCAGTTCTTGTTATTAAGCACATTATTACATCATTAACATTAAATAAGTCTTGGGGGAAAGTAATAATTTGACAAAAAAACCCACCCTTGATTAATTTATTTTTTTTAATGGATCTGTTCAAAAGAGAGATATAGTCTGAGGAATAACATTATAAAACTAAGCATGTTTTCATTATCTTACTTTTTCAATTTATATACTCAGAGGTACCACATGGATATAGTATTTTGGGAAATCTTTAAATTATTAAAGAAACCATTTGCCCAAAGCGTGTATGCCTTGATATAGCCACGGTATGTTGTCATGTAATATTCAAGGAACAGATTATAGCAATTGGTTTTTGGCTTGCTAACATTACCTTCATTGATAGTTGTATTGACTTTTTAAAAAAATAGCAGACATTAAGATTTAATTAATATTTTTTAAATGTCTTCAAATATCACATACCATTAGAAAATCAGGTACATATGACTTCAAAACCTTTTTCTTCACTACACACAGATCTGAAATGTTAGATTCGGGAAGGGGGAGGAAACCAAGTATAGACTGTCTATTTGAGGATGTTGGATATCCACCTGAAACCATGGGTTCAGGTCTACCTATGAGATGAACTGGGTCTTCGTTACGGTTCCTATGTCTTTAAGGCCATCCTGTCTCAGGGCAGCTAGAAGTTATGTGGGCTGCCTGCAATGGGCAAAGTTGCTCTAAACAGATTCTTGATCTCAGGGTTGACTACTTTGGAATCTAGTAACTGAAATCATTGGTAGATGTGTCTTCTGCTGTGGCACAAAGAAGGCTGATCTCTGTGCAGTCTGGCATGTGATGGGTGGTAGTACCACATGCCATCATACTCAGAATATAATCTTTCGAGAGTGTTTACCTGATGTGTGGGAACCTGATGGTTCTTTCAAAAGGGCTTATCTGCCTGGTCAAAATGTTAGTTGTGATTGTTTTTTGGGACCAAAATTTTCATTGGTGATTAATTTAAAGCAGTTTTGTCAATCCAAATAACTTTTGCATTATTGTAGTACAAAGCAAATAAAGAAATCAAAATTAGAAAGCCATATGTCTTTCTAGATCTAAAAAGAAATAACTATTTCCTACATCATGAAAATCTTGGAAACATTCTCCAATCAGAAGGAAAAAAACCCAAACCAAACACAAAATAGCAACAATTAAAAAAAAAAAAAAAAAAAAAAAAACACCCAAACAAAAAAAAAACCAAACGAACAAATAAACCCCAATCGTGACAAACCCTTAAAAATATTATGCTGTACAACTTTTATGAGCTGATGAATGGTATAATTTTGGAGTAATGTTTTATTTAGGGTTTTTTTGTTTGTTTTGTAATTATTAGGTTGTTTATTTTCTAGGATAAAAATGAGAAAAGATAAAAGTAAGCTTTTTTTTTCCTGAGTATACTATGACATATGAAAAATAGATACACAGACAGAAATATGCTTGTAAGATAGCTTTTAGACATCATTCTACACCTGAAACAATGGTCATCCCTGAACATTTGCAAAGTAGTTCACATTTATAAGGTGTATCCCTTCAAAGGCATTCAAAAGGCCTCATCAAATGGTATGTTTGATGTGAGGTTATACACTGGAAAAACGGTACAGCACTTTGTAAACCAATGCTTACCTCAATTGTTTCTTGGAAAATGTATGCAAGGTCAAATTGTATGAACAACTTGAGTCTCATCATGGTTACGTAGGATTTTTTGCTTTCCAGACATAAATTATAGAAAAAAATATGCTTGTTCTGCAGGCAAAGTCACTTCTCCTAGAGACTTTGCAACAATTTAATTATTTCCTCCTATTTGGCAAGGGAAATGTGATTCAAAATAGATAGATATAGAATAGTTCATAGTAATTTTTCAGACCAACCTGAAGGTTCGTGTTGAAAATCAGTAATATTTTGCATTCAATTTATCCAAGTTAAAACTCAGATCTGGCTAAAGACTGGTTATATTAGGTTTTTGCATCATTTTTACAGATTAACAGCCATATAAAAGATGTATAGAACTGATCAGCATGATTACCTTAGTTAAGAATTACAGGCAGCTCTTGAAATGTGTGAGATCTGAAAGGAAACAGTAGTAATAAAAAATAAATTAGCGTAATCTTTTGCCATATTGCTATTGGTCTCAGAGAGCAGAAATCAATCGAAAAAATTTAGCACATTTTGCAATTCTGGTAAACTGTGTATGATTTTCTGCACAGCTACAATAAAAGTGGTGAGAAGGGAAGTAAACATTGCAAAGTGTGCATATTATAACAGACTTGCCCCTGGCAGGCACTAAAGCACTTCTTACTGGCAACAGTGGAAATTAGCCATTTAGTCTTTTGTATTTTTCCTGACAAGAGCTTACAGCCTTTTCACTTCTTCAAATATGAACAAATGATCACCTCCAGAGGATATGGTTAACTTTATCTTCAGAAGTGTCTCGCTCACATTTGAAGTCAAAGATAGCAAATGCTGTTCTTTCTCATCACTTCTCAGTAAAACATTATTTTTATTCTGGAGAATTGAAAACATTCAGCACTATGCATATTGTTATCAACAGAAAGCATCTATCCGTTAATAGTAATAACTGTTACTTATTACAATAACTATCACTTATAGGCAATGTTAAAATTTCAAAATATTTAGTAGCATTTTAGGACAATGGAAAACTGTTCAAAACAAAGAGGTTATCTGATTTTTTCTACTTTATCATATTTACTGGGAACAACTTTCCTTTTAGAAAGTCTTATGTGCTTTAGTTTTGATAGAGGTCTTACTTCTGTATTGTAATTGTATTATTGTGTTTACAGCATTTCTATATATTTATATTTTGTATTCAATTGATGAGGTATAGTTAATCAGACTAACACTTTCTGCTCTTAGCTGATTGAATATGCATTGTTAAGCAGTGTGTAACAAGATACATGTCCCTATTTGCAGTCATTCTGTGGCTCCTAGGCACTCTGAAATTATTTTGAACTTTTAAAACCACTAAAAAAACCCCACCCAAACCCACAATTTAAAGTTTAATCACAATAATTATTTTATTATTTTATTATATTAAACAGGGAGGGGAAAAGGCAGTCAATTCATGTAATTTTGCTAACAAAAGAATTCAGGAAATGTTACTTGTCCAATTACATTTGAAATATCATAGGTTATTTAATCCCATCTAAAACTCCTTTCAAGTACACCAACTCAACAGAATTCTGCAAAACAGCTTAAACTAGACAGAGTAGGTCTCTGGAATAGTCTGTGGCCAGTCTGCCTAAGAAATGAACTTTAGAGCTTGGCCTTATCCTGGAAAATTTGTCCCTGCAGCAAACTGCAAGAGCTCTAGAGAAACGTGTCTAGTGGGATTCAGAGATCATCAGCTCTGCAGCAGACCAGGTATGCCACACTGAAGCTCCAAAATCCTTCCTTGGAATCACTGGTAACCCTCCTTTTAACAAAAGGATATCCCTCAGCTTTGCTGTAAGGATCATTGGAAGCCAAAGTACAACTTCTCAGGCTTCTCTGTGTTTCTAGGCGAATGGATGCAGAGCTAAGGGGCTACAGGCTTGACCTGTGAGACAGTCTTCTAGGAACCATGGCCAAAGGGTGGTTCTGGCATGGTAGATCTGGGAAATGCAGGCTCCAAGAAACTTCCTGGAAAACATGAGTGATAGCATGCAATACTAATACAATAGTATCTTCATCATAATGCTGACTATATAAAGTGTTTATGTCTTAGTTCATTTGAAAATCTTAAAAAACATATATATATAAATTGAAACAGAAAAATCTTTGAAACCTGAGATTTCATAGTTCTTCAAAAAAATATTTGTTCTTCAGCTGATAAATGAGCTACCTATATGTGACATGGAAGGGAAAAGAAACCATAGCACTACACTGAATACATATGAATTTGCAGTCAAGTTTGAAGTAGAGACAAGCAAGTGCTTCTTAGAGGAAGTTCAGGGCTTATTAGGCCAACATTAATGATATTAGACTGTAAAAGACTACTTTACAATCCAGTGACAACTTTCATTTCACTAGAAAAATACAGACTTAATACAGGTTTCAATAACCCTTCAAAATCTCTTTTTACAGAAGGTTAAGCAAGAAAAATACCCCCCACAGCTCAGTTCACATTGGTGCAGATTTTAGGAAAATGATAACCTCTGGCAATATGATGTTTTTTGTAAGAACTGACACATTTTGACATCGTCATTATGCATTTTCTGTATCTAGCTGTGCAGGTAACATAGATACATAGCCAAATAGCGCATTCAGACAAAAACTGTAGCAATCGGCATTCAGACAGAAAAGAGGAAAAGCTTTCTCACCATGAGTACAGCCATGCAGTGTAGCAGGCTGCCCAAAGAGATTGTCCATCCTTTGGGATTTTCAGGATAAAGACAAGCCAAAGCTCTGAGCAACCTAGTCTCACCTCAGAAGTGACTAGATGATCTTAAGGTCCTTTCCAACCCTAACTATTCTATGATTCTATGATCAGGAGGTTGGAGCAAACACCTCATGAGGTTCTTTCCAACTTAAATTATTCAATGATGTTTTATTAATTTGTTTATTTTAAATAAGTCTGATGGGCTGATTGCTGAGAATATGACACCTGAGAATTTTCAGGCTTAAGCTTCCTTTGCTAATCTTCCTATTTAGGCTACACCTTTAAACCAAGGGATTTGAAAGAGTGAGGCCTGACAAAAAGCAGAGACAGTATTATAAACACTCTTGCATATGGTTGTAGTTTGCATATTGTGTGTTTCAAAGCACATCAAGGACAGCAGCAGTTTATTTGCACAGACGTCTTCAGTGAGAAGACAATACTTTGCTGGCAAGTTAGACAATGAATAATAGTTTAGCTTCTTAGAATAAAGTACTGACTTAAAATAGGGGAAAAAAACCCGACAGATCATCTATATATCATTAAGTCTGGAATGTTACAAAAGAATAGTGCCACCTGATTGCAGTGAAGCTCTCTGCTATAGAGTACCTTGATAATTCTGGGATCACCAGAATTGCAGTCAGAAGTGTCAGCTGCCACTCCTTTTACTAAATAAAATACCCCTGATTTTCCAAAACACCAAGAAAAGTACAAAAGTAACAAAATAAACATGATATCTGGGTTGGTCTGATTTTCAGGGAAGCTGATGCAACCAACAGAGAAATTCAATGGGTTTGTTTAGCAAGGAGAGAAAGAACTGTTTCCAGACTGGAGGGATTTTGGCTGAAGTAATCCCAGTCTGAGTCATTTGAGATTTTATAATGTTGCTATAAAGATACCTTGGTGTCATGGGAAATAAACTATAAATTAAGGTATTTCAGATTGTGCTGGACTTATGACACAGCAATAGCGTGGCTATGGTCATAGGCATATCATCTTTGGGACAGGAATAAGGGAGGGTAAATATCTCATATACCAACTTCCCACACTTTTCTGCCTTTTCAAAATGCCCAGAAACCTGACAGAGGCTTTAGTCTTCTGTATTTCTCTATATGAAAGCACAGGCCAAGCTATAATCTAGCCTTCTGTGAACAGAAAGAGCCCAAAAGGCTGTGAAAGTCATACATAGTTATTTTGAATTATAAAGGATAAATATTACAAGCTGGAGTACAAACTGGATTAATTTATTTTTTCTGTCTAGTTCTGACTAGTGTTTAACTTGACACTTCAATTTTATTTAGAACAATGCCTTGGTGACTTCCTATGCTAGATTATTTTCTGGTTTGCCTGGATTTCTTTACCTCTCTGGTAGTTGCATGTAAGTGAAATAATAGCAAAATAAGAAAAAAATTCCAAATGTTAGACATGGACATTGTGAGTCCTCAATTGATCTGATTTATGACAGTTCAGAACATAGTATTTTATTTGAAGGTATAGCCAATACTGTTGTATCTTATTCCTTGTCTCTGGATAACCATACAAAAGGTAAAATCTTGGTTCATACACCATCTTGGCGTACAAGTAAAACAACATTTATAAAATCCAAATGCAACACACTTTTCTATATTACTTTATTCCTTCTTCTACTCTCTCTAATTGTAGATTTAAGTAAGATGTTGAGGCGGAATGTGGTTTTATTTCAAGATTTTAAAGAAATAATTAGTATTTAGCACATACATTTTATGTGTTATTTAAAAAGCAAAAAGCATATGTGACACCTTTATAAAGTAGACTTAGTGCTCATTATAAAAACTTCAAAATAAGCACCAAATATGTTTGCTCTAAGTTTAAAGCATGTTCTTTAATACTTCAAAATAAGGGTAGTTAGACTGTATCACAAGGAATAGGCCTTTACTTGTTTAGAATTCATCTCTATTATGAAAAATGGAGGGTGTTGCAGCATCTCAGTATACAATTCAACTACAGCAGTGCTGAAAACGATGACTTCTTCAGACAAGAGACTTAGGAAAAAGGTTTTCTGAACAAGTGCTGTTGGCTCCCTCCAATGGTAGGAGGTTACTATTGCTGGGGCCGTGGTTTGGAGGAAAAACTCAAAAGACGGAAACAGCAAACATAAGTACCAACAACTTCGTAGTCCCGTGAAATGATTCATCAGTTTCCTTATTATGTACAACATAAAAAAAAAAAAAAAAAAAAAAAAGAAAAATCAACAGTTGTGGGATTTATGATTTGAACAGTAAAAAAAAAAAAAAAGTAAATCATGGACAGGGTTGTTTTTTCTGTTGTAAATTAAATCTCTTTGGGTGGGAGCAGTACATTCATGAAATGTGTATCTCCACAGATTAAATGCATTTTTCCACCACCAGAGGTGAAAACTTTAGAGAATATTTAGATTATGAAGTTTGAGACTGTGTCTGTTCTACGGTAGATAAATACTACACAGATAATTTTTAATGCATTTTATCACTTAGTATATGACAATTATTTGCCATCTCTGGGGGAGAAAACTTGATAAGAAACTTATCAGATAATTTTATTAAACACTAAACATGGTGTACAAATAAAACCCAAATGTTCCTTGTTAAGACAAATTTTGAGACCTTTGAGACAAATTTTGCAATGCAGTTCATGCTACACAAGATAGAGGACTTTCCTCATCTCTAATTTAGCCTCCGGTCAAAGACTGAGAATATTAAGCAGCTTAATCCTGTTTTAAAACCTATTTATTATTTTCAAAGAACAATCTTTTTGCTGGCAACAGGGGACAGCACTTTACAACACTGAATGTAGCTGATGCTACTATAAACATACCAGGTATAATGAGAAAAATATCATAAACTCTAATCATTTTAGGTAAAGATGATTTTATCTCTCTTCAGGAAAGCCTTGCACCACTTAAATGCATTAAAAACTAAATTTATTCAAAGCTAAACATATTCTAAGTAACTTACCAACTCTTGAATTCCTTGCAAGTAGCTAAAATGTGAATTTATTGATACCGTCTTTGCTAAAAAAAGATTACTAAATTGTGAGCATACCTGATTTCTATTTATCGGTGTGTATAAATAGTCATATAACCAACTTCTAACCCAAATGCCATTACTAGTAGGGTTTTTTTCTCTTTATAATTTTCTTAAATATTTGACTGAGGTGTATGGACCCCACAGTATTTCTTACAACATTTATTTCTTTTGTATATGTTGGGTTTTGAAGATTGTAGGCTTTCTTCTGGCCCTCACCTCTCTATCTCAGACTTCTGTCCTGTGTGTTCTGGGAGTTACTACTCTTGTCTATTTGATTTCCTGTCCTCTGAAGGATAGCTATCAACAGATTTTATCACAGGATTCTCAAAAAAAATGAACTTTATAATAAATGCTAAAATTTGAGTGCTAAGTAATTAATTGTAACATTACTTGATTCCCCTGGCTCTTCAACATTTCTCTCAAAAGTTAGACTTTTCATGTATATTGCATTTTTCATCTTTTCTTTTTTTAAACTGCCTCTGTTACCCATCAAAGCATGTCAGCTATTGTACTGTCAAATCAGTTGACTGACTAAAGTGATTCTTGCCCCTTGTTTCATACTGCCTTCTCTGCAATAGATACTTGTATTCTGGCTAGTGTCTTAGATTACTTGGCTGGGGGGAAGGGAGTTGCCTTTCCATTGCACAAATATGTTAGTGAATTAATCTTACACATATTAAGTCTAACATCTGCTCTTTAGATCTTCAGTTCAGACTATAAGAGCCTTAACTTTTGTTTTCCAAGCTAATTTTCCCTAAGTCTTTAGAAGGTTGAGTTTTCCCTGCTAATCTTTTATGGTTCTATCATTTGTGGTTTTTTTTTCTTCTCTACTAGACAAACCATGAAACTATTTGACTTCCTCCAACTAAGGAAAAAATCCACTGTCACTACTGATGGCTTTATTGACTTTTCAGGATTGGTATTACATGTTTACTGTGGAGAGGGATATATGGGACTTATGTGAGTACGGCTAAGTGGTTAAGGGAACAAAGATAGTTAACTATTCAGATAACCCTTCCAGGAAATGTTTTTCCATCCTGAAGTTAGACAGAACATAGAATTGATAACTTTGGACCTCTTTAATTATTTCATCAGTCAAATAATAAAGCTCAAAATCCAAATAGCAGTGATGACTGGTGTACCACATTTTCAAATTTACTTTAGTTTATGTAGTATAATTTACAAAGCATTTCTGAATGTAGGAAAAAACTATCAGACAGCCCAAATTCCCTAGATTAATAAAGCACTAATAAAGACTGTTCAGTTTTGTGATAATTCAAGCATTCCTACAACAGAAAGTGTAAGAATTATTTTTACTGTGTAAATTCCCAAAGGCTTATACTATTAATCACTATACAGCTGTTTACTAAGAGACACTTCTTGCATAAAGAAACTTGTCTAATGTTGTGCAGAGATGAATGCTAAAGAATCAAACAATATCTCTTTAAACATATTGGTTGTCCTGATCTCTTCAAACAACTGTATATTGTTCCTTTCATACTTAGTTTCTTCCTGACATTCACAGCAGCATCATCCTTTATGTCGTATGTTGTAGATTAAGTAGATCTGTTTAAAAAAAGATGGGTGATGACTTTGCTCTTAATGGATCACAATGCCTTTCTGAAACAGTTTCTGGGTCCTGCATCTGCATTTGTCTTCCATTTTTATGCCATTTCCTGAGGTTTTCTGCTTCTATCTGTGCTCCCAGATTTACTACTGTCTCCTAAAATGCACTTGAGTGTACTTCCTCAAGCTACCTTCTGTTTTGGGAATTCTGCGAAAGTAATCCTAAAGGTTATTCTCCTCTTGCTCTCAAATCATAACTCAAGGCACATCATAGTGACTGTGATTCAGTTATAAAAAATAAGTATACCCAACCCACTTTCCTTCCCATAAACCAGATGATGCTCTGTTCCAAGGGTCAATACAGATATCAACCTCTTGCCTTTGAAACCTGTGAGCAAGGATTGTTGGCAGAGCTCTATATGCTTACAACATCTGTCACAATTTGAAGAAATGATTTCACATAAAAATTGATAAAACCTGGTTATGCAATAAAACATTTTTTTAAGTCTTCTGACAGCATCTTTGCTGAAACAATCACTTCAGTGGGAACTGAATTGCTTAAAAAATACACACCTGGGCAGCTGAAAACCCTGATACAATCTAAAGAAATAATGTTGGTGACTTCTTAAAACTGTGAAAATACTGTTACACAATATCCCTACACAGAAATAAGAACATGAATTTATGAAGCAAGATGAACTTATGGATTGTTTTTTTAAGATACATGGTTTTATCATTTCTAATTTTTTCATGTTTCTGTATAACTGTATAACCTGCTTATAGCTGTAAAGTTTTTATAAGAAAAAGCTTCAAACATTAAACATTCTGTATGTTCATATTGTATGCACATCAATGGAAAATTAAATTTCATGGGAGAAAAAAAGTTGTTTCAACTGTTGTGCACAGGTTATTTTGAAATTTGGAACAGTTAAAAACCATGGGGTGTATGCAATGTAAATCTAAGATAAGCACATGACTAATTCCAAGAATAAAGACTTGTTTTGTGTCATAAAATTGCATTTTCCAAAAGATGTGTCTCTCCTCTGCAATCCACTGTTGTACCCCTTTCTTGCCTCTTAGCACCAAAGGGGAATCTAAGAGAACAGGCACACATAGTTTACTGAGAGATTTTGATCTTCTGCGTGTAATGAGGAAGAAACAGAACTAGGGTCCAAGCAGGAATATGGAATTGACAAGACATCTCAAAGAACTACGTTTACTTTAACATAAATATCTTATTTATAAGCCTATTAAAATTGCTCAAGTTACGACTGAGAGTACTAATTTTTTCTATGTCTTTGTAATGGTTGGGATAGCCTACATGAAAAATAATGTAATCCAATGCCACTTTCTGTTCTTATCTGTGTCTTATCTGTGTTGTGTCTGCAGCAAAGTTGTTTTTGCTGTTTTCTGCTATTTGAATTAGACTGCCTTAGCAACTACCTGTTCTGACAAGTCACTTGTGTCAATAATATGGAGTAGTTGCTGAGGGCCTCAATGACTGTAAAAGGTCTTGAGAATCAGAATGTTTTTGAGTAGTTGAAGGTGTCTTATTTATTTATTTATTTATTTATTTACTTATTTATTTATTTTAATCTATCTAGAAGCAAAGACTTGATCCTGAATGAAAAGTGGGTGTGAGGTATTGAGAAACCCCTAAGATCCTTTCATGTAAAAGAAGCAACTAATTTATTTTGAGATGCCTTGGGGGTTTAATTATATTTTCAAAATTTATTCCTTATATATATTAGACACTTTTTGTGAGTTCAATACATTATAGATGTAATAGTACAGAGTCTATGGGGAAACACATATGCAACAGCCTGAAAACAGGCTCCTAGACAAGGTTTACAAGAGGAAGGCAGATGTGATCTATCCAAAAACTGCATCTACATTCAAACTATAATAAACAAATTCTACTGTGGTTAGCTAAACCACAATCATTTAAATCGGAAATAACTTTTTTTTTTTTTTTTGTGGAAAAGGTCTTTAATTATGAAAGGAAACAAAGAAATAAACCAACCCAAGTATGGCAAATGTTGGGTAAAAGATAATATTTCAAGCTGCTAGAGATAGCAACCATCCGTGTATATCATCAAATTCAACTGTTTTTTGCTGAATGTTTAGGGCTATGATTATCTGAATTCTAAGGACAAAATGTGAAATGTTGCTACTTGTGCAATGCTGCTACTAGTTAATGCTACAGTATAAATCTCTCTCCTTCTCTTTGGCTTCTGTAGATTGCTAGGAGAACTAAATGCTCATGACAGCACTGCCAGAACTGGACTTGGTGCCAGCAGACCTTTCTCATGCATTTCTCCAGTCTCACCTTCAAAATGAAACTCCTGCAGAGATGTCACTGAGCTAAAATGCAATATGCAGAGACCTCTAGAGACTGGAAAGCTAAACTACATCTAATGACATGCAGGCATAGTTCTGTGGTGCGTAGTAATGAAATCATTTGGGGAGCTATAAAGCAGACTATAAAGAGAACAGGTAACATTCAGACTGTTTTAATCTGTGCCGTAAAAGTCATGTTCTTGAAAGTGATATAGTTTAGCTTATTTTCTTCAAAGGTAGTCAACAAAGTCTGGTAAAATATATTTAACAAAGGTCAACAAAGGTAAAATATTTCATTTTGCCGATTAAAAAAAAAATAAATAAACACAGAAAACCCAGTCAACAAAACCACACCCTGAATGCATTAAATGCTTTGCTTGTATAAAAAACACAATGTTAAATAACAGAATCTTCAAAATAGCTATGACTTCAATTACTGTGCTGGGAGCTCCTGAAATTTGGAATTAATTTGTTAACCCATTGATATATAAGACTTGTTTTCATTTGCCTGAAGTCTGTTCAGAGGCTGCATCTCTTAGCATTGTCTGAGAGATGTCACAAGGTTCCTGTTGAGTTCAGAGCCAATTACAGTTCTGAAAGAAACCTTTGCAGGATTGTCATTGGCCATGCTTGTAATTCAGGTGAAGGTGCTACCTCATTTATTTTCCCAGTGAGCAGCAATTGAGATGTTTGACCACAGAAAAATGGGCTCACCTTGAAGTACACTGAAGCTTGCACCTATAGCTACAACTTAACCTCTGTGTTTCCACTTTATGTTGTACTTTACAGTACTATTCGGTTTCTGCCAGTCCTTAGCTCTCTGCTGTATAGAAATTAGTGGGTCCTTTCTTATGTCTGTTTGAGCACAGGGAATTCGACTTGGAAGCAGAGAAGATCTTTGTCAATAATTTTTAGCTTGAAGTGGTCTTTCAGACAATTGCCACAGTGTATCCTCTAGGTCTCGGCTGTGGATGTACTACTAGTACCAAGTATTGCGTTTTTCAAAGTTCAGATTCTATAGAGACAGAGCAGAGAGAAAAATGTGGGTTTGCTGGTGCTGAAAGGCCATCATAAAGATCCAAACCAGATCCTAAATATTTCAACACAGTGTTGCCACATGATTTTTTTTTTAATTGATTAATTTTAAAATTGAATAAATTAATCCTTGCTTAAAAGTGGAATTAACTAAGCCAAATTAGTGACCAAGCAGAGCTAATTGTAGAATTAAATGATTGTCATATGCAGGCAGGCATCTGTGTCTACCTTTTCAAGTCTAAAATGATTGATAAGCTTTTTTGATAAGTTTTGCTAATGTTACTTCACGGATCTCTCCCTGTTTCAAGCAACTTTGGTTGCTAGTGTGGAAAACTTGTGACTGCATCCAACTACACAAAAACAACTCTTGACAACATGAAAACAGACAAAGTAGCATGAGCCTAAATTTCAACTCTGGAAATTAGTTTTGGTTTGGGAGCTGCAATTCCAGTTTTTTTCATAACACAGCTAAATTTTCTGCTACTTTCACCATATTCATTAAAACTATCATGCATGTCTAATGTCTGTAATGTCTGTGATTGCATTATACCTACAATGAAACTACATGTTTATTCCTTGAAACTCTTTGTCCTTCAGGCTGTTAAACAGGTTTTAAGCCAAGGATTCCATATTCACTTAAGAAGTCAATGTGAATGTCTAATGAATGTCCAAGAGAGCTTGGGGAATTAAAAGTCTTGCTCTTAAAATTGTATAACAAAAGCAGAATTTCACTTTTTGCTACTTAGTACTTTGTGAATTAGATTTTTTTCTTTTTTTTTCTAGAAAAGTGGAAGAAATAAGAAGCAGGCCTATTCATCTGTCCTCAGATTCCCCTATGAACAGAATCTCTAAAACTTCTCTCAAAGAAACCTGCCTAGAAAATGAACTTGCCAAATAAATGTTGGAGATAAAATGCAGTGAGTGAAACAGAAGCTAATATGTTGGACTATGTCTAAAATGGTTCACTGGAGTTCTGTCGACCTTTTTCTCACAGAAGATTTAAGCCTTGCTGAGGGCAGGCTGGAAGGTACTTTGTGAAGGCAGTCTGGCTTGAGGTGTGTGGAAAGGTAGAAGAGATTTTCATAGGCTTTCAAAATGCATTTCAAGAAATTGTGTGTGTACTGACATCCAAACTTTCAGGGTCGCTTCTCTGAGAACACTCATTTCATGCTACCAGTCTTCATGAACAGCAGAACTGTCCTTCAGGAAAGAAACTAGTGCATTTGATAGATGCTTGTAGCAATTAATTGACTTTAGCTTTGCTTTGCTTTGAGCATCCAAGTACTGAAAAATGTGCCCACTATTTTGCACATTTTCTTCTATGAACTGATCTGGTGGTTGGTATATCACTACTTGTCAGTTCTTGTTTTCATCTATGGTTTCCCCTGTAATGAACTTTAATTAGATGCATTGGGGTTTAACTTTTTTCTTTTTTAAAGTCTAACCACATGACCCTATATTTTATACTTTTCCCATGAAGTTAACAAAAGATGAGCTTTTGGGAATAAGAAATATTGATTTCCACTCTCCCTCATCCCCTGTTATCAAAGCACCTTTTTTGGTTCTTCACTTCTGTAAATTAAAAACAGGCAAGGGTTCAGGCTTCAGAGTAGGAAAGGAAGATACCTACTGAAATGATACTTTTATATCCTGGATTGAGATTTTATGAAATTTGGAGGTATGTGATATAAAAATAAAAAACCTAGTAACTTTAAACTATGGTTATTAAACGTCTTTTCTTAAAGAGCACAAAATAAAGGTATTGTAGAGCTCCTTTTGATTCAGTGTATTCTTCAGACTTACAAACTGCCAGGAGTAGCTTTTGAGTTTAGAAAAACAGATAAATTGAAAAAAAAAAATCACTACTGAGATAATTAGGAAAAAATCTAAATACTTATCATCTTGCAAAGCAATTAAAAAAAATGAAATCAATGAACCCAAGAAATTGAGCTCATCTGTTCCATTTTCTCCAGGTTTTCCACATCATTATTTTAAAGTATTTTAAGACAATATATTTTCTTCTTCCTTCATTAAAATACAGTACTTATGTTGAAAGTCCTGCTTGCACTTTGTGAAGAGACTAAAATTATCTTCTGCACTTCTGATTCTTTGTCAAGAAAGTGCTGTATAGGTTAAGTACAACTGCGTAGGAAGGAGTCTCACTTCCTTGTTTAGTTTTGATCTTATACCTTGTGTGGTTGTTTAAGTAATACCCAGACTGTAAATAATGTATAGTTCTGATAGAGTAGTCTGGAGATCAATATTGAACCAATTCACTCTCTGCTTTTCTAGGTGGCTTGGACATGCACACATATGCAGGAGCACCTGAACTGTGCATCTATCTTTTGCCAAAGTTCCTTCAGAATCACTAGTTTAAGGAGAGAGGGAAGCATCCTAGTCACCACGCTATGCTGGCAGAGTGGGAGGTAAGAGATGGGAGCACACTGTTTTGAAGTGGTGCAGGTTTTATGAACAGAGAGCAAAAGAAGTATGCTACTGCTAGGAGCAGTCAAAACTGAAAGAAGCTCAATTCCTGATTCAACCTTTAGACTTTTCACATCAGACAAACATTTGACAAAATTTGACCAAAAACTGTAAGGGGAGCGAGGGGAGAAGAGAGTCTTATTCCTTGTATTAATAATTATTCTCTAACCACTAGGCTCAGCAAGTTTGTGTGGCTTGCACTTCTAATCCAAAATCTACTATGTAAAAGGCAAATATTTCTGCTGCTACTACCATTAATCTGTCTTTGTCCAGGGAAGCCGCAGCATTCTTTTTTTGCCACCTCATGTCTTGAAATTTTCTATGTAGCTTGCCATGTGTTGCATAGATTTTACTTAATTTAGAAGTTAAGTAAAAGGTTTAATTTTGTGAGGTAAGAATAAAAAAACTGACGCTATCACCGAGCAGCAGGAAGTTGTTCAGTAAAAAGTGGTAGATGAAGATAAAATACTATTTGAAGTTTAATAGATTAATACCTTAAATGAATGAAATCCATTGACTTTTGGAACTTCACTCGCATAAAATTGACTGATTATACCCGTATTGGTTGCCCAATCTCTTTCACGGACACCCCCTTGTCGTGGGGAAAGAGCTTGCGTGCCCTTGTGAAGTTTGGGAGTTATGCTGGTGGTGGCTTATGCTTCCGGTAGGGTCTCCCATGCCAGTCAGCTCTCAAATGAAGGGTCAGACAAAGTGTGTCCATGGGCAGGATGGGCTCACTAGCCTTCAGGCAACCATCCTAGGGGAAGGACAACTCCAAGTTCAAACCCGGGCAGATGGAGCTCATGTAGCCCTGTAAGGCCATCCATCTAAGAGAAGGATACTCTAATTAAACCTACGACCTGAGGACTTTGCTGTCACCATCCAAGCTGGCTAGGCCCTGGCAGATAAACCTCAGGTGTAAAGGGTGAGGCCAGTTCTGCGCACGCTGTGCCTCA
Source organism: Neopsephotus bourkii (assembly GCF_033783945.1). Lineage (NCBI taxonomy): Eukaryota > Metazoa > Chordata > Aves > Psittaciformes > Psittacidae > Neopsephotus > Neopsephotus bourkii. The sequence continues at coordinate 545,893 of NW_026902000.1, forward strand.
CCTTAAATAAATCCACTGCGCAGGCCCGAAGGGTTTACCCACACTTGCAAAGCCCTGCAGCGACAGGCGAGGGACAAAACGGCAGGTGATAAGGTGCACTGGAAGTCACAGACCCAACCCTGCATGCAGGCGGTTCAGGACATTGGTCGCTCAAGTCTGACCCAGGAGATGACAGTCTTGTTCGGCAGCATCCTGAATGACCAAGCAGCCTTTTTCAAGGACAGCACTGCTTGCTCCATATGGAGAGAGGCCTAGAAAAGGTGGCCTAACCAAAGCTCATCTCCCCCTCCACCTGGTTGGCTAGCCACGGCCAACGGGCATCTTCTATTGCGGTCAATTAAAAACAAAGAGACAAAGGCATACACCTGCCTCCAAAGGTGTGTCCAGATTGACACTCGCATGTTGGAACATCAGAAACATGCTTGATACAGTGAACAGTGGGCTTCCTGAGCGCCGTTCTGCGCTAATTGCCCATGAATTGTCACGTTTTAACATCGATATCGCTGCACTCAGTGAAGTTCGCCTTCATGAGGAAGGTAGCCTCAAAGAACATGGTGCTGGCTATACACTCTACTGGTCAGGCAAACCCAAAACTGAAAGTCATCTTTCTGGAGTCGGCTTCATGATTAAAAACTCCATAGCCTCTAAACTTGAAAATTTGCCGATAGGTCATTCCGACCGTATTATCTCCTTACGTCTTCCACTACACAATAAGCAACACGTTGTTCTTTTCAGCATATATGCTCCAACTCTGCAAGCTGACCCTGCAGAAAAAGAAAAATTCTACTCCGACCTGCGTCACCTCACTCAGAAAGTTCCTATAGAAGATAAGATCATAATCCTTGGTGACTTCAACACCCGAGTAGGAAAGAACTTTGAAGCCTGGAAAGGAGTACTAGGCAAGCACGGTGTTGGCAACTGCAATGATAACGGTCGTCTCTTACTAGAGTTCTGTGCAGAGCAACAGCTTACCATCACCAACACTATCTTCCAGCAGAAAGACAGCTGGAAGACAACCTGGATGCATCCTCGATCTAAACATTGGCACCTTATTGATTATGTTTTAGTACGCCAGAGAAATATTCGTGATGTCTGCCAGACCAGAGTGATGCCTAGTGCAGAATGCCAAACAGACCACCGCCTTGTGCGTTGCAAACTTAATTTCCACTTCAAGCCCAAACCTAAGAGGGGCGGCATTCCAAGGAGGAGGCTCAATGTTGATAATCTTCAAATAGCTGCAGTGAGGGACAGCTTTCAGGCTAACCTTCAAACTAGGCTTGAAGACCAACTTATAGATTCTTCTCCTGAAGCGCTTTGGCAACATATCAAAAACAGCATCCTGCAGTCCTCCGTAGAATCCCTTGGGTTCTCCTCAAAGAAAAACAAAGACTGGTTTGACGATAGCAACCAGGAGGTCCAAGAATTGCTGACAAAAAAAGAGATCTGCTCATCAAGCACACCTCGCTCAGCCACTCTGCCATGTAAGAAAAGCAGCCTTTCGTCTTGCATGTAGCAAACTCCAACAGAAACTTAGAGACATCCAGAACAAGTGGTGGCTCAACCTAGCAGAAAAGACTCAACTATGTGCAGATTTGGGTGACCACAGAGGATTCTATGAGGCTCTGAAGGCAGTGTATGGACCCACATTCCAGGTGCAAAGCCCCTTACTTGGTGCAGATGGCCAAACGCTTCTTACAGATAAAATCTCCATCCTGAATCGTTGGTCTGAACATTTTCAAACCCTCTTTAGTGCTAATCGTGTAGTCCAAGGCAAAGGAATCCAGCACACTCTGCAACATCCAGTGAAAAACGAATTGGATTTAGCCCCTACCATGGGAGAGACTCTTAAAGCCATACAGCAGGTGAAAACTGGCAAGGCAGCTGGGGTTGACAGAGTCCCACCTGAAATATGGAAGCATGGAGGCCAAGCACTTCAGGCTAAATTTCATGAGCTAGTTGTGTGCTGTTGGGAACAAGGCAAAATACCGTCAGACTTTCGTGACGCAATCATCATCACTCCGTATAAGGAAAAAGGTGCCAAGTCAGACTGCTCAAACTACCATGGTATAACTCTGCTCTCCATTGCTGGTAAAATTCTTGCAAGAATACTACTGAACAGACTAGTACCTGCTATCGCAGAAGAACTTCTACCTGAAAGTCAGTGTGGTTTCAGGGCTAATAGATGTACCACAGACATGGTATTTGTTCTCAGACAATTGCAAGAAAAGTGTAGAGAACAGAATAAGGGGTTATACATAACTTTCGTTGACCTCACCAAAGCTTTTGACACTGTGAGCAGGAAAGGCTTGTGGCTGATCTTAGAACGATTAGGTTGTCCCCCAAAGTTCCTCAAAATGATTATTCTGTTACATGAGGATCAGCAAGGCCAAGTCAGGTATGGTGATGCACTCTCTGAGCCTTTCCCAATAACCAATGGTGTGAAACAAGGTTGCGTTCTCACACCGACCTTATTCACAATCTTCTTCAGCATGATGCTCCAAAGGGCTACAGCAGACCTCGACGAACAGGACGGCATTTATATTCGATACCGTACCGATGGTAGCCTATTCAATCTAAGGCGACTGAAGGCCCACACTAAGACCCTAAACCATCTTGTCCGTGAACTGCTCTTTGCTGATGATGCCGCCCTTGTTGCCCACACAGAAGCAGCTCTGCAGCGTTTAACATCTTGCTTTGCGGAGGTGGCTGAGGTTTTTGGGCTGGAAGTCAGCTTGAAGAAGACAGTAGTCCTCTACCAACCTGCACCGCAAGAAGATTATCGCCATCCCCATATTACCATCGGCGAGTCAGAGCTTAAGACAGTTCAGCAGTTCAGCTATCTGGGAAGCATCATTTCCTCGGATGCCACGATCGACAAAGAGATAGACAACAGAATAGCAAAGGTATATAGAGCCTTTGGAAAACTCCATAAAAGAGTCTGGTGTAATAAACACCTGAAGAAAAGTACAAAGATCAGTGTCTATAGAGCCATTGTATTGTCTACTCTTTTATATGGGTCTGAATCATGGGTCATCTACCGTCACCACCTGCGACTCCTGGAACGCTTTCATTAGCGCTGCCTCCGTACAATTCTAAACATCCATTGGGCTGACTATGTGTCTAATGTCACTGTCCTCGAACAGGCAGGGGTCACCAGCATCGAGGCCACATTGCTGAAATTGCAGCTGCGCTGGGCAGGGCACGTCTCTAGAATGAAGGATCACCGCCTCCCCAAGATCGTGTTTTATGGTGAACTTGCCACCGGTAGCTGCAAGAGAGGTGCCCCAAAGAAGAGATATAAGGACTCCCTGAAACAATACCTTAGCCTTGGCCATATTGACTACCATCAGTGGTCCACCTTGGCCTCCAATCGGGAGACTTGGAGGCACACCATACATAATGCCGCTGACTCCTTTGAGAGTTCACGAAGAACTAGTCTCGAGGAGAAAAGACAACACGGGAAGAATCGTGTCCCACCTGTTTCACCCAAGGAGACCTTCTGCTGTGTTTTTTGTATCCGGATTTGCCTATCCCACATTGGCCTTCTTAGTCATCAGCGCGCTTGTAGTAAGCATGGGTAAATGCCCTTCCCAAATCTTCGTTCGTGAAGTCAAGCCATGGTTGCCCAATTTTTGAGAATGATGAAATTCAATGAATGAGTTAAGCATGACCACTCTTGGCTTTCAGGCAGCCTTTCTGAGAGTTGCTGAAGCTAAATCAAGGCATAAGTCATTTGGCTTGATATGTTTAGTGAAGGAACAGAATAAAAATAAACAGTTTCTGATACATTCAAAATAATACATTAAATGTTTGTGTAGAATTATGGTGATATAGCCAAAGTCTAAAATTGCAGTAATAATACAATAAGATAATCATGAGCCCAGTTCTTGGTTTTTAGCTGAATGTCAAGTCAGAAGGATTGAACACTGTGTAAGCTTACTAATACCTATGTCCAAAGCCAGAATTGCCCCTATTTTTCTCCCTTCACTCCTGTTTCACCTCATAATATTTTCATTAACACTGGCCACAAAATGAGCCTGTTGAACTAGAAACTAACTAAAAAAAACAAACCTGCTTTCATATATTAAGCATACTGGTACCAGCAATACTCAGTCACGTGTACTACTAGTGCAAAGCAGGTGCTGTTAGGCTGCCATGCATGGTTCTTCAGTGCTCTGCAGTAGTAACTCAGAAAAAATTAATAGTCACAAGGGAGAAATGAACTGAAGTGAAGAAAACACCGATCACCATATTAATTGTAAGGTTGTAAGGATCTGGATGAATCAGACACAGGAACTTCTTGTGTTGAAATGGAGAGAATCAGGCTGCAGGAATGTTACTGAAATAAATCTTAAGTCATTTAATTAGTCATCTTGGCATGCGTAAATGAGATTTACCAATGACACAAAGCTGAAAGGCCTTGCCTTGACAGAAGAGGATAAAAATGTCAATTAAAAAAAAATACAAAAATTGAGTTAGAATAGTGGGATGAAGATAAATACTATAAATATAGATTGCATATATATTACAACCGAGTATAATTGATTCTACCATGAGAGTGACCAACTTGATTTAGTTGGAAGAAAGTCTAAAATTCCAAACTTATTGGATAGCATGGGTGTCTAACATTAATTCTTTTTCCAGGCAGTGGCTGTCTTGGCATTCCTTCCAAATACTTTTCTGTACCCCCTAGGAAAAGGCTTTCTAAGGGTAAGGAATTGTTCTGTCAAGTGTCTGCTGGGTGGCTGTAGAGATGTTTGAAGCTTTTGAAGACTAATGATGGTGGATAAAATCTCTAATTCTTTTTTGCCTACCCAAAACAAATATGGTTTTGCATTACTGTTTGTCATCCCATCACCTCACCCTATCTATGCAGCCTATACAAAAGCATCTAAAAGTCAGTCACATGTGGACCAAAGCTCATGTCTGCTTCCAGGCTTAAAAAACCAGAGAACTGTTCTTTTAGTTTCCTTGTAAAGATGACTAGGCCTTGGGATTGCAGCTAAGTCTGAATAATCAACCTCTGTGCATCCTTCCACACCCCAGATGTCTTCTGGCAAAACTAGCATAGACGAATTAATTGAACTGGAGGTTAATAAATTGAACTAGAGAAAACATAAGTAAGCATGTCAATTATAAGATGATGAGGAGCAGGGTGAATTTTTCTTTAGAAAGTCTTAACAAAAAGGCTCCTAAGTTAACTTGGAAGCTCCAACATTATTTTTCTCCTAGAAAGAAGCTTTCACCAAAATCAAAGGTAAATTAAAGTCTTTTTTATTGTTATTCTTTTGTAATTATGTATTTTACTTTAGAAAGCTTTGAATCTTTATTACAAATTTGCATAATATGAAGTGCTTCCATATAGAAAAATAAAGACAGTAGAATCAAAGTTCTCAAAACACAGAAGTAGAACATTTTAGAAATCATATAAAAAATCTCTTGAAAAAGAAAAGTTTCTGTTATTTCCTGCTAGAAAGTTCTTTCTCCCCTTCTCCACTTTATAATCATTCCAAATAATAGCTTACAATTAAGTGAAATGTGTTGTAATTATATTTCACTTCATCACATCATGCATTCATGTGGAATATGAAGTACAGAGTGGGAGATTGCTGAAAGACTTAATTTAAATATCACAGATATTCCTGTTGTGTTTCATGTTGTGGGCAAAAAAACAGAATGAGAAATATATAATGGAAAGGTTTGATGAAGATTTTTAAAGGAGAGAGACAATTGTAGCGCTGTAAATATGTTGAAATAGTACTACAGTGTACAGAGTACAAAGTATAATCATGTTTACTAAAAAGGAATGCAGAATGTGTAGTAAAGAGACAGATGCCAGCAGTATAGAAATCATGAGCTTGTCTTTTTCTAGGGCAAAACATTTTAGTTTCGTTCTTCAGAACCTGTTATTAAAAGTATACCATGAACACCAAAACACTATCTGCCAACACTTTTTTCTCCACTTTTCTATTTATGTATTTTAAAGGAATTGATTTCCTTCTTAATGTGTCAATTGTAATCGATACTTGCAATGAATTATAGCCATGCTCTCCAACATCGCTCCACAGGGAGTTCTACAGAGCTTTTTCAAATACATGGCAGGTAAAACTAACACCAGAGGCAATGTAGGCCCGCTGATGAACGGGACGGGTGCCCTGGTGACAGAAGATACAGAGATGGCAGAGTTACTGAATGACTTCTTTGTCTCTGTCTACTCTGCTGGAGGCAGTCCTGAAGAGCCCTGTACCGCTGAGACCCCGGATGAAGATAGGTCAACGGAGCGGTCTGCCTTAGTTGATGAGGAATGGGTTAAAGACCAGTTGAGCAATCTGGATATCCATAAATCCATGGGTCCAGATGGGATGCACCCGCGGGTGCTGAGGGAACTGGCTGAGGTCATTGCTAGACCGCTCTCCATCATCTTTACCAAGTCTTGGGAAACGGGAGAGGTGCCTGAGGACTGGAGGAAAGCAAATGTCACTCCTGTCTTCAAAAAGGGCAAGAAGGAGGACCCGGGTAACTATAGACCGGTTAGCCTCACCTCCGTTCCTGGGAAAGTGATGGAACACCTTATCCTTGGTGCCATCTTAAGGCATATCAAGGATAAGAGGGTTATGAGGGGCAGTCAACATGGCTTCACCAAGGGGAAGTCGTGCTTGACCAATCTCGTAGCCTTTTATGAGGAAATAACACGGTGGATGGATGATGGTAGAGCGGTGGATGTGGTCTACCTCGACTTCAGCAAAGCGTTTGACACGGTCTCCCACAGCATCCTTGCGGCTAAATTGAGGAAGTGTGGTCTGGATGATCGGGTAGTGAGGTGGACTGTGAACTGGCTGAAGGAGAGAAGCCAGAGAGTTGTAGTCTATGGGGCGGAGTCTAGTTGGAGGCCTGTATCTAGTGGAGTGCCTCAAGGGTCGGTACTGGGACCAGTATTATTTAATATCTTCATCAACGATTTAGATGAGGGAATTGAGTGTACTATCAGCAAGTTTGCTGATGACACTAAGTTGGGAGGGGTGGCCGACACGCCAGAAGGCTGTGCTGCCATCCAGAGGGACCTGGACAGGCTGGAGAGCTGGGCGGGGAATAACTTGATGAAATATAACAAGGGAAAGTGTAGAGTCCTGCATCTGGGCAGGAACAACTCCAGGTTCCAGTATAGGCTGGGGAACGACCTGTTAGAGAGCAGTGTAGGGGAGAGGGACCTGGGGGTCCTGGTGGACGACAGGGTGACCATGAGCCGACACTGTGCCCTTGTGGCCAAGAAGGCCAATGGCATCCTGGGTTGTATTAGAAGGGGGGTGGTTAGTAGGTCGAGAGAGGTCCTCCTTCCCCTCTACTCTGCCCTGGTGAGACCTCATCTGGAATATTGTGTCCAGTTCTGGGCCCCTCAGTTTAAAAAGGACAGGGACCTGCTGGAGAGAGTCCAGCGCAGGGCAACTAAGATGATTAAGGGAGTGGAGCATCTCCCTTATGAGGAAAGACTGAGGGAGCTGGGTCTCTATAGTTTGGAGAAGAGGAGATTAAGGGGTGACCTTATTAGTGTATATAAATATATAAAGGGGGAGTGTCACGAGGATGGAGCCAGGCTCTTCTCAGTGGCAAACAATGAAAGGACAAGGGGTAATGGGTACAAATTGGAGCACAAGAGGTTCCACTTAAACCTGAGAAGAAACTTCTTCTCAGTGAGGGTGACGGAACACTGGAACAGGCTGCCCAGGGAGGTTGTGGAATCTCCTTCTTTGGAGACATTCAAGACCCGCCTGGACACGTTCCTGTGTAACCTTATCTAGGTGTTCCTGCTCCGGCAGGGGGATTGGACTAGATGATCTTTTGAGGTCCCTTCCAATCTCTAACCTACTGTGATACTGTGATACAGCACACAGAACAGTCTGTTGAGCACCCAAACTGCTTGCATGAGATTACTGAGTACTGTAAACTAATTTTCTGTGGGCATAAGGTCAAATAGTTAAAAACAGAAGCTTCACTCTAAGGATTGGAAAGTGACTTTTAGATGACTGCTTATTGCACAAACCCACTATCATAAATGGCAGTCATTTTGAGGCTGGATAATTATCTGTAAATTTGTAATCCCCTCAGCAACTTTTGTGTGCTTCTGTCATTAACAAGACTTCAACACAGCAGCCAGAAAAAAACCCACCAAAACACCACCAACTGAAAGCACTACTGTACTAGTATTAAGGTCATTCAATACAATCTTTAATGCTCTTAGATCATGTCTTTAATGACAGTAAAATCGTGTCTTTTCTATTGCTTATTTACCTATTTAGTCAGGGCTCTGTTGGCATGGAAATAATGAGATCTTTTTGTTACTTGTTAATGAGGATTGTCTTTGCATATGAACTCAATTGCTTTCAGCATCCTTATGAACAACTACCTCTGCATAAGGGCATTTTTCCATTATGGCCTTTACTTATTTATCATCCTAATTAGACTTTTCTTTTCAGAAGGCTTTTGAGAGATGAAAGAATGACATTGACACAGCTATCAGTCTATCTCTTTTTAAGAATCTGCCTTCCTACCATACTTATTAGCTATTGTACATAGAAAGCATGAAGACTCCAAATTTACTTCAGCAAATTTATACAGAATTAGTTGATATTTCACAATTAAATCTCATCATTAGGTTTTCCCTAAAACTGTAGGCGGGAAGTGGAAAATACAGGCAAACTACTTTCAAAATGTCAGAAGTCTGATTCCAGGTAGCATACAGTGTTTTAGAGGTAAGATATCCCAATCCTTTCCTGTATAAAACCCCTACTGTTAGTTAGCAAAGGAATCTCAAAATTTAAAAACGCGTTTTGTTCAGGGAGAAGCATACAGGATGAAAATAGATGAGGACAGAAAACTAAACAAAAGGAGCATGCTGAGATTTTGTTTTCTCCAAATCAAATAGGAGCAGCCAGTTGCTTAATATCCAGGCCTGTGGAACTCAGGGGAGAATGGAAATGTCGCTGAATCCAATTGTTGTTTGAAGGCCTGGCTTGGTATTTCTTTTTGTGAAAGAAGCAATCGAGAGGATTTCAGTGACTTGTCTGGGATTGCCATCAAGATTCTGCTTTTCTTCAGCTCCTTTTCCATTGGAAAGAAACATTCAGGTTGATTTTCCACTCTGAAAATGGACTCTAAAAATACCATCTGGAATTTGGTAATGTTTTATTCAGTATTGGTTTTAATCCCCAAACCTCCCAGATGAGATTTTTCTAACTGCTAGATATATTATTGTAGAAATAGCTTGACATACCTGTTGCATAATGAGTAAAATACCACAGACTTGTAAAATGGAAAAAATATTCCTGTTCTGAAAAAAAACTTAAAGTACAGCTGGCCTTCTGAAAAATGTAAACCATATTTATCCACGAGTTATTTTGTTTTCCTTATTTAAATATATTGTACTTTAATTTTTCTAATGTCCCATGGTGTACTACCTCTTATTCTTCCAGACAGCCAGTTTCTAAAGCCCAAACACCTCAGTAGCTAGAGCAGTCAATATCCACAGACTTTCTCTATTTCTCTGAAGGCCTTCAACTACCATGTTGTTCTGTTTTGGTTTTCTACCTTGGTAACAGCCATATAAATGTAAGCAAACTTACAAGTAAAAAAAATATAAAATCAGGTGAATCATATATTATTCATTTAATGGTAATAAGCTTTCATTAGGAACAGATTTTTTTTTCTTAGCTAATTATTAATGAGAGCATTTAGAAAAATAACTTGAAAAATTATCTAATACTGATTTCTTTCCATAGTCTGCAGAATGTGACTATCAACTCTGATGCTTTATGAATCAAGATTTAATAATTTTCCTAATTTTCCTCACAGCCAATATTAGTACTAAAATAATACATAATACTGTATTTTCTCATACTTGAACAAGTATAAATTACATTGCATTGTAGTGTGCCAATGTCCTGTGAAGCCACATAAGAGACCCATACCATAAAACATACGTATGTTTCTAATCATCCTCAGTATACAATATTTTCTGCCATCACCAAACAACTGGAAGCAAACATGGTCATTCAAAGCATTTAGAGCATATGTATTTTTAGGATGGAAATCTGGGGCATGTAAATGCATATTAGCAGACTGTCCTCCATTCTTCCTTCTCTCTACAAACTGTTTTACTCTTTTCACAGACAACAAATATTGTGCATGGACCCCATCAAACTCCATACTACTTCCTTCCCATGAAATTTGGACAAAATTTAAAACAGCTTGAAGCTGAGCCTATCTGAATTGAGTCAAAGACAATTTAACTTTAAAGAGCAATTCCATACTTTTTGCTGCCAGAGCTGTTAAGTCAAAAGGAAAATCAGAAATCCTACCTTCCAGCTTACCTTTCATAAGTTAAATATCCATCATCAAGGAATGAATATGTATTCCAAACTGTAAGTCCAGCAAAAGTCCAGATTTTATATGAAATGGTTCTGCCTTCTCTGAATGTTAACAATGCCACCAGGTATCTAAGTGTTGGGAAAAGCTGTTCACATCTTTTGTTGAATTTATAGGTATTGAATGTAAATGATAGGTAGTTCAAGACTAAAATCACACAGATCATGTTTAATGTGTGTTTCCATCTGGAGAACAGGGTTTATTATAACAACTGTTTGGGGTTTTTTATAAAGAATTTTATTCTGCAATGTCTTGTGATACTTTCATTAGTTCTGCTGACAAATTTTCAACAGCAAAGTTACCTCCACTTCATAATATTTCTTGTCTGAAATTGTAGTTTAACATATATAGAATATGATGCAGAATTTATGCTATATGTAGGGTGAAGCTATAAAAGTTTAATATAGGATCATAGTTTGATAAATCAAAGTAATGTTATATGTTCATTATATATATAGATGTGATCATAAAATGCTTTATTATACTTAATTCTGTCTGACTGCTCTGACACAACTCTTTAATGACTAAGAAATGGGAAAGTATACTATGAAAGTAATCAGCAGATAAAACTAACACTGCTGAAAAATTCTGTTCTGATATCATAACAGTTCTATAAAGGTAACTTAGCATCTTTTTAAGGAAAATGAGCCCAGGCAATGAGATTCTTATCTATGCATAACGTGCTTTTAGCAGCACTCAACTTGCCTGTGCACAACACTCCAACTGTGCTGGCAGAAGTGTAAGGCAACTTAAAGTAGACCAAGATATTTCCAGTAAAACCCTCAAAGCTTATAAGACTATCTCATGCTAAAGTTTGGGGTTTATCCCTATTTTTAGATGTTCATGTCAGCTAGATAAATATCAGAATTAGAAAAATGTAAGGACAAGAAAGCAAATGATGCAGCAGTAGCAGAGAATTTTTAAGTTCTCTTTTTATTTTATATAGGTAACAGATAGATGAGATATCAACTGAACCCTCTATTCTCCAGGAAGAAAAGACCTCACTCCTTCAGTCTTTACTCACAGGGAAAGTTCTCCAGCCTGGTAATCCTCTCAAATATAGTAATCTTAAATTATTGCAAAAAGTTTCAATTTTAATTATCCCAAGGCAGGTCTAAGTAAGCCCAAGCTGGGCAAAAGGACTTTGAATTATAAATTTAAATCCTTTCTACTTCCACTGAAATCAACAAAATACCTTTGTGTATTTTTGTCCTTCTGATATGATCAGAGTCTATTATTGCCATCTGAAAATTCTTCAAGTTTTATGGACTTTAAAATTGAATTTGTTATATAAGCTAAATGTAGAAAAAAAAAGTGATAAGCAAATATCACTGTACTTCATGAGAAGACGAAGACAGTTTATTGAAATATATGTCATTTTGCAGCATTTCCGTGGCTGACACATATTTGACTAACAAGTGAAAAGGAAGAACATCTCATCAGCTCATATTAATAGTGTATTTAGCACTTATAATGGCACATTGTTCAATACAAATGAAATAATTTGCATCATAGTTTTGCATGATTCTTGCACCATAATGTCTTACTGCTCAATGTGGAGAGGTAACTGGAATAGGAAGAGATTCCAGGTACACATCAGTTTATTTCTGTTGTTCCACAATATATTCTTCCTCTTGCTTTTCTGTTATTGTCTCCTACCGTCCTTATCGAATAGAGGGGGAAATTGTGCACAGCAGAAATGTGGAAATCCTGCACTTTTACAGTCAATATTTCCTTTTTTGTTTAGGAGGATAAGAGTAAAAAGAGAATTTTACTGATTCATGATTCATATTACAGTGATAGATAGCTCCTGTTGAAAATTGAGCTATTTATTTGATAACAATGCGTCATCTAATAATAATTCAGCACGGAAGTGAACTAAGCAGCATATTCATCAGCAAAGGGGATTCCCAACCAAGTGCTTATCTGCTTTCCAAATTTTATATTGAAAGCAGACTGCTGTGAATCACTGCAGCAGCTATCATTACTTGCAGTCTATATAGACAGCAATCCCTATGCACTGTGAATATTTACTGTTATCATGAAAGACTGAGTCATCTGATAATCCCAGTTCTAGTACTATATATCCAGCCTAAAATAACAACCTGTAGAATCATTATATTTTCTCTCCCTTGCTGTTTTTTGCTGTTGTTGCTGAGGTTTTGGGGGTTTTGTTTTTTGTTTTAATTCATGGAACTGATCTGAATTATTCAAAGGCAGCAATACAATCTATTTTATGTGGCTGAGCCAAGTCTCATTTGATCATGTTCTCTTCCATTTGTACTCTGTTTAAGCAGATCTCATGCCATGCAGCTAAATGTGAACCGCATGACAGACAGTGCATCCTTGTAAAGTATTTCATGCTGTTGGGAAAGATGAAATTCTCATTTCTCTGAAAAATATTTTACTGTATTTTAATGTGGTGTCATGTTTTAAACCCAGTAAGGCAGCTCGTTCACTCACTCCCCCCCTTCTTGCCCTCCCCCTGCTCCCAGAGTGACGGAGAGGAGAATCAAAAAGAATGCAACTCCCATGGGTTGAGATAAGAACAGTTTAGTAACTAAGGTATAACACAAATCACTATTGCTACCACCAATAATAGTAATGATAAAGGAAATAACAAGGGAAGAGAATACAACACCTCACCACCAGCCGACTGATAACTCGCCCCCCCCAGCCCAACCAAGCACCGACCGATACCTCCTCAACCCCGCAGTCCTATCCCTTCCGGGTAACTCTCAGTTACATCTTGGGCATGACGTGCTGTGGTATGGAATACCTCTTTGGTCAGTTTGGGTCAAGTGTCCTGTCTCTGCTTCCTCCCGGCTTCCCTCCTCCCTGGGCAGTGCATGAAATTCAGGAAGTCCTTTGTCACACTAAAACATTAGTTTTATCAGCTCTGTTCCCAAGCCGAAAGTCAAAACATGGCACTGCACCACCTACTAAGAAGGGGAAAAATGACCGCTACTGCTGAATCCAGGACATGTGGCAACAGACAACAAATTCGAAACTTGATTGTGTTATTGTTATGGAATTATACCTGGCATAATCAGTCCTCCCTGTAAAGTCTGGACTATAGCTCTAATCCTGCAAAGGCCACCACTTAAAGTGATGGACACACAAATCTCTCCAGCGGCATCACTGCTGATGAAATCCACAGAACTGCTGGAATTTATAACTGCAGACACTAAATATATTTAAAAACACAGAAGTATTTGAAATAATAGAAAAAAAACCCTCCAGATTTGAAGAATAATACAAGGATAATTATGGTCACAAACACTCAGCTATGGTGTTGTATGGCTGAAAGGCAGGACATACTCAGGCCACTAAGAGCACATAAGAAAAGGTTATGAATCCGTCAAGTAAAATCTTTATACCAACCAACATCAGTATGTTAATGTTAAGAAATTAAGCTTTATTATTTGAAATTGAAACTATTTTCTTCCAAATTTCAAAATGAGATTGCATGTTTTCTACTTACCATAATATTTCTCTTTCAAGGCAGCGGGACAGGGAGGAGGATATGACAATCATCCATTTTTTCTAATAATGAAGTAACTTGTCTCTGATTGTCCTGAGAAAAGCCTTCCTTAGAACCCGTACTGTATATGTCAGTGCTTCTTTGTTTGCTGCATTACAAAATGGTAGGATTTGTCTGTGCTTACACTAGGGTTGGATTTGACAAAGTTATATGTTCAAATAATATAAGTAAACTTGTTACTCAAAAGTTTGAAACTGATTGATTAAGCAAGCAAGTAATCCATGTTGTTTTCATTAGTATCACATTTTCCTTGCATACTAGAGTGGAAAAGATAAACTTGGGAGCACTCTAATGAATTGCTGGGAATACACAGTAGTTATCTAATGGTACCTTTCTTTTGGAATGTAATTTATCTTCTTCAGTTTAATTGACTTGTTTAGTCAAATATCACACTGCCAAGCAGAGTTTTTGAAAAAGATATTTCAACAGTTTGCTAAACTATGATCACATACATATCTAATGAGACTTCAAAGCAAAGCATGCTTTGTGCGTGAATGTGGTGTAGTAGGAACAGTTCCAAGCAGAAGAAACTGTTGCAAAAGGGTAAAAGGGACTATTTTGTTTAGAAGTTTTCTTGGTTTTCCACAATATATATCCTTAGCATCCTTTGAAAAGAGGACACACAAAAAGAAAAGCTGCAAATGACAATATTTCCTTACCATCAAGAAAGTCAGAGACCTTCGGTCCACCACATATTTTTCTAATAATATATTTTGGTTTTTTTTTTTTAAGTGTGACAGTTAAAAGAGGAACATCTCCATTAATTATTTTTTCATGACCATGAAAGTCTAATGAAGATTTTTGGCTGACATTAACAGGTATTTTAATTGTTGGTTTTGCATATAAAAAGGTATGTCTTGATTATCGAGGAAGACTTCATGTTAATGATTTATTTTTTTTTAGAAGAGATAAAGCACTTTAAAATTAAAAGCTGACGAAATTATTATTTAGACTATACAATTTTCATGGGATTTTGTTTATTAATTCTCTGAACTTTAGTTCCTGAGTGCTTTTCCAAAAAAAGTTAATCTTTCTTAACTGCAGTGACAAAAAGTTTAAATCTCAAGATGATAGACTGCACATTTTCAGACAAAACTAAAGAATACTTCATTTTACTTTCAGGGATAGATATGACAAGTAGTTAACTGAGCAATGAAATATTTAGAAGATGGGCTTTGAGTCATATGGTTTCATTACTCTATAACGAATGGTTATATGTGTCTATGGTTTCTGTACTCTATATACTCTGACCTGCGGAGAAGCACTTGGGGGTGTTGATCAATGAGAAAATGAACATGAGCCAGCTTCAGTGTGCACTTGCAGCCCAGAAAGCTAACCATATCCTGGGCTGCATCAAAAGGAGCGTGACCAGCAGGTCAAAGGTGGTGATCCTGCCCTTCTACTCTGCTGTCATGAGACCTCACTTGGAGTATTGTGTGCAGTTCTGGCGTCCTCAACATAAAAAGGGCATGGAACTGTTGGAACAAGTCCAGAGGAGGGCCACGAGGATGATCAGGGGCTGGAGCACCTCCTGTATGGAGATAGGCTGAGAAAGTTGGAGCTGTTCAGCCTGGAGAAGGCTGCATGGAGACCTCATAGCAGCCTTTCAGTATCTGAAGGGGGGCTATAGGGATGCCAAGCATGGCCTCTTCATTAGGGACTGTAGTGACAGGACAAGGGTAATGGATTAAAACTGAAACAGTGGAAGTTTAGACTGGACATAAGGAAGAAATTCTTTACTGTTATGGTGGTGAGGCACTGGAACGGATTGCCCAGGAAAGCTGTGAATGTTCCATCCCTGGCGGTGTTCAAGGCCAGGTTGGACAAAGCCTTGGGTGACATGGTTTAGAGCGAGGTGTCCCTGCCCGTGGCAGGGGTTTTGGACCTAGATGATCTTAAGATCCTTTCTAACCCTAACTATTCTATGATGATTCTATGATTCTATGATATTAAAAGTTCAGAAAAGGGCAATGAAGCTGGTGAAGGGCCTGGAGTACAAGTCTTATGAGGAATGACTGAGGGAACTGGGATTATTTAGCCTGGAGAAGAGAAGGCTCAGAGCGGACCTGGTTGCTCTCTACAACTACCTGAAAGTAACAAACAATAGGACAAGAAGTAGTGGCCTCAAGGTGTGCCAGGGGAGGATTTGGCTGGATATTAGGAAAAAACTTCTTCACCAAGAGGGTGATCGAGTATTGGAAAAAGCTGCCCAGGGAAGTGGTGGAATCATCATCCCTGGAAGTATTCAGAAAACATGTAGATGAGGCATCAGTGATGTGGTTTAGTGGTGGTCTTGGCAGTCCTGGGGTAATGATTGGACTTCATGATCTTAAAGGTCTTTTCCAACCTAGTTGATTCTACTACTCTATTCTGTGATTCTACACCTAATAAAAGATGAACTCTATTCAGTGAGGTATTCATAAACTCTCTCTTCTCTATAAGCTATTATTATAGTTTTAATAATATACTTGTCCTCATACTGCAGATATACAGGAAACCATGCAGGGAACATGCTGCAAATTTTCCTCAGTCAAAGTACTCTTCTGTTTCCATCTCTCAAGTTAAGAAGAAATTGTCCATCAGATGGTGAAGCTATTGGACAGAGAAGAGGCAGGGCATTTGTATAAACCTTGTTTCCTCAAGAAACCAGATTGAAAATCTCCATATAGATATGATGGATTTTATAAGAATTCAGTCAGATTAAATATTTGGTGAAGCAATATTACCATCTGCAATGCAGAGCTACACCCCTATCAGGATGTTGGCTATTCACATACTTCCTACAGGGTTTCTTGTTGCCCAGGTGAAAAGGTTAGCCTGTATTCTGAGTCTAATCCTTTTGCATCACAGTTCTCTTCAGAACAACAGACACAAAATATTACTTGTCTCATTTTTCTGTATCAACAAATCCTTTTCAGTTCTAAGATAATCTTATGGCCTCTTGCTATTTAATTTAATTTTATATATATTTACTTTTAGTATGCTGATTTTCTAATGATTATCTGCATGGATGCAGTTCTCCCCAAAGATGTGGGAAAGAATTTATCCTGAAGATCTAGATAAGTAAGAAAGCTCTACGAGATCTGAACTGTGATAATATACAAGTTGCTATATAGTTATTTAGAAAGTCTGGCCTTTTTCATTGCATATCCAGCAACAAAATTTGGACAAGATAAGAAGTGTCTGATTAAAAAATGTTGAGGGTTTTTTATTCCCTTGTTTCGACTTTGGAATGTCCTCATAAGGAAATGAGACAGCATAATGACAGTTGCTTTTGAATTGCCATGATATTTAATGCAATACGTGTAAGGGCAATGTTACTGAATTGTCAGAGATCTATATAAATCCTACAAGTAGCTGTTCAGACAAATATGCATATTTTATCACTGCTAATATCCATTTCATTTCCTAAGTGAGGACGGGTGTCAGTGTTGATTCCAATCTGAGCTTTCAGTGAAGTCAAGTGTGCTCAGATGGATTTACAGGTTAGATGTGTAGCAGACAAAACTTCATGGAAAATAGAACACTTCCTAATCACAAAAAAAAAAAAAAAAAAAAAAAAAAGTTACTGTGTATGCTACATGAAGTTGCTAAAAACAAGGATCTTGCAACAAAGTTGCAACTGTAAAACAAGGTTTCAGTATATTTCTTGTACTGATTAAAATGTTTGTTGTACATCATCACCTATGAATGTAAAGAAATGTAATGACATAATTTGGTGAAAGCCAAGTCAAGTGGAAATAACGATACAAAAAATTGCCAGAATTCTTGTTTTATCCTTTTGTGCCTAGTAGGCAGAATGCTTACTGTCAAAAAAGGTGTATATCTAGCAATTAGCAATATTCATACACAGTTCCTGATACCTTCCTGTAATTATTTTTTATTATAAAATTGGGAATTGCTTTGAGTGAGTTTACGAAGAATATTAATTATCAGAGCACGGTTGGAAAGTTAGTTGGAGAACTTTTTATTTCCATTAATACCCGAATAACAATCTTCCACTAGTAAATGCAACATAAATTCCTGGTCCAATTGAAGTTAATGGAAGTTCTGCCATGAGTTCCTTTGTGCTTCAAGGACTCCAGGCCCAAATCCTTTTATAGTTATATCTGGAAAATTTATTTCATAGATTTCATAGATGTAAAGTTTACTGTTACACAAGCAAATGACATTGTGATAGCTGACCTGAATTTACCCTGTGAAGTTCTGTTCTCCTTTGAAATCTGTTAATGAGTTATTCTCTGTCACTCTTGAATCTAACTTAATGCACTATTATGCATGGCTGATGTTTCAGATCCATTACATCACTTTTTGCAAGACTTAAGCTTTATGTTGGCATCAAATATTGTCTGGCACAATCCATTTAGCTACTGTATTTTACCCCCTAAGCTTTTGATGAATTTGAAATCATGACTTAAATATTTACCATTTTCTGTTGAAGTGTGTTACAAGAAAGAGATTATGCATGCAGAAAGTGTATAGGGAGTTTGAAGATAACAAATGATACATCAAGCACAGCCTAATGTGGTTTTACTGGAGTAGAAACAGTGGTAATAAATCACCTGCCAATGTTGATAATAAAATACTGCATTGGCCTCCATCAGCCAGAAGAGAAAGGTTAAATGGTTTTTCTCACAATAACCATGTGGTCTTCATTCCTGACATTTGTAATACTAAATTCTGTCATTATTTTCTGTAGAAATTGTGATCTTTATTAAAAAATAAATTCCATTAAGTGTAAAATCTGATGCTTGCCAACCTCCAATATCCCTGAAAAGCCTTCATCCATTTTGTGGCTATTGTACCACATAAATTGTCTTCCATTTTGGGGTAAATATAGCCCTCCCTGAGAAAGTCAGAAGGTAAAGCTTGGAATTCACCATGACCAGCTGTGGTTGACCTTTGATGATTTATTTCATAGCCACTAGAGTTGTTCTGTGTAGTCTGGTGTTTAAAGCAGTTAAGAACTGCATTGTTAAGCTCCATGATGTCGTTTCTTTATTTTCTTGTCTGTTTGTGAGATGACTTGTTAGATCGTGCTCTGCACTGGGCTGTGGGAGAAAGAAAGAGATGGTGCAGAGTTTTTTCTGGATCTCAGCAGGAAAGACCCTAAACCAAATGGCTTGATAACTGATTTAATAAGAAAGAATTAAATGAGGACTATAGACAGTGAGTGAAGGTTATGTCCCTTCAGGTGCTGGACACTGTGTACGTGCAGCATCAGATGGAGTCAGGACAGATTTTCATATGGAATGCTGTGCAGACTAGAGCAGATCCTGTCTGTGAAAAGAAGCTAACCCATAGTGGTCCTTTGAGTGAATATGTAATTTTCTTAGAAAAAAGAGACCCTATTCCTTAAGGATGCTGTTATGGGAATGACTTGGTCCTTGTGGGAGCTGGCTTGCGAGCTTCTCTGCTACAAAGAGCCTGTTGATGTTAGCCTGCATCCAAAGGGTTTGTACTACTTGGGTTGCCCATAATGGGGATTACTGACTCCTCAGTATGCAACGGTCTCTCAGTCAGGATCAATATAGGTGGTTCCTATACAACCTCAGGCTTACAGTAAAAATTGAAAGAAGACACTAGCATACTACACCTCCCTCTCAGTTAAAAGCAAGTTTATTGTAGATGCTGAAGAAATATCCCTTAAATTAGCATATATATGCTGAATACTGTGTATTTGGTTTGATACATAGTAAAGGGTGAAGTCCGTTTTAGAACAGCTGAC
Organism: Neopsephotus bourkii; assembly: GCF_033783945.1. Taxonomy (NCBI): domain Eukaryota; kingdom Metazoa; phylum Chordata; class Aves; order Psittaciformes; family Psittacidae; genus Neopsephotus; species Neopsephotus bourkii. Next base: position 565,584 of record NW_026902000.1, read on the forward strand.
AGTTTTTGTGGATAACATCCTTACAAGACCTGAAGCAAGTGGCATCTTGGGTTTATACTCCCACACTTTCACTTTTCTATTATGGCAGCCTATAATTTTATCAGTATAGAGCTGTTATTTGCTATTTTAAATGCTTCTGTTTTAATTACAAACGTATTAGATTTTCAGCATGTTTTCCACATATTGCTCCTTCCTGGTTCAAGGGACCACATCATCAAGAAATCTAAAAAACAATTAAGAGCAGGATGTATGCAAGAGAAGATCATCAGGAAGTCTTTGCAGAAGCATTACTTTCCAGGTGCATGTCTATTTGACTGACCCAACCCACCTTCTCAAAGCACAACATACAAATAATACCCAGCTACAGCATTAAGCTTTTGTCATTGCAAGGAATTTTGCTAAAGACTCAAAATTTCCCCTTGATGTCAAAACACCATTGATCCTAGAACACCATTTCCTGTAGAGAATGTTTTTATTCTTTTTCCTCATTTTTATAGCTCTGACATAAATCTTGGTCTATTATTTGACCTTATGATGCTATAAGCTGCATTTGTAAACTGAATGAAACAAATTTTCAGCCTTACATCTGGTAAAGTGGCCGGAGTTTGCATCTGAAGAAAACTGGCCGTCTTCTTCCAAACCAGACCAGTGGAGTTAGAACCTTTTTATGTTTCATTTCCCCATTTACACATCATCAGTCTAACCATTTCACTATTCATTACTTAGCTAACAAGATCATTTAAGATACTTTTATACCCTGATCTGTGTGTGAATGAATAACTATATGTATAAGAGAGGGTATGTTCATGTCAGATGTACCTGGGAACAAAGATTAACAGGAGAAAAAGATGAAAAAAATGAGACAAAAAAAGAGAAGGAAATCTGTTTGATTTTTTGTTGGTTTGTTTTTTTGTTTGGGGTGATTTTTTTCACAGACTGAAAGAAATGAGATTAGGAAAGACAGAAGAAGGAATTTAAAATGTAGCACAGGTTACATTCAAAATGTAACACTGAAGTTGTTTAGCTTTCACTAAAAATTAAATGGAAGACACTGGGTTTATGGAGCTATAGTAAATTAGTTAAATGGTCCAAGTCTGTATATGTTTTCAGAAGTATTATAATGCAATTCCGCTGTGAGATTCTTAAAAAAGGAAAACATTACTAGCTTTCCTCTTCCCTTATGTTTTTATTCTGTATTATATTAGAATTTTCCTTCTGAAATATATAAAAGGATACTCTATCTCTTTAATGTCACTCCTTGCGTCCTCCTTCAAAATCCTCCTCTGAGCTAAGAACTCTCATTAGGACTATAAATGAGAGCAAATATGTCAATTTTTATTCACAATATGTTAGTATCTATATTGCTTATGCTACTGGAAGTGTCTGGCTTTGCAAGTGAAGTTAATTTTGTCAGATCTAGTTTCAGCTGCTTAAACACCAGTTTATTATGCAAAAAAAGACCAATAATAAAAAGCAGTTAGAAAACATTGAGCTATAGGGTGAAGCAGAAATTAACAAGAGATTTTGGCTACAAATACAATAAATAAAACATTTAATTCTCTCTATTACATTAGGGAAAGAAAACCATTTACCCAGCTGTATATGTAATATTTGAGTCAAAACGTTTTAATGTCTGATTATTCCTTTCACAGAAACCTCTGTTCAGGTTTTAGCGAAAAGAGTTGAATTACATACGTATGTGGAAAATCTTAATTAAAGGAATAGTGCCTTTTTGTTTGTTTGGGGGGTTTTGGTTTTTTTTTGTTTTTTGTTTGTTTGTTTGTTTGTTTGTTGTTTTTTTTTCAAAGAAGAAGGGCTTAGGTTCTTCCCACAAAAAGAAGAAAGAAAAAAACAAAAGCCAGCCTAACAGTTTGCTCAGAAAGCTAGGCCTTTTTCACCTGCCAAAGGCATAAACTACACAATATTCATAAAAATATTGGTCTCCATGATACCCATGAAATTCAAATGTAAGAATGTACATTCCTAGAAATTACGGAGAAGGGAAACAGGAAGTTCTGCTTACAGCCCTCATTAATAAAAAAATCAAAGGCTAAGCTGTTTTTCTTTAACAAAGTTGTTTAAAGCACTCTTGTCATTGATCATTCCAAAAGCAAATGCATTAATGATGCTATGTATTCCTTTCTTCATGAGGGAAAATGATGGTCTTTTTAATTTGATGATACTGAAGTCTTTGAAAATTCAGTTTGTAGGGTTTTTTTTTTTAACAATTCATCATACGGGAGTACAAGACTCCATAACTAGGAACCACATTGAAAGACTTCTTTTTTTCATGTGATTATTTCTGCTTCAGTTTCTAAGTTCATTTTTCACCATCCGGATATATCTCACCTGACTCCTTTTACTTGTTAGTTTCATTAGAGTTAGGATCCTTTGACATCAAGACAGTCCTACCCTGATTTTTAATCTTCACATCTTTCTTGTGTGAAAATTGCTCGAATAGCTGCTTCAACCTGAAATCCCACTGAAGGAGAAACAATCTGTCATAAAAGATCATTTGTACAAATATACTGCAAACACTGGATGATGTTACCATGATCACAGACTCAAAGAATAGTTCGGGATGGACTTTTAAAGATCATCTAGTCCAACTCCCCTGTCATAAGCCAGGACATCTTCCAGTAGATCATATTGCTCAAAGCTCCATCCAACCCAACTTTCAATAATTCCAGGGATGGAACACTTTCTCTGGGTGATATATTAACTGCCATGTCCCATGTTCAAATTTCATTGTTCAGAAAATGTTCCCTGGTTATTTTAGTGAAAATAGTATATGAAAAATGCAAAATGATCTTATTATTCATTGAAGGAGTTCTCGATTTGATCTGTTAAGGTGGTTTTTTTTCTCCAGTAAGGACTGCTATAAATTCTACTTTCCTCCCCATTCTTCTTCTGCCTTTGGAATTTAATCAGCTATTTTGCTCAGTGAGGGAAACTTGTTTTTGGTTTGGGGGGTTTTGGGGCTTTTTAGGTGTGTTGTTTTGTTTGTTTTCTGTTTTTTTTTGGGGGGGGAGGGTGTGTGGTTTGGTTTTGTTTTTTTTTTGTTGTTACTATTTAATTATATATTATTTGTACAGTTCATTTTCGGTGTTTTTTTTTTCCCCAAGTTTTCTAACTTTCTTCCACCATTGTCATCATTATTTAAGGTTCTGATACTGTTTGAATCTGATATGGAGGATGATATACAGTTGTGTCCATATGGAATAGAAGATGAATGTAGTTAAGTGTAAAGTGCACTGGAGGTCTCCAAATCTTCCATTGTATCCTGAGACAGCAGTTTACAACATAAGATGGCTGAAGTTTCATTAGAAGTGAGCTGGTGATAAGAAATGGAAGAGCTAAAATAGGCAGAAGAGAGTGAGTAAGAAAGGGTTGAGGATGAGGTGGCGTCTTCAAAAGATCTTGTTGTATCATTTAATTATTTTCAGCTCATTAAACAGAATATGTTTTACTTGTGTTATGCAGATGACATTTGTGCCAGATTTAATTAGTCTGTCGGAGTCTATTGCCAGTTTTAATCAGGTTGTCAGAATCTAAATTCTCTAGAGCCATAATGTAAACAATTCACGAGCTAGCAAGTACTGTATGAAACATTGAAACATCTCCAGACATCTGTGAAGCCTTCAATTGCAAAGCTTCCTGCTTTTTTTTTTTTTTATTTTATTTTAATTTGGAACTCAATTGCTTCTGCAAAATTTGATTTAAGCCTAAAATATTTTGAATAAATATCAGTCTTTTTCCAGGACGTTTACAAATTCCTGGAAAGAGCTTATGCTTCACATTAAATCCATGCAAAATATGATGAGTTCAGATACGATTTATTCAGTTTTAGGGTATGTCATACTCTAAGAGGAGAAATTTTTAATGTAACCTTTTAAAGAAATGTGAGATTTATTTTGCCATTACTGAGTGCAGTGCCTGGGATTCAATACTGAAACAATATTTTTCAGTCCATGAACCCACACTAAACTCTTTGTGGTTCACATTATTTGCATCCTGAAAAAAAAAATAAATTAGGTTTTGGTTTTGTTTCAGAATGTTGGCCTGTCTTGTTTTACTGATTGCCGTTACTTATTAATGAGGTCTAGCAACAACTACTGACTGGTGGGTTAAATACTTTCAGATCTTTGGGGATTCTGTTAAACATATAATGATGCTTTTATATTCCTCATAGAAACAAGCTTATGCAATTTTATACTTCTCTTCTAAAAAAACACACTAAACTTTTCACTAAAGAATTTATCTCCTTAGTCTTTTGCTTTAAAACTTAAGCACAGCTATACTTTGGATCAGTAATTTGTCTGTGGACATCTTCAGCTTATTTTCAGTCAATTCACAAATGGAAAAACAGATGTAATTGAATAGACTATATGGTGGTAGTAGATCCAGAGACTGCCAATGACTCTATACGATAAAGCTATACCTGCTTTAACTCTGAAACAAGAAAAATTGGAGACTTGCCATTGGCATATAGAGATGTATGAATTAGGGCTGCTTCCAACTGAGATACAAGGGGCCAGAATCAGTGTTGGAATACATTGGCATGATTTCATTAAATAGAAGTGGAGTTGTGCCCACTTATATTAGCAGGAAATTTGAGAACATATCCATATGGCTTCTACATCTATAATGGAGAGTCTCCAAAACCAGTAGACCAGAGATGTCAAGGATTAATTCAAGCACATAATTTTCACCTCACTGATCTGAATAAAGTAGACCATCTTCCTCAAATGTGCATGAAAAATATTCATTCATCCTTATCAACAATTCCTCAAGTTACTTGTTGAGATATTAGCTGTATGAATTCTCTCTGTATTAAGGGAGGAAAGAGCTTTGCTTCTAACGTCACTGAAATGTGAATTAATGGAATGTGTATCATCTTTAACGAAAAAGTGTCTAATTCACAATTAGTTTATGATTGGTTTTATATCTAATATGTCTTGAAAACATGGCTTGCTTTTTTAACCAGTCTACACAATTGTCTTCAAAACCTGTATACTTTCTCTCAAAAGTTTGGGTTTTTTTCTTCTCAATCAAGTTTTAAATGCTCTACAAATAATCAATACATGTGGAGGTGCTCACAATTCTATTGATTCTAAAACAATGTATAGCCACTTAGCTTTAATCCAACCCAAATACACTTATTTTCCTCTTCTCACCTCTTCCCATTACACTCTTTGCATGTAATTGTGTCACATATCTAAAGACAGGCATTACAATCCAGACTTTGCTCATCATCAAGTTGCAGTGCATAACTTCCAATGAAGGTATAAAAGAAGATAAAACTGAATTAATTTATTCTTAAAGGATCTTGACCAAATCAGAGCAATACAAACAGTTGTTTATCTCAATTATTTATATTTAATTTCTAAGGTGATACTGTTTCCTAATTGTATTGTGCTTCCTAAATATTATGGACTTAACTTTGTTTATAATTCTTTGCTGCGTCAAAGACAGGATCTTGCCTATTACTGTTAAAAGGTTGCTGGATGCTTACTTCAAATTGTCCTAGTCCTGTTACTACAGGATTGGTATCCGTATTGCAAGAGCTAGAGTTACAGTTGACACAGGTTGACAGTTACTTGTTTTCTCAAGAAAAAGGGCAACTGACAAAATGTGTGAAGACTGAACTATCTTTTCCCCTACAGTTTTCCTGACAGGTAAGGTTGAGACTTGCAGGAATGTCAGGAAGATACTTATACTCAGAGGACGTATTTCCTATAGCTAAAAGGGCTCCTGTGTGCCAATCCCGTTCTTTTCATAGATATAGAATTATTTTCAAGACTTTTAGGCTTTTCTCTTTTTGTTTATGTTTGTTTATATTTTAAAAAAAATCCACTTGTTAATCTGCTCTATTTCAGGAGCTGAATTTTGTTTCAGTCTTCTCAAGTGTGATGCCAAGTAAGTTATGTTCTTGTGATATTTAATAACATGGTTTAATTTCTATAATCATGTTTTTAAGATTGAAAAATTTCTGTTAATTCTTTTTCAGTCTCCAATCCCCCCAAACTTGTGCCCTTTCTTAATGGTAAGAATAAGGCATTAATTCAAACTTGTGAAAAGTCCACATAAGTGAAAAACAGACTCACTTTCCTACTATGCTGTAGAGAAAAATCTTTCAAATAATCATGAATACTGTGATAAATAAAGTCACAAATACTTCTGGAGGTTTATTTCCAGAGATATTTTTATGTACAGTGGAAATAATTTCCTAAGTATAAATTTTTTAGTTATGTTTTGGGTTTGGGGTTTTTTTCCTTCATTTTCCCAAGTAAACACTTCAAATTCTAAACAAACTTGTATACTAACTTCTATTGAACTATTTTTTATTTACTGAGGCTAATTGCTTTGCATTCTTTTTGGACATATTTTTGCATACTTTTTCATAAGCCACAGTGAAAGAAACAGTTACTGTGAGCTTATAAATAACCTGAAGATTATCTACTTGATAGTATTTTCTATATGTTTGATAGTTGTTATGATGTTTTCTTGAGCTCACTGCGGGTTTTTGTGAGGGAAGTTCCTGTAAATATAGCTCCTGCTTGTAACAATGTGATGCTTGAATGGGACTTTTTTTTTACTTCAGTTGACATGGCAACAGGGGCTTGTGTCATCAAGAAATAACCAGTGTCCCTCAGGAAAAAAAGTTAAAAAAAAACCCAGAAGAGTATTTTGAACAAGTCAGAAGACAAAGACAATGGAAAGACGCATAAAAAGATAAGGACAGCACTTGGTAAAGCCCTCTGTCAGGCAGATCTTATTGCAGACACAGAAAAGACTTTCAAGGACTTCCAGAGATATGCTCAGTTAGAGACTCAAATCTTTATGGAAATATTGTTGCCAATGTAGAGCAAACTCTGTGATCCCTGTCTGTTTGGAAATATCTGGTCTCTGGTGAATTTTAAATTGTTTTCTTTACCAGTTCCAATATTTAACACTGTCCTGGGTTTAGCAGTGGCAGTCATTTTTCTTGGTAGCTGGTGCAGTGCTGTGTTTTGACTTTCAGCTGGGAACAGAGCTGAAAAACAATGATGTTTTGGTTTCGCCAAGGACTTTGTGAGCCTCATGCTCTGCCAGAGAGGAGGGGAAGCCGGGAGGAAGTAGAGACAGGACACCTGACTCAGAGAGACCAAAGAGGTATTCCATACCACAGCACGTCGTGCCCAGGATATAACTGGGGAGAGTGACCCGGAAGGGGGCTAGAGGGGACTGCAGGGTTGGAGGAGGTATCGGTCGGTGCTTGATCGGGCTGGGGGGGCAAGTTATCGGTCGCCTGGTGATGGGGTGTTGTATTCTCTTCCCTTGTTATTTCCTTTATCATTACTGTTATTGGTGGCAGCAGTAGTGATTTGTGTTATACCTTAGTTACTAAACTGTTCTTATCGCAACCCCTGGGAGTTGCATTCTTTTTGATTCTCCTCTCCGTCCCTCCGAGAGTAGGGGGAGGGCAAGAAGGGAGGGGAGTGAGTTAACAAGCTCTTTGGTTGGGTTAAACCATGAAAAACACTTAGGAGAAATGGTTTCAAATCTTCCTTCTGTTTTATTGGAAAATAAAATAGAACCAAGATTTTTACCCTTCCATAATACTTATTGAATTGGGTATAAAAAATATTAGTGTGTTTTTCTATCTCTACTGCAGAAGCTGTTTTACTTAAATTAATATTCCTTGCAACAGAGCAAATGACTTTATAACCATTTTTTTTAGGGCACCTGTGTGAGAACTGAAACCCTGGGTTCTTGCTTACATTTACTTAGTAATAAAACACTTTACAAAATACAGAGGTCATGCAGAATATCTTATAGCCCATTAGCACTCAACAGTAAAGTTGCAGACCTCAATTTCTGTTCTGAAACAAGTAAACAGACAAACATGAACTTAGGTCTCCCTTTGCAAGTTAACTGTTCTGTTCTCTTCTGGGAGTCTGTTATTTCACATTTCTGTCTGCTGCTAATTGAAGATTTTTAAACCCTGCTGTTCAATTAATATTCTGCAAATAGAATCATAGAATCATAGAATAGTTAGGGTTGGAAAGGACCTTAAGATCATCGAGTTCCAACCCCCCTGCCATGGGCAGGGACACCTCGCTCTAAACCGTATCACCCAAGGCCTCGTCCAACCTGGCCTTGAACACTGCTAGGGATGAAGCATTCACAACCTCCCTGGACAACCTATTCCAGTGCCTCACTAACCTAACAGGAAAGAATTTCCTCCTTATATCCAATCTAAACTTCCCCTGTTTAAGTTTTAACTCATTATCCCTTGTCCTGTCACTACAGTCCCTAATGAAGAGTCCATCCCCAGTATCCCTATATGCCCCCTTCAGATACTGCAAGGCTGCTATGAGGTCTCCACCCAGCCTTCTCTTCTCCAGGCTGAACAGCCCCAACTTTCTCAGCCGATCTTCATATGGGAGGTGCTCCAGTCCCCTGATCATTCTCATGGCGCTCCTCTGGACTTGTTCCAACAGTTCCATGTCCTTTTTATGTTGAAGACACCAGAACTGTACACAATACTCCATGTGAGGTCTCACGAGAGCAGAATAAAGGGGCAGGATCACCTCCTTCAACCTGCTGGTCACACTCAAGAGTCTGAGTCCTGTTCCTTTCAGGTAAGAATTTTTGAAAGATGCTACTTCCATGTTAAGTGAAAATTAATGTTTAGGTTTTTTTAGTCAAAGACCAAATAGGAAAAAATCAAGCTGTTGTGTAATCTATTGATCCCATCAGAAGGAAAATAAGTGCCATCTTGGAAACTGAAGAGAGTTTTTTATTGCATAGGAGACTAAGCAGGTTCTATGGAATCGAGCAGTGTCACAGTGTAAAGGTCAGCTGCCATTTCAGCTGTATATACCACATAATAGCTCTCTAACATCTTGATGTTGAGCAGAATTCGATAACTGTATTTGATACTTAATACATAGATGTTTTAGGCAATAAGTGGCAGAACTACTATATATAATTACAAGTCTAAAGAAGAGAAGGCTTTTGGGAAAAGGTAAAGCAAATGAAAATGAATGTACTTTCAAACCTTATATAACATGACTGGAAACAATTAGTTTCATCCAGAAAACAACTAGCATATTCCAGTAGTATTCCAATTATTATATAATATCTAATAATATCTAAAAGGTTAAAGGTTTGGTGTTTGGTTTTTTGTTTCATTTTGTTGTTAGGTTTTTTTACTTCTATAGATGTTGTATTACTCTTTCTTTAGAAAAAGCTTAAAGAGAAAAAAAGAAATGTTTGGGGTTTTTCTAAGCAGAAATCCAGGCAGTATATCCTCTAAAAGCAACTTTTTCTTTTTTCTTTTCCCAGAAATAAACCCTTCTAAATGAAAAATTTTGTTATGGAGGTAAGCATTGAAAGAAAAGTAACAATTTTTTCAAGTATATTCTTTTGAGGAGGAAGAAATACAATCGTGTATGTTCAGTTATAACAGTACTTTAAGATAATTTTGATAATTTTGAACTCTACTGCACCTGCAAAATTGAAGTCTACATAGTCTGCCTCAGCACTTGAGCTGTCTGAGAAACTGGTTTTACCTTGATGCAGCTGGTTCTTCACCAGTCTCCTGCAATATCAGGTGCAACAGTTGCAGGGATGCTTCCTGCAGGGGAGGAGCCAGGAACCAGAGCGCAGCTCCTGGGGTCTTAGCTCTGTAGGCAGAGCCAGGCTGCTGAAAAGAGCATCTGCCATCTGTGTAGATCTTGAGCATCAATTCTCAGTTGCCCTATTATGGGATATGCTTCAAGTTTTCTCTACTGTGATACATTATTTGTCAAACATTTATTCTGTCTTTTTGGTCAACGTATTTCCAGTTTTCTTACTTCACTACTAGTTCAGATGTATCTATTCTGGGTAACTTGCCAAACTTCTGGGACTGCAAAACATGATCTACATGGGCTCTTTCATTTGTAGAATAATCTTCAGTTACTACCTATTGAACCTCAATGTCTGCCCGTAGAGCAGCTACCCAAAATTTCTCTCGACTATTCTCCGTATAGTGTTTAAATTACTGCTACCTATTTTCTCAGAAACTCAATGGAGAAAAATGTAGGGAAAACTGAATAAAAGCAAGAAATATAAAAAGTATGTCAAATCCCCATTGAGGGAAAAGGGGCAACACTGGAACAGAACCTAGTGGAGGGGAAGTTAGACACAGATGCCTCTGCTACAATATTAGAAAGGCCTGTGAATGAAGTCTGGAGGGACAAAACAAGAAAAGTACCAGCTGTTACCCTGCTCGTTTTACTTAGAGTATTAACTAGATTTGGTTTTTGTTTTGTTTTTTGACAGAAGGAAGCATGGCATGCAAAAATTTTAGTATCTGAAATATTTTATTTTAGTGTAGGGCCTAAGGTAGAAAATACCTCTAAAGCCAGTTGGTGATTCCACCATCCCAAGTGTATCCAGCACAGGTGCTTTCTTATTAGGCCACCTGAACAGGACAAATAACAGATCAGGCAGCTAATTTAAATAGACCCTTAAAAGGCTCTGTAGGAGATACGTTAGTGAGGGAGAAAGTTTTTGAATTTATTTCTTGAGAAAATAGTCAGCAACAACAAAGTTTTAAGTTTGCTGGGAAGCATCCTATTAGGTTGATCTTGTGGCTCAGTTAATAGTGATGCAGTTAAGGAATTTAAACTGGATTCTGAAGAATAAACAGTAAAAAAAAGCTATGATATTAATAAAGCTTTGAAAAACAGGTGAAATGAGAAAAAATTGTCTATGGAAGGGTTTTTTTCTCCTTTGGTAGTTACTTTTCAGCTTCTATGGTAATGTATTTGTATGTTTGCATATATATCTGTGTCTTTCTAGCTTATAGATGTAGCATCCATATTCAGTATCTGAATATGGGATCCTCAAAAATCATGTATTATAGTGACCATAATTTAAAAGCTGGTTGAATATCCAAAGTGCTCCTTTTGCAAGATCTTAAGTAATATATATGTGTTTCTGTGGTAATAACAATACTGTTTTTTTAATGTAACACATAAATATAATGTACTGAACAGTATAAATGGGGGGGAATATTCTTTTATTCTTCCACCTAAAAGAATTAGAATGCTATGGTTTTTTGCAACCTGTTTGAGTTTATTTTTATTTTTGTCTGTTGCTCATTTGAAGTTTTCTAGCATCGGGGATCACTGAAGGAAACAAGATAATAGAGTTATTTTCTTGAGGGAGAGTTTGTCTTTCACTAGGAATTAGATTTATGCCTTTGCTGAATCTGGTAGCTTTTGATGTATCTTTATGGTATGCATACAGAGATGTAACTGTAATTTCCTTTGATCTCACATAAAATATTAATTTTGTGCACATCTTTCATCTATACAGTTTACTGGATTTATGATGAAATTTGAAATGAAGAATTTGAATGACATGCTTTTGCAGTACTACCTGGATGTGAGGTAAATCTGTTTACGTTGCTGTTCAATACAGCATCATTGATTGATAGTGTCTAATTAACTAAAAACCTGTATTTTCATATTACCAAAAAATGTGAAAGCAGAGAAGCATTGGGGAAGAAAGAAAAAGAAAAAAAAAAAAAAAGAATGGCAAACACAAAAGTTATAAGCTCTGATGTGGAGTTTGCTTTAACAACTCTAGCAAATTTTTTTTTTTTTCCAGTGGAAAACTGTAAAAAGACATGTTCTAAATTGTATGTGATAAAATAACATATTTAGGAACAAACTGGTGAATTAATATTGAGTCTGTGAAGCTCTTTTCTCATTCCTTAATGCATACATGCTTACTAACTTCAGTATTCAACTCCAGGTTAGAATTGTGGCATTATTTACAACTGGAGGGATGTCAATATTCTCAGAAGAGTTCTGGAAGTATGCTCTGCACTGTGATGATGTCACTTAATAATCATTTAAAAGAAAAATAATCTTTCCAATCTCCTCAGGAGGGACTATATCTTTTTCTCCACCCCTTAATAAGTTATTTTGAGTGTTAATTAAAACAGAGACATTACTTAAACAGTGACTATCAAAATTATTTCAATTAAAAATAACCTAAGATCATGCCTTATTTTAATACTTTGATTATCATTGGTTATCACTGCATTTTTCTTATGACAGTCAAATATTAGTAGCAATCTTTCTTTGACACTGAAGATGATGTATAAAATCCCTGGAGTATTTAGAACAAGAGAGAGCTCCCAGCACATACTGGTGCCATGGAAACCAGTATTTACTCTAACATATCAAGAATAACCTGACATCTGGATTTGTCAGTGGTTTCACATTTTTTTATAGGGAAGCATGCACTCACCATAACATGATACTACAATGAGAAAAGCAGAATAAAATTGAAGAAAACCTCACATAGATAGAAGCAGTTGTTGCTACACTTGCAGTGCATGATATTTAGTAGTATATTTAGTACAGTTGTGAATGTGCTGCTAGATGAATCCCTGCAGTCAATATTTTGGCAGTTTATACTGCTTGAGTGACCAACAAATGAACCCTCATATATTTTGTTTTTCTAAAAACACTATGGGGAGTGACCATTTCCCAGTGAGCTAAGCAGAGGATTTTTGGGTTTTTTTTTTCTTGCATACCTGAGGAGAGATGAGCTCTATAACCCATAAAACTACGTGGCTGTTGAAGGTTTGCTATTCTGACTAATGCAGTTCTACAAATGATGGAAAAGATGATCTACGAAGATGGAAAGCACAGCTAAAGGTGAGACTGAAAGAGTTGTAATTTACAGAGGAAAGGGGAGCTTACACCTGTCACCCTGGAATCAATCCATGTAAATTATTTTTACTGGGGTTTTAGTTCAGCTGTAGCTGGTAAAAATAGTACTCAGAAGTAGTCATGCAATAGGCACATACTTAAAATAACATGAATACAATTTCTCACTGCATGTGATGACAGTGAAACCCAAATTTTTAAAACTGTCCCCCTTTAAGTAGTTTCATAAAGTATTCCCTGGAAAGCCTTTCTGACTAAGAACAAGTTAATTCACAACTACATTGGCATCATTGCTGTGGGGTGTGCAGGTGATAATAAGTATTTGAATAATAATTGAAATTATACACATTACTTTTTATGGAAAACAAGAAAAACTGTAAATAATTTGAGGGTTTGTGTGCATTTGCTTCTTTTCCATTACTTGCATATATCTGTTTAGTTGAAGATAGTGATTGAGGCACAAAATAAGTAAATGGCCGCAACTTTCCGTTTGTTAATGCAATAGGATAGGACCTACTCGAGTATTCAAAAAATTTGGAACAATAAAAAAGAGAAATCAATTGCTTTCAATATGTTCATTATTCTCTATATATTCCAAACCAGCCGGACTCAAGTAGGCTGAATTGTTCTCAGCCCCCAGTGCTGGTTAAATAAAAAGAAAGGTCTTGTTTTTTTTTATGTAAGATGTGCACAGTATAATTCACACATACACAGTTTTCAGTCCTTCTCCCTTAAATGTTTTTTCTCTGTGGAATAGTCTGGTAATTGGTCTATCAATTTGAAAAGCGGAGTCATGGCAGCTGCTTTCTGATAGGCAACTATGTTAGAACTATGCCCATTTGAAACTTATTTCTGTTACCTTAAGTAATTAAATGCAACTTGCATGTTAAAACATGTAGACACTGACCAGTGCTATAAAGCATAGTCCCTCTCTTGTCCAAGTGTATAAAATAAGAAAGTTCCAGTATAAACAAGAAATGCTAATGCTTACTGAAATTATAAGCAAAGTAAATGTTTGCTTCATCTGGTAACTTACAACATTCTCTGCGGTATCATCAAACATCTCCTGAAGTCATGCTTCACTATGAAGGGCTGTGATTCAGTTGATGCTTACCTGGAGGGATCTCTAAAATTAGAAACTAAATCACTGACTTTTACTCAGATGACTGACTTTTTAATAAAACTAGTGGTAGATTTTTCCTGATGATTGACATTTTAAAGACTTACAGTTGTGGGTGGAACTTCTGTCATTAAAAAAAATTCACCTCTGGTCTGTCTTCTTTGAACTAACTGAATGCTTTTAAACCGCAAAGCTTTCACATTTCTTGAGCCTGTGTTGGAAGAAAAAAAATACATTGCAGCTGTGCATTGCATTAACAGTGAAAAAATCAAGCGGCTTGATTTCAATGCACCTGAAATATCTACAGGTTTAGTACAAAAGTGTGTTGAGAAGTGACTAAAGTAGTATTACTGGTTTGGGCCTAATATGAAAACTAGGGATATACTAGTAATTCTTCTGTGTTCAGACTAGATCATGACTCTTTTAGTGCATACCTCTGTCAAAATTTCCAGTATTTGAAAGGTAAAAAAGGGGAGAGAAGTAAAGAGCTGTCAGGTAGATTGTGGCTCCCAGAGTTTATGATAGTCAAACCAAATTGCTTCCTTGAATTTGGCTGTTCACAAATCCTTTAAAAGACTTTAGCTTTCTCTAAATCAATTTTTCTAAACTAAAAAAGATAATTTATAAATCTTTTGTAAATGCTCTCTAGGCTTTGATAATTTCAAGCTTCTCAGCAAGTAATTATTTAAATATATTACCTAATGAGAAAACCATTTCAATAAAATTATATATGCTGTCTGACTTGGCGGTATCAAAGCTAAAAGACAAGTAGCATAAAAGTTTATACAAATATATTGATCTCAACATTGACAAATTTTCTTTCATTTTCTTATGCATTGTATGAATTTAAGGTGCTCTCCACCTTGAACTCATTAACTTCTGCTCTAATAAATTTTGTATTTATTAGAATGATGACTAACCTGCTGTCATTTTTCATGGCTAAACACATAGGCAAGGCTGTTTCTTGTTTTTTGTTGTTTTTTTTTATAACTTTAAATCCTGTGAAATGTGTGGGGGTTAAAAATCACAAGGTCTTAAATTTAGTGAGTCAGTGACAGCTGTTCTTGCTAAATAAAGTTCTTGCTGATCCATGTGTACAGTCAGGAATTAGGTACAGGTCCAAAGCCTTCAGGGCTGTTGACATGGAGCTTGGTGGAACAGGGCATACAAAAGTAAACATCAGGATGACAGCTCAACAAAAATCGTTAATGACTGCCTTTTTCACAGAAAGCTAACAAGTGAAACTCCTGCATGTGATGACACTAAGGAAAATGCCTTGGAGTCATGTCTGTTGGCCTTAAATTTTCCCAGGTCAGTCTGCACTCTAAGCCCTTTTCCAAGAGAAATATGTTAGACAGTAGGAATTCACCTGCTGTACTGCTCTTTGAGTGGTAGGGGCTCTTGCCTTAGAAATGAATGGAAGAATGGATTTCCCTTAAAAAGCACAATATTATGCCATCTCACATTGTGGAGTTTCTCAGTGATATAACAAACCATCTGTTCCGAGTGGGATAAAATACAGAACAAATATCTTCATGTGAGAGTAAGTTAGTTGTTTGTCTGTCAGTGGAGTTGCTAGTGTTGGATATGGGGTTTTGCCCAAAATCAGATTGAGGGTGCTAATTCAACCTGTGAGTTCCCCACTTAAGTCATCCTGACTTTTTGGAAAACTGCACGAAATCCTTCATTTCTAAATGTCAGTGCAAGTTAACCTTTTACCTAGGTTGTTCACTAATTTTTTCTTTCCAAGTTATACTGCCCAAGCATCGAGAAGGGGATTTTTCAGGTCTGTATAGACGTGACACAGTAATGCAGTTCACCTGTAACTTTAGCTCTGGGAATACTTGTGTCCTAATTTGATTTGAGAATATTTAAGAAACATTTTTAAGCTTATTTGACCAATTGCTGTAGACTCCATATTTGAATTTCTAATATGAATGGTTATTCATGCTTTTTAATACCAGACCATTGAAATAATGTTATCACTGAATGCTAATGTATTTGAAAACACTTATTTTTTATGGGCTTCTAAAATGTGGCTGAATCAGATGCATAAATTGTTTGCTAAGCTTCAATCACCACTTCATTTCTTTCAGCCCATTCCTGAATATTAATATTTATGTTTTTCATAGTGTGCAGTTTGCTTTTAGACTAAATGAGATAAATGTTTCCTTCAACAAAAAAGGACAGTACTTGTGGTTACAAACATTTCTTGACACATTGCCCATGTAGTTAAAGTTGTTCCTGGTTTGCTTTTTTTGTTTTAGTTTGGTTTGTTGGGTTTTTTTTTCCTAGTGACTTAACTCTGCAGCAATTATTTAGATGAACTGATTAGTTCTTTGTAAAAGGCCATAACATTTTGGATGAAAAAGCTTTTTTATATGTGCTACATATGTGAGGATGTGCATATATGTGTCCATATTGATGAACAAAGGGGAAAGAAAAAGGGAGAGTGAACAATGATCTGTGCGCATACAGAATCTTCTGCTCTGTGTTCAGATTTCATTACTTCAGAGTTGGCAGAGGAAGGAATAAATATGATGTGTAGTGGCCTACCCTGTCATACAGAACAATTTCTGTCTAGGTATGTTAGACCCCAACTCTGCAAAATACTGAAACAGCTTTCTGAGTGAAATATACTGAGATCAATAGTACTACATTACTGAAATGGGTCTGGTATAAGCGGTGTAAAAAGGTTGTAGTAGTGGTGGGCGAAGCCAACTTAAAATCAGGGGGGAGAAGAGTGAGGGGTTGGTGATGCTTGTTAAACTTAAGAGTGGGTTCTTTTGATCTTTGCAACAGGTGCTTTAAACAAAAACTTGACACAAACTCGGTTGTTTGGGAGGCTGGACAGATCTGTTCAGTAACCTGGTGTATTAGAATCGTAGTGCCACTAGTGTTCTTGCTATAATTCAGTCAAAATAAGCAATTTAGAGTAACAAGTTGGCATTACTGAGTTCTGGGTCTTGGCAGACTGGTATTTCAGTAGAATCTAGAAACCCAACAGGAAGAAACATTATTTCTTAGCTGAAGAGGCTTCTATTTTAAACTGAAAACATTTTTGTTTTCTAGCCTCTGTCACCTAAGCTTTTTTGAGCTAATTTCCTATGTTTGATGAGCTAAGGAGGTTTGAGAAGCTGGCTTTTGGACTGCTAATAATTGAAAATAGCTTGTTTAGATTCTCCAGATGCATTGGAAGTATTTAGTAATCTGTGCAGACTTAAAAGTTGACAGAGGACAATTTCAATTCATGTGAGATTTATAACAAAGAGCTATAGTTACTCTAATATCATGGGGGGGGGAGAGAAGGAAGAAAAAATGGTCCCATACTACTGATACAGACATTTCATGTTACATATCCTAGTATTGCACAGGTAATCTGTTTCTGAAGAACAGTAAACTTGTTTTGAATTTTCCTTTCATGTGGGAGACTTGCAATATAGCCACATTTGCACAGAAACCATTCGTTTTTTATTTGTGTGCTTCCATTACTCTGGGCAAGGTATGGCAGAGGCATCAACGTGGCTGAAAAATGAAAGAAGATGGGTATTGAAAGGCGTCACTGTACCTATTGACCTTTTTTTTTGCATGCTCTTGTTTATTTTGATATGCTCTTCTTTTAAGAACAATATCTGTATGCATAATAAAAGCATACATTTATTGGTCTGTCTTATTAGAATGGTGTATAATTGTATTAAGAATGGACCTTTGGAATGTGATGACTTATAATGGATGGGGTTGTAAGATGTGGTTAAGAATATTGTTGAAAATAGGTTGTGAACATTACACTTTGTCAACAGGGGATAGAATGGTTAGAGTTGGAAAGGACCTTAGGATCATCTAGTTTGTGCTAGTATTGAATATTATGGTGTGGGGAAGATTACAACAGTTATAGCATATCAACTATATATAGTTCTTATGAAACCCATCACAGTCCTTTTAAGACTCTTTTACACCATAGGGGAAGTAAAGAGTAGATGCAATTGGGCTGAATTGCTAATTCTGCTGTCAAGATAGATTCTGTTTTATACCCTGCATTAATGTGGAGATTCACTGGGTTTCAGTAACCTCTTGGGCTACAAGTCTATGTAAAGAAGTGGCATTCAAGAGCAGTTCCAGTAAACAGTTCATTTGTCAAGTTGAATGTACTCTTCTGTCTCATGGTGTTACTTGCTGACAGAGTGATTGTTAGAGCTACAACTTGGTATTTGCTGTCTTGAGTTATATGTGATATAAATTAGAATACAAAATATGGAGTTATTTTCCTGAGTACTCATTTTGCTCTTACATGAAAAACACGATGACTTTTGCTTCCTAAGAATGACTTTTAAGATATTAAATTCTGTGTTATTTATCAATACTCTAAATACTCGATCAGCAAAATAACAACTGGAAAGCCATTCTATGACTAAATAGAAAGTTATATATCTGATCAAATATATGCAGTGACACATATATTTCATTAATTCATTATATCGTTAAGCGCAGAAGCATTTCCTTACAGTTTTGATATCCAAATTAAAAAAATAAGATTCCTCTGCTGTGACCAGTACATTCAAGAATATTTGTTGTTTATTCTTTATAGTATATTGTTAAAAATGTACTTTACTGAATCTTTGTAGCGCTTCTCAACAGTAACAGCCTGTGGGTGGTACTTCTGCTAAGAAGAATTATGGGGTTACAGAGGCCCTGAACAAATTTAGTATTTAATCCTCTAGAAATCTAGGAAAAAAATCTTTAACTGTTTCAAAAGTCATACACAAAAGAAATGTGTTTATTACTACTTTCTGGTTCTGTCTTCACTACTTTTATTATTTTTTTTCAGCTGCACACATTTAAGGAAAGCTCCAAACCTTTGCTATAAGGCTTCTATATGTGGGCCAGAGCACAGTAAATGGTTTTGGAAGAACACTAACAATACTAATTTTATATATATATATATGTGTGTATATATATGTATATATATATATACACACATATCTACTTATATGCATTATGCTAACCTGCTAATCAGCCAGCTGGTGTGGGCTTGGCTCCCTTGTCTGCATTCTTGCTAGTATGGGCTATAAGAATGCATTGTGCTTTTATTTTAACAGCCTCAATCAGCTAACATTTAAAAGACTTGTAAATTACTCTTTTGAACTGTCATCATGATGGCACTTACCTGGCCAAAACTATTCAGCCAGGAAGAAGCCCAAGCAAACCCAGATCAATGTGACTTGATTTCTAGAGTTCAGTATGAAATCTGGCAAATATCAGGCTTAATTTTTACACTTGTCCATTGACCTTATATGGAAATTATGCATTGACTTTTTGGGTTAAACTAATCTCAGCAGTTGTCCATATGTTTGCTATTTTTGTCACTACTGTCAAGAGGCTGAATCTTCTTTTTTTTTTTTCAGAAATTAATTAAAACAGCATGATGTTTGATAACAGAATGTGTGTGGAACTCAAGAACACAGAGGTGATAAAGTCAGCCTTCTCTAGAAAACTGTTACAGAACTGTGACTGTTTCATAATGATCTGTAATTTTGTTGCAAAAACCTTGTTTGCTTGTTATAGAACACTGGAGTTAAATGTATTCATTGTTTTATGCTGAAAGTCAACACTCAACAATTTTACCAAGATTGGTAAAATGAAAAAAATAATACTTTTCTAATACTCAAATAATTGTCTGAGAAAAAAAGGTATTTCTCTTTCCTTTTCTCTCTCTTAGTTGTCATAGTTGTTGTGATTGGATAGTGGGGGTTTTTGTTTGGTTTAGTTTTCTTGTGTATTTTTTGTTTTCTTTTTTTGTTTGTTTGTTACCCTCTGATTGTTCTGTGTGTCCCCGTACAGAAATAGGACTATATTTTGATCTACACATTTACTGGGAAACTCTTGATACTTGTTTGGTCAGAAATCATATTTAAAAACAAAACAAAACAAAACAAACAAACAAAAAAGTAACAGCACATATCAGAACAAAACCCCAAGCAAAATATTTCAATTTAATTTTTTAAAGAATATTAAATGTTTCAATAGTATTTAAATTCCTAAGTATCTTCAAAATTCTGAGAAGACTACAACTGTGTTTTGTTTAGAAGAGTTGTCCCCTATGGTAACTTTCCTCCTGTTTCTTATGTTTTCATTGACAATGTAATGGACAGATTTCTGCAGAAGGCTTGTATGCGTTCCTGGTGCAAGTGAAGATTGCAGTAATTCTTTGTTTAAAGCACTGTTTCAGATGAGAAAATGCTGTGCTTTGACATAATATGTTGGTAGATTAATGTAAACTTTAGACTGCCTGGAGTATTGGTTTTCTTAGGCAAGCTTTTTTTGTTTGTTTGTTTTATAAGAAATTCTTACAAATGATGAGCACAATAAGCAAAAATTATAACTTTATAGTAAATTTTCTTGGGTTCTAGGCACTGTTGTGCTTTCTTCAATTTGCTGAAGCTTTCAAACTGTATATGAAATATTTAATTCTGTGGAACAGTTGTAGGAAGGATGCTTAATCTTTGTCCTGACTCAGCTAGTGTTGAGTAGATCTGAAATACACATCTGAACTGTTCCTCAGTTCATGCTTCTGATGGGATTTAACTGCAGGAGGGGTAGGACTGTGAGATAATAGTATTTTTATTTCAAAAGAAAAAATAAATGATTTTGATTCTTATCCCTTTGCTGTAAAGGTAAATGGAAACTCTGGATATATTTGTGCACAAGACATGTTTCACCATGTGAATAGGTAGGATTATGTGATATTAGAAGAAGGCTTCTATAAGGCTGAGACTGAATTTCTGCAAGTTGCATTTGATATGTAAAAGTACTAAATTCGGACTTTCTTCTAATCCCAAATGCACTGCAATGAGATTTTTCATTTAATGAGTAGTTGTTTTGTTATGTTTATTTTTAAGACCCCCATTGATCTGTTTTTAAGATCACACATTTTCACAGTGTGTATTATTAGAACATGCTTTTCCTGTTTAATTTTAGTTCTAGACTTTGATCAAGACTAACAGTTTGATAGCTTCTACCCCTTGAATGTTCCAGTTTTCTCTATGCCTTTTATTGCACCTTTTTTTTGGAGGAGAAATAATGGATGAATATACACTTCCAAAAAATACTAAATTGTCTTTATGAAGGACATGTTGATTTAATAAACTTTTTCTTTCATCTTAAATGTCTTGTAACTAAGTCAGTTTCTTGGATAATAGAAGACAGCAATGATTCCTTCATGGATAAACTTTTTCTTTGTTATTACTCTGACAGCTAATAATGGTCACAATTTTGGGGTTTCCATGTCACCAGTTTAGATGATGGGCTATTCAGGACATAATTATACATTTATTTGCTTTTTGCATATTTGTTGTTCATGCATCTTAGGATTCTTTTTGTCTGGATGTCATTTAGGTCATTGCAAGCTGCTATAACGAAGTTTTACAGGATCTTACATAACTAATATGTGCTTACATATATACAAGGAGTTATGATGTTTCTATCTTAATATTCATGTTATTGATATGCTTCTGTAGGTCAATCAAATGACTGCACAAGCATATACACATGGTATCTAACTGTACATGTATGTAAATAACGCATGTGACCATCATAGTGTTTCTCTGCAACTAACAACTATAACTGACTCTAATGTCTAAGGAAAGAAATTAATATATGTGCATCATTATTAATTTTGATCACAGCCTTGTTCTCTTACTGCAGCTGCTATTTCAGCCATTCATATTGAATGGCTAAGAACACTGGCCACTAGCAAAATTGGTTTAAATTGTTAATTGTAATTCAGATGTGCCCTTCTAAAGGCTTATTACTGACTGTGCTTGAAGATGATGCCAGGAATTTTAAAAGATCTGATTCTAATTTTTCTGAATCTCTGAAAAGCTTTAGTTATGTTCCATTCTCTTTAACTTCTTTGACAAGTATAGCTTGGTACAGTACCACTAAGGGACAGATTTTTTCATATTCAATCTGTTTATTCATAGATTGAATAAAATTCTTAGGTAGGGGGAAAATGTGGAAAGAATAGATCTTTAGAAAGAAGAGGAAGTAACAAGGATAACGTGCTTGACATTTTTCCTAGCAAAATTCCTCTAAACTTATTATGTAGTACACATAAAATAAGCAGTCTAGGTTCTAAGGATGAAGGAATACTAGATTTTATTCTCAGAATAGGAAACTTGCAGTATCAAACTGAACATCTTCAAACTGCCCTTTTGGGAATGCATCATACTTGTGTTCGACTGATACACATAGGAATACAGTAAGGGTTCATTCTTTTGAATTTATCTGGCTTTATGAGAATGAGAATAAAAGTATATATTTTGCAGAACCAATTCCCACTGCTGGTTGTGGTGATACACTGTTCCTTATCTCTATTTCAAGATGACTTCTGTGCTTCCCCTCTGTTTCTTAGCTGGCTGCTTGGCTGTCAGAACTGTAAAAGCTTGAAGAGATGTTATGCATCATTACGTAAACTGATTAAGTCTTATGGCTTTCTGTGGAAATTCTAGGAGTTTTTCTAATTGTTTTCAAACATATTTTCACTAATGATAATAAAGTTTTCTTCTGTTTGTTCCTGGTATATTTCTACTTCTAAACTGGAATGGAATTCCACAGAGCAACTTGTAAAAAAAACAAGGCCCACATAGCTCATGGAACCAGAAGTTTTGTAAAACAAATACTTACATTTTTTAGATAAACTTTTGAGAGTAGTTTTGGTAATTTTAAATTTTAGTTAAAGTTACTAAAGTTTTGGTTAAATTTTGGTAACCTTAACTTTAACTTGTCATGGTTTAAACCCAGCCAGACAGCTTTTTCACTCACTCCCCCCCTTCTTGCCCTCCCCCTGCTCCCAGAGGGACGGAGAGGAGAATCAAAAAGAATGCAACTCCCATGGGTTGAGATAAGAACAGTTTAGTAACTAAGGTATAACACAAATCACTATTGCTACCACCAATAATAGTAATGATAAAGGAAATAACAAGGGAAAAGAATACAACACCTCACCACTAGCCAACCGATAACTCACCCCCCCAGCCCAACCAAGCACCGACCGATACCTCCTCAACCCCGCAGTCCTATCCCTTCTGGGTAACTCTCCGTTACCTCTTGGGCATGACGTGCTGTGGTATGGAATACCTCTTTGGTCAGTTTGGGTCAGGTGTCCTGTCTCTGCTTCTTCCCGGCTTCCCCTCCTCCCTGGCAGAGCATGAGCCTCACAAAGTCTTTGGCCAGATCAAAACATCATTGTTATCTGCTCTGTTCCCAGGCCAAAAATCAAAACACAGCACTGCACCAGCTACCAAGAAGGAGAAAAATGACTGCTACTGCTGAACCTAGGACAAACCTTTTGCTTTTGGACCTTCAGGCAGTACAGCCCACAGATTTCTCAAGTTTCTGGTTTAAGTTCCAGTCAAGAAGAGTTTTGAGGGGTTGTTTTGGCAGCAAATAAATAGACCATCTGAATTGAATGCTGGAATTTCTATTGTAATAGACAGAATTTAATGAACTACTAATCACTTTCTAAAGAGACTACATAAGAAGAAAGACTACAAAATGTCAATATGGAGAAATATGGAGTATGTTTCAGTCCTGAGTATATTCTAGTTTTGACTGGAGAGGATATATAAATGTGAATACTTTTTAATATTAATTTAGAGGACAGGTGTTTTTTGTTTTTGTTTGTTTGTTTGTTTGTTTGTTTGTTTGTTTTTAAGCATTTCGATAACTTCATTTGGTGGTCAAAAAAGCAATAAATTACCAGCAAGGTTTTGCAGATCACTCTCTTATATTTCAGTGCTGATCTGGAATAAACTCCTTCTCTATTGCTCTTTTATTTTGTGGCTGGAAAGTGCAAATGAAATAGAACTGTGCCAAATTACTTGGGTTTTGATTGGTTTGTTTTTCTTGCTGAAAATTATGCACAGAGTATTGCTTTATGATAAGATCTAGCTCTTACTGCCACAGGTGTAAAACATGCACCCACTCCTTGTTAGTCAGCCAGTGTTCTCTCTTGTGTCCTGCAGTACCTGAATTAATTACTACTGCTAAGGCACACTCACTTCATCTTTTGATTATTTTTGCATACGTCTGGTGTCTAATTCAGCTTTTGACATAAATATGATGGCAGACATCCAGTGTTCAATTAAGATGCTTCTCCTGCTAACTACTGGTTGAATTCTCTGTTTTGTAGCCAGGTCTTTAAAGGTTTGAGATGCTCTGTCTGCTCTGGCTAAATTCCAGTCAGTACAGCTGCTTCTCTCTTTTGTCTTTAAGCCTTTGCTAAGCCTTTCTTAACTTGAAGTGCAGTTTTGCCTTTGGCTGAAGAGGGGTATTGTAGATTGTCATGTCTTTTTCAGTGTCTGCGTCACTGTCTCCATCAGTGTCTTCGAACCACTATTTCTTAGAGATTGTTACCATCAAAGTACCCAGAAAACAAAGTGGTTTTTTTCACAGTTCATCTCGTTTTGTGATACTTTGTGATACAAGAATATTGATACTTTGTGATACAAGAATATTGATACTTTGATTTCATGGGAAGGATTGTCCATTGAACAAAGCAGTTGGATGATTTTGGGTAACAGCACTTAAATTTGAGTGTATTTTACAGATGTGACTTATTAGTAACTTCACATATAGGAAGGATGTACGCCTAGAAGGGGGGAATAAGTTTCTGTTCACTGTATCAAGTTCTTGAGTATGATTGTCACTATCTTATTTTATGTGTAAAGCAGCCTGAAATTTTTTTGCTGGTTGTTGTTAAGATTAAATCTTGCTGAACTTCAAAACAATGGGAAGGTGGAGAATTTGTTTTTTCTTGATTTGTTTTTTTTTGTTTGTTTGTTTATTTGGTTTTTTTTGATGGATTTTTTAATTTATTTGGGGGGGGGGAGGGGAGTGTTTTGTTGGTTCTTTTTGGTTTGCTTATCTTGTGGGGTTTTTTTCTTTTATTTTTCCCCGGGTTTATTTGAATGTTCTGTCAAGAGGTTGTTTTTGTTGATTCTTACTTTCAGTAAAACTGGACTTCAGTTTCCAAAATGTCCCTTATGAGAACATTTCACTAGTTAGAAATTTAAGACTAAAGCATATAGAATACATATAACATTATAGTTGTACTAAAGTTTTCATTCTGATTTGCAGTAAATCCATGTGGTGGTATAACAGTCCATACACAGCACTGCCACATGGAAATATCCTTGTACTTGAGCATAGATTGTAGTTAAAGTTCATGAAGTTTCATTCATATTCTTCTTTAAAGAAAGTGCTCTTTTTCATAAGATTGTGTATACTGGTTTGTTTGTTAGTGGGGTTGGTTTTGTTTTGTTTTGTTTTTGTTTTTTGTCTTTTATCATTTGTCTTGTATTCTAATGTATGGATGGGAGATCTCAGCTTAAGGTAGTGTAACTAGTCAAATGAAACCAAACTGCATGTAGGCATACATACAATGGTGACGTAAATTGTCCTTAAAGAATTTTTCCTTAGTATTGGCAACTGTAACATCTACTGCCAAGATTTTCTGCAATGTTGTTAGAATTGATTAATTAAACACCTCCCTCCTCCAAAAAAAAACAAAAAACAAAAAACAAAAAAAACAAAACAAAAAAAAAAAAAAAACAAACCCAAACAAAAAAAAAAACACCAACAAAATGGCTGGGGAGGGAGCAAAACAAAACCGACCAACAGGCTCCCCAGAACAGAAACCCTCACCTATTCTAAGCTTTTATATACTTGATGTCATCCCAGACAATATTTGGAACTTTTAACATGGGAAATACATGAAACTAATGTAAATTATATATCAAGTAAATTATAAATTCAAGCTTTTCTACCGCTCCCTGAAACATCCAGATTCATTACTTGTTCGGTTGTGTTAGAAAACTGCATTTCTTTGTCTTAAAATATTTTGATGCAGAACTCCATATTTACTGTTAAGCCTTTTAATCAGGGATGGATGGATCATTTAGTCTCTGTCAAGTTTTTGTTTTACCATTTGGGCTCAAGTTTCTTTTCAACATTCTTTAATGTATTCTTTTGAGATCTGTTGGATGCCCTGATATGGAGTATTTTGTGTGTGAAGTTGAGATAATGTATGGATTTAGACCTATGTGAAGGCCTGGAACTTCAGTTATTTGTATAATATTTCTTTTCCAACAATGAGTTAGCATTGGGTAACTGAAAGGAAAGGGTTTTCCTTTCTCTCCCTTCAATCTTTGGATAATGAAGAGACATGTTGTATGGCCACAGCATCTGTCTTCACGTCTTCACATAACTTCCAGTACTGTGCTCAACTCTATGAGGCTAAAACCAGTTTACAAAACATGTTTCTATTTTCAAAAGTGCTCACAACATAGCAATATGCATGCAAAAAAGGACCTATGTGATTGCACTAGCACTGAGACAGTTGTAAGTCAATCTGCTTCTTGGAAGTATTCTCTGTGTTATTTTCTAGTGGTTTTTTTTTTTTTATTTCCAGTCAGGTCAACAATAGATCTTCTTAAGTAGAAAATGCAGGGTTCTGACATTACACTTTAATGATGGGATACTATTTGGTAGAAAAATTATCTAATAAAATGCATTTGTTTCTATTGTGGCTTAACATCTATCAGAAATGATTATTTGCTTTTTTGCTTTGTACTTTCATGTAACTTACGCCTATCGCATTTTTTTTTCCTATAAGTTGCTATCTAACTTCTGAGCATATTTTTACTTTTTTCTTCTTAATTGCTTAGACACAGGTCTGAAATCTCAAAAGCTGCCTAAGCATTCTGAATGTCTATTTTCCATGAACTTTAAATTTCTTAAGTGGCTTTGAAAAACTTGGTATAAAGGCTGTCATCCTAGGGTGACATTCCAACCCTGAAGCTGATGGTAAAATATACACTGACTTGAGTGTGACTAGTGAGTTTACCTACATGGTAGTGGGGATAAGGCTCTAAACTAGTAAAAAGTCCATTTGACAAAAGCGCTACGTAAACTCATATGTCATTTTTTCATAAGCTCTAGTATGACTAGTATTTTTGAGCAGCAATTTCTGACAAGTATGCGTATGTTTTAGTAACATGCATTCACTAGATTTAATAGCCACTGAATTTAATTATCTTCTGGAGTCTTAAATAGAAAATCTTTTTATTGGATTTATCCTTTTCTAAGGGGCATCTATTTATTTGGAATGTATGTAATGGTAGATTCTTAAAGTATTTCTTATGTGACTTATGTAGCTCAAAATAATAGAAAAGGTGAATAGAAACAATGTTAACCTTCCTTCAACTTTCATGAGATTTTCTGGACCCATTCTTAATGTATTGATATTTTAAAGAAATAATGATGAAACACACTCACCCAAACACACAACCTAACACACACACACACAGAGAAACCCAAACCAGAGCAAAAAAAAAGGCAACCCAAAACCAAAAGGACCACACATGCAAAATGAAACCCTCAATTATTAAACTTAGTGAAGCATAATATTGTGTTTGAAGTGAAATAAAAGAAAGGTAACTGTTAAAATATCCATTATTAATCTAAGGAAAAAATCCTAGAATAACAATGTGACTAATGAATGTGCTAGTTTAAAAAGATCACAGCTTCAATTAGGCTATTTAATTTAATGTCTACTTTTTGCTTGCTCTGCAGATATAACAAAATTCTTAAAAAAACAACCAGACAAAACCCCAGCAATGTGATTACTAAATAAAAACATTTCTCTACCGGTTTTCTTGCTTTAATGTTCATGTGATTAATAGTAGTGATTAGTGAATTTTATTTCTTTTTTTTCTAGTTTAATATATTGGCCTGGTTAGACATTTTAAAAGTGCATTGGGAGAAATAGTCCAGTTTCATTCAGAAGTAAATTAAAAACAGTTGAAAAAATAACTTTAAAAAAAAAATCCAATTTTCTATGTTAAAGAAACCCACCTTCAAATCTATTTTCATTGAATTAGAAGGCCGATTAAAATGAGGAAATAATTCAAGTTCTACAGCCTTTGCTGTTTTTTAAATTAAATCAAAGAAATCTGTGTTTTTATGCTTACATGCTTTCATGATTTAGAGACAAAACGGTATCAGAAAACTACTGAATAACTTTTTTGTAAGCACCTGTTAGGAAAGTTTTAGCTCAAATCTTCTAGTTAAAGCTGTCAATATCTCTTCTGATTCAGGTTGCAGCTCTAGGATGAACTTGTTGCTTGAAATCTTTTCCAGACAAATGTAGGGCTGGATGAGCAGTACTGAAATGGTAAGGCACAATAATTCAGATTACTGAGTTTCAGGTTTCAGGAGTTTTTTTCCTTCCTGAGTTTTTTCCTCCATTTTATTTTAGTTTAATTTTATGAACTAGCAGTAAAACACATGGAAGTGCCTAATTTTTAAGTGATTGAGATGTGGAAAAGAGCACTCTCGTCTACAGATTTCCATTTCATTTGCATCATTTTATGGCTTCTAAATTTTTCCTTAGTCTACAGCAAAATAGAAAGCAGGTGGTTTAGAGCTTTGTGTAATTGTACCCAGAGTATCAATCCTGTGCAAAGTTTTGGCTCTACAAGCATGAAGTCCATACACCTCTGACTTCTAGGAGTGTATTTTCACTTTGGTACTTGCTTGTAAACTGGGATATTAGGTTTTTATTATTTTTTTTCACCCTAATTCTGCACTGACTTTTAAATTGATCACAGAAATTCTCTTTACCTTTCCTACCCTTGACCTTTCTCAGTTTAGCTTATGAATGAGGATGCTATGGATGAATAGAAAGAATAAAAGCTTTTCTTAAAAACAATGGCTATTTAATTTTGTATTGAACAGCTTTAAAATGGAATGCAGCCTGAAAACAATTGAAGTTAAGATGGTTATTTGAAATTTGATGGAATACAACTGAAGGAAAATGTACTCCTTCATGACCCTAGCAGTGTCCTTAGTCCTGTGTACCAAATATTACTTAAACTTCATTCTGTAGTTAAATAATTAAAGTTGAAATGTAATATGATAGTTAAAATAAGTGTGTGTGGTGACTTCATCTTTGTATTTTAGGATTCAACAGAGCATTTAATCTTACTGGATTTCTTGCAAATCTGTTATTAATTCTGAATTCAATGCTGAATCTTTGAATATGTTCCCTGCTGTGGAATTAAAGTTCAGTCAATGCCTTATAATGAGTCTGCTGTCTAACAAGTAATACTTAAACCCAATAATATCTTGAATTTCTTTATTAGAATATTATAAGTGTGCATTTAATTTCTATTGTAGTTAAATGTATGACCAAATGGAATGTTTACATGCTTCATGCTGATTTAATTAAGCATAGTTATTGCAAGGCTTCTACATGTTTTGCACTAAATTTTAAATATTTCAAAATTACATTTTTGGTGAACTTGAGCACTGTTATTTGGGATACTTAAAACTGATCTCAAGTTACTAAACCGGAGACCTAAACCAAGGTTCTGACTGCATTGTATAACTTTGTCAAACTGAATTTTAACTGTGTCTTTAGATTAAACATTTCTTACCTGTGTCCTCTTTCTGGCACATGCTTATGGTTTACTTAATTTTTTATGGCAGAAAATTGAAAAAGCTGAAGGAGTTTTCTCATGAGAAGGCAGGTGTTACTCTCAGTTAATAGGTGAAAACAGTACATGCTGGAGGCAATTATTTCAGAAAAACAGTGACAAGTACTCAGAAATTAAATTAATGGGTTACTCTTCCAGCTTATGGAATATATCATGTATCCCAATAATAGTTCTTTTCTATATTTGTTTAACCCTTTATAGAGGAACTGTGGGCTTGAGATAAAAATGCAGTGATTCACTTCTCATGAGTAGCCTTCAGTCTAAATGTTACTTGCAATGTTTTAGCTTTTTGCCTTTTAAGACCACAGGCTGGCTGGAAAAAAAGACCTAACTTCTCCAAATATTTGCCAGTGCTTAAAAGGGTGATGTTGTAATTTGGCACTGTAACATCTCCCTGATGGAGTGAGTGAGCTCACAGGGGAAGACTTGCTGGGTAACAAGTCTAGATCTCTTCCACCACAAAGTCATGTTAACAAAACTTACCTTTCTACTTAATGTAGGCCAGCATGCTTTGATACAGATTGTCTCACTGTTCTAGATCCTCCTTCCTAGGACAGTTAGAATTCCTTCCTATCTTAGTTTACTGCTTTCAAAATCCTAAAGGCTTTTACTTCTTTCCAAGACTTCCACTTCCTAGATTTTATTTTTCTAAGGAATTTAGAGGGGCTAAATATGTCAGGTTTTTTATTTTGAAACCTTCTAGTCTTCTGTTGTAAGATTTCTGTGTTTCTTGTATTATCTAATAACCTTTCAGGGTAAGTTTCAAACATGACAAACAGCCTTTTCAGAGCTCTTGCTACTTTTTGTTTAATAAAGCTGCTTCATGATATGCATATTTGGCTCTATTCCAAGAATTTTAATAACAAAATTTAGTTTTTTTTTGTAGTAATTCCCTAGAAAAATAACTTGTTAGAGTAAAAACCCAAAAGCTTGTCCTTTTAGATCTGACACCAAACTTCAAATAGTTCCCCCCTTCCTGGTTCATGATTAGTATAGGTAACCTGGATTCCTTTTGTACTTCTCTCATGATGATTTAATTGCTGTCTTTGCAAATATTTTATAGTATGTCATTTCTGAAATTTGATTACACAATTGCCTTGCATTTGCATACTAGATACTGAGTGGTTTACTGTCCCCTCTGAGAAGTGTTTCCTGCTCATTTCTAGCTCCTGCTACAAATTTTTTCTTTATGGTGATTCACATACTATGCTATGCTATATGCAATGAGTACATGAAGTCTCAAATGCTAGCAGATTAAAGAATTTGCTGTCCTAAATACTTTATGTCCTGATGAGAGTCTGTTCACACAGGATGTTTGTAAGAACAGACATAAAGTTTGATGGGGATAAGGAGATGCAGATAAGAAAGAAGGAACAAGGGGCAATTGCACGTAAGTTTTTGAAGGCTGATAGAAGACAGTAAAGATGAGGGAAGGGAAGGAATTTAAGAAATGGGAAGAAAAGCAGAATACATAGATGCATAAAGAAAAAAATTACTAGAAACACTCAGCATGAAGATACAGTTCAACATTGGTTTTATTCTAACTTAAAAACCACTATTTCTGGTGTAGCATTCTTTGCCCTAAACCCCACCCTCCTATCCCCCTCACTTTATCTGGGAGAAACACATAACACTACTTTTCAGTGCTATTCCTCTATTTTTTTTTTTTTTTTTGGCTAGATAAAAGTGCTTGTAAGTGGCCTAAAATGTCACTGAAAAAGTACGAGGGTTAAAAATAGACCAAAACCAAAGATGTCAAAACATCTGTTATCTGCAAGTCATTCAGAATCTACACATGGACCCCAAACTTTGGAACAGAAAAATTAGATTTGCTTGTTGGAGTTTTAGATCTAATTCAATTTATGCCATCCATCACATGCACTGAAGGTTATATTCCTCTGTTGATGCGTATGAATAGCTCACTCAAAGAAAGTTATGTCCCAAATGCAGTTCTTGTGTAGAGAATAGCTTCTTTCTAAGGGCAAAATACTTATCAATCTTTTTATCTTTTTAATATAATTCAACATAATCAAAGCTTTCTATGTGGTTTGTCATTAAGCTTTTTGCAGTACATAACAGGAAGTGCATATTCTTTATAAAGCAGTTCTGGTAAGCTTAGGGAATTCAAAATTCATCTTCCACTTTTTTGTTTTTTACCCTGTATTAAGAAGTTAGAAAATATTTTCATTAAAGTCTATAGTATTTCCTTTCCTTTGCACAACCAATACATCGTCAAGGGACAGCAATATCGTAAATTTCATTGGATTTTTTTTTTTTTTTTTTTTGGCAGTAAAGGATAACTACTTAGACGACTAACTCTTTCATGTCTCTTTAGAATGCTTAGCAACAGAGGCTTTGAAATTCCACGGTGCTGCATTAGGCTGCTAAGTTACAACATGCGTGCAGAAGGGCAATGATCCATGACAGTGAGCAACTAACGTGGTAGCCTCATCACTGCACAAAATCGTAGGTGTCTAAAAATGGGTAAACACAGTATTCTGGGGAATCGTGTAAACTCCCAAGCAGGGATTTTTTCAGAACTAACCTGTAAATGTGATTTCCTTGTAACATAGCATGACAAATTAATTGATAATGCATGGCAAATGAAGCTCACCGAACTGAGACAGACGCGTTACAATAATTTTGTCTGCTAATGCAATACAATCTGAGCATATTTTCTTGTATCGAAGGTTTAACGATATCTTCTGTCATGTTTGGTGTATCTTCTTGCCTCTCGCTGTGTAATTCAAGCAGGGACTTGCGTTGCAGTGAAGCAGCGGCTGCCTCTGTTTCTCCAGAAGGTGGTAGCATCGCTCTGTACTTGCTCAGAGAAACTGAGCTCCCCGGCTGATGCACATTTCCCTGTCACTGACAGGCACTCAGGCACACCGTGTTCATACTCCGGAACCATACTTGTGTAGCACATTTTATAGTTAAATATGTAAAAGTTGCGGTGGTTTTTCTGGTTACTTATTTTATTTATATTTGGGTTTGGGTGTTTTTTTTTTTGTAAATTCAGGGTGTGTTTTGGGGGGTTTTTTTTTTTTAAGCTTTTGAAATGAACTTTTCTTACTTTTTTTGTTGCTCTGTAAGCCAATCTGCAGGGATTTTGCTCTTGATTCAGTACAGAAACAATGAATGAAATATGCACAGAAAACAAATTTAGAAAATGAAAAGCTGTAGTTCAACAGCAGAAGTAATCCTGGAGAATCTCAGAATACCAGGTTTGAAGGGACCTCACGAACCACCTGGTACAACCTTTCTAGGCAAAGCATAACCTAGATCAGATGTCACAGCACCCAGTCCAGTCAAATCTTAAGTGTCCAATGTTGGGGAATCCACCACTTCCCTGGAGGTATTATTCCAATGGCTGGCTGTTCTGATAGTGAAAAGTTTTTCTCATGTGTCTAATTGGAATCTCCCCAAGAGTAACTTGTGTCCATCACCCCTCATCTCTTTCATGTGACCCCTTACAAACAGGGAGTCCTCATCTTCTTTGTAGCCACCCTTTAATTACTGGAACATGGTGATAAGATCTTCTCTGAGCTTTCTTTTCTTTAGGCTGAACAAACAAGTTCTCTCAGCCTTTCCCCACACAGCAACCTTTCAGTGCTTTGATCATTTTTGAGGCCTTTCTCTGGACCCTCTCCAGCCTGTCTACATCTTTTCTGTAGAGCAGGGACCAAAGCTGAACATAGTATTCCATGTGTGGCCTGACAAATGCTGAGTGGGACAATGACATCTTCATGTCTACTGATGATGCTCTTGTTGATGTAACCCAGCATCCTGTTGGCTTTCTTTGCTACAAACTTTCTGATAGATTTAGGCTCCAAAGAAGTGTTACCCTGTTGTGCAAGTGAAGAAGCAAATTTAATTGCTTGTAAAAACATGCCGCATACACACTGAATAATACTGCTCTCAGCTCTGGGAGCTGTGTTCAGGGAACTTCAGGGCTTGGCAAAGCTTGGCAAAGCTGGAAAAAAGGGCCTTGGTCTGGGGTAGGGGAAAACTAGTGTGGTTTCCTTGAGGCTGTGACACTGAGAAGGCTGAGCCTATTGCTCAGCCCCCAGAATTGAAGGTGGTGAGGCTATTTTCTTCTTTGATTCCTACCATCTGATTCCACAGAGGTAGTGGGTTGTACATGACTGTCAGTCCTGACAGCAGCATATTTTTGAATAGTAAAGGTCTTCCCAGTGGGAGAAGCTGCAGCACAGAAAATGTTTGTTTTTTTTCTGTTTACTTAAACCTCACAAACCTGACAATAAGTCTGATATTTTTTTTCGAGTGGAAGGATTAAAAGGAGAAGATTATTTTTTATATTTTTTAAATTATTATTATTATGCAGAAGTAGTATTAAGGTGAACAGTATGTATGAAACCTGTCAACTGATATTTCATGAGAGGAAAAAAACTATATTTTTTTTAGGCAAACCAATGCTACCTTGGTAAAATCAACATTTATTTTAGTATGAGGTAATATTTATACCTAAGAATGAGAGAAACAAATTCAAAGCCAGTTACCTTGGTTGAGGATTATCTAAGGAAGCAGAAATCCAAGTGGCCTTTTGAAATGCTGAATTTAGAAATTACCCAGTAAGGAAGGTTCTCAGTTATTATTATGAGAGCAGTTTATAGACGAAAAAGAAGCGTTTCAGATTTCTGTGTACTATATACTTGGGGAATATTAATGTGAATGATCTTTTTCCTTCAAAGGGCCTTAAGTAATAGGGTTTCTCCAGACTCATCTGGGCAGTTACATCCAGGATGTTGAGGAATGATTGATTCTGGACATGGGTGGGGAAAGAGATGGCTTCCAGCCTGGTGCTAAACCAGTGTACCTCAGATTTGGATCCAGTGTGTGTTTCAGCTGTGTGGAAGCTGATGTAGGCCATTGCAGTGATGATGGAAGGCACTGACTTTTAAAAAAACAGTAACGCTGGCATGACAGTGGGCATCAGAGAACTGGATTTCTGTTGTGAGGAGGCTGTAGACTGTGGCTTCTTCTTCCCTGCCAGAAACCCAGCACTACGAGCATTTCAGAATAACACCTTATAGCTGACTTCCTGTATCTCCACAGCCAGAGGGCAACTACAGTGCAGTACTGCACTCAAAGATGAGTAATGTCAGTTCAGTTGCAAAACTGTGCTAATAATGTATTTTAAACAAAAGTCTCTTGACAGCCTGATTTGCAGGGATTATATATATATTCTGTTTAATATTGCTTGTTTACATATGTCTTGAAACTTAGACTATGTACTTAATATATATAGGCTTGCATCTGCATGTACACCTTACACCTACAAATAGGAAATTAACTGATCGACCTGTAAATGCTGTAACTGTAAAATGCTGCAACTGTAATAGCTGCAAATGTCACTTTTTTTTTTTTTTTTTTTTTTTTTTCTTACACATTCTATGGCTAAAACTGAAACAAGATTCCCAGTTTCCAGCTTTTGGATACAGTAAGAATAACAGCCACAAGGACATGCACACCTGTGACCTCTTTAAACTAATTTTTTTTTCCCCTGGAGTATTTATTTTCCTAAGCTATTAATTGATCTATTACACTGAAATTAATAAATGTCCCAGCAGTCGTTGAAGTATACATCAGTTTTTCTTAGTTTCTTCTCTTTTCTCCTGATTTTACTTGCAGCATGAGTTCAATGGAACGAGAGTCTCAAGTCTTCTACCTGATGGAGCAGTTTGCAAAAACAGTTGAAAGAGCAAATAAGAGCTAGGCTGGGTTGCATTACATTTCTATATCATGTTTTTTTTCCAAGAAAGTTTCAAGTCTCCACTGCCTGCTGAGTCAGTCTTGCAAACTCAGCATCCCCTATGACTTTCCAGAATTTAGAGATGAAATGAATTCCATCTAAATCTTTTTACTTTGTATAAATAGATATAATACCTTGTAAATATAGGAGGCAGGCGATGTGGAAACATATTTGACAACAGTAATTGTAGCTGTTCTGGTTTATTACAAGGCAGGCTTTTTTGTTTAGTGTTTGTTATCTGTCAAAGTTAGAATGAGAAATCAGACCACGGCAAATTCCTGATCGATAGATATCAATTAAATTTTAAAATTCCCTTGAAAAAGTGCCTTCAAAGGAACTTGGGCTTTTCCTCCTCGCCTGCCTCAGTGCTGCTGAATGTCCCTCTGAGGAGGCAATTCTTAAACCATGAAACCAATTTTCCTCTAGATGGTGAGGCCACTTTAGGCTTCATGGCAGTAACTGCTTTCCTGCTGCCCATTGTCCCCAAGGTGGTACTGCCAATCTGGTTGCTGGAAAACTTAATAAATGATGAATAACTGGGAAAGGAGTAGGTGAAAAATAGCTTATGAGCAGTTTTCATGGGGTACTTGGCGATAGATGTGCCACTCTTGACATTTTCCTGTATCTCTAAGCCACTCTCAAGCGATGTTGTTTGCCATGGAAGAATATGCTGAATATATATATACAGCTTTTCCTTACACATTCATAAATCATGAAAGACAGAGGTCCTGTGAAGTAGAAATGAAATTTTCACTATAATTTTTGTTTGTTACTTTGTTTCAAGAACAGGGTATGTCAAGGTATTCCAGCAATCAGTGGTGCATTTCTCACTTGAGTGAAAGCAGCAATGGTTGTATGTTGTTGGCATATCAAGTAATCTCTCTGCTGTCTACTTATTTTTTCTTATAGTCACAATGCCACACAAACAGGATCCGTACCACTGCAATGACACCACCCTTTTCTTTTTTACCATAATAACTACTTTCCTCTAGCTTGTGTGGAGGGAATTAACCTGCTGAGATAACCCAGGGATTATGTCATGAAAGTAGAATTTAAGCCTTTTGGCATTCAACACAAAAGATTTAATCAAGAAACTAGTCTTATTTTCCTTTCATGTGGTGTTATTTTCCATATGTAAAAGGCTGACAAATGGCATCCTCTTTGAGATGCTCTCCAAGTTATCAAAAATTAAGGAAACTATTTACTTTAGTAAATTGGGAAGCTTGACTCAGGGTGATAAGTACAGTAGCATCTCATTTTATAACTGTATGTGTCTTGGTTAACATTGAGAGAAGCTTTTTTAAAGTTTTGGTATGGTTTGAAGTAGTAAAACTATTTTTAATAGTCATATATAAATAGTAATTTGTAATAGTGTTACTGCAGGCTGTACCCAAAATGAATGTCACTATGATCTGTTTCGAAAAACAAAACAGATGAAATTAAGAAATTCAGTAAAGCAATCTGTGAAAGTGTGGTGCAGGAATGCCAAAGTGATTATTAGCTATTATGTGCTATTAATAGGCATGAGAAACTCTGAGGTGATTCAAATGTTACCAGGAATTTGAACTCTGCTTTGATTACGCTCATGTCTTTGTAATATATTTGGGCCACATTACTAACTCCTTTGCAGCTGGTATTTCACTGTCCTTACTAGGATTAAACTAATATCAACACTCCTAAGGGTTGGGCCAGGAGTAGTTTTCTGCTTGGTTTTATTTAGTGTGAGTTTAGAAGGGAGGTTTTATGGAAATTGATAAACTTTTTTTTTTTTTTAGAATTGATAGTCAAAAAATTCAGTTTTTCCCTTTCCTGACTCAAAGAAGTCTATAAAGCATAGTAATGCTTTGGTCTGCATAATTTATAGCTCAGCATATTCCTGAAAGCTGTCTCAAAGCTCAAATTTATAGGTATTTCCTGGCAATAGAAATTGAAAACTATACTTCAAGTTTTAGTATAAACCCCCCTCCTGGTACCTTAAATAACAAAATCGTAGCCTTATGAAGCCAATTTTCCATGCCAACACAGAAAAAAATATCTGTTGCTTTTGTAATCTAGTAGTAGTAGAAGCTGCAGAAGGAATTTTTGGAGCCTTTTTTTTTCCCTTTGCAGTGCCTTGCAAGCGTGATCTGGTTGACTAGTAAAAATTATTATTAAAGAATTACATTAATACTGTCTGGTTTTTTGTGAATTGATTAATGCAATAATGATAATGAAAATAAGCTTATGTAAAGAAGAAATTTTCAGAACTTTCACATAGATTGTTCAGATAATATTCTGAGTATTTACTCTTTTCCTTCTTATCCCTTAAATTAACATTTAAGTTTTGTTTTTATGAGATCCTGAATAAAATCTGAAATTAACTTGAAAATAATAGAAAACAGTCATAAAGAAAATTTGCGAAGACCTCAAAGATGGAGTTACATGGATCACTCCCTTTGGCAAGTCATGGAAACTAAGACCTCTAGTATTTATTTTTTCATCTTTGTAGTAAATATTTCATACTTGAAGTTATATTACAAAAAGCCTTTCTGAAATCTCTATTCTTTAAACTCTTACTGACATCAGAGAAATAGCTTTGAAATGCTTCTTATTGCAATCTTTTTTACATTTTTTAAATGCTTATGAATAATGTCTCAGACTCTCATTTAAATGGTACCATGTAATAGGGTAAATATTTTCTTCTTATAAAGTGTTTTATTTAAGAAATCCAGTAAAAATACTTTCTTAGACATTTAGAAACCTTGACTCAAACTCTGAATTCACTGGAGAAAAAGGAATATGCTCTTTTCCCTGGAAAGAACTGATGTATTTGAGCTTAAAAAGGAACAATGGAAAACTTGCAAAAAGAACTTATTTAAATAATTTCAGTTTCTATTATTAAAAATTAATTACCTGTGAAAATGTACTGAATACAGGAGTTCAATATATAAATACCCCATAAGCATTCAATTTAAAATACTAGGGCAGTGAAATTCTGGTTGTCTGTGCACAACTGGTCTGGATTAACCAGTTGTTAACTGTGTGGACTAACAATGCTCCTACAATGGCTGTGCAAGGATAGCAGATGAATAAGCCAAAGTAACTAATACATAGAATGTTAAAATCATAGAATCATAGAATAGTTAGGGTTGGAAAGGACCTTAAGATCATCAAGTTCCAACCCCCCTGCCATGGGCAGGGGCACCTCGCTCTAAACCATATCACCCAAGGCCTCGTCCAACCTAGCCTTGAACATCATTAAGTTATGCTCAGAAAGAAGTGTATTGTTTTCCTTAGTGGAGCAGTAGAAGAATGCAATATTTCTGAGTCTTTCACTTGCATAGTACAGTTCAAAAATAGAACAAAGACTAGAAAAACAACGTTAGTATTTCCATTCACTTATAAAAAATAGAAGGTTGAAAAAAAAGGCATTCTGAAAACATCTGAGTTCTCATATGTACCTAAAAGCTGCTTCTGTAACAAAACAAACAAAATATGCTTTAGATTATTATCAAGTTACAAAAGCTTATAATACTGTTTTACTAATATGTAATTCAAGAGTGGCTCTAGAGTGGTTCTACCTCTTTCCAGAAATGAAAGAAAGCTTACACAGTCTGCCAAAAAAGAACTGTATCAAACCAAAGATCATATTCAACACAGCTAAAGGAGTGCGTAAGGAGGGGAGGAACTTCACTACATTTTTTAACTCCTCTGTCTGAACAAGTGTTTAATAAAAAGATATGGGAAGAAAAGTAAAGATCAAATGTGTTTATCTTAATGTAAAAGGACAAAATTAATTGGGGAATTACTCTCAGGTAGAAGTGTTTCTGAAGAGTCATTCTGGTTTCATTCAGTGTGCTACTTGACTACGCTGATCATCTTGGAAAACAGGAAAACAAAAAAAAAAGAAAACAGAAAAAGGAGAGAGGGCTCCAGCATTTGAAATGGTGTTAATGGAGGCTGGGGGCAGTAGGAAGTTGTTTGGGCTGTGGGTTTTAAAAATTTAAAGGACAAACTTGCTTCATGCATCTTTTGAGTAACTGACTATTCTTGTCTTAGTCAGTGGTTAATAAATCAACTTTTATATGAACATGCTTGAATACTAGCAGAGTATTCAATTTGAAGAGCATTGGCAGGCTTTCTTTCTAACTGATTTATTTAGATCTGACTCACTGTAGACAGAGGACCATACTGACGTTCAATGCAAACAACCTTGCAAGTGTAAAGCAATGACAGACATCTTGTGAAGTCACAAGCTTATTTTCTAAAAATAAAAAAAAAAAAAAAAGGTTTGTTTTTTTTGGCTGAATACTATTTAAAGGCAAAGATTCCAAACTGGGTCTGAAAACTGTGTATTAAGCCTTGTTTGTAGTTTACAGAAGAGACAGTATCAGGAATGACAGAAAAATATCCTTCCTAAGGCTCTCAGCAGTCCAGTGCTTATCCAAAGCATCTGAGACTACCCTTTCTTGTTTCACTTATCAGATTAGCAACTCACCACTAGGCTGGATGTGACACGGAGAAATTTCCCTGTGAAATGCAAAATTGAATGTCATTGCCACTCACCAGCCAAGCCAGCAGAATAAGGCAAAACCCCTGTCCCCCACAAGATGTGGCAAGAAGGGCAGACAGCTCCTCAGTGAGCTGCAAGGCTCTAAAGCACAACATGATTGACACTTTCTTGCTGGTCATGCTGTGTGTGCCTTTACTACCAACAGTTACACAAATGTGCCGAGCAAGTTACTGCTGATACACAAAAACTGCAGTTCAGTGAGACTGATCAAACCTTGTGTGGCTTTTGGCACACGTGTGTTTTAAGGTTTTGTTCAGGCAGGACTTCCCATTTTCTCCACCACCCTGATCCCCATCTGTCAGACTCTTTCAGGCTTCTGGCTGCTATGTAGTTGCAATTTCTCATGTGGAGTCAGAGGTTTCATTGCACACTAGGAATGATTAAGACTTGCTCTGTTGTTCCAAGTTGAAGTTACTTATTTGCCTAGTGGATTTCAACTTGTTGCTGAGCTACATTATATTCAAGTTACTCCATCTTCTTCATTTTAAGGTGCTTTTTCTCAGTTTCTTGCTTGGCAAATATCTGTCTCGGTTGTGTTGAAGCCTAAAATAGCATCTGGGAAGTGATATTTCCCATGGATTAGTTACGCTGTTTTACATAAAATGAGACATGTTGGAAAAGGCTTGAGACTCTTGTGGGTCTGAAAGCAAATGACGCTTAGTGCCATGATGTAATACCAGGGGAAGAGGCAACAACCAGGTCCCAGCCTTACTCCAGTGTTCAAAGTCTTTGCTGAAAGTAGGACAGTACTGGTAGGAGAGATAGAACAACCTACATCCTTCACTTTGTACTGTTGGAGAGAGGCAGGGTAGAGGAGGGAGATGTGAAAAATATCGCTGTGCATCACTGAACCCAGGTCCTTTTTGTGGAAGGCATATGATTTCCAGTGAATCTGAAGATATGTGTTGCTTCTGATAAGTGAAACTGATTTATTTTGGAGGATGGAAATATGTGGGAAGCATCTAATGCATTTTAGACCTCCTATGCTTATGGTATTTTAATAAAATTGAGTGAAATTAAACTCAGCTATTTGGTAAAAATATAGCTAATTGATTTGAAAATAAAACCCAATTTTCAGTTAGATATGAAAAACTAACACTGTAAAAAGGTGATGAGAAAAGAGCACAAACATTACCCACTCCTACGTTAAATACTTTTGGTTTTGTTCTTACTTATCCTCTGAGAAAAGGCAGAGAAGCGTGAAGAAAAATCTGCTTATCTTCTGGATGGATAAAACAAATTCCTTAAAAATTATTGTTCAGTTCTGTTCAGTAGACACAGTTGTTAACTGTGGTACTGGGTTAAACAAAAATACATAAGTTCTATTCATATTCTTCAGCATAGCATCTGCTGTTGCTGCTATTGCAGAAGAGCCACTGCAACAGCAGTTGTGGACTCACAGAATAATATTTTTGTGTCTTTCTGAGATACAATTTGATTCCTGGAGTCATCTTTCTTCAAACAAACATCAAAGTGATTTTCCTTAATTGTCACGGTTAGATTTGCATGCCCTTCTTTTCCAGGAATTATAAGGGAAATACTAGGAAAAAATGTTCTGCTTTTATTTCAGATCTTGACATTAGGGAGGAAAGGGATTGTGTTTGTTTTGCTCTGAAGTTCTGATACTGAATTAATGATTTCTCTGCATGGGACGTACCAAAATCTAAATATGAATTGAATTGTCCTGGGTTCAGCAGTAGCAGTACCCACCAAAAAGTGGTTTTGACTTTCAGCCTGGGAACAGCGCTGATAACACCAATGTTTTTAGTTGTTGCTCAGTAATGTTTATTCTGACCAAGGACTTTGTGAGCCTCATGCTCTGCCAGGGAGGAGGGGAAGCCAGGGTGAAGCGGAGACAGAACACCTGACCCAAACTAGCCAAAGAGGTGTTCCCTACCACAGCATGTTATGCCCAGTATATAAATTGGGGGCAGTTACCTGGAATGGCTAGATCACTGCCTGGGTCGGGCTCAGTATCGGTCAGCAGGTGGTGAGCGGTTGTATTCTCTTCCCTTGTTATTTCCTTTATCATTATTATTGGTGGCAGCAGCAGTGGTTTGTGTTATACCTTAGTTACTGGACTGTTCTTATCTCAACCCGTGGGAGTTACATTCTTTCAGTTCTCCTCCCCATCCCGCTGGGAGGCAGGGGAAGAAGGGGTTACTTTCTTCTGGATTTTAGAACTGCATTTGGTGCTTTAAACAGTTCTCTAAAGCTTCTGAGAATTATTTCAAAGAACTAAACTGTGCATTGGTAATGAGCAACACCTTGTCTGATAATGTTATTGAAACAACGTGGTTCTTGCACTGCTGCAACCTTAATTGTGCTGTTGGTTTTAGTATCATCTGAAAGCATTGATATTGATCTATGGAAGTTGTTTATTGTTAGACTGTTGCAGGCCTGCTTCTTTGTAAAACATGTTGGCAACTTTGGGAAAAGCAGAAATGCTCAATTTTAATGTTCCTGTTGAAAAGAAACACTTTCAGCAAAGTAGGAATGTAAATTCTAATCCATTCAAAAGATTTATGATCTTCTGAAGTGTTTGAAAAAATCTTTCCTTGAAGGCAAGGTGGGAATTAAATAATTTTGAGAGGAATTAATTTCAAACTTAATTTATAAATCTGTCTTTACATTGTGAAAGCCTGTAGCTGAATACATTTTTTTTAATGTTATAAGGATGTTATAATTAAGAATATCATATAAATTATTCAATATAATCCTGGATTTAAGAAGCCTCCAATTATTAAATTAAGATTTTTTAAGTACTTCAGTTTCCACAAAATAAGTTAAGAGCGCAGTAGTTTCTAGGTTATTACAAAATAGCCTGGTAACAAGTGGTCACCCACTTCAGTATGCTGAGTAAAATTTTATTACGCTATACTACCATGCATGCTAGAAAGAAGTTAAATATGTAAGAACTATAATGTTATGAAATTCTCTAATAATGAAACAGACATGTGGGGCTCCAGATTAACAGTTGCCAGATTCTTCCTGTCGGTACTGCGTGAATGCAAAAGTATGCTAGAGACACACAACAGAAATCAAAAAACTGAACTCTACCAATTTACATTTCAGTCACAAGGGAAGTTGGAGGCAGTCTCACTGTAAATTATCAGCGGACACATGTGTAATGCTATGGTGAAGCATATTGTCAATAGGATGAAGTATGGCATCAAAAGCAAGTAATTTGACTTTCTAATTACCTGCTAAAAGCCTTGTTAAAAATGTTGCATAACAGAAAGCTGACCATGACTGTAAGTGAAAGGCCTTCAGCAAAACTAAAGAGGCTGCAAAGTTTTTCTGTATTCTTATGAACTAGTTCTTGGTCTTTAACAGCTTTCTCTTAATATTTAACTTTAGTTCTTCCTTTCTTAAAAACACAGTTTCTTAGGGTTTTCAGCATTTTTAGTCTTTATATCTCCATTCTCTTGCCCCCTTTTGTTTGTCTGCATTCATCTGTTTTTGACAAGCCCTGGGTTTACGTATGTACCTATAGCTAGCACTGAGCTTTTTAGAGAGCATGGGCTTATTTCTTCAGAGACCTCAGGTAATATTTTAAGCTTATTATTGATCTTAACTACCTGTTGCTTTGAACAGTTCTAAAGAAATGCCTCTAAGACATATTTTTGGTTCGTGAGTACCTCAATTTGGGGTTTGTATTCTATTTAAATGAAATAATGCGTCTGCTCTCCGACACCATGTTATTGACATTTTGGAATCATTGGCACTTGAAAAAATAATTATTTTTTTAATGCCATTGTTAATCCCTTTCATGGTGTGAAATTTGATTTAAACTGCAGTCTTACGCTGCAGATCTCTTAAGAAATTATTCCTATTTTTCCTTTCTCAAAGAAAAGACTTTGATAGAATGGATCAAAATGAAGGTTTGTCTTCTGTAAATGACCTTCTGTGAGCACAGCACAACTTTCTCT
The DNA here is from genome assembly GCF_033783945.1 of Neopsephotus bourkii. Lineage (NCBI taxonomy): Eukaryota > Metazoa > Chordata > Aves > Psittaciformes > Psittacidae > Neopsephotus > Neopsephotus bourkii. The sequence continues at coordinate 609,240 of NW_026902000.1, forward strand.
TAAGTGTGTTATAAAATAAATGCCTAAAACTAACAAGAAAAAATCATAGATGACGAAACTTTGTTGGAAAACCAGTTACATCAGGGCTGAATTTTACAATTTATAGAATCATAGAATCATAGAATAGTTAGGGTTGGAAAGGACCTTAAGATCATCAAGTTCCAACCCCCCTCCCATGGACAGGGACACCTCCCACTAAACCATGTCACTCAAGGCTCTGTCCAACCTGGCCTTGAACACCAACAGGGATGCAGCGTTCATAACTTCCCTGGGCAACCCCTTCCAGGTCCTCACCACCCTCACAGTAAAGAACTTCCTTCTTATATCCAACCTAAACTTCCCCTGTTTAAGTTTGAGCCCATTACCCCTTGTCCTATCACTACAGTCCCTAATGAAGAACAGAATACCATATGCTTTCATTTCACTGGGAACATCTTTATCCTAAGCACTCTGCCAAGCATAATATTACATTTATATTACATTAAAATAGAAAACCATGTCGATTTTAATAAAGAAGCTACTTAAGGTGTTTTCTCTGAAAAGATGGAATTTAATAATATTGTTATATAATTGAATGCAAATATAATGGCTAATACATGTGATGCGATGCTTTGTTTTGATATCGAGGAACTGTTTGTAGAATTAGGTATCCACATTGAGCAAAGATTCATAATTTTTGAGAAGCTTGGGGTGGGGAGAATCTTACATATCATACTGTGTTCTAAATGATGAGCTTTGATTGAAATTGTTAAAATGCAAATATGTACTTCATGACAATGAATGTGTGATTAAATAATCATCTGAGGACTAAAAAAAAAAAAAGCTTATTCTGAAAAACTCTCATCTTTGAGGATTTATTTATTTATTTTTTTTTTTAAGGAACGCATCATAAGATGTCCAAAATGAGAGTTACATTTTAAGTGTAATTCAAGGTGTAAAATGATACATGTTTATATTCATTAGAACTGTAATAAGCTTTTTTTGAGCCTTTTTTCTCATCTATCAGGATTACTATGATTAGCTAATACACAAAGAATAAATAATAATAAAAAGTGAAATGTGATATTAAATTAAGCAGTATAAGAGTTATGGAATAATTTTATTAATATTTAAATATTTTATCAAGCTATGGCATTCAGAGTTATGCATTCTTACACCCTCAACCAATTTGACTTAAGAAATGAGCCATTATAAGTAGTTCAGATTTTTCCAGAAATTCATTCTGCATTCTGACCAGTAATAACAGTTTCAGAAAGACCAGAGGCAAAAGAAGTAAATATAACTTGATTACTAAATTGTAGAGCCTTTGACAAGAAAGTGCATAGACACTCTCAGTGTGCTCAGAGTGCAACCAGAAATCAGTTTTGTCAGACAGTAATTTAGCAAGAATACCCCTAGTGTTAGGATAAAATACCAAAAAAACTGTGAAAGGAGATTGGATGTGCTTCTTACCTACTCTACTTTTTTAGAGGTGGTGCATATTAGTAGTAGATGTGTGATCACCATATACTGAGCATGGCAATATAGAGGTACATTCCACTGGATTGTCCTTTGATGCATGCATCTACATCAGGTTAACCTACATCCCAGGAAAGAAGGACAACAACCAAAAATTCATTATTAAAGCTAGTTTATTATTGGGTAGTTCTGGCAAGGTTATCAAATACAGTGAGTGTGTGTTCTAAGACGGTAGCAGTGGAAAGACTTTCAGCTACTGAGAGCTTCACTGTCTTGCTGTCTCAGCATATAGTGTCTTGTAAGGGTAAGTCAATATTGCACAAGTTGTCAATTAAAACACAGGTCATTACAAAATCCACTTGCTCTGTTACTAGGGGCTTAGTACTGATAAAATATGTTGGGAGAACACAGATTATTTATTACAAAATCAGCTACTGATTGCACAGACCTTCCATAAAAGCTTTATCTTGTTTTAGCAGGATCTTCAGTTGTGACAGATTTTGCAGTATGTATTAATTAATACAGATTATTTCATTGAACAGAGCTGATCTGCTTGAGGAAAGGACCAAGAAGGTTGAGAGCCTTAACTTGTGTTTCTTGGCAGGGTATCACTGTTAAGCATTTTATCAAGTTTGCCTTGTTGAAAGGCTCTGGAGCAATTTTAGAACTACTAACAATTCAATAAATAACTTCTACCTTATTCTTTCATCTAAGTAGAAATTCTGACTATGGGAAGTTGCTAGTGTAGCATGGCTGTATGGTGGTAGTTTTGAGATTAGGGACAAGTCCTGTTGTCCGGAATGGACTTTGCCACTTATAGCTTCTGTTATGTGACTAAGGATGAAAAGGATTCCAGGTCTGATGTGTTTGTATGCAGTACTGTAAATGCTGTGTCCAAACAGTACACAGTATCTTGTGTACTCTCATGTTTTGTACTTTGAAAGCACCAAAAAAATCTTTCTAACAGTAACTTCTACCAAAACACCCGATGTACCCTGTTTTTTTAAGCATAATTTTGATAAATGAGCCACAAAATTCAAGCAGTCAGGAGTCTCCTCACAAATGTTATCACACAATACCTATTTAAAGTTGTCTTTTCTGGAGGTCTGCATAAGTTAAAGCCATTTGCCTTCTGAAAAACCAAACTGATCTTCAAGGCAAATTTGATCAGCTGAAATAGGAAGTCAGTTCTGATTTAAACACATATCTTAAGTTTTGGAGATTACGAGGGTTTCTGTGCTGAGATCTCACCTATTTGCTGACCTGCTGATTGGGCCTCAGATTGAATCCATTGCTGTCTACTGAAACATGATTATAAACTCTGGATATGTGCTGAGAAACAGATACCACTTTTTTTTTTTTTTTTTCCCCTTGTAGACATTGAATGGGATAAGCATGGAATGAATTTGAAAATGGTGAAAATAAATACCCAAATTATAATCATTAATAAATAAAAGGGGGGTGTGTGTGCAGAAAAAGTTACATTATTACTTCAATGTAGTTGATAGAATGAATATTGCACATTGTTATAATTTGTTTTATTCAAAAATCTGGTTTTGCCTTTTTTAGTAGTCCACAGATCTATTGCTTTTCTTTAGTCTTGCTCGTTTATGTGTAATTGACAAAAATGGAAGTTGTTAGACCAAGGCATTAAACGTGAAGCAGAAATTTTAAGCTAATATGAATTTATATAAAATTTATCCCTCTCAATTTTTTTTTTCTTCTTCCAACTTTGAATGTATTTTGACTAGTCTAATATATTCTGATATTATAACTTGATACACTGACAGGTGTTTGCTTCACATAGCGGGAAGTTACTTGAGTCCACTTCACATCTTTTATTTGGAAATAACACTCACCTCCCCACCCCCCAAATCCTAAAATATATCAGAGAAAACTCTTTCTTTGATACGTAATGCAATTTGCTTTGGTTTTTCACATCAAAAGGAACACAAAATTAATTTAGGTTAGCTTTAACTCTCTTCCAATTGTTAGAGACTAGGAAAATCAACTATGCAAAAGAAAACAGGAATAAGGCAAAGCGTACAGGATGCTTCCTCCCTAGTATCTTTCTAGTTGCCAGCTACTCACTGCTCAAGGTGGCGTATTAACAGACTTCAGTGTTTTCAATAACTTCAGCTGCTCTCTCTGTCCCTAACATGTTTACATAGGATTTAGGAGAGACTGGCCTTTTGGCATGGACAAGGCAAATACCTCCTCAGATTAATTACGCATTGCATGAACTGTTAGTGTTCCTGGTACTGTTTCCTGATGGTTTGTTTTGGTGCCTTATACTTATTGGAAAAAAGAGTAAATAACTCATGCTTGATGAATCTCTGTGCTGCTTGTGATTTTACAGACATTATTGTATGAGAATGAGTCTTCCTCTATTTCAACATTGTACTCTGCTTAACAAAGACGTCTTTTTTTTTTCATTCCATCGGGCAGTGATAGACTGCAGGTGGGAGTGGGGAATCCCTTTGGGCTGCTGATGTGCATGTGTGTAACTACTGTGCATGTAGAGAAAATACATAACCTACTTTGTGACTGTTTTTGTGAAATTGTAACAGCATTTATAAATATTCAACTTCTTCCGGTTGTAATTTGATGTATTTTTAGGCTAAAATTAATAGTTTTCTGTAATTAAGTAAAGAAGCAAACATGTCTGTGTGACAGTAATTCTGGGAGTAAAATTAGAAGGATTTGGAAGCAAAGATACTTTAGAGGCTTAAAGTGTAATATATATATTTTTTTTAAGTTTAATTTAAATGGTTGACACTATCTTTTCAGCATGATCCAGTAATTCTCTCTAAGACTAATAATGCTAATGTCCTAAAATATGCTTAGCAACCGCAGCAGCAATTCAGTTCTTGACTTATTTCTCCTCCTTCTGTTTTTCTTGCCTTATAAGCAATGTGCAAGAGTAGAGCTGTATTACACTTGACCTGAACTAGTGTTCATTTTGTGCATATGTCCATGCAGCAGCAAAATAAACTTGACAGCTTAATTCTGTGCTAGGGGACTGTTTGGAGGGATAATCCTATTCACACTGCAGGATAAGGATGCCCTGCTTGTGGCTTTGGCCTATAAAACCATTAGCTTTAAATTGTGTGCTGGAATCGTGATCTTCTTAGCTTGTAAACCAGCTTTTTCTTAGCAGTTTATTGGTGAGAATGGGCAATTTTATGATATAATTTCCTAGCCCATGCCCACCTTTTTATGTATAGTTGACAAATACATCAAAACTAGCAAAATATTCATTTCATATGGACTATCTAATAGAAAATACATGATATTGTGGTTTAAAGCTGTAAATTATTTGGATTAAACTGTATTTAATGGAGAAAAGATCATCTTGGTATGGAGGCCTAAAGATAATGTTTCACAGGTGTCTCTGAATGAAGCAGAGAGAAATAAGTATACAGAATATATCTTCATGATTTCTCTCCTGCTTCTTTCTGGTTAACTACCTTACAGTTGGCCAGTATATCTCCTGTATGCTTATAAAATTTGCTACTACTGCTCCGGTTTTGGGTATGCTTTTGTTTTTCATTATATTTTCCTGGGATTCTGATTGGAGAGGGATCTAGAAAGTAGCTTGATTTTTTGTATAATAACCTTAATACAAAGGAACTTAGTCTAAAGAATCAGCATGAGTCTGTAATATAGAGATAGAGGTACAGAAGAACAGCATGACTCTCAAATATACTGATACTGTATGTTTAAACAGATCTACTGCTTTTTTTCAGTATTTGTAGATTTTTATTTGAAAGAGCAGGTGTCAATAATCTCATTTATATAATCAAAGACTCAAATATATTGCTTATAAATAACAACTGCGTAACTAAAATTTTATAGTAGCATGTACTTTCTTAATATCTTGTATGCAGTATGGCCACATTTAATCTAGAGGCCATTATTCTAGTTTTTCAGATGCAGGAAAAAACAATAAGAAAGGTTGACAGACTTTTCAAAGTGAAGCAGTAGATTAGGGATAATCCTTGTGTCTATTTTCAGTGTTAAATATATAGAAAAGTAGATGCTTTCTAAAGGGCAGATGCTACTTCACTTGGTCTACAAATGGTGCAGGTGAACATGCTGCACCCATGACTATAGTCAGCCAGAATTTCCAGTCTGGCACCATTTGCACAAACATGCAATCTCTGAGAGTAGAGGGAAGGTAACACAGCTTTTGAGTCTTTTGTACCCACTGCTTCCAATATATAGTATGCTGTATATTTCATTATATGTATTAACCAATCTATTTTGTACAACTATGATCTTTATATGTAGACCCACCATAGTTTCTCGTTTACCTGGTGTAGCTGCAAATTATAATATTGAATTCAATCCAACTGAGCCTCTCAGTCAATCTGAATTCCATTTAGGTGTTCAGTAGAAAGTGCAAATTAAACCCTTGGCTTCTACCTTGCAGAAGTCTAGGCTTCAGTGCTCTGAATCTCAGAAGCTCACCAGGAGATTAAACTCTGTAGAACCTACACGCACAATTTGCATTAAAAGCTAAGAATTGCATGTCTACCTCATTTCCAAGTGCCTTCTGCTTGCTAAGACTGAAGTCTTCTTACCCAGACCTATACTCAAGAATTAGTCATATTTATAGGAACTGAAGGTCGGTTCTGCAGGATAAAAGCCCCTCCGGCATATAATGGAAGCTCATAGAATTAATAATCAATGCAAGAACCAGTGTGAAATAATCAGCACTTCTTTCACAATTGGTAAGAAACCACTGAACTGTTATCAGAGTTAAGTTTTGCCTTGGGATTAACAATTGCTCAATGTCTAGGAAGCTTTGGGAAGTAGAGTGCATGATAGGAATATTCAGATCCCTTGTATGAGATAATTATTTTTGTTTGTTTTTCTATTCACAGAATTACTACTGTTTTGGAAATGGGAACTTTCTGTATTGCCAATCCAGTAGTAGTTTTGCCTATTTATGATGAAGCTGTGAAGCTTTAATACTGTAACCCAAGCCCCTGATAACTTGGGCTTGCCATGTGACCTGTTTAAGAATAAAGATTAGTGGACAAGTTTCGGGGATTTGTTATAGCTTACAATGCATAGTAATGCTCGCTATGGTAGATAAGCATGGCACACAAACTTTCAGTGAAACACTTATTCTTATAAAAATATTTCAGAATTTTAACTTTTTCCCTTCAGTACAAATTTGTTTATATAGAAATTTGTTTATATAAAGCTAAATAAAAATAATTATATTCTGCAAGCACTGACAAATGATATTACAAAACAAAAATTGTCAACATTTAAAGTTGAGTATAAAAATAACTCCACTGCCATTTTGCTATAAGAGACTAGCTGGAATAATACTGATCTAATGGGGTGATATCCCTTCTGTTTTATGTTTTATGTAAAGTGTATAAGGACTTATGTTTGTGAAAATAAAGAGAGAAACAAGGAGACATGCTTAAAGGAAGCAATTTTTTGAAATACCAAAGTAAGACTTTGTTAACATTAAATAAGAAACAGCTGAGATGAAATATAAGCTTTCATGTTAAGGATCCAGACCCTTCTGGGGCCTCGTGAACATGAAGACAACCTTAAGAAGTCCTTTTCCTGTGTTCAAAGTCCACACCTCAGTGAGGTGGTATAAGAGTGGCAAAGGTGATGTAATTTTTCTTTCTTTTATATGAAATTGCATATATGGTGCATATAAGAAATTCTTTTTCCCTGGAACAACTTACTGCAGAGTTTCAAAATCCTTTAAAATATGTTTTCAGCCCTCATCGTTTCAAAGTCAGAAACAAATGTCAATTAAGTGCTGAGTGTCAATCGATACTCTGATGAGTGGTTTGCTGATAGGTGCTCTGTGCAATATGTTGGCCCTAATAGAGTCAGTAGAAGACCCAGATAATCTAGTTAAGTGTGTCTGAAGTCAGTGCAGAGCCCATAATGTCCCTTTTCCTTAATTATTTTTTCAACAGAATGGCAGCGCCTAATAAGTCACAACTGTCTAGGAATAAAGAACGTACTTTCTTGAATGAAAGTCAACCTGTAATTGAGCTGTAGCAAAAAGAAGCAGGGATAGGGTAGGTTTTCAGAACCCAGGCTTCATGAAAAATATATTCAAACACCTTGTAAGCTAGACAAAAATCTTGAATGTGAATATGTCTCCAAACATTGCACAAACTGCCTGACATAAAAACGAAGGTATATGATGCGTGCTGAATAATATGGACATACTCATTTCATACCACCCTGTCCTCTTTCTGTAGAAACTAAGTTTTGTCAGTGACCAGGAATAACCACAATAGCTTCCAACGGGCTGACCTCAGTTAAGTGACTTTAGAGGTATAATTCTTCTGCTGATGAGGCTGTAGTCAGCAGGCCAGCTTTGTAATTCCACTTCTGATAAATCACACACTTCTATGGATTTTAGAGTACTTCTGTCCAATTTGTTTAACATGGGAAGAAGGTCTGCAAAATCTCAATGGTATAAAGGTAAATTTTCACAGTATTTTGAAGAAATAAGTATTTTCTCTGGACAACTGATCTTCCTTGTCTAGTGTTATAAGCTCCAAAGTGAGATGATTTGTACTGCTGTGATGATCTCCTGTAGGTGTATAACCTCTACTTATTTTATTTTTCTTGGTTTGAAAACAAGATACTCTATGTCCACAGCTGTGCTCGTTTAGATTGCAGTCCCTGAGGGTACGTTAAGCTTGTGCTGACATGCTGGATTGCTTTCTGCTTTGGCTGGGTGCTCTCACATTTTACCCAGCAACAGGCCTGGCATTCACCGGAACTGCGTGAGCTGATTAAGCACGCTAACCTGGGAAAGAAAGCAAAAATAAAGTGTACCACTCTCTGGAATAAGTGACCTGAGTCATTTGAGCAGTAAGTGTCACACTGCTCTCCAGGGAGGAAGCAAAACTGTGCAGCTGAGAGTGAAGAAAAAGGAGCAGGAGTGTGATGTCCTGTGGCACTGATTGGTTGATTAACTTGATGATCCTGGAAGACCTTGCCCCAGCGGTGCTATTTATTTTTTTATTTGGCAGAGACTGCTGAACATCAGTCTGCCAGTACCCCACTGCATCTCCCCTCCTCTTGTGAGTATGAGTTACCTTGCCCTACAGAGAGCAAGTGCAGAGGGCAAGAAACTTAGAGAAATGTTAAATGCTTAGTTATATTCTGTTTTGACTTTCAAAGCTGTTGTGCATGTGTAGTAACTTGACAACAGAGTTAAGCAGTAACAACCAAAGAATTGAAGAGTTTGGAGGATTGGAACTAGATGATCTTAAGGTCCTTTCCAAGCCTAACTAGTCTATGACTCTATATAAATCATACAGCTGGATGAAAGGTTTTTTCATGTGTATTTTAGCTTTGCTTATACTATGCGCCATGTGGGGGAAAATAGTTACTTGATTGAAATCTTTCTGAAACAAGGGTCACCTTTTTATTTTGTGGGTGTTGATAATTGCACACACCACCTTTGACCTCGGGCAAGGCATTCAGGCATTTGATGCAGTATGTACATAAGAAGAAGGTTAAATGTATTTACTGAGCAGAAGGTGTACGGTGGAGTGATCTGGCAAAGGTGCTTTTCTGCATTGCAGTAATCTGTGACAATAAAACCAGCCTCCAGATGCTGACTCAACATTACTACTTAAGGCTGGTTAAACCCAAAATACATCCTGAAAAAGTGAGATTTCAACATGAATATGTTTTCTGTTACTGCTACTGCTGAAACCAGGACACTGTCTGGCTCTTAAAAAGGGCTATGAAGACACTTGGTGTGTTACCTCTCACTCTTTCTTGAGGTGTTCTAGACTTCTCTTATTACATAAGAATGCCACAGCCACCTTCTGGCAATCAATAATCAGCAGCTATTTGTGGCAATGTGTTGTGTAGATTAGAGTTTAAAGTTGGGTTTATTATTATTATTTATTATTTATTCTATTTTATTTTTTTATTATTTAAAAAGTGAAGTTATATGATTGTATCATATTTTCTCTGTCAGAACTAATTAGAATATAGGAGGGGGTCAGCAGTCAGACTTGTTAGTCTCTAAAACACTGAAAATAGCCTGAGGGGCACAGACATTACTATCAAAACTGGGAGTGAAGGAAAACTAGTCAGATTTTTCATGGCTGCAAGTCTAAAAACATGTTTGCTACTGAAAAAATCTCAACTTCTACTATCAACCTACCTGCTCCTAATTCAAGAATACTTGGCTGGCATGAAAAAATCACTACGTGACATATGCCACATGACTGTTCATGATTGAAAGAAACACTGATTTTTATTTTGTTGTTTTCTTCCCCCCACACTGAGAAAGAAAGAGGCCTTGTGCTGTAGTACTCCATTTAGTATTGAACTGAAACCATCTCAGGTGATGTTTGAGGTGGTGTCACAATAGGATGTTTCAGTTTGTCTTAACAGTCAAACCCTCTCCTGTTCAGTTCAGCATGCAAGTTTGTCATTAAACCAGAGCTGATCAGGTAACAGCACATTTTGCTCTTCATCTTCACTGTGACATCTGGTATCTCAGCTGTCTTTGGCAGGTGTAACTCTCTAGTGAGGGGAGCCTTAGTCTACCCTAAGGAGCGACTATAAATGTTCTTGGTTTAACACTTTCCTCACAAGGTTGGTTGGTGGTGGTGTTTTCTGTTTTTTTTTTTTGTTTGTTTGTTTTTTATTTGTTTGGTTTAGCTGTGTATTTCTGTTGTTGACTTTTGGGTTTAAAAAAAACCCCAAAACAGACAACACTAAAAGCAAATCCAACAAGCAATCCCAAGCCAACCTTGTCTTTCTGCATTCTCCCTAAAATCCTAACCCATGCATGGTGTAAGCAGTACTTTAACTATATAGAGGTTGTGGGGGGTTTATGTTTTCTTAATTCTGTGAGCATGTGAATATATGTAGATGACCTCCCCAGTATACACAGGTGTATTTAAGGTATAGACTGTGATATCTCTGGGGTTTTTCAGTTTAAAACCATCATTAAAAAGGTATTGGTTTTCCTGTTAGTCTGCTTATGAAACACCACTTTTTCACAGCACATCAATGATATTTCATGGCAATGTTTTTGAAAAGTGTTTTCTCCACTGCATGATTGCTTCTGGTGACGGTTTGCAGCACATTCTTCTGCATTAGTTGTATCAGAGCAACTGTAAGGGCAGGTGTGAGTCACTAAGAAAGTCTATAGCCATCTTTGCTGCTCAGCAACAGTAAAACAATCTTGGGAGTATTATACAATTCTAAAATGTTATGTCAAAAAAAAAAAAAAGAAAAAAATTAGTTATACAACAAATCTGAATTAAAACCTGAATGTGAAAGAAGATGGTGATACTGCCAGGTTGGAATTGAGGTCACTTCAAAACATTCCAGAAAAGCTGTGAAATATAGTTCTGAACTAAGCTCCTTAACAGCTTCTGGATGAGGACTTGTGTAAAATGTCAAGCAAGATTAAATATTTTCCTCCAGTAGACAGAAATCTGCATATTTGTTTGTTAATGCGTATAATCAGGCAGATTCAAGAACCAAAAGAGAGAGGACTGAGATGGCTTAAAAGCCAGGGCGAAGATAAAGAATGTGAGGGGGACAAAAATCTGCTTGTCTTGTTTTGTTCAAGAATTGTGTAATTTAATTTTAAAGGAAAAATGTAATCAATATGCAAGACCATGTTTTAAATCACCCACTGTTTTTTAGTTACCTGCAGCTAACTTGTCAAGAGGCTGGGGAGGGAAGGCTGGAAGGGAAGGAGAATCTCATTTTGGATTTTCTTTTTTTTTTTTTTTTTGATACCTACAGTAACTGCTTTTTAATGATTAACACCAGTCCTCAGGTCTTTTCCTTTCTGAAAAAGTATCCTAAAGATCTCCTGTTGTTCTCAGCAGTGTCCTGCTAATTCAGCTCACTAGCAAAATTAGCAGCAGGAAACAAGCCTTTGAAATTTTCATCATTTATGAATAGCATTGTTCATTTGGTAAAGGATGTGAGCTCCTGCTGTAATTGTTCCTGTGTTAAGAAGGCTGTGAGTTATTTTCTCTTCATCAGTCTTTAAAAAAAAAAAAATCAATAGAAATAAATACATATACAATTAAATCATGGATTAAACAGTGAACTGAGTGACTGAGAATTTCTTTCACTTTTGAACTCTTCTGATTTAATTTTTTTTTTCTCTCTGAGGGAGGACTATTGTGCTGCCATGCTTTCACAAACAGTCGATAATTCTAAAGTGCTTTGAAGCTGCCATTGGAGAAAATAGAATAACAGATGGAGCATGAATAAACCCACACTGCTGTCTTTTTAATCTGAACAAAAGCAATTTTTCTTGGCAAAAATAGTTAATATTTAATTCCATTTACTTACAGAAGTTTGATCCCAGATGAGAACACAACAGAGTTGTATATACAACAACTGTATCCTGGTTTCTTATTAGGAAGATTAAAAAAACTTTGTCTAGGATGCATCATAATAGCTGTGATAGATCTTGTTCAATACTGATCTGGAGGCCACTGGACCCAAAGGAATCTGTGAATTAGAATCATGGTAAGGTGCTATTACTCTTCATTTTCCATGGTGCAAAGGAAAAAATCTGGACCTCTCATTTAGTATGATTTTTCTCATGTGTAACTGTTATAAGTGGTTATAACTGAATTTGCCTTTCTGGTAGTAAAAGTAGTGTTTGAACCTCAAGTGTATGCCCATCATAAATAAAATATCTGTGTATTTTTATTACTACATTTTGAGATTCTGAGGTGCCTTTTAGTATACAACTAAAGATCATAGAATTATAAAATAGTTAGGGTTGGAAAGGACCTTAAGATCATCAAGTTCCAACCCCCCTCCCATGGGAAGGGACACCTCACACTAAACTATGTCACCCAAGGTTCTGTCCAACCTAGCCTTGAACACCGCCAGGGATGGCGCATTCACAGCTTCCCTGGGCCACCCATTCCAGTGCCTCACCACCCTAACAGGAGATAATTTCTTCCTTATATCCAATCTAAACTTCCCCCGTTTAAGTTTTAACTCATTACCCCTTGTCCTATCACTACAGTCCCTCGTGAAGTGTCCCTCTCTAGCATCCCTATAGGCCCCATTCAGATACTAGAAGGCTGCTATGAAGTTTCCACGCAGATTTTTCTTCTCCAGGCTGAACAGCCCCAAATTCCTCAGCCTATCTTCATATAATATTTTAATACCTTGCCTTTGGACGTGGTTTTCCCCACAGAAAATTTTCTAACAATCCATACCTGAAAGGTTAAAGCAAGTTGGTTTTGTTGATCTTCTTGTGGTTAAGACTTAGAGGCACCCGTCTCCTCCTCTTCCTCCTGCATTTTTTACCATGATGCATATTACAGACCTTCTTTGTAGAAAAATATTGTGAAGCAAGCTTTTTATGCATTTTCAACTGCAGGCAATACAGGACTTCCTGTTGAAATGGCAGTTGTGTTCTCCTATTTTAGTTCAATAGCTGGTTCTCATTAAGTAACGCATCTTCCTGATAAAAGTCTGTGCTGTGTTTTTTCATTGTGGATTTGCTTCTTCCTCATGACTGAGGGCTTCATAATAGACCTGCAAAGTCTGATCACTACTACTCTTAAGAAGTGAGTGGAAAGATACATGATGAATTAATTACCTAATTATAAGAGCAAATAAAAAAGATTGCTGGACTGTAGCAAGTATCTATGGCTAGACTCCAACATACTTAAGTGACATCATACAGTGCTTACACAAGTTCCTCAATGCTGTTGCTGTTGCATAGAAACAAAGATGAAAACCTGTTACAGATCAAACTTTTTGAAAGAATCATGCTATACGGATGTTTGGTTGTTTGTTTTTCTGAAGAAAATCAAGGTGTGTTTGAAATAGCTTTATTGCTAATAATGTCTTTCAGACTAACTCAATGTGGAGGATACAACTGGAAGCATGTTGTGCGTATTAGATATGGTGCTTCAAAACCAACATTCAAGTAGTTGGGGACTACCACAGGCAGTGTTCTAGTTTTCTGAAATGAGAGATCACATGTTTAAACTTACACAGTGCCACTTTCTGCCTTGGCTTTAACCTGGAGAAGCAGCTACTTAAGCTTTGGAATTGCATTGTATTAGGCTTTTCTTTATTTTTTGGATTAGTTTTTTTTTTTTGTTAATATTTAAACCATGCATGGATTAGTTACTTGCTCAAACCATCCTCTCATTCTTTTCATATTTCTATAGAGATTCAGTGTCCTTCTGAGTCTTTTCAGCTCCTCCTTCTGAATTCAAGTATTCCTTTATTGCTCCATTTTGCCACGTAAAAAACAAAACTCTAAAACTACTTCCTTAAATCCATGTAAGTAATAAAGTGCAACACAAGAGAGGTGCAAGAATGACCTGACAGATTAAAGTTCTAACTGTTCAGGAACTGTCTTCAGTGTGTGAACAGGTATCTGTTCCAGATAGCCCTGATAGGTATGAAACAAATGCAGTGGGACATTGACACTACAGTAATGACATGAGCACAGTGCAAATAACCTTTAAAGAGGGTGCATGTTATGAAAGGAAAATAATGCTGCCAAATTAAACCCTCAAAGAATAAAAGTACAAATATACTGTCATTAAAAGTAGTAAGTGAAGAGGAAAGGGGTTTCAGCTAGTGTTTAGACTAGCTGGTCCTTGTAGGTTCTGTGCAACTGAACTGTTTTATTCTGTTTCACTAGTTTAACAGAAATTCAATGCACATTTTTTGCACACACCTTTTTGGTAAGTCTTCAGAATTCAATTAAGTACAACATAGTCCTGCTGTGACAAGGTAAGAATATCAGAAATATTATCTACACAGCATGCTTCTTTTTGTTGTTGTTGTTGCTGATCTCAATCAATATTTCAGCTTTCTTACTATTCCTTCAGCCATTCGCTCCTGAAATACATTCAAATAGTTTTTGAGCTAATTTATATGCTTTGTAGCCACAGCCTTCCTCTATAATGCATTGGTTCTGCAATAAACACTTTTGGTTTTACTAAATGTGTGACTTACACTCAGCTTTCTTAAAACCATTGTTCTTGGTTAATATCATATATTTTCTTTAATATTTGATGAGCACTCTAACTTAATTTTACATTTCTCATTACCTCTTAAGTATCTGAAGTATTTTGTCAAAATTTGCCTTCTCAGAGAAAATTCATTTTTATTCTGGTGCTAAGATTATAATAGAATCTTGTGGGATATTTTGACATATGAACCTAGATTTTGTTAAATTCCCCCTGAGGGAAAACTAAACATTTAACAGTATAGAGAAACAGATTTAAACAAGCAAGTTTGCACACCTGGACATGTTGACATTCTCTCTTCTGTTGTTTGGGTTGGGGTTGTTTGCTTTTTGGGGTTGTTTGTTTTGCTTTGCTCTAGTAGTGAGTTAGCAAGTGCTAACAAGTGATGTCAATGTTAAACATGCAATCAAGCCAGGATCTCTGAGGAATATTTATTCTTTAATGGACACAGCCACTCGTCTTTTTTGGGGAGGGGGAGAAGGGCAGATAAACCAGTGTTCTTCTCTGTCTTTCCTTGTTAAAGTTTATATTTTAAATAAGAATATTGGCTGAATGAGAAGCTCCCACAGCAAGTCAGAGAATATGTCAGGAAAGAGTCAAATAGAACATGGACTTTAACAGCAGCTTAAGCTGAGTCTTATTTATAGTGGCACCTATGATGTCCTCATCACTGATGCAAAACATGGCAAACGTTGTTTAATAATGCTTAGGTTTTATAAATATAGTCTTTATGGTGATAATGATTGTGGTAAAGAAAAGTTTGCTCCATTGTAGGTTCTTTGAAAACATACCATAAATTATTTGCTTTTTAAGAAAGGAAAGAGGTGACCTATAATTTAGGCCACCCCTGTAATGGGCCTTTATCTACAGATTTTGGAAAAGTGAGAGTCAGACATTTGGATACTTAGGAATTTAATTTTACAGAAAGTCAGTAGAACTTTTAATGTCCTGTGCTTCAAAATTGTATGTGAAGAAACTTCAGAATCCAAAATAATATTAATTACTTGGGGATTTTGTTCAAGCCCTGCAGCACATCTGTAAAGCTCAGATGTGGTCTTGTTGTAAAATACTATTAAGATAGTTTGATATTACTTAATTACTAAGGTTAAGTTGTAGTCTCAGACCATAATGTATTCCAAAATGAGGGTTATAATTCACTCTCCATGGAGTAAAAAAACCTGGGTAATTTGTGTTCATGGTACTGTCTGCTGCATACAGGAATCTCCATTACGTACATGCTAGTATTCTGAAAAGCAGAAAATGATAGTTCTATTTTTTCCTTTTCTCTGAAGAAAAGAATAACATTTAACTTGAAATATTTAGTTCAAAGTTTTTATTTGAAAAGGTAATCAAGAAATGAGACATATGGGAACTCTCTATTTCATTTTAATTTCTGAATATTGGAAGGTGGGTTTGCGTCAAAGGAAATAACAAAGCATCTTTGTGAATACAGGTGCATTGAGAAATAAGGTACTACTTACAGAGCAAGGATTGAAATAAAAAGTTCCCATTTAGGCAGTTTCACATGCTATTGATTCAAAAATGTTTCTGCCTTGCGTGTTTCACATTATGACTTTAAATTATGATCTTATGGCTATATGCAGGTTACATCAATGAAATAGATTTTCTTCCATCTTTGATAGCAAATGTTCCTTTGGGATTTTTTTTTTTCCTTCCTTGCATTTAATGTTATCTTCTGTAAACAGTGTAAAACAAGTCAAAAGCCTTGAAATGGAAAAACTCACTTCATAAGTAGTAAGATACACCTCACTAAATTCTGGAAGATATACAGATGAATAAGAACAACTTGGATTTAAAGAATTAGTTATGCTCAGGTTAACTTGAATCATTATTTTGAGGTTGAAAGTTGAATTTAAAATTTAAAAAATATTAATATTAGCATGTAACCTTTATTTTTAAGCGTTTTATTGCAATTTAGCTGTTATAAGACTAGGTCATTTTTTTAGCATATTTAAAAGTGTTATGAAAACATGGGAAATATAATTTTCCATTTAATGTGCTATATTGCACACAAGAGTATAAATTCAGAGAAAATAAAAGGTTTTCTTACCATCACCCACTGGTGGAATACTCATAAATAATAGATACTTTTTTTATAACAACATCTTTAATAGATACTGAAATAGAAATTACAAGGGGGCAAACAATATCATTTCAAGGTGTTCATAATAATAATATTATTGATGTTGAGTTTATTTACTGGAGAAAGCTTTTGGAGTGATGAAACACTTGAGTTTCACTTTGTTTAACAGTCCTTAAAAGCCGTTTATTTCTTCCTGTGGTTTTAACTCTGATTGATTCTTTAAATAACTGTTACAAGTATTACCAAATTTTAAGACATTATTTCATAACTTTTTTTCAAAAAAAGTTAGTGAAATCTTATTTATCTGACTATTTACAGGTTAGCCACTAACATACAATCTAGTTGCTTAAAGACAAAAGAAATCAAAACCTCCCCCCCCCAAAAAACCAAAACAACAAAACCACCTTCTTTCCTTCCCTTTTCATTGCTTCTTGAAAAATTATAAACTAGTAAGCAATACAAAAATGTGTCTTGTACTTTAAAATTCAGTTTAGGTGCCTCAAGTTCTTAATGATAATTTCCTGGTTATAGTAACTTCCAATGTTGAGTCATGTGTTTTTCTCATGAAAGAAGGTAAAAAATGCAACCAATCAAACAAAAAAAAAAAAAACCCTACTGAAAAAAAAGCTCAACCAACCTCTCCCCCACCCCCAAAACCCAACAACAACAAAATCCCCCAACCCTCTGACCATATGATTATCGAGGTAGAAATTACTCACTTCTATCTGAGCTATTTAGTAGCCACAATCCTTTGAGGGATAAAAGGGTCTCATATTAAGAAAATACAGGGATTTATTAGGTTGTGTGCAGATGTAGTTGAACATGAGGCATTCTTTTGACTGTATCCTTTATCACCCTTAGGATAAACAACCTTACCTGGCTTCATAATGGAATTTAATTTATTATGAGGTATAATATGTCTCTTTTCAATACGGAAGCCTAGTTACCCATTGATTTGGCCATGTTAGCTGCTTTTCACGCTTGAGATTAACTACAAATCCTAAATCACAATGTGAATGCAAAGTTCAGCTGTCAGCTTTAAGTTTTCCTTCCAATGAATGACTGAAGAGGGTTATAGGTTCCCAGATGCCAATCCAGAGAAGATTTTACAAAGAGAAAGATGAAGTTATGTATGAGACCATGGAGTATGCGTTTTTTCAGTAGGTCATTGCAGGATTCTCAAATTTGATATTTACATCTTGGATTCCTCTTCAGTTTACTTAAAAGCAGATTTTGATACTAAAAGGAGTGCAGCTGCAGAAAATAATTTATGAAGGGATTTGAGTTAGTTTGTCTTCTTCCTACATTTTGTCCTAATCAAGAATAATCTTATTATCACTAAAAACACCTGCATAAAACTTACATAGCATTCTTTGTTAGCAATATGAACAGTGGGATTGAGTGCGCCCTCAGCCCATCTGCCAACGACACCAAGCTGTGTGGTTCAGTTGACATGCTGGAAGGAAGGAATGTCATCCAGAAGGACCTTAACACACTTGAGAGGTGGGCCAAAGCTAACGTGATGTTCAGCAAAGCCAAGGGCAAGGTCTTTCTCCTGAGTCGGGGCAATCCCAGGCACAGCTACAGGTTGGGTGGGGAACTGCTTGAAAGCAGCCCTGCTTAGAAGGACTTGAGGGTGTTGGTTGATGAGAAACTTAATATGAGTCGGCTTCAGTGTGTGCTTGCAGCCCAGAAAGCCAGCCGTATCCTGGCCTGCATCAAAAAGTGACTAACCAGCAGATTGAAGGAGGTGATCCTGCCCTTCTGCTCTCATGAGACCCCACTTGGAATACTGTGTGCAGTTCTGGTGTCTTCAACATAAAAAGGGCATGGGGCTGTTGTAGCATTTGTACATTTATCATTTCCCCAAAGAATCTGATCATATTTCCAGTAATATGAATAATTGTTTTTGTCAGTATTTCTCTTGCAATGCCCTTCTAAAAGCAGTCAACACATTTGCTGCAACATAAATTCTACAAGTATGATCAACTCTGTTTGAAATTACACATTTTTTTATATTTCTTCACTTATAGTCAACAAATATTTACAGACTGGTACCACCATTAAGTACATTTATCATATTGCTGGAATATGTGTTCAGTCACTAGGAAAATCTTGTGTACTTTGGATTCATTGTTCTTTATTTACTTTTCACATAAGAGCAAGCCCTCTTTCTGCTGGCTCAGTACATTTTTCTTAACAGTCAGTTAAAAATTACTTTCATTTCTATGTCATCTAAGTAGTCAATTATATGATTTCATGTTTTGGTGATAGTTCTGTGGCTAGCAGTTGAAATTTCTACATGTAGTAAATGCTAGAAACTGAAACAAAAGAAACAAGGCATGAATATGGAAATAACAGTACTTTTCGATAACTTTTAAAGATATCTAATCTGCCTAAATTTGGTAACTTCTGTAACTATAAAAATTGGTTAAAGAAACAAGTGTTCTGGGTGACTGAAATCCAGCCTTTGAAATGTTGGGAGAGAAAGTAATAGGAGTAGCTATATTGTTTTATTACCTGTTACCTTCAAACAAACAAAGAAAAAGAACATAAGACAAAAAAAGGCAAAAACTGATCATAAATGAAGCCTGACCTATAAGGCATTCAAAAGCCAAAAAAAAAAAAAAAGGCTGAGTAGGCAAGCAGAAAGCTCAATTTCGCTCATTTTTTACTACTTGATTTTTTTTTCCCTCTTGTTATTCTTTATTTTACTTTCCAAACCTCTGTTTCTGTCCTACTGCAAGACTACTGTTCTGATACTCTGGCATTCAAAGAGTTACAAGACTAGTCAAAGTATTATATAGAACAATGGATTTAGCGACTCAGGCTAGAACCCTAAGACCATATTATTTCAAGGTCAAATGATGTTCAAATATGGATTTTAATACAGTTTTTAAAATAGACTTTATTCATTGCTTGCATATAAAAAAAAAAAAATGCCATGGTTACTCTACATAATAGTGACTTTTAAAATCTGATATAATAAATTGACCTCAAGAGCTGACACTTCCATTTCAGCAGAACTGACATGGTTTTTAATGATTTTTCTGACAATATTTCCTGTATACTTATTAATACCTTCTTAAGACACTTGTAATTTTTAGGATTTTTTTATTATTATTATTAGAAAACAAAACTTCAATTTCCTGCAGAACTTAATAAATAAAAGAACTTAATAAGTAAAATCAGAAACTTTAACCACCTTCAGTGGGTTGTTTAATAATAACTAATGATGTCAAATTTACTTTCAAACCAAATGAATTTGCTATCAGCAGCATCAAAGTTTCACAGGAATAACTGTTCAATTCTTCTTAGCTAAAATGTAGGATG
The DNA here is from genome assembly GCF_033783945.1 of Neopsephotus bourkii. Taxonomy (NCBI): domain Eukaryota; kingdom Metazoa; phylum Chordata; class Aves; order Psittaciformes; family Psittacidae; genus Neopsephotus; species Neopsephotus bourkii. Next base: position 629,151 of record NW_026902000.1, read on the forward strand.
ACACGGCAGTTCTCACTGACTGAAAACTGACTGGGGATTTTTTCTACTTTTTATTTTTTTTATTCTAGTTGTATAAATGTACCTAATTATTTATGCACCTTTGATTTTCCAGTCAAATTTGTTGAAATAGCCTCTCGATTGCAAAATAGATTCTGATATCTATATCAGGATTTCTGTCTAATATCTGTAAGTACAGGTTCCTTCTTTTCAACACTAGACATCACATTATGTTTTAATTTGTCTAATAAAAATAGAGTAGGAAATGTATTTTATTCCTACTAATTGTCTATAAACCTATATATTTATGGAATTGCTTTCTGCTTAGTTTTATACATTTTGGATATATGAAAACTTGCCAATGTCTTTTAAAACTATTTAAAAGTAGTTAGTCTCATACTATATACAAATAAGGAGTAACAGAGGGAAATATATCTTCTGAATATCTTCCATAAGCAAAAAAACTTTAATGTAACAATGAATGAACCAAATAAACCTTTGAATTATTGCCTTCTGATGGTTTAGTATGTGTTTACAAGTTACTTTCATACATGAGGTTGTTTTTTTCAGTTGAGCTTGTAATGCCTTCCTCTTCCCCCTCCTTCCAGTTTCTGTTATGTGCTGTTACAGATGAGTGCAAATGATGGGCTATTGACATGCAAAAAAAATGTACAATGATCAGCTACTTTCACTGTAAATCATTTTTAGTTGAAAAAACACAGATTCATTGAGGTCATAAATTGTGATTATTTTTCTTAAGAAAAAAAAAATCCACTATGAAACTTTTTTAAATAGTAAAAATGAAGAAAAATAAAGAAGGGAAAGCGGTAAAGAGTTCAGGCTTGGCAAGCACGAACAAGTGCCTGGCTGGTGCAGTGAATGACCTGCAGTGATGGTGTTATAATCTGCACAAATTACCTCCTTTCCATTATCACACCTGTAATGGCAATTCAGGTGTAGAAATTCATTCATATGTTGAGGTTGTTCATGAGGAAAACAACATAAAATCTGCATCTGTTCTATTGGGAAAAAAATAAATAAAAAAGTTAAGAGGTCAAAACCATTAATTATTTTCTGCTAAAATTGTTTCTGTTTATACGTCTGGTTTTTTGTTCACTAGAACTGCAGGCATTAGACTGTTGTCTGTAGCGACACCCACAAATTTTTCTTCTTTGATTTTAAAATTATTGTGGAAGGTCCATGCCCAGCAGGACTAGGCATGAAATGATTAACAATTCCTTTGCTACCAAGAGACTTGAAAGCTGGCTTTTAATTTGGCAAATGTCACCTTGTACAAAAAAATACACTGTCTGATTTAATGCACTAGAAACCCCACAACAACCCAAACCAAAATCCAACCCAACAAAAAACCTAACAGACAAAGTGTTTTTATGCCTGTGGGTTATGCATTTCAAAACATTAGAAACTTATTTTTTGCCCATCAGCATCAGCTTAATTGGCCTCAAAATTCTCTAAAATCATGTAGAAAATAGGACCTACATATGTTTTCTTTGAAATGATCCAAATCATTTATTTGCAAAACATAATTGCATCCCAAAAGACCTAAAACATTCTGTGGCCTCCCAGGTAATGTGACATTGTTAACTTTAATTAGCAAAGTTTTTCTTGTCTTGATTTGAGTGATGGGAAATGATTGTTAGTGATGGCTGATGGTTTAGATCTGTACAGTAATTTCTTTGAGTAGGTTAGCTTCAAGATTTTTATGAAATCCACACTGTTGATCTATGCAGGTTCCACATTGCATAGTCAGGGTTGAACATCTTAAGATCTCAACTTAATCTGTTTACAAGTTTTACTAAACATTTCATATTTGTTTTTCACCTACATAAACTACTGACTACTACTATAAAATAGCAATAATTTCAGCTACAAAAGACTAGAACATGAGCAAGAGAAACATCTTTTTTTGTGATCATGAGAGTTACTGCAAAAACCTGTTGGAAGATTTACTCTCTTAAATGTGACAAGATTCTCAGTTTTGCTGATTGTAGTTTTTGTGATTTTTTGTTTTATTATTATTTTTCTATAATTCACCTGAACCTCCTTGAAACTGCACTGCTTCCCCTGTTACATCTAAATTTTACTTTGGAAAAGTTGTTTGGCTATATAATTAGTTGCTCAAGACAAATAGCCCACACTTGCTGCTTCAGAGTATTTGAAAAAAAACTGTAAAGCTATCTTGATGCATAAGGGAGGTTTCAGAAGATACTGATTGTTTCATCGAGTCAATAAACATTGCTGCAATCTCTTTGGTTAAGAAGTTCCATGGTGATGTTTTTAGATTTCATTTTTTTCCCTATTGCTTTATGTGATGTATTGGAAACTTACTGGAAAGGAGCAAGCTATCAGTGTGCCTTGAAATTTTTTTCAAGTGGTGATGATACTTTAAGATCCTGATACTTGAGACAAAACACTTTGCAAGGAAGTTTGCTGTCAGTGATGTTTCAGAAGTTTTTTTACTTGCTGTCATTGATAGATGTATTGTTCTGCAAAGCCCATAAGAACTTTAAAATGCTATATGTCCCAATGTTTGCAGTTATAGATGGGTTTTACTTGAGAGTTTTCAAACTCTTACACAAAAAAATGGATCTTATCTGTAGCAGTAATGGTTAGGATTTCTGGGTTTAATCTGTAGTAAAAAAAAAAAAAATTCTTAAAACCAAAACAAACAGCTCCCACACTTAATCGTTAAAAACTTTGGCCTGTAACTATACATGAGGGAAGGAAGCTAGGTTGTGGCCTTTAATGAAAGACTTTTTGTTATAAGCTGGTACAAAATGGATTATGGGTTCATTCTCATTTTATTCTGTACAATGGAGTGTTTCAAACTGCTGCCTGCACTTTGAAAAATGGCTTCACATTCTTGTGGTATTTCTTTCTTAGAAAAGCAGATTGTAACACCATATCCCTCTATTGGTTGTCAAAACAAACGATACTCTTACAGTGTAGAAATGAGGAACTCTGAACTTTATGCCAATTTAAATGTCAGTATAGCATTTTTATGCCAAATATTGAAGGCTATTTTACTTTCAGATATAAAGCTTTTCACACGGGGTTGGTGTTTTTGCTACTTCTTTCATTTTGTGTTTTACCATCTCTTCTGTATGTAAGTGCCTTTGCCTTTATTCTTGGAAGAATGTTTAGATTAAACAGCTAACGACTTTAGCTCGCAATGCTGCAAGTCTGTGTTATTTGCCAGCTGTCACTACTTTGAGGGAAACTTCTCTTATTTCACATCAATGATAGCTATGGAAGAGACTTTTTTTTTTCACTGTCCCAAAACATGTTGCAAGATGTGAAAATTGTTGTCAGTTGGGTGCAGTCAATTTTTCAAAAACTTTCAGAATTAGGATTTCAAAAATCAGATTCCTCTGCTCAGTCAAGAAAAAGTAATGTTTCTTACTAATAGTGCAAACTTTCTTAGTGACTTTTATGAAAACCCATAAAGCCTGATATTGACTGACTGCTGTTGGAACTTGAAGGTAAGTTGTCTGTTATGTCACATATTAGAGCCTTTAACCAGCCTGCTAGGCTTGAATACTGGTTGTGATAATACAACTTTCATGATGTGACTGCTTCTTGCCAAGGTATGAATCTGTGAAATTCCTTTCTTTTAAGTTGTCAAACTGGCATAAGATGGATGGTATTTCTTCATACCTCATGGGTTTTTTTAAAACTGGAAATTAGGGGAGGAAGGTTCTCAGTCTTTTTACGAATATCAAGCTCTTTCAGATAGAAATTGTCTTCAGTTGAAAGGGAATAAAGAGAGCACTGAAGTCCTGACAAGTTAGAAAGGTATAGAGGAAAAAGTAGGGATTGGTAGGTCTGCCTTTGCTTTTGAAATATTTTTCAAAAATGTTATTACAACATAAATCTTAATTTATTCTAGCAAGAGAAATTGCCAGCTGCACATAACTTTATGAGTTGAAGGTCAGATTTTTATGGAATTTCTAGTTTTGATATAGATATGTTGGTGTTTTCTGCTAGGTGCTCATATGAAAGCTGCTGCTGTTGCTTTTGGATTATTGTTCACACTGACTGATTCATAATCACTGGATCTTACTTTCTGAATATGTTTAGATATGTCTTTCAGAAACCATTAGCAGAGATACCTAGGTATTAGCTAATGAATCACTAGAGATCATCTGTGGGCCTAAAAACAAGTCATGACAGCCCATGTATTTTTTAAAATATATTCAGAAATTGTTTGCTGATGAAGGTGAGATCTGTAGTCAGAGCTGTCCAATAAAACTTTCATTGCTTATTTTGGCTTAAGACACATATTTCTGTGAATACATGCTTTGAATCTTTTAATTATACTGAAACTGTAGACATCTGACTTATTTCAACTTTCTCTCCAGACTATGCTAGGCTTAAAAAAAAAACAAATAAACCATCCCAAAGTAAAACAAACCCACAAAAGCCTCAAACAACTTAAAAAACCTCACAAAACCCACAGGTACTAATTTAAGCAAGACTTTATGTATACCTGCTCACGGACTGCTAAAAGCTGCCTTCAGTTGAAAGTAACACTAACAAAACTTCCTAATCTTATTCAAAATATTTCTTCAATATAATATATTCCATAAATCAATTTCAATGAAGTTGGCTTGTTGGGTTGTGGGTTTTTTCTTTTTGTGTTTTTTTTTCTTTTTCTTTTTTCCATGCAAATTGTTGCAGTTCTTCTGAAATCAGCTGCAATAATAATTGTAACCGATGGTCCCAGGAGTCTTGCAGTGGGTCTGTGAAGACTTCCACAGCCACTTCGGTATTACTTACCTATTGGAGAAACCGTAAAAGTTAATACATTAATTTTCAAAACTAGTAGTCTTGTATATGCTTATAATACTATAGCTCGATAAAAGGAAGAAGAAGAGCCTGTGTAATAGATATCTTCATCTTTTTGGACTAGTGTCTGAAAGTCCTGCCCATCTCCTGTATAATTCATTTCCATTTATCTTACTCCATTTTGCTTTTATTTCATTTCCCTTCTTCAAATCTGCTGTTCTTTCTTCCCTGCCTTGCCTTTTCTTCTGTACCAAAGTATATGTTGAATTGTATAGTGGTTCTTTACCAAGTCTGTAACCATATGCTACTTATTTGCTTTGCTGTGATGTTCAGACATTTTAATCTGATGGTAATACCTTTTCTTTAAGCAATGGATTCTATACTAATCATGTCAGAACAGGGAAGCACAGATACGTCTCATGGAATAGGATGATGGTAGTCTTATTCAGGACATATACATATTTATTCACCAAAACTACATTCTAGTAATTGAAGATTTTCTCATTATAATAATCCCTGGGGTGTTTTGGTGAAATTGTACAAGAAGGAATGGATAAGCCCCACTTAAAACAAGAAAGAGTAAAATTTGATTTTTTCCAAAACAAGTTTTCTCATGAGGCTAACATTAGTAACAAACTAGCACTGGTCAGATATTTTGAAGTCCCAGGCATGTTAGTCATTTGCATATCTAAATTGTCCTGGGTTTATCACTCAAGGTATTTATGAAATTAATAGAAAATCTCTGCCCTTAAATAAAACTGTACATATCCAACACATCATACTTGTTATTACTTAAAATGTAATTATGAATTATATAATTTAATGAGGAAACTTAATCGTGATAATACTTGTATAAAATATATATATATACCATTTCAGAATCATAGTTTGAAAAATCATTTCTGAAGTCCTATCTTCAGTCTACCATGATGGTTAATATTTTAACTACTTGTTATTTCATCCTAGATGATAATGTTTCTTAATGCAAGCAGTTTATCCAACCCAGCCTCAGCTTCGTAAAAACTTTGTATCTTTATGTCCTCAAGTACTATTTCTTGCAATATCTCTATAGGACCACTCCTGAAAAGAAATGTAGAACTAAACCAAAAAAAAGGTAAATATAGAATCACCTGTGCCACATTATCTCTAGTACATGCGCATAAACATTACAATACAGTTATTAATTACATGAGAGTGTTATTTCTATGGGATCTTTGCCTCATTTAGCATGCAGATTAAATTGCACACAGTTAATGGTACAGCTGTTCAATATTTATTTTTATTTTCACACTCTAATTAGTGATTACTTCCCTCATTCATTTGCTGCAGATCATGGTGAATAGACATAGGAAACTCTGGTTTCCTGTCTCATTCACAACCTGTGTTTGTCTGCCTATTGAAGCTGAAATTAGGAGCAACTGATGTAAATGTAGATTTCTTATGTTTACAAATAATAAACCAAAGGTTTTCATTTGCGCAAACACAATTTGGCTCAGAGTAAAAGCAGATCAAAAGATCCATATTTTATGTCTATGTTCTATTTATATCTATGTTCTATAAAGACATCAATTTGAAGGATGGACCAATTGGTGGATAAAGAACTGGCTGGATGGCTGCATGCAAAGAGTTGTGGTCAGTGGCTCAATGCCCAGCTGGAGACCAGTAACGAGTGGTGTCCCTCAGGGATCGGTGTTGGGACTGGTCTTGTTTAACATCTTCATCGCTGACATAGACAGTGGGATTGAGTGCGCCCTCAGAAAGTTAGCCGATGACACCAAGCTGTGTGGTTTGGTTGATATGCTGGAGGGAAGGAATGCCATCCAGAGGGACCCGGATGCCAACCTCATGCCAACCTCATGAAGTTTAACCATGCCAAGTGCAAGGTCCTACACCTGGGTCGGAGAAATCCCAGGCACAGCTACAAGTTGGGCAAAGAAAAGATTCACAGCAGCACTGTGGAGAAGGACTTGGGGGTGCTGGTCGATGAGAAAATGAACATGAGCCAGCTTCAGAGTGCGCTTGCAGCCCAGAAAGCCAACCATATCCTGGGCTGCATCAAAAGGAGCGTGACCAGCAGGTCGAAGGATGTGATCCTGACCCTTTACTCTGCTCTCGTGAGACCTCACTTGGAGTACTGTGTACACTTCTGGTGTCCTCAACATGAGAAGGACATGGAACTGTTGGAACAAGCCCAGAGGAGGGCCACGAGGATGATCGGGGTACTGGAGTATCTCTGGTATGAAGATATGCTGAGAAAGTTGGGGCTGTTCAGCCTGGAAAAGAGAAGTCTGCGTGGAGACCTCATAGCAGCCTTCCAGTATCTGAAGGGGACCTATAGGGATGCTGGGGAGGGACTCTTCATTAGGGACTGTATTGATAGGACAAGGGGTAACGGGTTAAAACTTAAACAGGGGAAGTTTAGGTTGGATATAAGGAGGAAATTCTTTCCTGTTAGGGTGGTGAGGCACTGGAATAGGTTGCCCAGGGAGGTTGTGAATGCTCTATCCCTGGCAGTGTTCAAGGCTAGGTTGGACAAAGCCTTGGGTGATATGGTTTAGTATGAAGTGTTCCTGCCCATGTCAGGGGGGTTGGAACTTGATGATCTTAAGTTCCTTTCCAACCTTAACTATTCTATGATTATTGAGTTTGATTTCTTCAAGCTGCTGAGATTTCTGAATCCAGTCTCAAAAGACAATTTCATGTATTGGAATAATCATGGTGGCATCCTAAATTTTAAGCCAGTAACACCAAAGCTTGTGCTGCTTTATTTTACAAGATGGCTCATAGGGCTGGCTATTAACAATTAACTGCAGAATCTGAATTATATCCCATTTTGTGTTATGAACTTTTAACTCCAGATTGCGATGTATGTCATGAATGTACTTGTTGACTGAAGTTCACATTTATTCTTGGGTTAACATTGTGCCTGTATTATTTATATTCTTATCTGTTAATATTCAAAGTGATTTCCCTACTGAAAAGATCAAAGAGAAGCAAGAACAATTTTAACTTCTGAATAGGCATGTGCATGTATTCTTTAAATTAGGAGCTTTTTTCTGTGTCTCGGTTGTCACCAGGTGGTTTCACTAGTATCACCCACAAAGTTTACTTTTTTGGTAAGGGTTTTACATTACATATGGCACTCTTATTTAGGATAATTTCCCATGTGTAGCTATTGATTCTGCCAACAGTGAAATTTCTTCAAATCCTATGAATTACTTTTGACATTTTTACACAGGCATAAAATTGTGTTACATTTCTTAAACGCTAAACATCAATTAGTTCCATGTACTCAATCCCCCCTGAAGTAATTTTGTGTAAAAGAAACTCACAGAACAGCCAAGAGCTCTGCATACTGTACTGTACAATCCAGAGAATAACTGTCTTGCATGGAAGTGTCAGGAAAGGTTAAGTGATTCCAAGTTGAATTTTCTTGCTAATGTCTGGTGGTTTTTTTTGTTGTTGTTTTGTTTTCGTTTTGTTGCTTTTTTTTAAAGTATTTCTATAGAGGGTAAGGAAAAGCACAAGGCTGATATACACAGAGACAAAAAGAATCTTCGAAGTTCCTGTCTCGGCAGTTCAAAATAAATAAATAAATAAATGCTGTCCTTAACAAATACTATCCTCAGAAACCCAAGCTTATTGTATTGGGTTGTGTGGCAACATTTTGTGGTGGAGGTCTACAGGGATGGCTTCTGTGAGAAGCTACTAGAAGCTTCTCTTAAGTCCAATAGAACCAATGACAGCTGGCTAAAAGATGGACCAGCTGCTGGCCCAGGCTGAGCCTGTTGCCAATGCTGGTAGTGTCTCTTGGAGAACAAGGTTGCTAAGGGTAAAAAGAAAACTTGTGCAACTACAGCTATGGAGAGGAGTAAGAATACATGAAACAGCCCTGCAACACCAAGGTCAGTGAAAGAGGGAAGAAGGTGCTCCAGACATTAGAGCAGAGATTCCCTTACAGCTTGTGGTGCAGCCCATGGAAGTCCACAGTGGAACAGATACCTACCTGCAGTCGGTTGAGGATCATGGGAAGGACTCACACTGGAGAAGTTCGTGGAGGACTGTCTACAGTGGGAGAGGGACACCACGCTGGAGCAGGGGAAGAGTGTGAGGAGTCCTCCCCTGAGGATGAAGGAGCAGCAAGAAACAACACGTGATGAACTGATCAGAACCCCCAGTCCCTGACCCCCTGCACCAGTGAAGAGGGGGGAGTAGGTAAAAGATTCAGGAGTAAGTTTGAGCCTAGAAAGAAAAGAGAAGTGAGGGAAGGTGTTGTAAGATTTAGTTTTATTTTCTCATTACCCTACTCTGACTTGAGTGGTAATAAACTTAATTAATTTTCCCCAGTCAATTCCGTTTTGATCATGATGGTAGTTGCTGAGTGATCTCTCCTGTTGTCATCTTGACCCATGAACCCTTTGTTGTATTTTCTCTCCTCCATCCAGCTGAGGACATGAGTGATGGAGCAGCTTTGGTGGGCACCTTGTGTCCAGCCAGGGTTAACCCACCACACTTTTTCTTAGTGTATTAATGCATGTTGTTGCAAGTAGCTACCAAAGAAGTCATGCACTGACTTCTTTCATTTACATATACAGAGATACATGTAAACTGTCAGACTCCAGTAAGACAACTTCAATTTTTGGTGTTTTTCATTATATGTAAGAAAGTGTGCGAAGAGTTCTTGGTGTGTTTTGTTGTGTTGTTTTGTTTGTTGTTTATTTTTATTAGTTTGTTTAGGGTTGTTTTTTCCTCTATGATTTTAGTGTATAAGTTGCACAAACACTGACATAAAATAACCATTTTGGGCTTTTTTGCATGCATATCAATGTGCAAGAGAGCAGGTTCAGCAGTTTTTTATTGCCACCCTAACACCTGAAGTGTATATAAAATCACAAGGAAATTAGAGGTCTGAGCTTGTTGCTTTGTATGTTCTTTTGGACAATAATTTAAAAATCTATTCTGAATAATTGTTATACTCCAGCTTGATATGATACGGCTTTTCTCATAATTCAACAGACCAAAGGAATAATACTGGATGAATGTGGTAGAAACTTAGTGCCTTGGGTCAGACTTGAATATCATGTTCCTAGTAGTTTTAATAATGGTATGTGTGTGCTTCAGTCTTCCTTTATTATTAATATTTGCTAAAGGTTACCACTACTTGGTTTCTGTAAGGACATCCATTTTAACTTTGGTAGTAAGGGCCAAAAGATCCTTCCTTCACAACAAGAGAAACATTGAATGGCATTGCTGAGAAACAATACCTTGGAAAACCTAATCCCTCTCAGAGCTGTCTGCTTCATTGTATTTGCAAGGGGACTAAGATAGCACTCTAACTTGACAAAGGATAGCCACTGCCTCCACTATCTAGTTGTCAGAACTGAAGGAAGGATATAGTATGTAAATATGTAGAATACTGAAAACAGTTAATTTTGATGGTAGCTGGATCATGTGGGCTTTCTTTGACTGTTAGGGAGTCAGTGGTACTCATTGACACAGCCAGCCTGTTGTGCTTCTGCATCTCCAGGTCAAGGTGGGAGCAGGACGGTGTCTATGGCACATATAATGCCTGCTAAGCACAAGCATGTATGGGGCTTCACAAAGCAAGCAACACAACCTTTCTTGACCCTCACAGAGAAACACTGACAGAAGAGGAAGAGCATATCCTATCCAGTTCCTTCTCACTGGCTGATGAAGCCTGAAGCTCACTAGGAGATGTGTGCATATATGAGCACACACACACCTCCCTGACAATCACTGTCCTGTTTTCTGTGATTTCTTGGACCTTCAGGTTCTCCAAAATCTGTAAGCAGATGCTGGCCCTGCTTATCTAGTCTTTAGCTTAAACCTGTGGTCTTTTCAGGTGCTAGTCTCCTGGCTAGTCCAGTTAAAGCTTGCTTAAGTGAATCACATGCATCTGCATGTACACAGAATGAAGGCAACTGTCATAGAGATTGGCTAGGATTAAAGCTCAACTGCTGGTATAGAATGAGTTGCTCAGGTGTAGGGCTGTAGGTGTGCTTACCAGCAGCTTCTTGAGGTGTAACATTTCTCCTTCATCTTCCTTCTCTCTATTTTCCTATGCTTGTTCCTTACTGATTCACCATCACTTCCTGTCTCTGGCCCTTCTCCTAAATGAGCACAGTAAGCTGTATACATTCCCACAATCCCCTTAAAACATCTCATAATGTTTTACATCATCCTACAAGCTATTCCCACACTAGTAAGTTTGTTCGTTCCCATGAGATGCCTAATATAATTTTGCTCCCCACCTTCCTGATGGTTACAAAGCTCTGCCTTGTTCCTTCAGCAAGCAACCATCAATGGTGATCTTGGTTATAGTCTTCATCACGTATCTCCTATTTCTTGGATTTGTATGTCTATCAGATTTATTACTTATCCTGTTTCTTGCCCTTGGTTTCTATGGTCTTAAATGAGATATGTATGTAACATTACATTCCACATATCCTTACTGTTAAGGTACAGAAATGTGTCAGTGAGTGGTCAGAAGACGAGAATCCACACTGAAGTACTGAAGTAAAATACAGTAGGAGTTGCAAAAGAAAGAATAAAGTCTGGATTGTGTGAATAGAGTTTCAATTTTTGAGCTCTCCTTAATGATGTTATTCCCTTCCCAGTAGTACTAATATAAGCTAAAACTGCATACTTTTTGTGGGATGTAGTCTGAATTTTTACATTTCCACAGTCTCAGAAAGATCAAGGATTAACTTTTTACAGGGCAATTTATGAAACCAATTAAAGTGATGCAGTAATGTATTTTACCTCCCTGACCCTTAATGCTATATTACCAGTACCTATTATTTCCCCTACCTTATGTATTTCAGGGATTTATCTTATCATCTATTAGATTTTGACACATACACTTCCTTCAGCTGTCATAACACCACCTGTTGTAACTCTGCCATGCTAATATTTAATTACTGATTAGAATATTGGACTTCTAGTATTTTATGGTTTTGCGTTTTCAGCATTTCAATGAGGATGATTGGACATTTTTATCTTTTCTTATGAAAAGTACTGAATTCTAAAAAAGGCTTAGGGAAACTTAGGTGTTATTATCATATTATCATAGTATAAAACTGAAAGCCACTCAAGTAGCTCATTATTACTAGCACCTTAGCTTTTTTGCAACAGACCCGCTCATTTATCTGAATGAAAAAAGCATAAAGTTATAGTATTAAACAAAAATTATAAAGAAAACAATATATATATAACATTATCAGACAATATACATATTACAAGAAAAGAATATCTATGGATTTTTAGAAAGAATATAATTCTTTTCTTCCATGGCACAAACCAGGATCTATTGAAAGATGGAATAAAACTTTCCCTGGGGACAAGTTATCTCATAACTGCCTATTGCTTTGTCTTCACTTGATATTACTGCATATTTCTAAAGTGGTGAGCCCAGGGCATCTGACACATGCTAATGTCCCCAGATTGCTGCCGAAGGCGGCCTTAAAATTCTCCCACGTTATTGCAACGCCACAAAATACAGTGATCAGGCTGTATTATGTTTATGGAAATGACCAGTGCAATAAGTAGAAGTTAACTGTAAAATAAGCCAATACCTGTTTTCTTTAAGGAAGTATTATGAGAACTGTTTTAGGGAAAATAACTAATGAAGGTCTAGATCAGCTGCTGAAGTCAAAGCACTGCCTGAGGAGCCAGTCAACTGATTTCTTCCGAAAATGGGGAGGGGAGAGGGTAGACATGGAGTCCGTCTTTGTTATAGAGAGTATTTAGATAGCTTTATTTCCCAAAATGTCCATTGTTTTTAATATTATTTTTATTTTTCAAGCAATCATAAGATTCTTGTCCTATCAAATTTGTTGAATTAAGCATGTATTTACTTACATTGTTTTGTAGTATTAAGGCTGTACAGTTTCTTATAGACTTAATCCTCTGCAAGCTGGATTTTTTGATCATTGCTCCCAGTATGGAATTTCCTGCCCAGTAGTGAATCATGTGTGTGCAGGTATACACTGCAAAAAGGCCTTTTGTCATTGAGTGGCTTTTCATCAATAATTTTCCTTCATAAAATGGTATGCTTCCCTACATTTTTAATTTGGATACTCTTAAAGGCAGAAAGTCTGTTTAATCACTGTCACTTCATGACTTTTTGTATAAGAAACAGATATTAAAAATTATCTGCTGTCAGATTTTGATACAAAATGACTACTAATACAAAGCCTCATTTTGTTTCTACTTCTTTCTTGCTCATTTTGCTTATGTAGAATTCTGTTATCTACCTGTGTCCTTCCTATTTTAAAAAAGTTTTACTACTGTAAATCCACAGACATGAGTGAGAAATCAGGACCCTTTCTTTTAAAGAAATAAATTAATGATATATTGAAAACTAATTTTGTTTTTAGTGACTTTCTTAACAACTTCCTATACCGTGTAGTAACCTTCAATAAAAATGAAGTAGATTATTTATTTATACACATACACAAATTCTTAATATATGTAATTGTAATAATTGGAAAAATTACATAAGCTTATCTTTATGTAGTGTATATACTAGAGAAAGAACATTTGCAATACAGAAGACTTGTTTTATTACTACCACTTTTCTGCCCCTAAAATCCTAAAATCTTTTGTTTGTAATGTAGAGGGGCTTTCAGATTAATCAGATATTAAAAGTGTAGAAAATAATTTTCACTCAGAAATTGACAAACTCGAAACTGAGCATTTTTTATCTGAAATCCTCTTACCAGAATATCAAAAAAGAAGTTATACAGCAACATCTTTTCTAAGGAAAAATTAGTACAAAGTCAATAGAAATACTACATCCAAAGATATTTAGATTAAATCTTTACTTTCTTTTGCAGCTGCTGGCCAGTCACTTCTGAGTGTAGCCAGGTGTGCTGGGCTAGATATAGGCTTTGTCTGGTTATGGAGGGTCAACTCCTGCCTTGTAAAGCGTGAAAGCTTTGGGCTGCCTGAAGCTCATACTGGCTTTTGATGTCATCTACCTGGACTTGTGCAAAGCATTCAACACTGTCACACACGATATCCTTGTCTCTAAATTGGAGAGACATCAGTTTGATGGATAGACCACTTGGTGGATAAAGAACTGGCTGGATGGCCTCATGCAGAGTTGTGGTAAATGGCTCAGTGTCTAGCTGGAGACCAGTAACAAGTGGTGTCCCTCAGGGATTGGTGTTGGGACTGGTCTTGTTTAACATCTTCATCGCTGGACAATGGGATTGAGTGTGCCCTCAGCAAGTTTGCCGATGACACCAAGCTATGTGGTTTGGTTGATATGCTGGAGGGAAGGAATGCCATCCAGAGGGACTTTGACACGCTTGTGAGCTGGGCTGATGCCAACCTCATGAAGTTTAACCATGCCAAGTGCAAGGTCCTACACCTGGGTCGGAGAAATCCCAGGCACAGCTACAAGTTGGGCAAAGAAAAGATTCACAGCAGCACTGCGGAGAAGGACTTGGGGGTGCTGGTCGATGAGAAAATGAACATGAGCCAGCTTCAGTGTGCACTTGCAGCCCAGAAAGCCAACCGTATCGTGGGCTGCATCAAAAGGAGGGTGACCAGCAGGTCAAAGGAGATGATCCTGCCCCTCTACTATGCTCTCATAAGACCTCACTTGGAGTACTGTGTACACTTCTGGTGTCTTCAACATAAGAAGGACATGGAACTGTTGGAACAAGCCCAGAGGAGGGCCACGAGGATGATCGGGGTACTGGAGCATCTCTGGTATGAAGATAGGCTGAGAAAGTTGGGGCTGTTGAGCCTAGAAAAGAGAAGGCTGCGTGGAGACCTCATAACAGCCTTCCAGTATCTGAAGGGGACCTATAGGGATGCTGGAGAGGGACTCTTCAATAGGGACTGTAGTGACAAGACAAGGGGTAATGGTTAAAACTTTAAAAGGGGAAGTTTAGATTGGATATAAGGAGGAAATTCTTTCCTGTTAGGGCGGTGAGGCACTGGAATAGGTTGCCCAGGGAGGTTGTGAATGCTCCATCCCTGGCAGTGTTCAAGGCTAGGTTGGACAAAGCCTTGGGTGATATGGTTTAGTGTGAGGTGTCCTTGCCCATGTCAGGGGGATTGGAACCAGATGATCCTAAGGTCCTTTCCAGTCGTAACTATTCTATGATTCTATGAAATTGAAGGCATTTTGGCTTGTACTGCCTTGTCTTACGGATAATTTTATATGAATCGACAAAGTAGTGGAGATAAACAGAAATTTTTATCTATATTTAAGGAAGAATGTAGGAGACCTGCATAAGATACAAAATCTAATACTAAAGGTGCCTGCAGTGGCTGCAGTTTATTGAAATTATTGCATCAATAATAGTCTGTTCCCTGGCTTTCAGTGCCATTGTTCAGCTATCTATGTTTTTGAGAGCAACAGCATAGAAATCTGTTTCAAAATTATAATTACTTGTACAATACTGAAAGTTTTCTGGGATTCAGTAATAAAGTTAATATGTGAAGTGTCATGCAGAGAGCAAAAAGGGAAATAGATAAGACAAACATGAAAACCCTGCTGAAAAGAGTGCTGGCAACTCTGCGCAAATACAGGAGAAAAGAATGGGAAATGAGAGGAATACTATTCAGTTTGTAGTGTTGAAATAGGAAAAGAATGTGTGAACGAAGCTGTGACATGGAATATGACAACATATGGCTTGAATATAGATTTCTTTTTTCCCAGAAACTCTGATACATTATTCAAGACAGAATAAGTTTTGTCAAAATAGGAGGGCAGATGCAAAAGAATACTGTCAGCCTGTTGGGGCTAGGCTTTTTCAAGAATGAAAGTTGTTCAATAGAGAACACTAGAAATTAATAAGAAAATCATCTTTGTTGAAACATTTGAAGATATATATCAGAAAATTTTTGGAGATTACTGAATGCACACAGCTTCACCAGTTTTTCATCTGAAAATGTGTCAGGAACTTAGAAGTTTATATAGGGTAGCTGGGAGGAGAAATGCTGCTCCCTCCCTCTTTCTACTGCTTGCAGGGCACCTTTTTTGGTTTCTGGCAGTCTACTTACTGCTAACAAGCCCCCTTCAGGAGTGTCTTACCCATGGAGATGGGCTATCCAAGTTGAAGAATGACATTCCTATTCTGAGGGGAAGGATAGGCTGCAATTTTTTTTTTTTTTTTCTATGGGGATATATGTTTTTTTTATTTTTTTCCCAAAATATTTGTAACAGTGATAGTTCTACAGAAGTTATCAATGTTGCTTAATTAGGGAGAAAACCAGTATAAGATGCCCTTTTGGTGATGTGCTCATTGAACAAAGGAAGCTTTTTTGAATTAATTTAATAGGTATAATGTATCCTGGTTTTTTAAATAAACTTCAGAGTACTACCTTCAGAAGCCAAACAGATCTTCATGTTACAAGAGCTATCAAAATTTAAAAATAAACCCCAAACTAACAACACCCAGATTTTGTACACTAATGTCGGGATCCGTTGTTGGAGTCGCGGAAGACAAGCCTCATGCTCTCATGGTCAGCAAGTCTCGTTTATTGATTGCAATACATCGATATTTATAGGTCATACAATCAAGTACATATCTATGCGAAGTTACACAATACGCAAGCTTATTGGCTCAAACTTTGGTGGTCGTTAGCAGCTGTTGCCACATCAGCAAGTAGCCGTTAACGATGCGCTATTTCAGCAGGATATGTATCCTGTTTCTTTGTTTCTTGAGTAATCGTTAATCACAAGGTCGTTGTGCCCTGAGGCCTAGAGCTCAACTACTTGCACAGTATCATGGCCTTTGCTACTTAGCCATTCTGCTGTTAGGCTCTCAACACACTAATGAGAAAAGAGTTTGTATATAAATCTCTCTGCTGTAGACTCAATTGTGTTTCCATTTTACTTAGGTTGTCTTTGTAAATTAATTACATTCCTAGGAGGGAATGAGCTTTTGAGCCTTTTTTTTCTTCCTATCTATTCTTCTTCCTATCTGTGTTTTTCCCATCTATTTAAAGTCTAGAAGCCTATGTTGATCCCTCCATGAAGAAGTTTTTTGAGACAGCGTTAGATACTAAAGACTAGTGTCGCTGTTGGGGAAGGGAGGTGCATAAAATGAAGGTTTAGCATATTCAAAATAAACAGCCTAACACAGGTTTAGTCAAAATCACTCTCTCTGGAATAAAGAATTACTGGTGTGATTTGGTTTTTTTCCCCCCTCACACCGACAGCCCAAACCACAAACTAAATTTTTTTGCTTATTTAACACATGACATGCTTTCTGTGTTTATCTGGATATCTGAGTGGCTTCTACTTTAACATTAAAGGCTGTGTACAAAATCTAGCTCTTCCTCTTGCTCTTTTCCCATTTTTGGGAACCCTGTTTTATGAGGACAATTAGTTTTGTTTTCTTATGTGTAAGCAGATATGTATCCATTTCAGATACAAGATGAAACAAAGCAAAAGGTATAAAAAAAGTGTTTCCCAGCACTAGAATTATGTATATTTGAGTCCCTTGTTGAAAAGCTACGCTACTACTATAGCATCTTCTATTAAGGTGGCATTTTACACCTTTGTGGCCCAGCCTATGAATGCAATAGAGGTAGCTAATATAACTGCAGATAGCAGTGTGGTGTTTGTTAGAAACAAATGATTGACTGCAATTTGAGTTTACCTTCATTCTGTCAGGCTCTTGTAAAAAAATCATAAAATACTGTTTATTTTTATTGTTTTAGTTGTCTCAAAACCAGTTGACAGCTTCATGCTCTGCCCTGAGTACAGAAGAGGCTGAGCTTACGCTTCCCTGAAGAGAAGGAAAGGGCAGAAGAGAGTCATGCATGGTACTTTATTACAGTGATGTAGGGAAGAAATGAGAAATTCTTTTGTGCCTTTTTGTGTACACTGGTTTTCCTGATTTTATCACGCTTAGGAAAAAAATCCTCTTGTTCAATTTTTCTTTCTCCACTCTGGTGCTTTTTTTCCTTCTTGACTTCTATTCATCTATTCAGAAAATACAAATAAAAGAAAGAGACAGGAAATGTGAGGAAATGGTAAGTGTCGTGTTTTAATTCAGAGGAGGTGAAAACTGCAAAATACTCTTCCTATGTACGTGCTTTCCGTTTGTGTTAATGTTCTTGTTACCAACTTAGGAGGGTTGGTTTTTGGTTTGTTTTGTTTTACTTTTTAAGTTTTCTTGTAGTCCACTCTAAGATGGATATTCTGGGAAGGTGCTTGTACCATAGATCTTTTGCCAGATTAAGTAAAATTACAGCAATGAATTAATCTTTAACTTACGCAAATTGAATTTCCTTGTTTCATTACTTTTAAAAGTGACACAACAAATCACAACTCCATTAATTAATACAGTAGGTTTGTTTCCTTCTATGCTAGAATTAAAGCAATATTTTTGTTTTTATTTTTAAAAAGATGATTTAAGACAATACATGATTTTTTTTGCATCCTGAAATATTCAGTGTCTGAGCTGTTGGGATATTCAAAGATAATGAGGATCATATATAAAAGTGTCTTTGCTTTAGTTC
Organism: Neopsephotus bourkii; assembly: GCF_033783945.1. Classification (NCBI taxonomy): domain Eukaryota; kingdom Metazoa; phylum Chordata; class Aves; order Psittaciformes; family Psittacidae; genus Neopsephotus; species Neopsephotus bourkii. The sequence goes on from NW_026902000.1 coordinate 647,469, forward strand.
AGTAACTTAACATGTAAGGTTAAGTCCTCACCTTATTCTCCATTAGAACTGTGGTACTTTTAGTAATAAGACGATACACTTTGGGACATGCATTGGGAGTGCTTTATGAAATGAAATTTTCTAATGAGTGTACTCAAAATGTCTGCAGTTTTTATTTGTTTGATTATTTGGATTTTGTTTTAATAAAAGAAATTTCAACTCACAACAATTTTATCTTGGTGTCTTTCAGTGAATTTAGGGTATTTACTGAAACCTTACAGTCTGTGTGCCTGATACTCCATAGCCTGGTGTTTGACTTGCCAGGTGATTTATAAAGGCTTTTACAGAAGCACTGACTCTTTGAATGTTCTTTATTTGGTTCCTAGTTTGGCTTCTGAGTTAAAATGTTTATTTCATGCTTCATACAAATGTTCAGCAAACTGTTCTGCTGAAAAAAAAAGTTTTCAAATTTTCAAATTTAATACTGGGTTTGAATGTTTGCTGAGTGTGCTGATAGGGATAATTAAGATTGTATTGAATGAGTAGATACTGTTCGCCTCACATAGTCAGGCATTCATAGAAGGCATTCAACAAGCTCAAAACAAATTTTCATATGTTATTTACGTTTCTTCTTAAAGAATATGTTGCTATAAAGATGCCTCATATTTTGATATTTATGACATGATACAAAACCATCTTCACTACTTATTTTCCATAATAATTTATGTAAAAGTAATTTTTAATAAGCTTTTAATCTACATGCTGGAGCAATGTGGATCACCAGGAGTGAGCTCTGATTCATAAATGAGTACAACACAGAAACTGTTATCTTAAATGAAAGTTGTAACTAAATGTTTAACTGTAGGTTAGTAGCTTTCTTTGAACTGTTTTCATGTCAAGTAATTTAAAATGTTGCATTGCTATGATATGAATTGGTTTATTCTGTTAAAAGGAGTTTACTATCCTGAATGTAGCCCACATAACAACAGCCACCACCTTTGCTTTAATTCGTGTTTCTATGGTCTGTTTCTAGCTGCCTACTGTTCTCCTGATTTTGTTTTGTGATGCTGTGTGTGTGATTATTGTGAAGATTACAACAGATTTTTAGAACTTTAAGGAAGAAATTAGCAGAAGGCTTATTTTTTTACCCTGTGGCATTCAAGTGTTGCTAAACACATATAACATCGTCAGAAAGTACATGAGATATCCTGTGCTTGCACATACAAAGCCTTTAGTCCATATTCAGAGACATCCATTAAAGTAGCAGCTCTGTTGCTTTCATTTGTTGCTTGACTGTATCTCTAGAGACCATGGTACATTATCACAGTGGTTGTCATCTTTTAAGATGTTACCGAAATGGTGGAATTCTTAGCTCAGCACTTTAGTGGACAAAAAAAGTACAGATTACCTAGGCAAGATGGTAGATGAGGAATCATGCTTACCTAATCTGAAAATATTAATGTAAAACATAGATGTAAAGAGTATCAATGCATATTAGATATTCAAAGTTATATAAATAGCTTTGTATAAATTGACTTTGCACTCATCATAAAGTCTAAAGTTAGGCTTAAAAAATTTAGGAGAATCGGGTACTAAAATAATGGAAAAAAAAGAGGAGACTGGCATATGGGGAGTGGGGGGCAGAATGGAATGAGACTAGTGTTCAAATACTGTAAACAAGCTTGATTATGATACACTTATGATAATAGATGGTTTTATGGGTGTGACTTGCTTTAGAATTTTTGTGAATGCTTCTTTGTGACCATCCTTAAAATTGACAAATTTTATGAATTTTAATGCTAGCATGCTTCAAGTTTAAGTCTTAGCATGCATATTATAGGACACAGTAGTCACAGATCATTAAAATCTTTCAAGAAAAGAATGCTGGGTCTGAAAGGAAACATTCCTTTTAAAAAGGCTTGGGAAAGGATTGACCTCAAAAAAAAACCCAGACATTTAGAGAAGAGGGCATGTAACTAGAATTAAAGAGTAGATAGGAAATAAAGCATGGTAGTAGTACAAATTGAAACAGTAAAGCAACACAATTAAAACAGAAAAAAAAATATGGGGTGGGATAAGTAAATTATTTTGGGTGGAACACTGTCTTCATGTCTTACACATGTAACAGTATTTTATGGATTTGTAGAAAAATTAAATAGCTCAAAATGTCCAAGAGAACCACTTGAAATAATCCTGCTTAATCATACTAGCCTGGATTTCATATCAGGTCCAAAACTGAACCCTGTAAAATATAGATATACGCAGCAATCCTGTTTTGCTTCAGCATGAAACTGGTTTCCCTAAGCACCTGATGTGTTTAAAAGTGATAGAATGCCTTCCCTCCTTACAGACTAGGTTGTTTTAGTCTCCTGTTCTTCTTCTTCAGTGTTATTTTTCCTCTAGTGAAAATCTCTACCTCCCAGGAAAATGAATAGTGAGTGGAGACAGAGTACATTCAAATGAATCCCGTTAAATATAACCCCAGGTTGTACACTTCAAATGAGATGGATTTTCCAACCCATCATTAAGGCACACTGTGACTTAGGTCAACATAATGAGTAGCAGTGCTGGAGGCTGTGTCTACCTTAATACAACAGTTTTGGTCTAAACATTTTCATAGTGTACTTATTGAATCTGGCAACTAAAGGAGTATAAATAAGAGGTAATAGGAATTATACATTAATTTTCCTTCTTTGTTTAAAGCAAAGTAAAGCTAGTTAAATGATGATTCAAATTGTGAAGATGCTTGGAAAATAATCTAGGATTTGATGCAGAGCTACAGTCTGATTGCCTGGGTTGAAGGGAGAATAAAAAATTCCAGTATAACATTCGTTCTAAGTTATTCGAGTGCAATCAAAATTAATTAAACTGAGGTTGTTCAAACATTTTTTTTAAATCAATGTGATAAAATAGCTAAATTAATTAGCAGCAGAGGTAACATATGAGGTATGACTATGGAGACTACAAGAAGCCCATGGTATGTCTAAATTCATTCTTATTCATGTATTTCTCATAGAGCAATAAAAAGCAAGTTGCCCCTTCCTTGAACTGAAGAAGGTAATGAAAAGTAAAAAACGCAGCCCACTATCCTGACTTTCTGTAAATGTTAACATCCTTTCTCTTGTATCTATTGCATTTTTACTCTTCAGTCAGAGTGAAAGTTGCTTGATTTGTAACCTTTGCTTTTGAAGATTCTGAGTTAAGAAAAAAACACTTTAAGTTTTCAGAAGATGTGATTGTCTACTTTTTCAGGTGTTGCTATACCTTGAACAAGTATAGGTCAGTAAACAATTGCATCTCCTGAAACTATCTTGCTCTGAAGATCTGTCTTTACAAAATTTTAATTCCAACTCAAAAGCAATAGGTATCCAGACTCGTAAAACCACTTGTTCGCTTGAATAATTGCTTTTCATATTAATGAAATGTAAATACGGGGGGAGTTATATTTTCCTTCCTTATATCAAGTAAATCAAATTCCAATATAAATGCATAGAAGTGAAATAAGGCAGCTGTAAAAAGCTGTGAGAGTTTATTAAATGATAATTTTATGTATATATATTTAGTCAATCAATTGCGGTTCTTATAATTCTGCAGTTTTTACTGAAGAGACTTGGAAGTGTGTGTGTAAATATATGCACGTATGTTTGTTTATATGTATACACATCACGAGTCGCAAGAAGGGACTATGTGATATATAGTTCAAGTTAGGATTTACAGGAAATACACTAATAAAGAATTGTTTTGCTTATCAAAGGAGTAAACCCATGTGGTCTAACTAATAACATCCAGCAAATCTGGTCAAGTATTTTGCATTATGAGAAGAAAATGAAACTTTTTTAAGGCTCACCCAGAGATGTAATAAGATCTGACAAATCACTTTAATGTCTGTTTTCATGTTGAGAATGTTTTAATCTGCATATGAACAAATTAGGATAGTGCCAAACCTGGTGTGATACACAATGAATAATAAAATTATTAAACTTATCTACTGCTTATATGATATTAAATAATATTGCAATCATAATATGAATTTATTTTCAGGAAATGAGAGACATATTGTAGGGATGAAAACTGGCTTAAGTTACAAATAAATATATCAATGAAAACTTATCCAAAATGTACCAATTCTTTGATAAAGTTTTCAGCAAGGAAAAATCTAACTTGGTGTTGGAAAAAAATGCATTGATGAGATTTGATAAGAAAATGTTTGTTTCATTCCAGTCCTGTAAAGCTGTCAACAATATATATAATGTTAACAAGGTTTCAGGTGCACTCACATACTGGAATTGCTAACTCTTTTTGTTTATTTCCTTTCGCTGCTCTGCAGAGCAACTGTTATATGATGCAGTCTTGATGTGATAAACACTTAAACTGCTGATTTGATTTGATATGGTTGGTCCCTTTCATCTGGAACACTGCTATTCAGATTGGTTAGGTACTATTTCTGTTTCTTGAATGTGGATTTACTCCTGTAGTAAAATCTCCCTAGAAGCTTTGGGAAATTATTTTTTTTCTTATCTTTTACACAGTCTACATAATGCGAACTTTCTATTATTAATCTGTGTTCCTTTGTGTTTACACCAAATTAAGAAGGAATGCCTTCAAAAAACTCTTAAAGTGTCTACCAATAAATTCAAGTACCAATTTAGCGCCAAGACAGCCTGCAGAACTTCCAGTGTCTTTTCCTGAGCTGGAGTTTTTTTCACTTTCTGTTCATTACCAGGAGTGCAAGCCCTATATACACTGCATGTATGTGTAAGAAAACAGCAACATTAAGAATTATATCAAAGACTTGAGATTTTTCCTAAAAGTTCTTGAAATTCCATGCTTCTTGTTTTGAAAAATGAATGAGAGTGGACTGGATGTGATGTTATATCTGACGTTTTCATTGGAAGTGTAATTTTTTTTTTCTTTGCTGGTTGAGGTCTACCATAAATTCTGAATGTCCTGCTTAAGTAATGAGTAGGTAAGTTTCTAAAGCAACTCCCTTTGGGGGATGGGAAAAAGAGACACAGGCTTTATTAGTCTTCTGCATTTCAAATAGTAGCTGACATGACCCATGCTTCTGTGAACTTTTTTTCTGTCCAGTAGGCTTAATCTTTCTTTCTTTTTTTTTTCACTTCAGCTTTTTTTGAGAACAAAGTGATACCTTTGTGGGATATATGCTACACTGGTGCCTTTTTAGATATATTGCTAAAGGAACAGAACCAAATTTGCTTGGAAATATAAGCTTTTTCTTTCATGGATTCATGATGATATTCTAAATGTATCTGTTGAATGTTTTAAGATTCCTTTACAGATTTTCTTCCTTAGAGTGTAATGCCTCATACTTCAGATTGTACATTCTTCCACCAGTGGAGTACTTAAAGTCATTGCCTACAATTCTTTACTTTGTCAGACCAGCTGGTAGTTAACATATTGGTCAGATTCCAACAGTAATTGCAATTGGCATCTCTATTTGTTTTTACAGTTGCTTGACATAAGTCACTGTTGAGTCAATAGGGAAGGTGTGTTACTTATCAGTGGCATATTCCATAAAATCCTGAGGCTGAATGTAATTTGTCAATATATCTATGATTGTCATTTCCTTTCTAGTGGTATATTTCCTTGTTTTTCAGAATTCTGTAGTTTTTATTCCCAATCTCAGCACATATACTCATACATGTTTTAATGGATGACTAGCACTTTATTATGCGATGCACTTTCTCTTAAACTGCAGTATTGAACTTATCACTCACAATTGTCATATATTCCAAGGAATAACTTTTCTTTCCTTTTCTTTTCTTTTCTTTTCTTTTCTTTTCTTTTCTTTTCTTTTCTTTTCTTTTCTTTTCTTTTCTTTTCTTTTCTTTTCTTTTCTTTTCTTTTCTTTTCTTTTTTTCCTTTCCTTTCCTCTCCTTTCCTTTCCTTTCCTTTCCTTTCCTTTCCTTTCCTTTCCTTTCCTTTCCTTTCCTTTCCTTTCCTTTCCTTTCCTTTCCTTTCCTTTCCTTTCCTTTCCTTTCCTTTCCTTTCCTTTCCTTCCTTTCCTTTCCTTTCCTTTCCTTTCCTTTCCTTTCCTTTCCTTTCCTTTCCTTTCCTTTCCTTTCCTTTCCTTTCCTTTCCTTTCCTTTCCTTTCCTTTCCTTTCCTTTCCTTTTTTTTCTTTTCTTCTTTTCCTTTGTCCTCATATAAAGCTTGAGAACAGGCTACAGCCACATACTCTTATCAGGTATCAAAAAATATGTCAATTTTATATGGCATCTGCAACATAATCTAGGATAGGACTTGTACTTGGGGGAAAAAAAACCTATTACAACAGTTTTCTGGAAATCCTGTCTTGAAAGCACTTTACTGTAGTTTGAACAAAGCTTGGAAAGAATTTATCTAAATAATAGAAAAATAACAGAAATTATTCCAATTGCTTTCTACTGTAGACATTTGTGTAATAGCTTGCATTTTGGTGTGCTTGGCACCATGCCATCTTCAGTAATTATACAGCCAACATAGTTTAGTTCAATTTGCAGTTGGTTTATTGAATTTAAACAATCTCTTCTGATATTCCTACAATCTGTTACATTTTCAGCAAGGTAATAGTATACATTAGCCAAGTAATTTTCCTATCGGTAGTTAGATTCTCTTTATACATTGTCTTGTAATTTGATCTTAAATTCTTTTTGTGATTCTTGACATCTTGCTTACTGTATCATAGAATGTTATTTCACTGTTCTATCCGTGAGCTGGTTTCTTTAAAGTACTGCTGTTGTAATATTTCCTATTGCTGACGCTACTTCCAAAAGCAAAATATTTTCCTGATAAACCATTTACTACATATACTCTTTATTTTTGTAGTAGATCAGAACGGTAAGAACCATAACATCTTAATAGAGAATGCAGGATCTTATTACTGGGTTTTGGCACTTTCCAAAAGTGTGCAAAATAAAAAAAAAAAGAAACCTAAGAAGTTGTACAGAGAATATAAACAATGAGAACAGAAGTCATGTGCTTGAAAAAATAGGTACAAATGTCAGTGATATCAGTGGTGGTTTCCATAGAAACTAATCTTGAACAGAGACCTCATTGGTAATGACAAGCCATGACTGATGCTGGTGAAAATAGACCTGATTACTTCTACAAATAGCCTTGATCTAACTTAAGTGTGATATAAACAAGGCAAAGTATAAAAAAATAGAAAATGGAATGAAAATAATAATTTAGATTCTTTTTTAATTCTTAACGAAAATGTTTACTTCTGTCATTCTTGTCAATTATCAAATGTTTATTTTGCAATTTGAATGACACCAATTCAGAGATACTTCTAGTAGCACATTGCATTCTGTCCAGATTTAAAATATGACAGGAGCACTAACTGATTTTAAAATAGGGAAAACAAACCAAAACTACTTTCAGAGATAAACTGTGGCATATAACTACGTGTATGTCTACCTCAGGACAAAGAGGAATTTTGCAGCTATATACTCAAACTAGAAAACTGATCCTCTCTGAAAAAGTGATGTTCAGAAATATAATGATTTTGTTTCTATCAGTATTGCAGCAATTGTTTCACATGCATGTATTATCTGGGTTTGTATCCATAAGCAAAATGGTATAATTTACTGAGAAAGAGAAAATAATTTTTCTGGCAAAATAATTCTTTTGATTTCAACCTTTTTGCCCTTCTTTTCTTTATCTTAGAAATTAAATTTTAATTGAAATATAAATTAACTGGAATAGCCAGTAGCTGGGTCAGAGAATAAGACTTATTCTATCCTAAACAATTATGTAGCACCATGACAATGATATTTGTCTTTAGCATGGGATTTCTTTGCTTCAATCTGTTGAATTTGATCTGTTGTATAGTATGTGGGATCCAGAGCTACTAATATTCTTGTACTGGACAATTAGCTTATTTTCTGATTCGAACTTTAGTTCTTTTCAAAGCAAGCATGCTGGGGATGGACTATTCATTAGGGACTGTAGTGATAGGACAAGGGGTAAGGGGTTCAAGCTTAAACAGGGAGGTTTAGATTGGATATAAGGAAGAAATTCTTTACTGTGAGGGTGGTGAGGCACTGGAAGGGGTTGCCCAGGGAAGTTGTGAATGTTCCATGCCTGGTGGTGCTCAAGGCCAGGTTGGACAGAGCCTTGGGTGGCATGGTTTAATGTGAGGTGTCCCTGCCCACGGCAGGGGGGCTGGAACTAGATGATCTTAAGGTCCTTTCCAACCCTAACTAATCTATGATTCTATGATTTATCCAAAACTTTTTTCTAGCAAAAATATTTTATTGAAACCTTTATCATCTGCAGCAATCCATGACTTGGAACAAACTGAAGTCTCTCCAGTGACTAATATCAAAATAATAATAAAAATAATGAATTTTAAAAATAAAAATACTATCTTCCATTGGTTCTCTTCTTGCACTCCTTCAGAAGACTTCTCTCAGTAGCTATTCAGTCTACAAAAGCTTTAATGGAAGCATTTTGCCTTAATGAAACAAACACCTTGTTAGTAGATCATGAGATTAATTAACTGCTATTGATTATTCTGAACTGGTAAATGCCATGTAGCTATTCACCTTTCCCAAGCAAACAACTTAGGGAAGGTGAATAGCCAGAGACATTCCGCATTTTTCCTTCTGTGTTCATAATATTCAGTTCCTTGTATGTTCAATGATACCCATTGTGTAGTAAGTCTTTCTGGTCCATATTTTACTCAGTAACAGGGCTCTAGCTTACATTTGTAGAATATTTTTTTTGCATGAAATAAAATTTTATTCTGTGTTTAAGTACTATATGTTATTAGCCCTGGAGGATAGATTTTGAATAATCTTTTCATTCCACCGTACAGTATACAAATTTCAACATATTGTCGTCTTTATATTTCATGTTAATTTGACATTTAATGTTAGCTTCCTGTCATATTAACAATAATCCATCTGAACCAGCACACATGAATATCAATTACTGAAATGATTGGAGCTCATCCCTTAATCTCCTTCTTTCTAGTGAAAGTAAACACATGCCATTAAACAGGAAATATTAGAAATATCAAAGTCTTTCAGAGACTCACCTACTTGCATATATTCTCCCTAAATCTGTTTCATTGCATGATGAGGTTGGGGAGGGGGAAGGGGGAAGGTTATTAAACTCACTTGTTTGTTGGAAAAATGGTGAATAAATAAAAATGTCTAATATAAATAGCATGTGTTCAACTTAGTATCTCAATACTCTATACTGGTGTATATATATACACTATGTATTAGTGTATAGATATGCATATATATACATACAGCGTACTAGTATATCCTCTGCTATTTTGCTTGATTGCAAAACCTTTCTTATAAACTTTTGAACACTGTTTCTAAGTTTCAAGTTGCATGCTGTTGTCACACGCATATAATTTTGTTTGCGTGCATTAGTTTAAATATGAGTGTTCAGTATGCAGCTCCCCACTGTAACACTGCAGTTAACACTGGGGAAAGTGTGCAGGTTTTCTTGTAGAAGCAACTTTTGATGTGCTACAATCTGATTATATGAAAGGGCAAGCAACGTTTTCAGCTACTGACGTAGGAGAGCTTAGAGTCTGGCCGATGCAGCCTTAAATGTGCAGAAACGAAAGGAAGATGTAGATTGCTGTAGCATACGTTTGCTTTAACAACACATTATAACGAAAGATGTTATAAATCATTCTTCCTTGTGTAGGAAGTTCAAACAGAAGAATAAAAGGGAAACAGATTACTTTACAATCTTACCAGCTAACAAAGGTGCTTTTGGGAATGTTTATTACTCTAGTAAATGCATATTATCTGCATTAAGTTGTTTACTTACTGTTCTTTATAATAGAATAAGCCATTGGACACCCCTCCCAAAAAAAATAATTCCCCTATTGATATGTTATGCATCCTCTTCTCATGTTACTGTTATGTAAATGTAAATGTCATGTACTGTTACAAAAAGATCTTCTTTGGATTGTTCTAGAAGAACTTCTTCCTTCCTCGTGCATTTAATTTCTGTGGAACGTAGTCTAACGTTAACTGCACTCCTTCTGTACCTACCATAGTAGAATTTGGCTTAAGCTCTTTTTCTTTTTCTCCTTTTCACTCTCTTATCACTAATTTTCCTACTGTTCCCAAATTTTAAAGACATAGCTTTTGGCAGATAGTGCTCAACCAGAAGAAAAAGAAGGAAAAGGAAAAAATAAAGAGGAATTTATAGCAAGACATGAGAAAATACTCTTTATAATTACAAGAATGAAAATTTTCTGGCTGCTTTCCAGCTACACTGATCTAAACTTCTACAAGTAAACTTAATTTGAAGTAGACAAACACTAGTATATTTGGCTAGATGCTGAGAGGAAGTTGATGCTTTTTCTTCAGGGTCTAGTGTATTTCATGTTATTTGTTTTAATTTATCATACTAGAACATAAAAATACAGCACAGGAAACTTATCTGTCATGATCACCAAATCACTTTACAGAAATAGGATGACCTTGTTGGCTGAGGCAGTAGAACTAGAATTAAGGGGGGTGTAGAGGAGTAATTGTGCAGACTCATGTATATATGGGCCATTAATAAAACTGTTTCCTGGGTTAGAGAGATGCTTGAGTGGCAGTTTATTGGTTTTCTCTTCTAAAACAGATCACCGACTTTCTTTCGTAGGATTGGGGGGGAGGGAGTGAGAGAGCACACTGGCAATAGTCTCTCCTGAGCTTTTTTTTTTTTTCACAGAATGATTTGAGTTAGAAGGGACCTTAAAGCTCATTTAGTTCCAGCCCCCTGTGACCGGCAGTGACACCTTCCACTAGACCAGGTTGCACCAAACCCTGTCCAGCCTGGCCTTGAACACTGCCAGGTATGGGGCAACCACAGTTTCTCTGGGCAACCTGTGCCAGTGCCTAATCATTCTCACAGTAGGGTGTATATTGTCTAATATAAATCTCCCTTCTGTCAACTTAAAGCCATTTCCCTTTGTCCTATTCCTAAATGCCTTTGTACATGCCTCTCCAGGTTTCTTGTAGTCCTCTTTAGGCACTGAAAGATGCTCAAAGGTCTCCCTGCAACCTTCTCTAGCCTGAACAAGCACAGCTCTCAGCCTGTCTTCCTAGGAAAGGTGCTCTAGCCCTCTGACTATCTTTATGGTTGCCTCTGGACTCACACCAGCAGGTCCATGTCCTTATGTTGGGGCCCCAGAGCTGAATGCAGTCCTCTAGGTGGGGTCTCACAAGAGTACAGTGATGGTAAAAATCCCCTTCTCCATGTGGGAGGTGCTGGCCAAGCTTCTTTTGATGCAGCCCAGGATACAGGTGGTTTCTGGGCTGTGAGCTCACACTGCTGGCTCATGTTGAGCTTCTTGTCAACCAACACTCCCAAGTTCTCCTCCTCAGGGCTGCTCTCAGTCCTTTCTTTGCTCAGCCTGTAGTTGTGCTTGGGATTGCCTTAACCCAGGTGTAGGAACTTGTCATTGACCTTGTTAAATTTCATGAAGTTCACATGGGAACAACTTTCAAGCCTGTTAAGTTCCCTTTGGCTGGCATTCCTTCTCTCCATCACATTGACTGCACCACACAGCTTGGTGTCACTGGCAAACTTGCTGAGGTTACACTCTATGCCACTTTTTATTGCCTAAAGTCTCTGTGGGATTTTTAGATTGTTTTGTGGTAGCTCTGGGCCTTCTTAAGCATAAAGGCTACTATGTCATCAGCTGAACTTCTCAGGATGGCATCAGTACCAATCAACCTTCAGCCATTTTATTTTACGTGAAAAGACTCTTTTTACAAATGTTGCCAAAGAGGATTGTTCCATTCTCCAAAGCAAGTAGCAGTTCTTTGAACAGCCCTTTGACAACTAATCCTACAGACAGATCACAATAAAACAGACAATGGAAAGCAAGTTTTCTTTTTCACCCTTCCTTGAATACCTTGTTATTGTGTCTCAGTCCTAACCTGGAAGATTTATTTAATTGTTGACTCTTTAAAAAAAATCTTATTTGTCTATTCTTGGTCTTATTCTTTTGAATACGCCTAAAATATATTATTTCAAACATTTCTAATATATCAAGTACATTGGTCTCATATCAGAACTAAATAGTAGATGGAGGATGACTAAAATGTATTTAATTGCTATTAATTGGTATTGCTCTGTAGCAAATCAGCCAGAGAAAATAGGTCAGGTCAGTCTTTCTAAGACCTGTATGTTACACAGTTTGTAGATTTCTCATGCTTGTTTCGTACCTGAAACAATGCTGTTTATTTTACAGCAACTTTATTATGAATTTTAACACTTCTATTTTTCTCTCGTTTCATTAAGAGGGCAAGTATCATATGAAAAGTTATCTGTGCACATGGGATTTGAAGCACAGATATAAATTTGGTTTAGTTGTGTCATAGTGGAGCAAGGACTTGAACCCAAGGTCTTTGAAACAGATATGGCTAATATTCACAGACCATTTATTCGCAGTTTTGTACTTTCACAACTAGCTCTGAAGAGGCAAAAGAGAGGTTACTTTAGCTTGTATTTATGTATATAAATGAAAACTTTTTCAAGTATTTTCTTTAAGTATACAGTTTTCTTTAGTATTAAGAATATCAACATGGAATGACTGAAATTGGGTTATTTATGTGCTATTGTAGAAATTTAGTTTTTACAGTGGCTTAGTATTTTTAGTTTTAAGTATTGAAATTTAAGATAATTTTTCTTAGTAAGTTGCGTATATGATATAGCATTGTAGGTAATGTGCTAGTGAGGCTGTCAAAATAGAACTAATACTGCATAGACTTGTGTTTATTTTCCAAATATTATTATGATTATCTGTTTTCATCTGTTATAGTGCTGTACATATGTTATTAGAAATCACTATTTCTTTAACTGTCTATAAATTCGTTTTTTCCAAGCCAAATACTCTCAGTCCTTCAGATATGTGAATGCCTATCTATATGGTTGTTATTTGCTTCAGTAAGGTCAGTGAATTCATACATTAAAAATCAACGTATATGTTTGTAGAGTCAGATCCTGTTATTTCAGGGCATCCTGAAGATAATTTGATAGTTAGATGTATGTGTGCAGAAGAAACAAAATGTCCTTGTCCCACAGATCTGAACAAATGCTCCTATCTGAATGAATTCTACACGTTTTTTATCTGCTTAGTACAACTAATAATTATTAGTTTTATTAAAAGAAAATACTATGTATGACTAGTTGCTAATGACAACTGAATGTCACAAGTGACATTCACTTTGCTAGCAATGCAGGCAGGCTGAGATGGAAAAATAAGATAAATGTTACGGAAAGTCTCATATATCTGGGCTGCTTAGGAAAACCTTAAGAATGTCTTATGATTACATCCTTGTGTTTTCCTGGTTTTCTTTTTTATAATTTTCCTGAAGTTTCTGAGCATTGTAATACTTATACACAAGCACTAATCTGTAGCAGTAGACTACTTTGCTCTACTGCTTGTAGTAAAGACTTAATTTTCTTAGTTTTTATGGTAACTGGTGAATTTGGAAAAAAGTCTGCAGAACCAGCAGGACACTCAATTACATGTTTTATATATTTCATCTTGGCTTATTTCCCATTAGATAATGACAGTCCTTTTGCCTTCTAAGTAAATGACCTTTTAAGAACAAAGTTTCTATGCTTATAATATGACCAATATTTGACCTATAGAGGACTTCTCTAAAGCTAAATTAACTTCCTAAATATTTAATCCTGAAAATAGTTTCTCTAGAGTGGAAAAAATTGCAAATGGCAGTATGACAAAAGTAAGTGATGCTGATAAAAAAGCTTCATTCTGAACAAGTTTATGTGAAGAACACATGACTGAGAAACATTTTAAAAATTATTTGATAAAAGGAGAGAGTTTTGAGGTGGTTTTCTGGTGGGTTTTGTTGTTTTTTGTGTGCTTTGTTGTTTTTTTCTGTGTAGGAAAAGCTTGTCAATTGCTAGAATAATACTTTAGTTTTCATCCAATTGTATGAACATTTAAAAAGAATTATGTTTCTCATGTATCAATTTCAGATGGTTCAGAACTATAGCCTAATTTTGAGTAAGTATTTCTAAATATGTCAAGTTATGGCAAATAGGTGGGTAATCTTTTTTAATGAACAGTAGTTGGGTTTTGGATTACAGGTTCTCTTACCCAGTAATCTGCTTTTGTTAATGAAGTGGTGAATTTCACAGTACATTTATTTTTCCTCCTTATGCTCCTGGAATCACTGCTAATAGTGACTCCACCTACAGAACAGAGCACAGAATGCAAGTTAGGGAAGATGCTGCATTCTTTAAGATGTGGGAAAGGGAAAAAAAAAAACAACAATTAATCCAAAACCAACCAGCAATAAACACAAGTGATGCACAACACAATTGCTCACCACTCACCCACTAATACCCAGTATGAACTGAACAATGATTCGTCCCTTCCAGGTAACTCCCCCCAGTTCGGATACTGATCATGATGTGCTGTGGTATGGAATACCCCTTTCGCTAGCTTGGGTCAGGGGTCCTGTCTCTGTTCCCTCTTGGCTTCTTCTCTGTCTCCTCACTGGCAAAGCATGAGACTGAGAAGTCCTTAATCAGGGTAAATGCTACTGAGTAACAACTAAAAACATGTTGTTACCAGCATTGTTTCCAGACTAAAGCTGAAATGCAGCACTGCACCAGCTACTAGGAAGAAAAATATTCCAGCTGAAACCACAACAAATATACAAATTCAAATTTATTTGTAGTTTGAAGGATCTCAACATGTACAAAACCTGCAAAGCTGAGGGGGTGAAGGTGCTTCTCAAAGATAATATAAAAAAAGGGATTAAAACCTTTACTTAAACTTCTTCTGGGAGACAAGTGTCACTTTTCTGCTTGCTAAAATTGCACCTGTAAAAGCACTCTTTCAGCTAACACAGGTTTATAGACTGAAAAAATAGAACAAAAATGGTACTGCCTTGTGGAGTTTTGTGCTATTGAAAAAAATGACAAAAAACCAAACCACAGTAACAAATGAATAGTCCATTCTTAAGTGTTAATTGAAGCAGACTGTGTCACTATATAGTGTTATATAGTATAAGGTTAGAAAAGAATGAGGAAAACAATCCAGGGAACTTCCTTCTTTTCCCATTGTTACACATCCTTTGTTACACACAGCAGTTTCTGGCCACCCCCAGGTGTCTTACCTAAAGATGATCTGAATCACAGAGGCTGGAGTCAGCCATGTGTCCCCAGCAAGTATCCGGTCCATCTAGGAGATCTTGTGTAAGAGGCTCTTGCAGAGAAGCAGTTTTGTTTTGGGATTTGTTTGTTTGGTTCGATGTTTTTTCTATGTACCTTTTCATTGTAGCTACTTAAGTGGGTGTTGTTGTCAGTTGTTACTGACTCCTGTCTTCCTGGGAAGCCAGTTTGTTATCAGGGTTTCTTTATCCTCCACCCATCAAGTATTCTTTGTCCTGCCAACTACTCACATCAAGGAGATTTTGGCTGCGTTTATCAGGGATGTCTCTAGACTTCAACAAAGAGAAGCTCTTCTTTGTCAGTATGTCTGTTGGATCAACAGTGTGGACCCTCTGTCAGAAGGCAAGACTAAATGTTAAGCTAAAGAGGTAAATGATTCGAGTAAGGTTCTTCGACTGCTTTTTGGCAATGATTGCTGTCTTTTTTTTAACTTTAAGTTTGGACATTTGTCCAGATGACAACTGAATCTAAGAGCTGTTGTACTGCATGTAGGATGTTAACTGAATTTGAGCTTGCAAGTGGAAAGTCAGTGCCTCATGCTAAAAAGAGAGGGAGGAAAAAAACTCACAACCAGCCAAATGCACGATAAGTCAAGAAGGATCTACAAGCATTGCTGAACAACAGTCGGGGAACAACCCAAGCCCTGCAGGTAGGTGATGTTTAGGTCAGAGAAAGGTCTGGATCTGAATGCAAGATAGGTTCCAGTGATGCGCGGATTGACTCCACAACTCGTTAAAGTTGTAAAGTAGGTATGCTTTTTATTCAGCGCTGAGACGCATGGGGATAATTCCTCAAAGTCATGCGTGCCTACTTTACAACTTTAATGAGTTGTGGAGTTGATGCAGAGGGTTGACCAATGTACCGGGGGGTTGCACAGGGGGGTTGTACAGGGAGTTAGAGGAATTCGATTGCTTAAGCAAAGGTATTGTCTGTACCTATCATGCCTACTAAGCAGAACAAAGGCACTAACTATTGATAAGGAAAAGCAGACACTTGGTTCTATTGACAAGGAAAAGCAGAGGCCTGATTCTACTGATAAGCACCTATTGATAAGGAAAAGCAGACCCCTGAATCTACTGTTAACGGGGAGAAGCAGACGGTTTATGGCTGGGAACAAACCCTAAGGCCATACGTGAAGACTAAAAGGTGAAAAGTTCAAGAAGAGGAAGACTCATTTACTTCATCTTGAAGACCCCTACCCACAGGAGAAAGACCCATTTACTTAATCTTGAGACCCCTGCCCATGACCAGAGGGGGCACTGCGCAGGTGCAAAGGACCTTCTAGCTCATTGTAATACGAAGCGGGGATAGGAGATGGATATGTATGGTGCAACCTTATAAATGTAGAGGGAAACAACACTAAGGCACGCAGGTCTTTGAGGAATTATCCCCATGCGTCTCAGTGCTGAATAAAAAGCATACCTACTTTACAACTTTAACGAGTTGTGGAGTCAATCCGCGCATCAGAGTCAATCTGTACATCACCAGAAGTACTATAGTCTCCTACAATTTTAATCAAGCCCTGCAAAATACAACCCCTGAGCTAAAATCAAGCAAGGTTAGGACTGAATTTTTAATTAGGGCCGAAATTCCAGGAATTGAAGTTAAACTATGGTTAGTTCTTGATGCAGAAAGGTTGCTGGAAATTGTATGTCTGTAAAGAGTTACCAGTCTAGACTTAGTAAGAGGGTCCAAACTGATTTGGAGAAATCTCCAGAACCTCGCCAACAAAGTTTAAGTTGACAAGCAAGTATCAGGAAAGCAAGGAATATTTTATAGCTAGTTTTCGATGGAGAGTTTAAGGCAGGCTCTAGGTCTTGATGCTACTTGTAAAATACATTTAGCAGAAAGAACAGGTCACCAAGCTAAAGTTAGCTTCTGGATCAGGGTTAATGTTCAAATCCATGAGAGGTTTCACTTTGGCAAAGGAAGCAAAATCTAGGACTAGGTATAAGAGATTTTTTTTTTTTTTTTTAATTGTGATTAAAAGGTGTAATGAGCTGGCATAGCTTTGCTTATTTCTCTATCTTTTTGCTAACTGTCTTCACTTGAGGAAGAGTTTAATTTAGAGTAGCCAGTAGTTCCTGTAGGAGCTGTGGCTGAATTTAGTGGTGCTGAATCCTGAGGCTGGCAGCAGACTTTCATCTTTTATGGCTTCACTTATCTTAAGCTAACTTCCATCTTAAACGGGGGAAGTTTTGTCAGATTTTGTCAGATAGGTAACATTATGATTTTTTTTTCTTCAACTTGAAGTAAGGCACTGACTAAAAAATATTTTTACTTTATACAGTAAGAATAGTGTAAGGTTTCTACCCTTACAGAAATTCAAAAGAATACCTGTGACACAAATTTCTCTGCCTAGAGTAACTGACATGTTCTGTGCTACAATTTAGCAATGATTTTTCTTATTATAAAAAGAAATGAATCTCTCTGGATGACAATGTCTTTCAAACTCCACTTTTTAACATGCTTAAAATATGCAAGAAGAATTTCTTTAAAGATTTTCCTTGCATAATTCATATTCATTATTCTACAGCAAATGTTTCTTTCAAGAAAAAAAGGACTTATGGAGAGTATGTTTTGAAATTATGACTAAGTTTAGCAAATTTAAATATAGATGTGACCAAATGTGCTCTTAAACTTCAGAAACTTCTGAATCTGAAATGTATTAAATTGCTGGCACGTTTTCATACCTGTTGGACTACTACATAACTGACTTGGATTTCTTTTTTCCTCAAAAAAAAAAAAAAAAAGAAAAAGCTCTTGTACTGAAAGATTAGTTTTGCAACTTCAAGTGGAGCATGAAAATGAAAGAATTTCTTGCTCTGTGTAGAAAAGCTCATATTTTCTCTGAATTGGTTTACATTCCTTTTATAATATTTTTGTTCTTTAAAACTTCTTTTCTCATTCTTGACAGTATTTTTATACTATACTAGGAATGCACCCTTTTCCATACATTTCCATACATCTCTGACTTAGCTTTCCCTTCACAGTTGTATAGAGAAAATTTTGTTTTACACCATTTTCTTAGTCTTACACATTTGAAGATGTTATAGTGGAGTCTTGTACTGCTTGAGAGTCTAAAGTGAAATAGCAGCTAGCAAAATCCTGGCTTAGCAACTAAAACTACGTGTACTTTATTTTTCTTTATTTATTAAAGCTTCCATTTCTGAGAATACAAAACAATCTATGAATTTGAATAGATTTTGCTAAATCCTATTAGCCAAAACAATAACATTCTTGAAATGTTAAAACCAATTACTTTTCTATTCTGTCATGGTTCATTCTAGCCAGAATGAAGCATTTCAGAATTTGTTTACCTGACTATAGATACCAGAGTGGAAGAGTATGTCCCTTCTTCCATAACTTTACTGATTTGTGTGTAGTTTTAACCTGAATCAGTGTAATATGAAATTGCACTATAATGTTACATTAGAAACAATCTACTATTTAAAGCCAGAATAGGATGGAGGAAGCTGGGAAGACTGACATTTCAAGGCGGATATTTCTTTGTAACATAGAGTATCACCACTGTCAGAGTTCATATGTACCCCAAATCTATATAAAAATAAATAAAACCGGAATTGTCAGTTCAACTCTGTCCAAGTATCAGTGAATCTCTCATCTTTTTTTCAGGTATGTCTTAGCATGTTTTTGGTTTTCATTTATAGTTAGAGTGGTAAGGCAGATCAGGAAAGACACTAATTTAATAATATGTAGTAATGAAGTTATGTTCTACTTGTGAGATGTATCCAAAGGGGGGGGGGGGGGTAAGAAGTTTATAATCAGTGTTTATGTGGGAAGATTTTTGTAATACAATTTAGGACAGATGGCCAGTGCAGCTATCAGCTATGAAAATATAAAAAACTATTCATAGATAAGCATTTATCTGACATTATCTCACCTGTCTGTATTTTTCATTTCTACTAACTGTGCAGCACATGCCATATTAAGTAAAAGGTTAATATGGAAACTAAGCTTTTTCTAATGAGTTCTCATGTCAAAATTTAATGTTGAATTTAAATATAGATTTGGTAATAGTAATAATAAAATTAGCAACACCTTAGTACACTGTGTATTTTCCTGTATATGGGTCTTAAACTATACTGAATACTTAAATTATCAGAAGTGGTTTTTAATAGGTCAGGTACATAATGGCAAATGTAATTTAATAACAGTATTCTCTACTGGCTCAGTGAAGTCAATTCTCCATTTTATTTCCATTTTCAGCATTTTATTTAGCTGCCTCATGTTTGCTCCTAAATAGATACTGTCACACTTGCGTCTACTCTATTTATGTGAATTTCAGCTTCTGTTATCAGGAAAGCAGAATCTGAAAATGTCTTGAAAACCATGGGCTGTTGGAAAAAGGGGAACTTGTTTTTCTATTTATAGTTTGTCCTCATCAAGCATCTTTTCAATAGAATCAGATGTCTCTGGGTTTCACAATTCATTTATGTGCATTTTTTCCTTGTCTAGTATGAAACAGTTTGCTATAGGCCTGGGAAAACTAGAATATTATTTGATTTCAGAAAATGAAGAGATTTTATTATGGTATACTTATATATGTTTTTGTACATACGTAAAATATAAAAATACAAATATGCGTTACTCAGAAAATATGCAGCTTTACATATGTACTAAGTAGGTGTTTACCCCACATTCATAGTGTTCAGATTCTAACAAATACTGGTTATGTTTCTTTTCTCTAAAACAGGATAGACTTTTAAGGCTCCAAAATAAGAAATAAATAATACTCTTTTGACAGAAAAAAAAGAAGCATTCTTACTTTTATTTTGTTTTTTGTTATTAGTTTATTTATTGCTTTATGTTGTTCTTTTGCATTGAAGAGTTTGGATTGTCAAGCTGGTTTTCTTCCAAGGCAAAACCTGGGGTTTGTTTGTTTGTGTTTCTTGGTTTTTTGGGTGTGTTGTTTGTTTTTTTCCTTGTGGGTGTTGGTTTGGTTTGTTTTATAAAAAATGTGATAAAAAACAAAGTTTGCCTGATAAATTGTACTTTGCCTTGAAGTAGTGGCTGGAGAGAAATAAATGAATGCAATGATCAGCTGTGAAATCACAACTTAGTTAAAAATTCAATTCATGCAGAAACAAGGCAATTATCCATTTTACTTATCCAATCTCATAAGCATTTTGAATCTGCCTAGTATCTGCTAAAGGGAATAAAACCAAAATAGACCCCTCCAGCTCCATGCCAAAATCTGCAGATCAGTTTTCAATGTTGCTATTAAAGGAGAAAAATACTGAGAAACCAATCTTATTCAATGGCTCCCTGATCCACAGGTACTGCAATTTTGGATGGAGTTTCAGTCATAGGCTTTGCCTGCTGCTATTTGCTCTGAAGTGCAGGGTGTTCCTTGCGCTTCCTTTACCGTAGGTAATCTGTCACCCTTACCCACTTGGATCCCCTGTCCTTATTCTGTCTATAATAGTACTGGTATAATAAAACTGGTTTTCCCATGCTTTGTCTGAAGTTCATGTACTGCTAGGTAGGTCACAATACTAAGATGGTGTTACATGAGAGTAAGGTGTGTGGTTAGCTGTTGATAGCTGTTTGCTGTTTGTTTTTTTCCCTTTTGATTGTGTGCAGTTGTTCTCTTGAAGTTGGGTTATTTTGTTTTGTTTTTTCTTTAAGAACTTTTTAACAAAATTGCAAACAATAGGAATGTAGAAAGAGCAACCGTGGTTTTGTACTTCCTATAAATCCTGCAGTTGCTTTTATAGCAGGAAAAGAAATGCTGAGGTGATAAGAAATGTTAATTTTGAGGCCAGGCTGTCAAAAAATCAGTGCAGGGCATTATTGCTTCTTGGTCTACTCCTAGCAGCAAGAGCTCTGTAGTTGACTTTTTGAATTTGGATAAACTATGAATTTGCTGCTTTTTTTTTTTTTTTTTTTAATGCTCAAAGAAATGAACTAATTTTTACAGCCTCTGACAGAGAAATGAAGACCTCAAATCTTTTATAGAGATCATGTGGACATACAGAACAAATGAGTAGCTGGTAATGCAAATGAAGCTAACAGTGGTTTTGTAGTGTTCAGCTAGAAGCAGTGTATACAGCTAGAGGCATTGTATACCATCTGCATTCATTAAAGTTCCGGGCATCTGTATATATTTGAAAATAAAAGCTCACTTTCTTGATGAAATGTGTTTTGGAAAGACACATCCCAAATAAAGAAACATTAGGAAAATATACTAGTTGCCCTGCTTTGTCCTCCATATAAGAGGTGTTATCTCAATTAATTTTAATGTTGCCTTTCAGCTTTTATCTAGTTCTTGCTCACACTCTCATTTGGTATCCTGGGGATTGGAGATTTGCCATCTTTGTTCTCTGTTTTCCTGACAGAAGTCCTTGTATTTAAGAAGATTAGATCTCGAATTTAATATATTTTTTTGTTGTTGTTGACTTTGGTGACAAATTTTGAGCAATCTATACTTTTTTAAAATTATTGCTAAATAGCTTCATATCTGTTCATTATTTTCATGGATTCAAATCTCGCTAAAATGATGGGTAGAAGAGGTTATTACTGACGTGTATAATATATGTGAGGTATTGTGAATACTAAGCAATACCTTCCAGATCTTTAATGTGTGATTCAGAGGTCATTATTACAATGAAGTGTCCCTGATTTACAAAGTAATATGGGCAGCTTGGAGATGAAAATTTCTTGCTAAAATAAAAGAAGCACTTAGTTGTAAAAGTCTTGCTGACTCTGGTTTTCTGAAGCTGCACATTAAATGAGTATATAGAATGTGGCACAAGGAATAACCCTTCTGATCTGTGTTTGTGGTCCAAAGCCATCAGCATGTAATATAATGTGAAGTTTGTGTTAGTAAAACACAAATACACAAGAGAGAGATGGGCGTACTGGAGAGAGCTTAGCAAAGGACTCCTAAGGTTATTAAGGGCTGTTAGCTTGCAGAAGAGAAATCTCAGGGGTACAAATACCAGAAGGGAGGTGCAAAGGAGGACCGAGCCAGGCTATCTCCAGTGGTGCCCAGTGACAGGACAAGAGTTAATGGGCACAAACTGAGGCATAGCAGGTTCCTTTAAAGAATTAGGAAAAATATTTTTTTTCACTCTGAGGTTGACGAAGCACTGGCACAAGTTGCCAGAGAGGTTGTGGTCTCGTTCCTTGGAGTTACTCAAAAGCCATTTGGACTTGGTCCTGGACAGTCAGTTGTGGGCTGATCATATTTGAGCAGGAGAGATTGGACAAGGTGACCTCCAGAGGTCCCTTCCAACCTCAACCGTTCTGTGATCCTGTGTTAATATCTGTGCCCTCTCTTCAGGGCAAAAGTCAAGATTTATTTCCTTCCTTGGGTTGTTTAGGGTGAGCTTCTACCATATTATATTACACTGTATGAGATGCGATTTAAGATCATGCAAGTAACCCAAAGTAGAAGCAGGAAATAAAAGGATTTTTTCACTCTCCCTACAGCAGTATATTAAATGGCAAATTCCTGGGTTACTTTTGTACTGCTTTAATTCGCTGAAAGAAGCTGTGAAATCACTTGGCTTGGAGTGCTAGTTTTGCTGTCCATCTAGTTAGAGTATTAAGTTTACAGATAACTGATCTGAATGGGATGGAGGGAAAAAGCTGTCAATGAAAGTTGAGCAGTATGATACACAGTGCAAGCAGGGCATACTTTACCATAAAACAAGGAGCTTTAAATCAGTCTGGTTTTCTTATACTTTTATACATAGATATTGTATACCTTGAAAAAGTAAGTCACCTTCACAGTTTGGATTCTTCCATGCTTGCGTTAATATAACATGTCATAGTCTCAGAAGTAAATCGTCTACTCAGACACCTATTACTGTTAGCCACGGAACTTCACCAGACTATCATATGTGGCACAGAAGACAATTAATCTGAAGTAATGATCAGTCTGAAGAGCAGATTAAGATGTTTCATATTTCATTTGCATCTTCAGCTTCAACTGTGTCATTTTGTTGGCCTGTGCATCTGTCTGTGTGAAATAAACTCTCAGGAGAAACAGATAGGAAAGAGCAAACCAAGCGCTAACAATCATGTATTGTAGCACAGGATTAAAGGCATTAGAATAAAATAATTAGAATATGAAAAAAATTTAAAGTGGTTTGGCTTTTTTTTTTTTGCCTTTTTTTTTTTAGTTTTTTGGTTTTCTCTGTGGGTTGTTTTTTTTTTTTTTAGTAGGCCTCTTGTTCAATCCTATTGCATTTTTTAAAGAGAAAATACATGCTGTGGTCCTAAATACAAAGGAGAATATCAGTTCACTGAACAAAAATGCGTGCTTCAATAGTTTTTTTTATAAGTTGACAAGTGTTTGGATGGTAGCATTTAATAAAAAGTGAGGAGAAACTAAAAATCTTAAATAGGGGAAGTTCAGGTTAGATATAAGGAAGATGTTCTTTACTGCGTGGGTGGTGAGGTACTGGAATGGGTTGCCCAAAGAAGTGGTGAATGCTCCTTGGATATCTGCCAGTTGATAAATTATCATTAGTGGAGATAGGATTGTTTCCTTAGCTGTGATGAGGAAGTGAAGAAAGTAGATAAACTTATATCCAGCCTGTTTCAGGGGGAAAACTCAGGTATTCTGTACCACCAAAGACACAAAGCAAGTGGAAGGTACTAAAACTCTGTGCATAGTAGGTGATTTACCTGCAATAACACCCAAGATGTGCGATAGGGCACCACTCAAAGACCCTGATCTTGCCTGCAAGAGCAACCTGCATTTGGAAAACACAGTTTTGTCTTGCTACTGCTGACCAAAGACAAGGTGGACAAGATTGCTATTAGGGCATAAGAGGCCATAAGGGTTTTGATCAGCAGTCCTTCGCATATGAGTTCATTTGAATTCCCACAATCCATGATTTAGCAGTAAAAAGGAAAGCAGGAACTACAAATTATTTCTGAAAATTATTTCTGGGAAATCACATATGAGTTACATAGGAATGGGATGTTTCTTTGCTGCTTCAGATCTTATTTTATAGTTGACATGAGCCATTTAGTTTATTCAAGGCACTGGTCCTGATGTCACAGTGTAATAAACAGACAGTTAATAATCCATTAAGTCCTTCATTTCTCACAGCATGTCATTTATAGGTAGCTTAATTTGCTCATTGTTCATAATAACCAGAAGCCATCTGACCACAACAACAATGTCAAACATGAGCTAGAAATCTGTGCTATGAAACAGGGCTGGTAACTCGGCTTCAGAGCCATTATGATGCAATCACAGAGCTCTCCAATACCTGTTAGTATGGCACATACTCATAGGTTGAGAAAAATGGATTTTGTAACTTGTTCCAGGAGAAAGTGGTGACTAAGTTGTTTAATTTTTATTTCTGATTTAGATACTGATATAAGAAAGTCCAAAACTTCTGTATCTAGCATGTCTGTGCTAACATGATCCTATATAATAGATGAATTTTCATTGTATTTATAGACTTCACTCCTTTAAATGAACGATAGGTTTATTCTTGTAAAACAAATCCACTTTTTTGCTTCATACGTCTGATACGGAAGTGCACAGCAAAGTCCTGTAAGGCATATAAATTCTTGAAATATTGAATACCTCATGATGGTAGTTAGAAATACTTATTTGATATAGTTACCCTAATTATTCACAAAGGTCACTGCTAGGATATCCACAGGTCCCACTGGGGACTTCTCCCTGTATTTTCTTCTAGACCTCTCCTTATTGATTCCTTTATGCCCTTAATCGACCTGCATTTTCCAAAGGAAGTTAGAAATTGTCAGGGCTATTCTGTAAGGTTAAATAATATTGAATTGTTTATATTTTCATTGATTTCACTTTGGAAAAAGAGGAGGTGGAAAAGTATCAAAAATCACTTTTAATATCCAGTCTTAAGCTTGTGTATTTTCTTTCAGACAGTTTACCAGTACCACTGTTTATTCAAAATATATAAGATCCTTTTAAAAGATCTAAAATATGTTAGGTTCCTTTTAAAATTATGTAATATCACATGAGGAGGCAATTGGTGAGTTCAGTAGACAATTTTGTAGAAAATATCACTAATTGCATCACATAATTTCATTTCAGTTACTCATCATCCTTCTTAGGAGTACTTCCTCTGGATTTTAGCCATTAGGTAGATGACTTTTACCTATATTCATCTACCTAAATAACTAGAACCCAGAACTAGAATGACTTTATTCTCATCTTCATGTTGTGTTAGAAGGTTATTTTGAGATGCACCCAAAATATAGAATATTGAGTCCTGTGTAGCATTTTATGGATGGTAAACCAAAACTAATCTCTTATATTCCTTGATCTGCTAGAAATCTTTTTCTACCAAGCCACCTTGAACTTTGGATTAGGTTCACAAACGATTTTGTGATGCTTGTGTCACGTCATTTGGTGATGAATAAAGGATTAAACCAGCTTTGAAATACTCTGGATATTTTTCTTCTACTTAATAGCACATCTGTTATTTTTTGTATTTAAAAATTAAAGAAAGGAAACTATATTCTCTGGCTGTAAAATACACAAGACAGAAAATGTTGCAGAAAAATAAGAGTGAAAAGAGTGACAGGATAGCTAAAGAGGAAAGCAAATAAGAGGCTTGGAAAACATGCCGTTACAAGAATAAGAACAAAATACTAAATAAATAATAAGTTGGAAAGCTAAACTAAAATTAAAATCAGGGAACTAGGCTCTCTGTGGAGCTCTGTGTCCCATAAGCATTAACAAGTGTTTATAGACATATCAAGGATGAGGGGGTCATTAAGAGCAGCCAACATGGTTTTACCAGGGGGAAGTCATGTTTGACCAACCTTATAGCCTTCTATGAGGAAGTAACTAGGTGGATGGATGATGGTAGAGCGGTAGATGTGGTTTTCCTTGATTTCAGTAAGGTGTTTGATACTGTCTCCCACAGCATCCTCATAGATAAGCTAAGGAAGTGTGGGCTTGATGATCAGGTAGTGAGGTGGATCAAGAACTAGTTGAAAGGAAGAAGGCAGAGAGTTGTGGTCAATGGGGCAGAATCTAGCTGGAGGTCTGTGACTAGTGGAGGCCCTCAGGGGTCAGTGCTGGGACCAGTGCTGTTTAATATTTTCATCAATGACCTGGATGAGGGAACTGAGTGTACTCTCAGCAAGTTCGCTGATGACACTAAAGTGGGAGGAATGGCTGACACACCAGAAGGCTGTGCTGCCATTCAGCGAGACCTGGACAGGCTGGAGAGTTGGGCGGGGAGAAACTTGATGAAATTCAACAAGGGCAAGTGTAGAGTCTTGCATCTGGGGAAGAACAACCCCATGTACCAGTACAGGTTGGGGGTTGACCTGCTGGAAAGTAGTGAAGGGGAAAGGGACCTGGGGGTCCTGGTGGATAGGAGGATGACCATGAGCCAGCAATGTGCCCTTGTGGCCAAGAAGGCCAATGGCATCCTAGGGTGTATTAGAAAGGGTGTGGTTAGTAGGTCAAGAGAGGTTCTCCTCCCCCTCTACTCTGCCTTGGTGAGGCCGCATCTGGAATATTGCATCCAGTTCTGGGCCCCTCAGTTCAAGAAGGACAGGGAATTGCTTGAAAGAGTCCAGCGCAGAGCCACAAAGATGATTAAGGGAGTGGAACATCTCCCTTATGAGGAGAGGCTGAGGGAGCTGGGTCTCTTTAGCTTGGAGAAGAGGAGACTGAGGGGTGACCTCATCAATGTTTACAAATATGTAAAGGGTGAGTGTCAGGATGATGGAGCTAGGTTTTTTTCAGTGATGTCCAGTGATAGGACAAGGGGCAATGGGTGTAAACTGGAGCATAGGAGGTTCCATGTGAACATCAGGAAAAACTTCTTTACTGTGAGAGTGACAGAGCACTGGAACAGGTTGCCCAGGGGGGTTGTGGAGTCTCCTACGTTGGAGATATTCAAGGCCCGCCTGGACAAGTTCCTGTGTGATGTACTCTAGGTTACCCTGCTCTTGCAGAGGAGTTGGATTAGATGATCTTCTGAGGTCCCTTCCAACCCTTGGGATTTTGTGATTCTGTAAAGGATGGAGGACATTGCCAAGGGGTGTTCCCAGTTGAGTAAGGTGGGATACACCTAACAGACAAGGAAAAAAATACAGTACCTTCAATAATGGAGGCTGAGAAGTGTGGCACACTCAACATGTGCTACCTTTGGAAAGTCCTGAGTGGCTTTGCATGTTGGTCTACTTACCCTGTATATTAACTGTTAGTTTTATAGGCACCTTTACAGACTGAAACTTGTCCACTTTAGCAGCAAACATCCTATTACTACTGCTGAAATTGTGGTACCCTGAAAACTGATGGCTTTAGCTTAGTTGAAGAGAAAGAAGAAATAAAATGGGTAACTTATTTACAGAGTCTTTAATCTGTGGGGACTCCTGAGATCTTAAGAAAGAGTATTTGTATGTAAATTCTGGGGATTAAACATAGATTATTTGAATATGTTTAGAAAATGCAGTGAGCATTCAGTGCATGTTTTATTTCTGATTCCTAATTTATACTATGATTCAATGACTTCTATATATTTATTTGTATCTGTAAGATTTTAGAAATTTCTCTTATGTCTTTACTTTTAAAAAAATGGTGCAAATAGACTGAAACATAGATCTTTTTCTCCTGGTTGTACCTCTGTGTGGAAATGCCTTATTTCTTCAGCTATCAAATTACTCTCAGTTTTTTTCTTATATCTAGTGATTATTCTGCAATTGGGATCAGGTATCACACTTTGTCAATATTTGTAGAACATCTAAATCAGTAAGGGTCTTCCTACACAGAATTTAATCTTAAATTTATGCTGATCTGTGACACATTTATGTCTAATCAGCTTACTTGCCTAGTCTCTGTATCATGTTATTTAATTAGAAGATGCATACAGAAAACCTAAAAAGTATATTGTCTGGGTCATGTTTACTAATGTCTTAAAATGTTCTTATTTTTTGATGTCCAGAAAAATAAGAAGCAGCACTGTGCAAGAGGCTTTTATAAATTATGCCAGAATATTCTGATAATAATCTTTTTGCAGGTGTTGAGTCCTGGTTTATCTTTTTTTTTTTTTTTTTTTAGAGACTTCTTTGCTTCTTTTGACAGCTTTGTTTAAAATTATTGTGTGGAAGAAAGGGCTGAGAGGAAGTAAGAGACACGATGCTCTTCTTTGAAAGCTCAGTGATTTTTTGTCCCCACATTTCTGAATACATTATGCAGTGCAGCTTACAAAGGGTTTGTAAGTTACTAGACATGGTGCAGTCCAAAAATTGGGATTGTTATAGATAAATATTCCCTAGAAATCCTTTTATGGTACAATTTCAATATTTTAAGAAAGATGTACTGTGATAAAATATATTACACTTAAATTGCACAATGAGATTTTTTTTCTTAATCAGGGACTGTAGTGATAGCACATGGGTAATGCATTCAAACTTAAACAGGGGAAGTTCAGGTTAGATGTAAGGAAGAAGTTCTTTACTGTGAGGGTGGTGAGACACTGGCACAGGTTACCCAAGGATGTTGCGAATCATAGAATCCTAGGTTATCCTTGAAAAGGACCTTAAGATCACCTAGTTCCAAGCCCCCTGCCATGGGCAAGGACACCTCGCACTAAACCATGTCACCCAAGACTCTATCCAAGCCTGGCTCCAGGGATGGAGCATTCACAGCTTCCTTGGGCAGGCTTCAGTTGCTTGTGTCAGGCACGTGCTGTCAGCTTCTGCTGGTGGACACTCAGTTTGCTTTCTCTGTCCTTAGGTGTAGCAAGCACCTGTGAAGCACTGGCATTGCTCTGTAATGGGTCTGGTCCAGTTGTGAAAAACAACAAAGGCTGATGTCTCTGAATAAATAGCTGCTGAAAGATGTGTTCTGCTGTAGAAAGGTAGTTGAGTCTGAGCCCTTTGGATCCATGGTTCTTACATGGTCCTTAATCACTTCAGCAGCTTTGAAGAATTAATACTAAAGCATTGATTAAGATTTAGGCTACTGAAACTCATGACAAAAAAAAAAATAAATTATTGATGCCTTTCGTCTGAACATTATCTGCTCTGAAATGTGTACTTCACATTTCAGCTGAGGTCAGTGGAAACTAACATGTCCAGCATGTGGTAAGCTAAGCATGGTCAAAATTGCATCAATGAAGTCTTGAATTCCTGGAAGGATGTGCTCTGGGGGGATCTGAATTTCAGTACTGTGACTGGAGGTTTCAAATAAGCCATGGAGTTTTGAAACGATTTTATTTCCTCTTCAGATAATTATATAAATGTTAATTGCCAAAATATGATCCACATAATGGCTGGGATATGTCCAGAGGACAAAGAGGTGAAAAGAACAAGCCGAGGAAGACTTCTTAATTCATCCGAGGAAGACTCCTTACTTCATCAGGACGACCACCAGAGGGGGGCTGCGCAAGCGCAGAAGAGGCTGATGTCATAATAGACTGATGTGGCAATCCTTAATGCATATGTATTAGTGAATGATGCAATCTATATTGAATATGTATAAATTGCGAACGCGATGTGACGAGACCGAAGCCAGATTTGGGCGCGTGCCCCTGGTTTCCCAGCGCTGCAATAAAGCACCTCATATAACCATTCCGGTGGTTATGTGTCAGTTCCTACGCTAACATTTTGGCGACCCAGATGGGACCTCGCGGGCATTGCTGAGGCGGATCGCGTTTCGGTCCTGCTCCAGCCGGCACCGAGAGATTCTCGGGGAGCCATCGACCGCGACCGACCTCCGCTGCTCACGACGGACCTCTGATATGGTAAGGAAAGGTGCTTTTTCTTTTTTTCTGATTCGGTCACAGTGCCGATTTTGTAAAGTATGGTTTGGTAATTACGGTACCGAATTTTGTATGGTTTGGTAATTAGGTACCCATTTTTATGGTCTGATAATTACGGTACCGAATTTTGGTAAAGTGTAAGGGTATAGACTTCTGATAAGCTTGGCTGTAGGCGAAGCCTGCTTGGTTTGGTGAAACTTTGGCTTCAAAAAGTCTACCAGAGAGATGCGGTGAAAGCTGCATCTGGCCTCGCGAAGTCTGATTTGGTAAAGCCTGCCTGTTAGACGCGGCGAAAGCTGCGCTTGGTTGGGGCTAGGGAGCTCCCGGGGTAAAAGCCTAGGCGCCGTCTGTTAGACAGTAGCGAAAGCTCTGCAGGTTCGGCAGAAGTGGTATTGGTATTGGTATTGGTATTGGTATTTGTGCTGCAGGATCAGCATCTGTCTGTCTAAATGTTGTAACTTAGTGGCGAGTGTGTGGTGTGTGTGGAGTAGAGAAAAAAAAGAGAAAAAGAGAAAAAAGAAAAAAAAGAGAAAAAAGAAAAAGAGAAAAAGGAAAAAAAAAAGGAAAAATAAGAAAAAAGAAAAAAGAAAAAAAAGAGAAAAAGAGAAAAGAGGAAAAAAAAGAGGAAAAAAAAAGGAAAAACAAAAGGAAAAAGGAAAGAAAAAAAGAAAAAGAAAAAAGAAAAAGAGGAAAAAAAAGGAAAAAAAAAGAAAAAGAGAAAAAAGAAAAAAAAAATGCTGTCGGTTCCCAAGTCCTCTCCATTAGGCTGTATTTTAAGCCATTGGAAGGAGGGTGGATTTGGGCAGAGTATGCTGAAAAGCAAATTAATTAATTATTGTAATGTATGGTGGACAAAGTATGAACTGGGGGATCAGGAGAAATGGCCTGAAAAATGGGACTTAACAGTATAATACTATACTACAGTTGATGTTATAACAGGAAAGAAAATGGGACAAGGTGTTATATATAATTCTTTACTTTAAGAAATAATGATGGGTGGCAAAAAAAAAATAAAATCTTGTGAAATAATGGGTATAAAGGTAAATGTTAATGAACAGTGTAAGGAATGTGTTACTGAGAAAATGTATGAAGTGCCTTGTTTTAGACAATAGCTTACAACACCGGAGGGATATTGAAAGTTTGGATTTGGCAGTCGCTCCGTCAGCCCCACCAGCATTAAATGAAGAAAGGGGGGGGAGTAGATGAGTGATAGTGATCTCGAGAGTTTGGGGTAGTTGCGAGTGCAAAAGAGATCGGAAAGCAAGCCTCCCCGTTACCCCAGTCTTGCATAGAACTCGCCAGAGGGGAAATAAAAAGAAAAGTGCAGGCTCAGACGTCCAGAGGAGTGCTTGTGCCCTTAAGACAGGGAGTTGGAACAGAAGGACCGGTGTGCATTAAAGTACCCTTCTCATCTGGAGATTTATTTACCTAAAAACAATCAGCAGCAGAATTTGTTGGCAGCAATCCAGGGGAGAGAACAAAGTTTTTCTAATCCGAGGGGAAGGGGGAGAGGAAATATGCGGGGGCGAGGACGAGGATTCTATAATCCGAATGTAGAGATGAATATGGGAAAAATAGGATATAATCAGTGTGCAAACTGCAAGCAGGAGGGACACTGGAAAAATGAATGTCCATTAAAGGGAAGACAATTTATCACAGTATCACAGTATGTTAGAGATTGGAAGGGACCTCAAAAGATCATCTAGTCCAATCCCCAAATTTATGTCCCCAAGGAACCCTTTATGGGATCTGATGCAGCTAAGGCGATGGTGCTAGGAGAGTTTGATAACCAAAGCTGACTAGACAGAGCGAGAAGTGAAGAGCCCCTCCTGAAAATCCAATTGGGAGAGAAAGAAGTGAAACTTTTAATAGACACAGGGGCTACCTATTCAGTTTTAAATGATTTACATGGAAGATTAGGGGAAAGAACTACAACAATTGTGGGAGCCACAGGGAAGGAGGAAATACGACCATTCTTGCAGCCCCTGGATCTGCCACTTAGAGGAAAGGAATTAACACACAAATTTCTATATGTACCTGAATGCCCCATTCCCTTTTAGGACGGGACTTATTGACCAAATTGGATGCAGTGATTATTTTTGAAAATGGTGAATATAGATTAGTATGAGATCTGAGGGTAATAAATGAAAAATCAATTACAGTTCTTTTGCATTTGGTGTGAAACTATAACCTTGTTGGAACAGTTGTTGTGGATCAAATATTATTGTCATAATAGCTGACGAGAAATATACCTCTGACCTGCCAGAGAGGGCAAGACTGGAGGGAATCAGTGCTGCAGCTGGAAGGGTCTGCCAAGGGCTGCAACCCCTGGGGCTGTGACCGCTGAGCACTATGATCCTGACCGGACCTCTTTTGGCAATGGTTCTGTTTGGGCCCATATAGGCAAATGTCGCAGCTGATAAAAGCGACAACTGTAATGAATGCATTACCACAACTAGACGAGGGGGAGTAACCTCTCAAATACTAGTCTATCACACCATGTATGAATGTAAAGGAACAATAATTGGCAATTGTGTACACAACCAAACTCAATACAGACTTTGCAAAGAAAGAAAAATAAAATGGTTTAAAACAGAAGTGGGACACAATTTGGTCAATAAGCATTTTGCAGAAATTTCAATATATCGGGAATACATCTTGGTGCCTTAAATGCACAGGAAAGCAAAACATAGCAGAGAATATAGACATAAATGATTTACTGTCTATAAATAGGGTTAGTTGGGATGTTATCAAAAACGTTCCTTGGTGGAATTGTACTAAAGTTTTAGATTGTGATACGGACCCTGAGGAAATCACAATACCTCTAGTTAAGATTGCTTTAATGGCAGGATGTGCATGCCGGGGACTAAAAATTGGAGAAAAAGGAATGCAGGTCCCTATTAGCAATGAAGATTGTAAATATTCTACGGTATGTAGTATAGGACATTTTGTTTGGGCAGCAAGTGTTGGAACCTGGACTACTCACCTGCCCATAGAAGGCCCAGTTAAAAAAAAAAAAAAATAAAAAAATCACCCTGGGATTACCAACTCTGTCTAATTTGGAAAAGTCAGCAGTCAAAAAAAAACAAGTTAGAAACCCTGAAAATTTGAACAAAAAGAAATGTAGATGATGATGATGATGATGATGATGATGACAAATGGGAGGAGCCCTCCATAGGGGTTAAAATAGGGCGGGTTTTTTTGAATCTTTATTTGCACAAATAGCAGCATATCGAAATAGAGAAATGATTGACAGGCTGATTGGCCAAACAAAAAGATTAGCCAGGGTAACAAAGAAAGGATTCAGAGATCTAAATTTGCAATTACAAGCAACAAAAGACTTTGCAGAACAGAATGGCATTAGACCTGTTGTTACTTAAGGAACATGGTGTTTGTGGATATTTGAAAGGTAGAATAGATCAGTTGTGTTCATATTCCTAATGTAACTACAAACATAGAATATGATATTTCCCAGCTGACCAAAGTGGAACAAGAAGCGGAAAGAGAAAGAAAATATATTGAACAAAATTGGGTTGGGGCACTCTTTGATAGTTTTGGGCCTTCACCTTACTGAATGGATCCGTTCCCTCATGCAAACTGTAGTCGCAATGATGATCGTGTTTTTAATGTTATATCTGATGTATTTTTGTATTCGAAAGGAAATAGCCCGGAGCAATGCATGGACCCATCGAATTATAGGAGCAGTAACTAAAGAACATCCAAAATCTCCCACACCTCCTCCTATTTATGAGGAAACAGGTACCTAAGGGAATGAAAATACTTAACTTAAATTGAGTGAAGTATTTTCAAAGGGGGGGAACTGTTAGGAAAGAGTGAAGTTTTTAAGATAAATAATCATATAAAATGATAGGAACGATTATGTTTAAGAGGTTTATAAATCAATAGTGTGATTTTGTAGAGTAGAAAGAGCTATAATTTTGCAGTTCTGTCTGCAGTCCGGTATCGTGGTTAACCTGTAACCAGTGATACAATAGTAGTCTTGGTAGCAAGAGCTCATATGACCATAAATGGTGAGGGGTGTATGGGTGAATTTAGAAAGATATATTGTGAAATTCTATCCAAGCAGAACCTAGAAATTAACAGAGGTAGCCAAGGGAAAATAGAACAATGCTGGCGTCCACATAATGGCTGGGATATGTCCAGAGGACAAAAAGGTGAAAAGAACAAGCCGAGGAAGACTTCTTACTTCATCCGAGGAAGACTCCTTACTTCATCAGGACGACCACCAGAGGGGGGCTGCGCAAGCGCAGAAGAGGCTGATGTCATAATAGACTGATGTGGCAATCCTTAATGCAAATGTATGAGTGAATGATGCAATCTATATTGAATATGTATAAATTGCGAACGCGATGTGACAAGACCAAAGCCAGATTTGGGCGCGTGCCCCTGGTTTCCCAGTGCTGCAATAAAGCACCTCATATAACCATTCCAGTGGTTATGTGTCAGTTCCTACGCTAACATGTGAACTGCTCTTTGCTGATGATGCCGCCCTTGTTGCCCACACAGAAGCAGCTCTGCAGCGTTTAACATCTTGGTTTGCGGAGGCGGCTGAGGGTTTTGGGCTGGAAATCAGCTTGAAGAAGACAGTAGTCCTCTACCAACCCGCACTGCAAGAAGATTATCGCCATCCCCGTATTACCATTGGTGAGTCAGAGCTTAAGACAGTTCAGCAGTTCAGCTATCTGGGAAGCATCATTTCCTCAGATGCCACGATCGACAAAGAGATAGACAACAGAACAGCAAAGGCATATAGAGCCTTTGGAAAACTCCATAAGAGAGTCTGGTGCAATAAACACCTGAAGAAAAGTACAAAGATCAGTGTCTATAGAGCCATTGTATTGTCTACTCTTTTATATGGGTCTGAATCATGAGTCATCTACCGTCATCACCTGTGACTCCTGGAACGCTTTCATCAGTGCTGCCTCCGTACAATTCTAAACATCCATTGGACTGACTATTTGTCTAATGTCACTGTCCTTGAACAGGCAGGGGTCACCAGCATCGAGGCCATATTGCTGAAATTGCAGCTGCGCTGGGCAGGGCACGTCTCTAGGATGAAGGATCACCGCCTCTCCAAGATATTGTTTTACGGTGAACTTGCCACCGGTAGCCGCAAGAGAGGTGCCCCTAAGAAGAGATATAAGGACTCCCTGAAACAATACCTTAGCCATCAGTGGTCCACCTTAGCCTCCAGTCGGGAGACTTGGAGGCACACCAGACATAATGCCGCTGACTCCTTTGAGAGCTCATGAAGAACTAGTCTCGAGGAGAAAAGACAACGCAGGAAGAATCACGCCCCACCTGTTCCACCCAAGAAGACCTACTGCTGTGCTTTTTGCAGCCGGAATTGCCTATCCCACATTGGCCTTCTTAGTCATCAGCGCGCTTGTAGTAAGTGTGGGTAAAGCCCTTCCCAAATCTTTGTTCGTGAAGTCAAGCCATGATGATGATGACTTCAATTTTATGACATATTACCACTGTGTACTTAAAGTATGGTAGAACACAAGATGGGGCAGACAACAAAGGAATGAGTAACCTAGTTTTGCAACAAAGGCATTAATGTATATAAATACAAGAATTAAATGTAAAGGCTAATGCTGAGCCCACCAGTGATGGTAGTAGAGCCTCAGTGTCGTGGTTTAAACCCAGCCAGACAGGTTGTGCGCTCGCTGCCAGTGAGTGGTGCCAGGCTGGAAGCAATCAAGGCTCGCGTGTCCCCCCCCCGCCGGGGGCTCCCCCCCTTCCCTACTCCCAGAGGGATGGTGAGGAGAAGCGAAAGAATGCAACTCCCACAGGTTGAGATAAGAACAGTTTAGTAACTAAGGTATAACACAAATCACCACTGCTACCACCAACAACAACGATAAGAGAAAATAACAAGGGAAAAGAATACAATACCACTCGCCGAAAAACGAGTCCAACCCAGAAGACCCCCTGTCCTTCCGGGTAACTCCCAGTTACACCCTGGGCATGGCGTGCTGTGGTATGGAATACCTCTTTGGTCAGTTTGGGTCAGGTGTCCTGTCTCTGCTTCCTCCTGGCTTCCCCTTCTCCCTGGCGGAGCATGAGGCTCACAAAGTCCTTGGCCAAACCAAAACATCACTGTTATCAGCTCTGTTCCCAGCCCAAAAGTCAAAACACAGCACTGCACCAGCTACCAAGAAAGCAAAAAAATGACTGCTACTGCCAAGACACTCAGAGATAACATATTTAAGAAGGTGAAAAATAAGCCAAAACTGCGCAATTGCATCTGGAGAGAGAAGTGAGAACATATGAAACAGTTCTGCAGACACTCAGGTCAGTGAAGAAGCAGAGCAAAGACTCCCCTGCAGCCCATGGTGCAGACCCTGGTGAGGCAGGCTGTGTGCCCTTGCAGCCCATGTTGGTCCATGGTCGAGCAAATACCCACCTGAAACCTGGTGAGAACCCCATGAAGGAGCAGGGGAATGCCAAAATGCAGTAATTTTCAGGATAAAGTGTTCACTTCCTATTTTTAACAAGATTAAGCAACTTTAGCTGTGTAACATAAGAGCTCGATGTCCTACCAGACCTATTTTTTACATAGTAAAATGAAGACAAGTTTATTAGGAATGAAATCAGTTAACAGCTGCATTTACAACTACCATTAACTTTTTCCATAAATGAAAATTACAACTACTGCTGCTTTAGTTCACCCATTTATTTTATGTTATGATGCTTTGTGAATAGGGGCTGGTTATTTCAAACCCATTGAGATACAAGGAGGCAATAGGGACAGGGGAAATATGGAAAAATCACATTAGTTATGAATCTTTGCTTTAATTACTCAGTGTGAACACATAATGCTGTTTTTAAGTAACTCCAGTACAGAAACATTAAAAGACTGAAGTTTACAGGACAAAGAATTGATGAAATTAGCAAATCATACTGATTCATTGCTTATAAAAGAGCCAGATTAAAGTAAATGTTATAATCAATGGCGGAAGGACAGGATCTGCCTTAGTGTTAATGAGACTATTTAGACAGCTTTTAAGGATCAAAAAAAGGTGTTCAAAGTTGCAGAATCACTGGGCTTGCTACTTTGGGGTTTATTTTCCGCTTTCAGATGTTATTTATTTCCATTTTCAGATGTTATGTTTATTTTCCCCTTTCAGATGTTTTCCCCTTTCTTGTGTTATTCTAGCAGCTGTGTGAAAGGGATTCCTCAGGGCTCAGTGCACTGGAGTCCATAGGCCTCTAGGCAGATCCTTGTGCCTCTATGGCCACTCTGACATGGTGGCAGCAATTTTTTGCAACAGCTAATTGTCAAAGGAATGTAGTTGGACAGCAGAACTGCTAGAATGCCTGTTTTACCATTTCTCCCTTCCTTTCTGTGCGCAGGTTGCTAATAAGCTTCAATACCTATATATATGTGCATTTAGAAAAGCTAACTGCATTGAGTTCTTGTAAAAGCAGTTGGATTAGCCTATCATAAAAAGTGCTTTCAGAGTGAAATCTAAGTAAAATTCATCTATATGCACCATCTTAACAGAAAAAAAGAAATCAAGGAATTCTTTAGGGTTTTGCTGTTGGTTTTCCCAGCTTGAGGATTCTACCATATTTTGGAGTATTTTGTGCTTCTGGAGAAAGTGTTGAAGTGATGGCAAGCCCCTAGAGTGGAAACAATTTCATTTTCAGTAAAAATACTGCATTATTTATGTGTTACGCTCACCAATAGCCATCTAATTTCTTTCAGACTACTGATTAATTTTCTGCAAGATCCAAAGATCAGGAACTCAAATGGCCTTCTTCCCTGTAGAAGAGAGAAAATTGCTATATGGAGGAAAAAAAGATGACTTAACTGTCCTGGGAGTTTAGGAAACTAAGATTAGCATAGGTATGTAAAAAGGCTGGGAATCCACAGATGCCTTTGCAAAAACATGTGCATAAGGACTCATCTAAATATTCTCTAACTCAGACTCTAACCCTAAAGCAATGTCTGTCTATATATTTGTCTATAAGTTTCGTTGTCTCATTTTGTCAATTTGTACTATGTGTTGGTGAGATAGGTTTCTCAGTACTCAGCCATTATTTTTCTGTTTGCTTCCATATTGTATTCACATAGAAATCTGTAATATGGATGATTCTTCACTACTATATGGTGGTGCTCATAAGTGTGCACTGATATTGTGGATGTGAGCACTATTGCAGTAATACTAACACCTAATAATTTTTATATTGGATATATTTAAGATTATAATGTAGTTATTTGTTATTAATATTACCGGTCACTGAGTCAGTTCTTATTTCCTCTTATTACTGCTGCTAATAAATTCAGTGAAATTATGAACACTAGCTCTCTTTCCGCATGGGTTAGATGTTTCTAGTATATATTCACACCTGAAAAGGGTTTATGTCATCCTTGTTTACGCGGATATTTCTGTGAACATTTCCTTAGTTGAACCAGACAGTAATCATTTAAAAACCAGCTTGAATAAAATGTTCAGGTACAAGTTCTTGAAAAAGGTAAATTCCCTTGTTATTGAAGCTGAGCATGCCTGGTTTGTAATGATGATACAGTGAAGTGCAAACTATTCAAGTTTTAATTTCAGTGGTAGAAATCCCAATATCACTAAGGTGTGCAAAACTTACCAATTTAGTGTTTTATAAATCTTATCTAGATGAAGGTTTGTTGCCTTTTTTTTGTTTTTACTTTATGTTGTCTTGAGTGCTTGATCATCATATTATCAATATGTTCAGTAATGAAATGTTTCTTCAAGAAAAAAGTTGGTTTTTTTTCTTTTTTTTCTGAGAATGCTGCCATCCTTCTGAGCTGACCCAAGAAAATTTTGGTAGACTTTTGCATTTGAAATCAGCAAAAATTGGCTTTGAAATACTTAGAGGTTTCTGAAATAAATATATTTGGGAAAGTGAAAATATTTCAAGCAATAATAATCCTGTTGAATAAATTTCCTCATTTTTTCTCTTGCTTCAACAAGCTACCAGAGACCTTAACAAATCATTATTTTCTGTCTCTGAAGCCTGTTTTAACGATGGCTTTTAGTTTCCCATGTACTATATAAAGACAGTAGGTATTTAATTTCCATGGAGTTAGTTCAGTAATTTCACATTCTAGACATATATTTCTCAGTGTGTGTATTGTTTTCTAGTTTATTTCTTGTATTTCTTCAGGCTTTTTATGTGTATCTGTAAATAACAAATATCAAAACATATCTTTATGCTCATTTAAGGAATCTTACTCTTCAGAAAATTATCCTAACTGAATATGGTTATTTTAAAATGAAGAGTAGACTTTTATTATTCAAGTAAAAATACTGGAACCTTCTTTGGGATGCTACCAGTATTTCAAAGATCATTCTTCTTAGCTGATAACTTAGCATGTTCCATTTTTAAATGGGCATTTGTACTGCT
Organism: Neopsephotus bourkii; assembly: GCF_033783945.1. Taxonomy (NCBI): domain Eukaryota; kingdom Metazoa; phylum Chordata; class Aves; order Psittaciformes; family Psittacidae; genus Neopsephotus; species Neopsephotus bourkii. The sequence continues at coordinate 686,809 of NW_026902000.1, forward strand.
ATTTCTAGCAATTTAAAGTGCCTTTTCCTGTAATCACCATTATTTTGACTACTTCCTATTCTATTTTTTGTGCTCTAGTTGTTATATTAGTGTCTAAATGTACAGACAAGAGTCTCATTTTTTATAGGCCCTTATGGGATGTACCAGATTATCTTTAATTTGAAAAATGCTAGTTTTCAGTTTCCTTTTCTTACATTTGCCTGGTTTTATAAAACAGTAATTTAACTAATAATGAAAACTAAATAGTGGATAATTAGACTAATGCTGAAGAACAATGGCAGACCATGTTGTGAGTATGACTGCAGGGGCATAAGCCTAGCCCTGAGAATTCAGGGAGGAAAAGGTAGGGTTGTCTCAAAGGGAAAAGTGCCTCCACACAGGTAAATAGTGTCCAAAGGCTTTGTCTGCCAGAACATGGAAAACAGATTCCTAGAGACCTCTCTGCTCTTTTTCCACTTCAGGGCAATCCTTTTGGCTAGCAGCGTCTGCCACACCAGCAATCTGATTTGGATGGATTTCCATGTTTAATATTGTCAATTACCAATTTGAAAAAGAAGTCAGCTTTATCAGGAGATAAAGAGATACTTCAGTGACAGCAGAAATTGGGATTAAAGAGAACCCATCTGCCAGAAATCTCAGTCATCACTGAAGTTGGTGGAAATGTCTGAATAACTTGAAATACGTTTTCCTTTCATAGAAAGAATAAGGGGTTTTTTGTGGGTTTTTTTAATAAATTGCTCAATTTTTTCCATAATCTTGGTATATTTTTAGTAAGATGAAAGGAGAGCAGAGTCTACTATCCTCTTGTAAACGTTAGGTAAGAGGAACATAAACACAAATATAAACTATTTCTTTTATTAATGAATGCAAGAGATAAAAGGAAAGAGATGCATATCTCCTATTCTCATAAGATGTTAATGAAAGATTTAATTAGCAATAGAAGCATTGTTGTGCTATAAATCAATTAATCTCTCCTGCCCTTTCCCTTGTGAACCTTTAAAAAAGCCTAATTAATTAAATGAAGTCTTTTGTCACTCAATCATTTTCGTACAACCCTGAATTATCTTGTGGTAAAATGGAGTAAAAGTCATCTTTTTGGTACATGTGGGATGACCCTTCTAGCTTGAATTAACATACAGTTATTTTACAGAATAATTTAGAGCAGACTCTTTGTTGCTTAGTTTGAAATTTGAAGGCAACACCAAGGTATATATAAATATATGTATAAAAAAATACAATATACACTTTTTTTTTTTTCCCCTGTTCATCTTGCAGTATGTCCTTTATACCTCAGTATTGCTAATCAGATCACAGCGAGAAACATCTGTGCTGGAAGTGCTTGTATGAAGGGGACAAGACTGACTTCAGGAAATTATCCAATTTTGGATTGTGGTAAGAGCTTACAAATATTTTACATCATATTTTTCACATGTCAAACTGCTCATAAGTGTTCGAAGTGGAAGACAAGTGGAAGATCATCTGAATGCTGCATATCCAGAAGATAATCCATTTAAAGAATGAAGGGGAGAGTAAGGGAATGAATATTTGGCCTGTTACAGTGGCCTAAATGTCCTTGAGCCACTTATCTTGAGCTTAGCTGTTGCTTGCTCACTCAATTACTACATCTAGAAAAATAGATCAATAAATCGTCAAAGTTAATTAGGATGTGTTGGATATCTCCAGAGAGAAGGTGGTATTTTAACAGCTATCTTTTTATATCTTATCTTTATCTTTGTTTATGGGTTAATATGTTGAATGTGTAATTTCATATAATACTTCAAGTGCTTTCCACAACTACCATAGCCCTATTCGAAATCCTGACATGAGAGAACTGCAGCCAGCCTCTCCCTAAAGGTTAGCAGATGTTTGAATTACTTTTTTGCCATTAAGGTGACAGTGATTACACTCTGCTGCTTGATATGTGTGTGTTGGGTTAAAATACATTCATAAACTAGAAATTCACAAATGAGTAATGCATATTTATAAGGAATTTGTGTTGTTGGCAAAGTTTGCTTTGCTGACACTGTTTATAAAAACACAGGTGTGTGATAAAAGCTTTTGGGTTGAAAGAAATGTGCTCTTTAGTTTTGATTGGGCTGTTCTTTTCTTTTTCTTCTGCCATTCACAAAACATGTTCCATCTTTAACAAAATATCTACTCAAAAATAATCAAGATGCTCTCACGTATTCAAGTTGCCAAAAGCAATCCAAAGACTTTCTGCTTGTCTTGGTTTTGGTTGTCATCTTAAAAGCACAGAACAAATTTTCACTTCACTGTAGTAAATGTGCTTTGATTAATGTTGTATGCTGCATTTTTATATGTAGATTTCAGATTGTATTCTGAAATCCACAATAAGGAGATGCTGTTGGGAAGGTCTGGAGAAAAAAATATAATAGATATTTTGCTAGCACAGAGCTAAACCAGCAGGTGCCACCCTGATGCAAGCAAGCACTTGGAACTCTCCTGTGCAAGTTTGAAAACACATTCTCCTCTTCCTGTCCAACTTGCTTTTTCTTGTGGTAATGCTGTAATAGAGAGCAGAAGAAAATCCATTTGAGAAGGGCTTTGTAATATTGGTCATACGACCTTTCCTTCTGATGTTTGTTTAAGCTGCAGTCACATCTTTGCCAAAAGAATTTATGCTTTACCATGTGCAGAGTGCCTCTTTTGAACAAATTGATCCCTTGGAAGGGAATTTCTCTAGAAAGAGAAAGGGACTAGATAAGTGAGTGTCAGTGTCCGCTAAATAATTGGGTGAAAGAGCTCCAGCAGCACTGTTGACCTGGAGTAGCTGGCAGATACAGACAGTCTCCTAGCTTTTATGTGAAAAGTAAGTTTTAAACCAAGTGGATCAGGCTGTAACAAATCTGTTTCCTCCTGGTTGTCAGTGACTACAAATGATGCAGGGCATCTGTGATTATAATATGAGAGATTTCCTAGGACTATGAATCTAGAACTTACTTGGAAGAGTAACTGCTAAAGCATGATTTCTATCAATCAAATTACACAGGTTTTGGTTTGGTTTGGGGTTTTTTTTGTTTGTTTGTTTGGTTTGGGGGTTTTGGTGGGTTGTTTGGGTTTTTTCCCTTTAATAATTTATAATAAAAATTTAAAGCTTTTGCTAAAAGTTGATCTTATGTTTGGCAGATGGTTTTGTCCCTTAAAACCAGGATATTCAAACACAGAATATTTCTCCAGCTTTGCATACTTATAGACTTCATACTTGTATTACTATGGGTGTTTCTCAATGATGACAGCAAGGCAATAATAATGAAAGTAAATCATTCTAAAATAAAATGGCTTTCAGACTAATGATTGTCTTAAAAGCTATGCGTTAATGAAATACTGAATGACAGTTCAATTAGTGAGAAAATATATTTAAGAACAAATGTAGATTTGGGTCAGAAAGGAGACAGCAGTGCTTGCTTTAGATGCTAGGTATCTTTTTCTTTTTCCCTTTATTTTTTTAATAAGAAGACAATGTTAGACTATTAAATATGGAATACAAGTTACCACATTTAAGTCAATGATCTTAAAGGAACATATTAAAATTTCATAGTGTTATCTTCTAGAAAACTTAACCTGCTGGGTATTATCATTGTCTTAGTAAAAGGAAATGCAAAAGATTTTTTGGGGGATAACTGAGTCAGAGCAATCTGGGATATCCTTGAGAGCAGAAAACAAATATGAAACCATTGAACCGTTAAAGAATCAATGTTAGCTGGTGTAGGGTTTTGTTTTGTTTGTTTTGTTTTACTTTATTTTATTTTGTTATAAAGCAAACTTGTGAGCCTGCTGTTTTCTATTCTTTGTGGGCTTTATTTTTCTTTAATTATCTCTGTGTTACAATCACTAAAGATACTGGAGTAAAAAAGTTGTTAAGCAGATGTTGTACTAGAAGATGGGTCCAGTTCATTAAATTCATTTATCTCATTTAAATGATTTAATATCATTTAAAAAAATCTTTTAAAAAACCCCACATCTACAACAGACATAAATTTACTCATACTAAAAGCAAGAATATATCATTTATTAAGATTTAAAACAAAGATGCTGACAGTTTGTCGGAGTGGGAGTCGGGCCCGGAGTAATGACGCAACCTCAATATGAGTATGATCGCTCTCCTTTATTGTTTGCATACACAGTGTTTATATAGGATTCTAAATAAGCCACGCTCCTAAAGCAAAGCTATCATTGGTCCCCAACAACTGTTCACGTGCCTGTCTATACATTGCTATTGGCTAAGCTAAGTTTTACACACATATCTCTGCAACAGCAGGGTGCATGCCTTGTGATAAGTGGTGCATTCCTTGTGGCCAGCAAGCTCCTGTTTCAGCATTCTGCTTACATTTCTTCGACTCCAGGCCTCCCTGGCTCAGCTGAGTCAGAGAGAGTTCAAGGCTGTCTCACTCGGGTTGTGCAGGCCCTCGTGAGAATAACCATTGCTCCACAATTCCCCCGTTTTTCTTTTGCACAACCCAGGATGCTTTCTGTCGCACAAGGAAAATTTTGCTAAGTGATCTACTAAGTAAGCTTTGCAAACATTGTAATAAGCAAGGTATCAATAGTAAAACAAAAAATCAGTCAATCCACATATGCATGCCTTAATCAAACTACATAGCCAACCACTTAATCCCCAGGTTGTGCTGTAGGCCATACAAACTTAGAATACGTATCTACCGTAACATGTACCTAACGCAAATGCCCAAACTCAGAAACATGAGTGACAGCTATTTGCCACAGCTCCAAAGCCCTCAAACCCCGAGGGTTGACCCCAAGTCCAAGTCCTGGTCCATGATTGCTGCACTGAGGACAACTTCAAACAATTCCAGTGGCTTCAGTCCATGTCAGTCGATACTGTCATTGTAGGCCTCGTGCATTTTGATGTAACTGAGCATGCACCATCCCATGGCATGTGTCCTCACCGCTCCACGTCTGCAGGGTTGCAGCCAGCAGTGGAGCTAAAGGTTCTTCTTGGTGGCAAACACAGAGGCCAACCCAGTCTTGCCCTTGATTGTGGTAGCAGGCATTTGGCCAGCCTCAATCCTTGCACCTTGTTGTCAATGCAGAGTTTCACCTGCTTCATCCAGTAACAAGTCATTATTATGGCAAGGCACACACACAGATTTACATTAGCAGAGTAACTATTACAGGGTGCAGCAGCATGTTGAAGATGCTGATGGCAGCAAGGGACTAGCCAAAGAAATTTCTTACCAGTGGAATCCTCTCACCCTCTTAATTTGTTCCATTACCTGCTTTATAACACTACCATTGTATTAGGATATTTCTATCTTTTGCTTTAGCATTTTCTAGCAGCTACTACAAATTTGCATAATCTGACATTTATTTTACAAGTGACAAATCCATACAATACAAGGTGTAGTTTCTTATTAGTAACTGGCTAGTAAATACAGGTGGTTTCATACACAAAATCAAAGCCTCTAACAATAGCTACTTTACAAACACACATATTCAAGCTGTTACTTTCCAGTTGCCCCCAAATGATGTTTAGCAATCATTGGTTTTTCTCTTCCTGTATCTCATTCTGCTTGGGGTGTTCACGTTCAGCTACTGTAGCTGAGGCATCAGGTTCCTCCATTCGTCTGTCCAGCTCATGGCAAGGCTTGACACACTTTGCAGGCAGTCACCATGGACCTGTAGGCAGGAGGACACAAATATACCCCCTCCTCCGGGTTATCAGTTCTTGAGAAGTAGATAGGTTCTGTATCTGCCACCCTGATGCTGCTTAGGTGATGGCTCGTAAGGCTTGTGGTTGCACTACCCCTCTCGCTATTTCAGTTAGCAGTTCTTGTTTCAACCGATCTATCTGTTCCTCCAAGTCTTGTATTCATCCCCAGGTTACTCTAAACATATTAAGCTTGGTTTTGTTTTATTTTGTTTTGTTTTTTCTCTCCTCGGCTCTGGTGTCCATCCTGGTCCTTCCACCGGTGGAACACCGGGAGCCGAATTGGAGGGCAGCTTGTTTTGAACATGGGGACTGAACTCTCACCAAATACTTTTTTTTTTTTTTTTTTTTTTTTTACAGTACACTGTTTCTTTTTACAATGTCCCATCTGTCCACAATTATAACATCTCATACCTTTAGCACCCCCACAATCGCCCTAACCTTATTGTAGAAGGGGTTTAACAGCAGTGGCAAAGGCAGTAGCCATGTATCCAGCCTTTTCCTCTGCTGTGCTCACTTTAAATCATATCTGAAGGTGGGGAGTAAGCAACAATTGAGCTATCATACGGATATCATATGGTGCTAAGATATATGCAGAAAAAATATGTGCAGTAATTGCCCAAGTATACGATGATTTTAACCCGTAGGATGTTACCGGTTGACGCACCTCCTTTACTGCCTTTAAATCCAATGCCTCCCACTCCTTTCCCCCCTGTGGAGTGTTAAACACCGGGAATGCTGAGGGACCCATAGCCGAAAATTCCCCCATAACAATTGCATCTTTGACCATCCCTCGCCAACCTTTAGCAGGGTTATTACTGTAATCCCCTACCCCGTGCCCAACACCCCCCTCCCACTCCCCTTTCTTTACTACTGGATTGTAGGAGGGTGGGGCAGAGGGTTCGGAGGTTTCTTTTGTCTCCAATACTTTAATTTCTTCAGCAGCTGTCGCAGTTGACCATCACTGAGGCTGGTTCGCATCTGCCGATGAGCCGAACTGTCTGAACTGTCTGAGTCTGAGTCAGGATCAGGAAGGGGAGGGTACAAGTCCGGTTCTGCCAGAGACTCTGGGTCTGGTTCCAATTCCGATTCGGGGTCTTCTTCCTCTAGGTCGAAGGTGACCGCGTTTGCACTTTCTACTTGTACTTTTGGACGCGAGCGCCGTTTCACTTTATCTTCCCCCTTATGCTGAGGAGGCTTCTGTGATGCCGTGCCAGGCACAACGGGGGGGGCTTCCCTCTCTGCCCTCATTTCTTTTAAGGTCTCTAGGACAGAGTTCCATTGGTGTCGTACCACTTTAACCTCCTTTTCATCCTTACTATCACCTTCCACAGTTTTTGCCACATGGTTCCCCCAAAGTCTCGCCATTCCGATACGGAAAATATCAGACAAATGTCCTCAACATGTCCCCATTTCTGGCCTAACTTAATTAATCGTATCAGCTGCTTCACCGGCGCTTCTTTCCCTCTCTTGGAGAGGATTCCGGCGAGCAAGTTGGCTGCAGCTTCCTGATCCATAGCTGCACCTGGGGGTTAGAGAGCTACTCTAGCGCCGGCTTTCCGCGTCTGCCTGGACCTCTTGTCCCCAGCAGGGCTTCCCCAGCCGATTCTTCCCGCTCCGACCCTCCTCTTGCTGCTTACCACAGTCTCGGAGACCTTTGGTCGGGACCCATCCTCTGCTACCAGATGTCGGAGTGGGAGTCGGGCCCGGAGTAACGACGCAACCTCAGTATGAGTATGATCATTCTCCTTTATTGTTTGCATACACAGTGTTTATATAGGATTCTAAATAAGCCACGCTCCTAAAGCAAAGCTATCATTGGTCCCCAACAACTGTTTACGCGCCTGTCTATACATTGCTATTGGCTAAGCTAAGTTTTACACACATATCTCTGCAACAGCAGGGTGCATGCCTTGTGATAAGCGGTGCATTCCTTGTGGCCAGCAAGCTCCTGTTTCAGCGTTCTGCTTACATTTCTTCAACTCCAGGCCTCCTCAGCTCAGCTGAGTCAGAAAGAGTTCAAGGCTGTCTCACTCGGCTCTAATCCTGGGTTGTGCAGGCCCTCGTGAGAATAACCATTGCTCCACAACAGTTGATGAATTATAAAATCTGTATTCCTTTTGTATGTGGTAACAATGCATTCCTACGAAAATTCATGGAGTTTTATGGATGGTAGGTAGTATATAAAGATATTGGACAAGGTAGGAAATGGGAGTCCTGAATTGGAGAGGCTTGCTGATTTGTTTGCAATACCTTCAAGTCAAATGCACCTTTTAAAAATTTGTTTTGAGGTAACTTCTGCCACATTTGTGAATCCTTGTTTTATCTATTGGTATGTCTGAAACTTATGATCTATATTTTGTATTGGATGCTTAACATTTCTATTTTATCTCTGATTTCTTAAGGTTTGTCATAATGCTTTGAAATACTTTTGAGGTATTCCTGAAGACAAGGCTAATCTGATGGCCTGTACTACGATATGGCAATATGGTTTCAGAGAAGGGCAGTGAAGCTGGTGAAGGACTTAGAGAACAAGTCTGATGAGGAACGGCTGAAGGAAGGGGGTTGTTTAGCCTAGTGTAGAGAAAGCTCAGGGAGACCTTATCACTCTCTACAGCTACATGAAAGGCGGTTTAGTGAGGTGGGGGTGGGTCTCCCAGAAGAGACAACAGCTTCAAGCTGTGCCAAGGAGGTTTAGAGTGCATGTTAGGAAAAATTCCTTCACAGAGAGTGATCAGGCATTAAATCATTCTTCCCAGGGAAGTGTTAGAATCACCCTCCCTGGAAGTATCCAAAACCCATGTAGACAAGGCACTTAGTAACATGGTTTAGTGGTGGACATGGCAGTCCCAGGGTAATGGGCTTGATGATCTTAAAGGTCTTTTCCAATCTACTTGATTATATGAAATGGACTTAAGAGAGTCACAGACAAAATCTATAGCTTTCGCTATACTGGTTTTATTTCATAACACTCAACTCCTGCTGGAAGCAGTCAGCTGTAACATCTTCCTCTGTTCTGAATTATACAGGTACTCGGAGTGAGGAGGGGGAGCAACTCAAGCTGTTTTTCAGAAGTATTTTGCTATACTTCATATGGGAGCTAAGACCTTCAGAAGTAATTTATTCTGTGTTGTTGTTATTTGTTATGTGTTTGCTAATTATTACTCCTTTTCTGAACGGAAAGTGGCTCTTAGTAAAAAGAATGGAAAGTTACTGTACTGTGTAATAGTCTAGAGCCAGCTCTCAGACCCTGGGCTTCTTGCATTAGATCACTCTTGCCCCAAACTGGGAATAAATTGCTACTTTTTTTTTTTTTTTAATTGTTCTTCATCCCCATCCATAAGAGTGTGTAGATCTTCAGAAAATGTCTTTTTAAGTGTCGCATTCTGCACTGTGAAAGACAAATGTGTGTTATTACCAAAGGGCGTGGCATCCACTTCAGCTGCTGCTCTTCAGTTTGGCAGTGGTCATGAATCAAAGCCATCCACTATCAAAATTCAGACTGGTGTATTAAGTGAAAGCAATGGTAGTTTACGTGAATACATCTGGCTTTGAATGGCAGCAACTGAAGTGGTCAAATTGTCTTATTTTAGTGAGTTTCTCTGACGTTTGTCTGTAACCTCTAGCTTGCAAACCTTTTAATCCAGCTCAGTTTACATTGTTAGAGTTTGCAAGAGCCATTCTGGTCTGCCATTCCCAAGGGCAGAAGATTAATTCATTTTTAATAATAGCAATAAGAATAATAAAAAGATAGTCTGGGGCTACCATGGGACGCATGACATGGTTCAGAATACTTTTCAAATAAGAAAGCTGTTTCTGTAAAATCTGGAGGGAAGGAAGTTCCTAGTGGAAACTAAAAGGTTGATTACTAATCCATCTTTTCTAATAATGAGACCAGCAGAATCTTGTATGGTAGTTATTTATTCCTTGCTGAATTAACTATTTCCAGTGACAAGCTCCATCTCTATGTCCAACAACTCAATCCAGTTATAATGACACTTGCATAGATTAGGTATCATGTCCACATTCTAGCAACTTATCTTGGTTCCATCAATTTTATCATTAGTGGAGGGGGATGAAAAGGCACTATATGATTGCAATAGTAATAGTTTAACACTGCATATTTTCAACTGCACTGTTACTGAAAACTGTCACAACTCTAAACAAGCTGCATAAATATGAAATCAGTTACACTTTTTGGCAAAATAGCTTTATTTTACATAAAATGTTTATACAGGTTTGTTTTTAATTCTCTTGACATAGAATGAAATAAACAAAAGTGATTTCTAATTTTTAACTCTATTACACCTAGTAAATTTTTATTTGCATATGTGTAAATTTTGAATTTTGCCTATTTTTGACATCTGAAATATTTTTCCTTAAGTTTTCCAAGGTCTGTTTTGAAATTTGGGATTATTTGTCCATATACAAAGAACTATCATACATTTTTAAACACATACAATATTTAGCTTAGAACAAATTTAAAAGACAAAGTAAGACCATTTGTTATGAAAAAGTAACATCCTGTGGCATCAATTGGAAACCTTATTCTGGACAGAATAGTTTTGCTGTGGCCAGAAAGCAAAACAAACAAAAACTCCAATTACATTATTATCGTTGTTCTTCTTGTTGAAAATAATTAGTTGAATTTAATTTTAAAAATTCCCTCTCTTCATCTGCCCTGGATCAAATATGTTCCAATTCCTTCTTGGATACCTTCACTAAGCTGGCTTTATGTTCAGACATTTAACAGTATTTACATTTGTCTTAGAAGGCTTCCTATACTTTTCCTCCATTCCCAGTAGCAACCTCATTTCATTTACATATCTGCTTTGGTTCAGTTGATTCTTGGGCAATTCTTGCTCATATTTATTTTGTATGCATTCACCTGTAGAGTGCAATTGGAAGCCTTGAAATTTAATTTAGAAATTTTTGCTGCTTATCGATGAATAAGGGTCAGTCTTCCTTAATAATCAGTCTTATAACAATCATTTTATGTTCCAATATGTGACTAATATGTTACATATGTATTTTGTAAGTAGCATACTGAATGCTTCATAATAATTTCATAAATAATAGAACTCAAATGTTTTGATACTAAAATCTTTTACTTCATTTTTGCATAGCTTGTTTTTTATGATTTAGGTATGTAATAACCATAATTTGATGTTCTGCTGCATACTATTGTCTGACTGTTATTTTGCTTTAGTAAAATTTGAGTGTCCAGAACTGGACATTTGTGAATGGAGTAAATGTCAGTCATTTACACTTTAATTATAAAATATTAGTACACAAAATACATGCTGAATAAAATGTCTTCTGAACCTAATTGCATCATGTAGTCGAGTATTGATCAGTCTGTTATCCAATCTTATCTTAGACTAGGCATTAGTTACTAAGTCAGTTCTTTTTTAGCTTCAGGGATGCTTATGATTCAACACAACTTCCATCTGTTGTAGCCTAACTTAGTTATATCTCACCAAAACAAGAGTTATTGTGAAGGTCTACACATGCTCACATAAGCATAGATTCTGGTCCAATGTATTCACCTTTACTGTAACATTGCCTAAATTTTTTGTGGTATAGGAATCTTTACTGGCAAGGGTTGTATGGAAGTATGAAAGTTATAATTTACTTAAGTCAGGTGAAGTTGATACCACAAGGCAGCTCCATTCAGGATGACAGCCCACACTACCTCAGGTGCACAGCATGCTGTTCTGTTTCATGACACATTTGGCCCTGAACATTGTTAGCTTCCTTATTCTGATCTTTTTAGAGAGGGAAGTGGTTTTGGACTCTACCACATTGCTTTGATCCACATTTTAGCTGTGGTAATAGTTTCACTTTAAAATGTGGCAGTAAAAGACTTGAAGTTATAAGAAAAAAAATATATCCTTTCAAAAAGCTGTCAAACGGGAGAGCTTCTTGTTCAATCTGAACAGAGAAAACTGGCCATTTTCTTTATCCCCATTTGATTCTCTCATGTTCTATGCTGTTATTTCAGGTACTCTATAATTATTACAAGGGATCCTCAAATATTTCACCAATTTTATTCCATTTATGTTTTTATATCTCTTAATGTCTCCAAAAACATTTCTCCCTTCTGCTTTGTTGCACTATAGCTAGCTGGTGTTGAAAAAAACACAGACTTCACAGTTTCTTCTCTCTGTTCCTATGCATGACAGCAATGATGACAACATTCACATATAAATTCATAAAGCCTTCTAAAAAACTTCCTCACTGCCACACCATGATAATGCTTTGCTCTTACGTAGTTTTTGGTGGGTTAATAAGGCCTGCTTTCTTTTTCAGCAAAGCAAACAGAATTTCTAAGTACTTGAGACAGGAATGTTTTGGATGGTAATGGTTCATGGTGGGAATACTGGTCTTGTGAAGGAAAATAAGCTTCTAGAAAAGACAAACGCTATCTAGTGCTCACGGGATGATGCAAAAAGCTGCAGTTATGAAGAAATTATGTATCCTTTTTCTAACTGCTGCTCCATTGAGTCTGGCATCACACAGCTGCCAGAGTAAATTTTTCACGTTTTCAAAGGGAATAATGAAAGTCCAGAGTCTTTGCATTTATACTCTTTTGAGGGTAACATTACTTTGAAATAAGATTTCAAACCATCTGCAAGCTAAAGTAGTCACAAGCCAGACCCCATCAACTTTCTTGGTTAGGACTGATTCAAGAAAAATGAAAAAACTTGTTATCAGTCAGTTTTGCTCATTCAAGCTTCTAAATAAATCATAATTTCTTGCAAAGCCAAATTAGATCAATCTACTCTTCCTTTGTCTCACCAGGGAAAGGTAATAAAACTTTAGAGGGTACTGGAAACTGGGGGAAGGAAGACAATGAACTTCAGTGAGGAGATAAATATAAAAAGGCAGGCACCAGATGTGGAGAATGAAGGGAGGTGGTTAATGTTATTCCCAAAAAGTTTTAATCTTCATATTAATTAAGTAATTTGTAGGAAATTGCATATTAGGTCAAATAAGTGACCTAGTTTGCCTGTTACATTTCATTCAGCAGTTTTCAGTTTAGATGACTCCTATAGACAAACCTGGAAATTAAATCAGTTAGAAGTTGATGGATGCAACTGAATCTTCTCATTCTTTAATTAAAACTGCACTTTCAATTACTCCTTTAGATTTTATATAAATATATTTCATTTATATGTGTGCATGTACGTATAACTATATATATTGGGATATGTGTATCTGTATATATAAACAGTGAGCTCTTCACATAGTCCTTGTACCAGACTGAGCACATATGCCTATTGTGCATTTGTACATTGTCTAAAGCACAGTCTAAAATTTTTTACTTTACTTTTATATCTTCTGCCTTCTCTGCTTATTCACTGAACTTAACATGTCTTCTGTACCTTCTAAGATTGCAGTTTATGTTCTTCAATTGTGTTTACCTCTTTAGATTTTCTTTGTAAATTGCTCTTGTAAATACTCCTATTAAAGATGAAACTACAGAAAAGGTAGAAAAGTGCATACCAGATGGTACCTAAATCAAAATGAGAAGACTACTATGTCAAGCTTTTGCAACTTCTGTATTTTCACAAGGTCACTGCTGCTGACAAAGACACTTAAGACAGAAAAATTTAGCACCGCAAACATTAAAAAAAAAATCAAAAAACTGACAGAACATTTCCCTTGAGTTTTCTTATATGAGTTTACCTTAAACTGGCAGTTCCAAAGGTAGCAGAACGTTATGGTAATTAGATGTAAGCCAACATTCATTGCCTACATGAAACACAGTATTAAAATAGAACTGAAAATGTAAAATGCTATCTTTTTTGGTTTTTGGTACTTTTGGGGTGTTTTTTTTTTTTGGTGGGTTTTTTTTCACTCTGCATTGTGTTCACTTGTATTCAGACTGCTTTGTTTTTTTCTGCTCCTTATTACAATTCACCTAGAAAATCATCTTTTGCAAACTAGAGTATGCATTGTTTGTGTCTGTGGGATTTGGATCAGTACACATTTAAATAAGGAAGCATAATATGTGGATGGGAAAGCATTCTTTGTTTGCCAGTAAAGTACGTGAGCAATCACTGGAACATATGGAAATCCTTATTTGATTAAAAAGCAATAGCTATGTTTTATTAGACTGAAACAAGAAAAGCTGGTGCTTGGAAAGCTTTTGGTTTGGGTTGAGCTTCCACTGTTCGCATCTGTAAAGTTCCTGGGTTTCGATGCTGAAAGAGAGGACCATGTACAAAACAGAAAATCTTATGATTGAGGTCAGTCGTAAAAGAAGCATAGTAGTTGTTGAACGTGTTTTGGTAAAACCCAATTACTGAGTGTATTCCATCTGTGTAGCTTTTCCAAGTGTGTTGGCTCAGTACCTCTTACTGTTGCGGGAGCTGCTGCTTTAAATTAAAAAGTTGTGTGTTCTGGGCTTGGCATGAATCTGCTCTCTTTACAGACTTATTTTCCAGCTTAAAAGAAGTTCCTCAACAATAACATGCAGAATATGATCTCCCTGGTAAGAAATACAACAATAGTGAATAGAGACAGAATATATTGCTTTTTCTCAATCTATGAAAATGTGGTAAGGAAAAAACAGACTGGTTGCCAACTGAATGTAGGAACATAATAACAGTGATATAATGGACATATTGCAATTTTTGTCATTATTTTGATGAAATGACTGATGCATGCAATGACTTCCTCTGCTGTCTGGTATTTCCTATCAGTGGTGTGACCTTTGCAAGTCAGGCTGACAGCTTTATTGAAAGTGAATGTCTAACCACATATGTAGTTTTTTCTTCCATATGGTTATAAACACACAATTATTCAGTGCATTAAAATTAGAAAAAAGAATCACGATCATCTTACCATGAATTTTTTTAACCATTGAGAAACTGAGAAAAAGAAAATTGTGCAAGACCTTGGAGGAAAAATGTAGTTTACTGTATACAAATTTCTAAAATACATTTAGTTCATGGGGTTGGGAAATATGGTAATGGATACAGAAATCTTGCCCTTTATTAATGAAGTTTATAATCAAAATAGTAAGAAATCAGGCAGGACTTGGTAGTTGCTCAGATAGTAGGACAAGGCTCTGTTTCATCACCTGTGTAACATATCGTTTCTTCCTAGCTAATTATAATTATTGCTGATATGTGACAGCTTAACAAAATAGGGACCATTTAATAAAACCCCTTTTCCCCTATAACCTATTGGTAAGAAGCATGTGAATAACTCCAGATGAGCCAAAACTGTTGTTTTTTAATCCCTAAATTTCACAAATCTTTTTTACTTCAGTTGTATCATCATGCCAGCATGTATCTGTATTTTTCTGTAAACTGCAATTTTCTTTATAGGAAAAATCTACACTGTAAGTCATGCATAAAAATAACTGGATACATTTGGGGCAAACTGTGAAAATTACTTGTTTTTATTTATTAGATGTAACATACAGTCATAAATATTTTAAATATTCATAAGAGTGCTTGTATTTGTAGGTACTGCATAGTGCACTACTATTAACCTGAAACACAGAAGAAGAGCTAAAACACTTGAATATTCATTATTTCTCATCTTGATTATAGACAAGGTATAAGTGGCTACCCACATAAAACCTGAATTATATATTTCTACTAAAAATAATTTACAGAATATGTTTGTTAAGTTGGATGAAATATAAATCCAAAATCTTATTTTAACTGTGGTCCCCTGTTGGGAGATAATTTTGATCAAAGTTCAGATACCATTAACTGTGGGGATAATACAAGCCAACAGGGTAGGTGTCTCATGAAGACACTGTGGTTTTTATCCTGTTAGTTCATTACTTTATGTTTGGCTTTCCTTTGGAAAAGCATTTTTTTTTTTTCTGCCACTGCCCTTGAGCCCCTCTGTGGCAGTGTTATTTATACTGAAAAGTGAATACTTACTCAGAACTACTCTGATTGACTCTGAGGACTGTTCACACATTAACTGCTTTGCATATTAAGAATGATGATAAATCGATACTTACTGGTTTAAACTCAATTTTAAGAGGAGTAAGATCTAAATTAAGAAAAATCAGAAATATTGGCAATGAAGACTTTAATTTTAATGGTCTTTTAAAATTTCTTTATTTCAACACATTGTTCAATAACTTCATTAAAGATCTGGTAATACTAACTGTGTCAGTAATGTTTGGGTCCAAACACCTTCAGTTAAAACTTTCCCCTTGGTCCATTTGCAGTTGTAGTTTGTTTTCTGTGTTTTCCTTTAAATCTTTTAGTAATGTTGGTCTCTTTGTGGAGGTTCTTTAAAAGAACCTGATTGTAAAGATGCACAATAACCATCACAGATTATTTCCCTGTCTTTTCAGTACCTGATAAACAAGTGTTTTTTTATCAGCAGGGTATAACTTTAGAATTCACATTTGGAACAAAGAAATACATTTGTTTATATACTTCATCCTTTTTTCTTATTATTTTTAAGCAGTAGTCATTTAATCTACATGTATGTTTTTCATACTGCTTTTAACCAGAATTTTCAAATTGTGACAAAGAATCCACCTGTATCTGATGACTGTGTGAATTGTTCTGATGCTGAAGGTTGCCACACCCACTGTAGTACAGGTTGTTATATATAGGGAGCACAAAATTTATCTTGTCATTGTCACATCTTTTTTTTTTTTTTTTTTAATAAGCAGATTGCATTCATGAATAAACAGCAATTCTGTCACTCTCACTTGGCCTTCTGGATGTTACATGGGTGCAGGGTGTTAACCCTCATTAAAATGCTGTGAATGAAGGGCAGCCACTGCTACCTCTTACAGGCTAGATCAGTGATTAGTAGAAAAAATAAATGTATTTTAATTCCATGATTTAGATAAGGAAGCTGGGAAGGAATTGTCACAGTAACCCTGCACTCCAGCTACGAAAGGAAAAAGCTATTTAAATTTTGTTGTTGAGTGCTGGTGGAGTTTTATGATTTTTTTCTTTTAAGTCATAGACTATTGGTTTTAAGGCAACATTCAATTCAAACAGCTCTCTTCCTCAAACTTCTCACTATCTGTTCAAGAGTTTTGGTAAAATTTAAATTCCACAAGAATTCATAAAGTTATTTAGGTGGGAAACTCGGGTAGATACGATTAGAGTTGATTAAATGTTTGAATTTCTGTACTAGTGATAAGAGATGGTCTCTTTTCATAAAAATGTCTGGTAAGAGTGCTAGAAGTAGAACATGGCAAGTTCAGAAAATAAGCAACTAGGAGCTTAAGTAAAAGTGGTAATATATTCACAACTTGCTGCCTGATGCCTCTGTGATTCTTTAAGTTGAAGATTTAGCTTTGATTATTCCAATTTCCCAGAATATTCCTCATTATCTGGAACAATTAAGTGAAATATTTTTATAATTAATTTTAAATAGCTATTATATGTGTTCTCTCAGATTTTTAGTAACATTATATACAGTGTATATACATATGCTTATAATGTATAATGTCTTTTTTATAATATCCTATGTGATATTTAATGTCTGTAGTACTCAAAAGCGCTGCTCTGAGTAAGAATTCCTTCCTTATTTAACATAAGGCAATTTAATGTTCAAATACATTTGAAGGATAGGGTGGTTTTAGGACCTGCTTAAGCAGGTTAAATTGTTTTAATCTTGCTGGATAGATGAACTGTTCTTTCTTACCAGATCCACAACTAATTTCCTTCTCTATTTGTGGCTGCTGTGAGGTATGTTTGAGTTCACATGGCATCTTCCCTGATTTTTTTCCTTCATTGCTGTTTTTGTGTGTACATTCATGTATGCGGTTGGTTGTCAGTTTGGTCTCTGACAGCCTCTGATGATTGTGTCTCCTAGAACTTATCCTGAAGTTGTGAACTATGGCTGGCACACAGCATTTCATTATATTTATTATGATTTGTATATGTTTTAATGTCTGACAATTTAATAACTACATGTTAATATTCTATTATATAACACAGAACAACTACTGCACTTGAAGGTTTGTATTTTCTGCATGTTATTGAAAGAAGTACGCCTCAAGACAGTTTAGAATAATTCTGCAGTGAAAGGCAAAAATCAGACAGAACAAAAATAATCTAATAGGGCTTCAACTAAAGTGAAAGAGTGAACGTATTAACTTTGGTTCATTTGTGAATTGGACATAATTTGGGATTAAATATTATAGCACATATAATCATATCTGCTCCTTAAACAACTGGAGCAGTGCTGCTGTAAATACAGAACCATAAAGATGCTGAAAATAATGCTGAGATTTTCTTTGTTTTTTTTTTTTATTTATTTTTTCCCTTCAGGCATTTAATACAAGTTTGTAAAAGCATAGTCTCAATGAATTTTGCTTATGCTCAAAATGAGGTTTTTTGATCTAAGATATATCATTACTGTTATTCATACATATTTGACCTATTGGAAGTTAATCCTGCTAACATTTGAACTGCATTATTCCTGTCAGATATCTTTGAATTAGAAAAAGTCTTAAACATTTGGTTAGTGTGGAGTTGGCTCTTGGACTTGTCTACGCTGCAGGAATGTTCTGATGACAGGGTCTTACTACGCAGGTACTGAGTCTCTCCTCCTTTCTTTTGCATTTATCTCTTATTTTCTTTGGAGAGAAATACTCGTATGTGTGAAGGTCCATTTGTAAGGAAAAGCTGTTATGATTTTATTTATTTTCAACCTCCCACCGTTTTGGTTTTTTTTTTTTTTTTCCCCTCTCTCCATTTTCTCTAATGTAATTCAAAAGTCCATATTTCCAGTACACAGCCTGGGGGGCTTTTAGAGGCTTTTTACTTTATTTCTTTATTATTATCATCATTATCATTATTATTTTATTTTATTCCTAACATCTAGCTTTATTTTTCATGACTAGGCCTTTTAAAATGGAACAATATTTCTCATGAGAATTTCCTAAAATGAATATATGATTTTTCTTGATACTAAAATGGAAGCTGATTACCTTTAAATTTAGCCAAGAATTTAGGGAAATTTACCTTTTAAGTAACTCTTTGCCTAACAAGCTATCTTTGGCTTTAAGCTTTATACATCATGAAGTGCTTCTTTGGTCTTAGGCCAGGAGATTCAGCACTATGCACAATCGTACTCTTGATTTTCTAGTGTGCCATTATTTCTCATAAGGGTAATGCCATAAATCTCTTCATACTTTACTGCAGAGAACAGGCAGCAGACTCCCTTGAGTCGTCTCTTAAAACTGTCAGCAAATTGTTGCAGAGTTCCCAGGGTTTGAGTTCCCCCAGTGACATCTAGGCTTATTCCAGGAAAGATGATGCATCTTAATATCTCCAGGATCTTGTAAATGCAAAAGAAAATATATAATATGCAAGCTGCTATTATTTCAGAGAGTTTCACATATTTTATATATATTTTATTTGCTTGAGTAGTCATTTGATCATGCAGTTTGATCTCCTGCATATTTAATGACCAGAGGGCCATTAAGTTGCTCTCAGTTGCCCATGCATTAGGATCAGTACCTTGTGTCCTGTTGCCTTTGGGAGCCTCTAGAACAAATTTATTTTTCAAAACTTCAGGCGTTAAGTTTATTTTCTAAAGTCTGCAGCTAGCTGTGAGTTACCTAAATTAATGTGATATCCCAAAAGTCTAGCAATTCAGCATCACAAGCTGAAGGACAAAGAATATCTACCTTAGCAAGAAATACAAGAGAGCCAAGGCTACTGCAGATATTTCCACTATATTTTTAGATTAAAAATTAGAATCACACTATAGAAATAAAAAGTGTGAATTTTCTGAAGTTACATCTAGCAAGGAAACAGCTTTCTGTTTCTTCCCTTTTTTGTAGACTATTACTCTCTTATGACTGTCAATACAGTTAGTTTAGATATAAAATCACACAATTAGTTGACAGAATATTTCTCACCAGACACTGATTCTATCATTGCGCCAATAACTGCAGAATAATCATATAAGATTAGTGTAAAAAAAAACCCAAACAGATTTGTACCTACTTGTTTAACATGGCAGTTGCTGGTTTTTTGTCTACTTGAAGCTACTGGTATGTGGAAACACTTTTAAACTCTTGCAAGTCCAGTCCTGTTCTCAGTAACTTCAGTCAATTATTTTCCTTTGATAGTAACATAATGTGAAGCAGGCTTTTCCTTTTAGTTTTGCTGTGAATCCTTTCTTTAACAATGAACTTTTTTCTCCTTTTAAAAATTAAATTAGGTTTTCATTTTAAAGTACTGATTACTAAAAGCAAATACAGAGGAAATAAGATATTAATGCCCAAAGAATTCAGGGGACATAGCACTATTGAATGGTGATTTGCTTGCTGGCTGGCTTATTAGTTTGTGATGTTGCTTCATGGAAGATGTTATGCTGATTGTACTGAGCATACAGATGTGTGACAGGTTATACTGTTTATGTATGATTAAGTTTAATCCAGAAAAGTTATCAAAACCCTTGTCTGATTTATTTCAATTTTTACTAACATCATTCTTTATTGTGTAAATTTAACAATATACCAAAAAGCATAGAGTGCAAGTCTTACAATTGTTAACATCCATTTTATAGTTTTATTTAATTCAATTTTGGAAGAAAATGCAAGGATGTATAAGAATGCTAACAATTTTGGTGTTATTTATAATTGTACATCATAATGTGGCCAGAGTTTCTATTTTTTGTAGTTGTTTTCCTTCGCATAGATGTGTTTTCTTTCTGTTTTCCTTCTTCTGTAATTAATTTTCTTTTGCTGTTTCAAGGAAGTCATTATTATTTCATGCCAAAGGTTTAACCTGTATACATTTTGGATATGTTTGCTGAGTAGTTAATGTTAACAGTTCTGACTAGTTTTGTGAGATTGTCAACTGTACATATAATCCTGAACAAAAACTTTATTTACTCCTAATCTCTAAAACGGTAAAAAAAACCCCAAATGCCAAACCAGTAGAAACACAACATTTTATGGGTTTGTTATGAAATAATTTATTTTTCACTTTTATTGTTTTGATTATGGATTTATAAGTTCTGCTATTTTATTAGCAGATGCAAGATAAATACATGATCAGACTTCTGCTCTCTAGTTGTATGGTTAGAGCTGAGAACTCAGTTTTTGACAAGAGAACATAGTTCACTACTGGCAAATTAAAAGATGTGAATAAAGCAGGCAGGGGCACACACACAGAAAATTTGTAACTAACTAGATCTTTCGACTCTATAAAATGTTTTGTGTTCAGGTCATCCAAACTACTCCCTTGCTGAAATTATTTAGTAAAATGAGAAGGAGGCACTTTAGACAATTTTCCTGATAATCCAGGCAGTCACCTGTGACGTGGAAGATTGAAATTACAATTCTGTATTCTACATAACTGTAGGTGGTCCAGGTAAAGAATTGTGTGTTCCACAACCTAAATCGATATAGTAACCACTGGTTTTATAAACCCTAGTTAGTTTGTCTTTGTGTTGGTCCAGTGAATACTGAGCTTTCTGTATAGTTTACCTGCAAGACTTGAGAGACTCAACAATGAATATTGAGATGGTTCCAAAGTAAGAAATGGGACGTCTGCTCTTTTTCTAGGTTTCATACTGTGCACTATTTTTAAGAATTTTACCCCCAACATTTCTTCCCTGAACTGCACAAAGCTTTTACATTAAAAATTCTTGACACTAGTGGAGCTTTCCTGTAAGAGTTTTGTATAAGCGTAGGTCATATTTTCTGATTAAAATAACCCCCCAGCTTTGTGCTTTATTAAAGAAAAAACATTGTTCTGATCAGCTCAGGAATTTATGAAGGCACATAGACATGACTGTTTATCTTCTGGGGGTTTTTGTTTTCAAATTTTGTAATTAAAATAAATGATATAAATTTAACAGCTTGTCAGAACTATACATAGGAGAATTTTTTACTGCTATAGTATTCTATTACCTTGGTGAGTTTTTATACATTATTAACCTTTTGTAGCATCCATCTGCCTTTGCTAAGGATTCCTAATTGTGAAAATTTTGTACCTCATAAAAGCTCAAAATACAAGATGTGGGGAGGGAAGGAAGGGGGAAGGGACGAAGCTTTTAGGCTTGATCATATGTAAAGGTGAAACAATCCTTTTTTTCTGGGAAGAGTAAAAAACATACTAATATTTCAAAAGCAAGATCTGTAAATACTTTTCTTTGAATGCTGGAAAACAGTGAATTATTTTTCGGAAAAATCTGCACTGTTTTTAAAGCTCTGTGATCATGTACCTATTAATGGTCTGATGTCTCTAATCCCCAAACCAAATTTAAATACATACAAACATTATTTTTTAAAAGAGGAACTGCTTTCTGTTGTATTATATTGCATTAATTTCACTCCACTAGGCTTTAAGTCCTGTTCCTTTAAATTTCAATGTAAGAAGGCACATGAGCATTGGGCCATTGAGAATTATTTCTCTTGATGTCAAAAGAATTTCTATGCAGGGAAAACTGAAACAAAATTGCAGAAATATATATAAAATACAATCTGCAAAATAGTCCCATTAAACTCTATAAATCATAGCTAATTGGACTGAGGTTTGCTTTAATTTAATTAGATGTGTCTCTCTGGCACTTAATGCCCGGAAAATGTTCTGGTCATAAAGCCATTGTTTCTGTAAAATGCTAATGATTTAAAGGTTTTTTGCCATTCCAACTGTCATTGCAACCATTAATTCCTCTTGTTTATAGAGTTAAACACAGGAACTAGAAAAAAATTTTGGATGCCTCTTATTGTAAGCTTAGGCTAGTAATAACAGTCCTAAGTTGGGTACAAGTAACTCTCATTGTGTCCCCTGGAAATGCAACTCCTTTTCATCCAAGTGCTTTTTTTCCAGAAATATGTTTCAATATGAAGAAATCATAAACCGGCTGTTATATTTTTTTTAATTTGTCTTTCACTTTCTCATTGTCTCTAACCAGATTTTAAACTCTCTGAGACAGAAATTGTCTTTGTAAACAAAGCCCTAGTAATAATTATACTTCTAAAGAAAATTACATTTGATAATGTAAGATGACAACAGCTCAAATAAGTATTTTTTTTCTTTTTTTCTCTTCCTGTCATTATATATGAAGTAATGCGAAGGGTTAACTGATGTACAGGGGGTTAGAGTTAAGCTGCTTACTTAACAATGTTACTGCTTACTCATGCTTACTCAACAAATGCGTGATCCAACACTTACCGTGCTTGCTAGAACAGGGTGGGAGGACCAAGGCTACTGATAAGAGGAAGGAACAGTAACTCGGTTCCTGCTCTCTGGACCCCTAAACGGGCTGAAATTAGCTTTGCAGTTTGAATAGTGACTAAATCACCAGGCAACATGTGCAACAACTAGAGGTGAAAAGTTCCAAGGAAGACTTGTTTACTTCGAGACCCTCGCCCACGACCACCAGGAGACACTACGCAAGCAAGGACCTCTTACCTCATTATAATACAAGGGGGGGGGTGCATGAATATGTATAAGTATGTTTCGTAATCTAATGCATATGTAATAGAGGATAAACATAGAGGAGAACAAAGCTAGGGTCTGCATGCCTTTGGAAGAGCGATCCCCCAAGCCCCTCAGTGCTGAATAAAGCATACTTACTTTACAACTTTAATGAGCTGTGGAGTCTACCCATGTATCAGAAGTATCACTTCCATTTAGCATACACTAAAAAATAATATTTGTCTACTAGTTAGATTTGATATCACATGTATGTAGCCAATAAATGCAGTAAGATGTTCATTATTGCTTTTAAAATACTTTGGAGTTTTGCAAGTAGAACTGGAAGTTTAGCTTTACAGAAAAATGAAGTAAACTGCACTTGAAACAAGGCAAAAAACCTAAGCAGTTGCATACTAAGGTATATAAGCAAGTTTTTTTTAGAACTTTTGTTTTACAGCTCTGATGAGGGTAGAGCTGAATTGCTAAAAACAAACCAAACAAACCAACCTTCAAAGCAAAGAACAACAATGGACATTCCATGTTTATTAAGAACTTCCACACATTAATTTCTCAGTTGAAAAACTAAAATATTATTTAGCAATTTATAATCCTGCACACTGCCCTAGAGCATAATTGTTAAGTACCCACTAGGCATGTAAACTTATTCAAACAGTAAGCCAAGTTCAACAACACTTTTAATGATTTGAGACAAACTAGGATTCAA
The DNA here is from genome assembly GCF_033783945.1 of Neopsephotus bourkii. NCBI lineage: Eukaryota > Metazoa > Chordata > Aves > Psittaciformes > Psittacidae > Neopsephotus > Neopsephotus bourkii. The sequence goes on from NW_026902000.1 coordinate 710,615, forward strand.
ACCACCAATAAATATTCTCGATCTTTGATTTTAAGAGCTATGGTCCAATTCAAAGTGATTAGCAGAAGGAAAATTATTAAAATGTAAGGATTCCAGGATATTGTTCTAAGGCATTTTTCTTCACTTCCAATTTGAAGTTTCATTCTTTTCAAGCTCTTTTCAGATGACTGTGGTGTGAATATAAAAAAAGGCAAAGCTGTTTACACTTGACATTTCAAATAGTCCTTTTGTGTTGGGCACAGGTGAAGAAATACAAGATGCAAGAGAATGATGTAACTGCAAAATTTAGCTATTAATTCTTATGGGAACTGCCAGTAATTTGTTTGGGGAGGCCATAAGTTTTTCTTACAGTGACAACTGTTTCTAGAACTATCATGAGAGCCCTATTGCTTTGCTTTTCCTTAAGAGTGCAGGAAAAATTTTGCATTTATTTAAAAATTATACCAAATGCTGGACTCTCCTTCCTCCCAGATTTTTTTTAATGTGTGGATCTTTTTCTTAGGTCCAGGATAATTTTATTATATCTGACAACAATATTATCTTTAACAAGAGCTTCACTGAACTGAAGAAATTGGACTTTCCTCTACCCCTTTATTTCTAGAGAACTTGGTATTTCTAGGTAAGCTTTTTTTCCGTATAGAGTGATGCACGTATATTTCTTCTGAGGGATCTGTTCAAAGAGTGTTTTCGGTTTTGTTGGGTAAAAGCTGACTTTCCTTGTCTTTAGACTTTCGGCATTTGTTTGCTTCATGAACATGATAATGCTTCATTGTATTGTATATCATTAATTTGACACAGTAAAATTTAACACAAAGGAAACAAAATCAAATCCTTTTAGTAGCACTTTTTCCAAGCTGGCTAGTGCTGCTCTGTGCCCAGTCTCACCTTATTGATCTGCCCTGTGTCAGAGCTCTGTCCCAGCTGCAGCAGTCCGACTGGCACATAACTTGGCAGAGGCAAGAAGTGAAGTACTGGGAAGTCTGATTTTTGGAGAACAGCCCACTGTTGCATTAGCTCATGTAATGCTTTCCATGACATCGACGTCAAGTGAAATCAAGGAAAGAAAGGTTTTTGAAAAAGCTGGACTCTAAGAATGGACTAACTGCTTTTTATTTAATTCCTCTGTCAGTGGTGGAACTGTAGTCATGAAGCATGACAGCATGGGGATCTGAAAATTGTATTGCAAATATAGAAATTTAGATCAAAACGTGCCTGCCTACATAGCAGAACTGTTCTGATGTAATTGGCAATGTTGATGTCAGTTATCTTTTGAAATAAGCATACATATTTAAAAATAAGCACAGACTTTGAGAGTTAACCCCTAAAATCACTGTAATATGAGTATGTCTATTTACTTGTCCTTATTTTTGAAACTGAACACGAGGGCATGTAAACTTGTATGAATATCATTAGTTCAGTATGAATGAAAAAATATTTTCAGGTTACACTGAACAGCAACTAATATTTACTTTTATCACAACATGTGCAATTTCTTCATATATAAAAACACAAAAAGTAGTTGGTGTTTATGGTTATTATCGTAAATAGTTGTAAAGTTTTGATTTTTCGGTTTGCATACTTCTATATTATTTTAAACTAGCTTTGATGTTAAAGTGAACAGTTGACATCAAAGTCCATTCCAGATCTGTTGCAGTAATCTTACCTAGTTGGCCACCCTGCATCAAAGGCACTTAAAAAGTGCCTTTAGCCACTCAAAAACTTCATTCAATCTACCAGTGCAACTAGTAAGGCAATCTGTACAGATCTGTAAAACTGGTCCTGGCTTTAGGATGTTTTACCTTAATTTAAAAATGAAGTAAAAACTAATGTGCTAAGAATTTAGAGGCAACAGGTATATGTAACACTTTGGAAGGGGGTACAAAGAGGATTGACACAGGGAGCAAGCAGTGTGAATCTGATAACAGATTATGTTCCCTGGTATGTTTTTCCAGGACCAGATCCGAAAAGAAGCAAGGTACTTCTATGTTTTTGCTAAAGCAAGCATAGTTGAAGACATTCCAGAAAGACTCAGAAAAGCTAGTAGACCAAAGCAGAATATAACCTTTTAGGATGAGAAACTGCAACTCTGGAAAAAGCATGTTGAAAACTGTTGTAAGTAAATGTCATTATAGCAATGCTGGTTTGCCTGCTGGTCCCCAAGTTTTGTGTTTATTCTATAATTTAAAACCTTTATAGATTGCGGTGCACACTGTGATGGCCTTTATTTTCATATTCTTTGAAGACTGGCTGTTCCTTGCTCCTCTCATAAGGCTTTCAGTCCCTGCTTTATCTTCAGACATCTTTCCTGTCTTTCCCTGCCTTTCTTCCTTGTCCCCTTTTATTTCCTTGGATCTGTGGCACATGGGAGCAGAGGCTAGGTTGCTCTCGGGGAAGAAGCAATAGCTATGTGTTTCCAGGTGGATACCCACTGAAAAACAGCTTCTGCCCAGTGTAGTCCTTAAGGGAATGTAGCAAACAGTGGCATTTGGTTACTGTGAACAAATACATTAACTGTGCTGTGCACCTGGTATAAATACAATTTTTGGTGTTAACATCAGCATTGCTGTAAGTTCATAAATTCAGTTTTAATTTTAACAATTTTCCAGGGTTTCTCTTTTCACTTCAATCAGCTTGTAAAACTGAAGCTTTCTACAGAACTTTGACAAGTGTTCTGAGATGATTGTCTGCTTCTGGAACTTTCTTGACTTCTCAAAAAATCAGTCCTCTTCTGTTTTTTTTTTTTATGTATGTCTAGAAAAACTGAAAACTGAGGTCTCTATCTGGAAGAAAATGCTGATGTTCTCAAATTGTTACTATGCTGAGGCTTAACAGAACTGTGTTTAGAGGCTGACAGAGCTGGTCAGTTTTTTGTTACAGAAATTAGGCTCAGTCCCCTAGACATCCACTGACCTTTTTGTTGAATTGAAGGCAGACATATTTGATGTTAGTCGGTTGTATGAGACTGATGTGTGCTGAGCATGCTGTACTTACGATTCCTGTAAGTTGGGGGGGCCTATAGCTTTGATTTTTGTCTTGAGTTTCACCCTGTTGCCAAGAGAGAATTCTTGCTATAAACTCTGAAGGGAGAAGGATTTCATGCTTACATTTTCATTCAGGAACCCTACCTCTTAGCAGATAGCTGTATTAAAAAAAAAGTGATTTATAGATATTCTTTGGCTGTGAATATTTGTAGTGCAATACTGGCTCCCAACCTTATAAAAGGTCAAAGCTATCATAGATGGATCTGTTTCATCTCCTACTGAAATCAATGGGAGGACTTCAATGACTACATAGGGATCTTAGCTAGCATAACAAAATCTTCCTGAGAAGTGTAAGCTGTAATGGTTTAAATCCACCAATTATACTGCTGTTTGCTGCAGTCCCTGGGTGATGTTAGTTATACAAGTTCTCTACTTAAGAGCATGCTCCTAAAATTCAGATTGTGTAAAGTTAGTACCTTCACTAAGCCCAAAATACATAATAACTATGGTAATTATTTTATGTTCTTTAACAAATAAGAGCTTATTTTGATTGAACTTCTCATTCCACAGTGTCGTGGTTTAACCCATCCAGAGAGCTTGTTACCCACTCCCCCGCCTTCTTGCCCTCCCCCTACTCCTGGGGACGGAGAGGAGAATCAAAAAGAAATGCAACTCCCATGGGTTGAGATAAGAACAGTTTAGTAACTAAGGTATAACACAAATCACTACTGCTACCACCAATAATAGTAATGATAAAGGAAATAACAAGGGAAGAGAATACAACACCTCATCACCAGGTGACCAATAACTTGCCCCCCCCAGCCCGACCAAGCACCGACCGATACCTCCTCCAACCCTGCAGTCCACCTCGCCCCTCTGGCTAACTCCCAGTTACCTCCTGGGCATGACGTGCTGTGGTATGGAATACCTCTTTGGTCAGTTTGGGTCAGGTGTCCTGTCTCTGCTTCCTCCTGGCTTCCCTCCTCCCTGGCAGAGCATGAGGCTCACAAAGTCCTTGGCCAAACCAAAACATCATTTTTATCAGCTCTGTTCCCAGCCCGAAAGTCAAAACACAGCACTGCACCAGCTACCAAGAAGGAGAAAAATGACTGCTACTGCTAAACCCAGGACAGTAGTAGTGATTTGCATTAAACTATGATCTTTTTCCCACAAGTACATAATTGTGTAAGTAAACAAGTGATTTTAAGCATTTTCTGAGTAGTGTCTAAATACAGGCTTTTGTAAATACACTTCTCTAGGTTTTTCTTTATTCTGCAAGCATCCTGAAATGATGATCACCTTTAAATAATTTACTATGATTTTCTGTTATGTACTAGTGTTTTTCTTGATTCAAGGGCCGTGGAAAAAATGTCATTCCATTGTCTTTTCCTCATTCCTAAGATTGTGTGAGATATCTTTGATTTACTACTTTATAAAGGTGTCCCTGCCTGGCATTTAATAAATACATCTCTCTTTTATAATGTTATTTCTCCCCTTGGGTGTCTTTCAAAAGCTTTTAACTAGAAGGGATTTTCTGGAGTAATCCATCAATGCTAGTAAGACCTCGTTCAAACTGTGGAGGCCAGTAATAGTGTCCTAACTGGCTCTGAAAGAGGTTAAGAGAATGTTAACCTTGCATAAAGCCATGTCTGTTTCTCATAGGGATGCTCACCTAGGTTTGACAAGTTTAATTAAGGAAGCTGAGCAGAATTTGGAAATGTTCCCTGGATTTTCTAACAGTTAGGAAACAGTTTAGATTTAAATAAAAGCCTGTGCTTTTAGTATGTGCGAAGGATGAAAATGAAAACAATGAAGAAAAAAAACAAAACCAAACCTAATAAAACAACCACCAAAAAAAACGACAAAAAGAAACCCATCCCTTTTCTGCAGTTAACTGCAAAAAGAATCAATTATTAATACTACTGCAGCAAAATTATATGAGTTTTTTTCTTTATCTTAGAGTGATGTGAAGGTAGAAGGGAAAGCCAAGTATCAGGCAGTGAAATTCATAGTTTACCTCAAGTCTCAGAATTCTGATTTTTCAGTTTTAGAATCCAACAGTAAATTCTTATAGAATCAGACGCTGGATTACTATATGTTTTCAGAAATAATTTTAAAATATCTGATGCTGAAGTGTCAGCTCACAAATAGCTTGTAGTTTTCATAAAATTACTGAAGAGCTCAATTATTGTATCCCTGGAGTTTAACTATAGAATAGCTAAAGTGGAAATCTGAGTATTAGAAATAATATTGTAGCATATTTTATTTTCCTTATTTTATTCCTGTATTATAATAGCCATTGTGCTGTGGATATCTAAATGCAGCTTGATGTATAAGTGTGTATTGCTACTATTATTTATGAGGATGCTTGCCAGCCATTTTGTAGCAGTAACAAGACTGAACAGTGGGACACACTGATAGGTCTTCCAAGGAACAAAAGTATTGCATTATAGGTAACTTTTATGCATATAAATATTTTGAGGTCAGTATCTATTGTTTCTGGAGAGACTTAGGTGCATATCCATTACATGTTACAACTTAGTGCCAGCCTACAAGATACCTGAGGTAGTGAATATGTCAAAATGTTTTGCTGCAGCTGTGTTTTTTTCTGTGTGCTTTTTGTTTGTTTGTTTGTTTCCATGCTGAATGATATCCTGCAGACCAAGTAAGCCTATAATTCTGGATAACTGGGTTATTCATTTTAAAACCCTTAGATTGTAGGAAGAAATAAGCGCTGTGCCTCTATGAATTAGAAAGGTGCCATTCCATTAGAACCAAGGTAAGACAGTTTGTTTCTGGAATACCAGTGAGAACTGAGCTGCTGGGGAATGAATGCCTTTTGAGATAAAACTAGACTAAACAGCTTTAAGCTTCCTTTTGCTTGTTGGTGCCTGCAGTTCTGAACATTTTAATTGAAGTTTTTCTTTTGTTCCACATAAAAGAAAGCTTTGTACATCTGTTCAAAATGAAATGTTTTTTTGTTTAAAAGAACACATTTTGACAGTTGAACTGTAATGCATTATGTTAAAAGCATTTGGTTATACCCTGACTTGGCGTAAAAGCAATATTGAAGTTAATAAGAACTATACACAAGAAAAGAATCTAATCCATCTACCTCTTCTACTGCAGTTAGTATACGAGGGCCAGCATTTAATAATATCCTAAGGCAAGCAACACCATTTTGTTTATCATACAAGTGATTGTATCTGTGTCCTTTTCGGTCTATGAGTTGTGTAGTCTTAGATGCAAGTTAAAAGGTCTGGCCTTGAACATGATGTTTCTGCTTTAATTTCTCTGCATGAAAAATAGCAATATATTCAAGTTTTTAAAAATATATTTATATAGTTATTATAGAATGGTATCTGTAAGTCTAAATACAGAAAAGCTATTGTTAAAATATATCTATTTGTATTTCTTCCAATTCAGCATCTCTAAACTTCACTGCATTTGAAAAAATGCAGTACAAGTATGACAACTATAATATTTAAAGCTGAGCATCTAAACATTGGTTTTATTAATAAAACATTCTATCACCAAGCGACTGAATACGTTTTCACATCTTTTATCAGATGTCCAAGGAAAGTGATGAATTCTGAGGAAAGTAAGGTGATGTTGTCACTGCTTTTAATAAAAGACAAATACTTCAGGGGATATGTTTCTATTTCCTTTCTGATAATGACTAAGTTCTTGCACAGCTGTACAGAATATAATGAGATCTTGAAGGGTATACAAAGTTATAGCTGCAGTCATTGAGGACATTTCCTTAAATGTGAGCTCTCTAATTTTACATGTAACCGATCATAATCTCTAAAGTCTTACACTAAGTGAGTTTCCTTTGTAGTTGGTCAATATATTTTTTACTGTTGAATAGTACTAACTACAAGCAGCTTAAGAAATATGGAAGAAACAAATCTTTAGCACGTGTAAGAAGAGCAAAACCAAGAATAAGAAAAAGATTGATGCAAGTTGCATGCATTAAAAGAATAGCCACTGGATAATCAGGGAGTTTAAAGAGCTTTACATTAGTGCATAATATTTACTTTGTAAAAAGTGGGTGCCTAGAAAAAATACTATTATTAATATTTAATAAGTACACTGAATGGTGTTACGTATGGGCTGATGATAACAGAGGGCACTTAATTAACTCATTCATAAGTCATGATTGGAATGGTAAATGAAGGCATTTTAAGTAAGTGTTACGTAAATCACAAGTAAAATAATCTATCTGAAAAAATAAAAATGGAATATAAAAATACAGGAAGGAGGAAGACTTCAAAGTTGCATCTTCTCTTCATAAAAAAAATAGCCTTAATTCTAAAAGGTAAAAAAAATAAAAAAGATAAGAATTCTTTCTGTTACAAATCAGATTAACAGGAAAAGCAAGGTCTTTCCTAAGACCTCATGGCAATTACCACCTACAGTGTTGTTCAGAGACAGAACATGTACACACTGAGTTTTCTCTTGATTTGCACAAACGGGTTTCCATGAGCTTTGCCTTGACTCATCCTGCTTGGCATTATTGCCTTGACCTTGAGGGACCAGTATTAAGTATCAGATTCGTTTTTGCAGTCAGTGAGAACTGACTATTGCAGAAGCCAGACCTTTTGTGACGAAGTCTGTCTTGAGAGAAGATACCTGTTTGAATACATTGGTGTGAAAACTGACTGACTTGTGGCAGAGAGCATATAACCAAAATTTCTCTCCCACTTGAAAATATGGATGTCCAGGAACTTCTAAAGATAATCTGGTTTTCTTCTTATTTTGGGTTATTTAGCAATTGAACAGGAATATCTCAGCAAGGAGAGGAACTGAAAAAACAGAAATATTAAAGGGAAATAAAAAATAAGTATGGTGCTATATGTGTGTATATGTATATGCAATCAAAATTACTGTTTAGCTAAACAGTTCAAAGCACCTGCAGATCAAAGGACACTCCCTGCTGTCCACAGCCTCTTTCTTTCCACCGGAATACTGTGTGCTGGTAGATGTGTTTGGGAAGCTGGTCCAGCCATGTTTGTTGCATTGCCTCCCAGAGCTGGAGAGGAGCAGAAATGTTTCATAGCATCTGCGAAACATGCTCCTAGTATCAGGGACCTTTATTTAAGGCAACTTATCTTCCTATCTGCACCCTCTCTTTTGATCTTTATCATATGAGCAACTGGACATTTGGATCCTCCACTAAGTGTATCTTGACTTCACACCTCCAAAGTGTGTGCTTTCCCACCATGTGGCCTGATGCAGTGGTGTGCCTCTTAACAGACATTTGAGCCATGTCATCACACCTCTTGGAAATGTGAATGCATCACTTGCCTATGAAAAACAGTACCATTTTAAAGCTTAGCAGAACAAATACAATACCAAGGGCTAGTTTTATTTTTATATAAATAATGGACAAGAGAAGAAAGCAGCCTGTTTCATTTGTGTTTTAAGATACTATTTGCTATGGGATGTGTTAGTGGAACTGATCAGATGATTAGCTTTTACACCAACTGCTGCTTCTGAGTGAGAGAAGAACAGTTCTAATTCAACATATTACTCCAGCAGTTAAGCTCGCTGTATCATTCAACCTGATTCCCCATAAGCCAGTTTCAGTTCAATTTTCACCGCAATTTAAGGAAACTTCAAAAAAGAGTTTTCAAAAATGTCTGTGTTCACAGACCTAGCTGATTAATATCTTCTTGAAATTATATATAGTTATTAGGAGTATAGAACTAAATTAGAACAAAAAAGTCATAAAGACTAAATATATTATAGAAAGGGATGCCTAGAAAACCCCTATTTTACGGGGAAAAAAAATGTTCTTTCTGGTTGCTCAGCTGGAAAACTTCTGATAAAATCACTGAATTGAGGGTCAAAAGTAATTTATATTGCCTCGGGTAAAACTTTAAAATACATTTCCACTATCATTCATTCTTTGAATGAATTGGTTTAAGTAGCAAGAAATACTGAAATAAGTTTTTAATTAGTATACTCTTTCAAGGTATATATATCTTCCTCTTATGCTGTAGGGAGTAGATAAGTCTGAATCCTTGTACTCCAAATGAATTAATTACTCAAGATTCAGGGACACAATGTGGGAGACAGACTATTAATTGGAGAATTGAAAAAATTTTAGAGAACTTGGTAGAGTCACAGAAGAGCCAAAGATGGACAATGAGATTTGGTGGCTGAAAAAAGAGCTTGAGGAAAACTCAGCCTGTTTTCTCTCATAGTAATTACATGTTATTGATTTGTAATACCAAAAGCCTTTAAGAATCGAATTATCTATTATTTATTTGTTGAAATGTCTAGACTTCATATAAAGTAAAACATCAGAATGGCACCAATTTGAGAAATACTGCTATGATACTAAGAATTTCAAAACTAATCTTAGGAAGAAACAGCATTGATTTCAACATCTGTGCAAATACTGGCAAAAAGAGGTAATAGTAATGAAACTGGGATATTGAATTATAGGCATATTTTCACTTGTAACATTCTTCTTCTGCATTTTCAATAGTAAGTAGTGATGCTGACTGCCAGAAGCAGTAGTCTGTGTAAGGATGCACCTACAAGCTCCATAACTCAATTCAGGCAAAGCTAATAAACGCATAATTTTTTAATTCCTGTTACCAGCTGTTTCTCTTGTGAACAAAAATGGGTATACATGACCATATCTCAAACCTACCAAGTTTAAATTTGGATCTCTTATTGCAGTGTTACCTCAGTTTACTGTTATGCCTGCGACTTGCACTGGTCCCTACAATCATCCACCTACTGGGGCCCACCTACTGCTTATGTGGTGCATGTGATTTCAATAGTGAAATTCATATGGTTAATACTTGTGGAATCCAAGTAGATATATAATGTAGTCTTAGTGTGCTTTTTTCTAACACTAAAAAAATTATTCATACTATCCATATACTTAACAGCTTCCATATTGAGAATGATTCCGCAAGCAAACAATCTGGTGAAGTCTTAAGTTCCTGTAGATTTCTGCCTCATGACTGAGCCTTATAGTGTTTAGCATGTTGTGAACTACAGGTAAATTTTTCCCTCCCTTGTTACAAAATTTATAGCAAATCTTGGAAGCTCAACTCTTTTGATACAGAAGACAAAAAAATACCATTGCAAGTTTCACAAATCTGTAGATATTGAGATATTTTCAAAACAATGATTTCTCTCAAATTAAGCATAACAGTGATTTCAGATGTACTAGGGAAGGCAGGACAGACTGATTTACAGCTAAGGAGTGTGACCAAATATTTTATATCCTGGCCAACTGTTTAATTTCATGCATGTGCAAAAGTCCCACTGATTTCGAAACCTGCAAAATAGCCTAGGGAGTTAGCTTCTTTATCTCCAAATTTAAGTTTACTGTAGGAGATGAAAAATGACGTTTCAATGCAAACACTCAGCAAAACATGGGAAAGTAACTTTAATTTAATAAGCCAATTATTTTTATATTAATTAAATGTGTATTGATTGTTGCAAGAACAATTATTGAGTTTAGCAAGTATGAAAGAGATTAATCTAATAGCAATCTAATTAGTTCAGAATTGCTTGGGCAATACAAATGTGTAATTAGAAGGAACTTCACTTGGAAGAAAGTTAGGGATTTATTTATGAAAAATATTCTAATTCTATGAGCACAGATTGCACAATTTACACAAGAATTCCAGGAAGTAACAGTTTTCTAAAGCTGTTAGTTTACCATCTCTGCAGTTGCCTAAACATTACATGTGTGAAGAAGACAATGATAAGACATGTACGAGTTGTGCTTATAGCCTAAGTCTATATTAAAACTGTTTATTAAAGAAATAAAAAGCAGCTTCCTTACCACCAAAAGACTGAAACCTGCTATAAAAAACAACAGAAATGCTGCCCTTTCAGTAGATGGCCAAAGGAGAAAATAACTGCCTGTCATTAAAACATTGTGTTCTCTCATCCAGAGTAGAGACCATGTAACAAAGCAAGCATAGGACAGCTGGGATCTTTTCTGCCAGAGGATCTATGCTTGTGAAACATCTGAGCAAAACAACCCACTGAGAGTGTGTGTGGAACAGAGGGATGATCTTGGCGCAGGCCCTTTTCCCTTCTAAACATACACAGAGTGTGCTCATCAAAAAGCTTGTATTCCCAAAATGTTACTAAATTGAGATGCTTTCCCTGACAGGGCTAAATAATTCTTTTTATACAGGGAATTTTAAGGAGATGGACAATAAATTTTAGTGATGCTGGGCAGTACTTTATAACTCTATTGGCTAAATGAGGTTTGCGGGTCATTTTGAAGCCCTTGCTAGCTAGACAAGCAAGCAATGTGCTTAACTCTATTGTCATTAATGGGAGAGGAACTGTTGAAATGTGTCTAATAAAATACTTAGAGAAATTTGGTGAAGCACTATGTTTAGAGCAATACAAAAATGATCAATCAAGGAGAAAGGATGAATTAATCTTGTGGCTGCAAGATCACACTGTAGCAACTTAAAATGTCATGTAATTCAGAAGAGCTGTAGTTAAGCATTTAAACTTTTCCCGGTGTACTTAATAAAAAAATAGTATTATAGGATGTATGTTTTGTCTTACTGATAGAATTAATCTACTTGTCTGGAGATCCGATGCAGTAGAAACAAATGAAGAAATGAAAAAAAAAGCAGAAAAGAATTCTTGGAAAATTTCAACACATTGATGAAAGAAAAGGTCTTTCTTCAGATACATGGTATAGAGAAACAGAGAACTGTGAAAGATAAAAATATATTGGATAATAACTGGAAAGGAATTTGATTGTGTCTGAATCCTGAGGAAATTCTCTTCAAGATTGCATTTTCATTACTGTTTTAAAACCAGTATCAGTTCATAAAGCTTCCAAACATGTGTCACAGGAATTTGTTAGCCCTATTAGTAACTGTCTTTCAGAACATACAACAATAAAATGACTTATCCAAGGCTGGAATGGATCAATAGTGTCAGCTGGGGTCAAATCTTTTTAACTCCAGTCTTAGTTCTTTTCTTTACTTTTTAACCTGTTTCCCATCAATTTCTTTGGATAAGACAATGCAAAGCCAGTCAAATAACTGCATATTTCATCCTTGCTTCTCCTTTGTACTCTCTTCAAACATTTATTTTGTGAGACAGAATGAAACCCCATCTGTCTCCATTTGTTTGAGTTCTCTCTCCTCCACACTCTTCCTGACTAAATATTCTAGGTCATAGGCTCACTACAGATTACCAGCTCCTTGCCCACGCCTTTCTTCCCATTCACAATTTCAGGAGTGTGAGAGCAGAGGGCAATTAGCAGTCTTCTGCAGCAGCTCTTTCATCCACTGAAGACACAGACTGTGCATTACTGGCTTTTAGAGTGAGAAACCCAGTAGTGCCCCTTGACCTATCACTCGTGTGTCAGTGAAGGAAGCTGAAACAGCTGTTTCTCAGAGGACAGCAAATGTATCAGCAAAACACTTTGTTGAGATAGCTACCTCACACAAATCTAGCCTTTGTACTTAGGTGTGGCAAATAAAGGTTATTTTGGGTTGTCAAATATCTAATAACTCATGTGTAGAGATTTGTAGAAAGCAAAGTTTGTTCTGCACAGCTTCAGTCTTTTCAGTGTGTAGGACTTAGGAAAAGTTTATTTTCTTTTAGGTCACGGAGATGTAATTGGCCATATTTTCTCTTAGGACAAACTTCGTGAAGGAAGGTAGGATCCCTTCACTTGGGGGCTACGTGTTCTGACACAGTTACGACTATCTTGTTTATTCTTGTATTCCTACCAATTACTGGGGTATTCTGGTGTGAGTTAGACCTCAGTGTCATTATTTTTCTTTCTTATTTATAGGCTAACACCTAGACCAGAAAAGAGCAGTATTCAAAGGATGAGAAACCCTGAAGCAAACTATTGAACATTCAAAAGTATATATTTATAGAAAAATATATGAGAAAGAGGTAATAACTAGGCAAAATTTTACATTCTAAATATACTGTAAAGTATAAATTTTAGATAATGCATTAGCTATTAACAGCACCATACTATGTATTCATAATATATTTCAATGAAAAACAAGAAAAGGATCTTGTGCGTGTCTGTTTTCAGGAAAATATTGCATTGATAGAATTTTACAGACATTTGTAAAGGAAGAAATCCAAAATTAGAGTCTGAAAGTTGGGCAGTGAGTATCTCATAAGGAGGCAAGAAGCTGCTTTTTAAGCATGTAGGTGGTCAACACTTAGCTAATTGTAACAAGTAAATGTATTTCCATTTCCAGTTTCCTATATGCACAGTAAAATGCTGTAAACCAAGGTTATTACATCCTATAGCACAGAAAGAATATAGATTACAGGAATTCAGTATCTTTCAGGTGGGAGTTATTATAAATCAGCCATTGTTAAACACAATAGCTTAACCTTTTGAAAATCTTATACGTACTCCCCATAGCTTTGGTGCCAATTTAGACTAACTGTTGAACAACAATCATACTTATTTTTAAGCAAGTTAAAGTCAAGCTGTAAGGATTGAAAAAGAACTCATTGTGAAGTAGCTGGGCAATAGAAATTTTCACTTTATTGTGTTTTTTTTTAAGTTCCAATAGGAGGTCAAATGGTACGTGATTCATGGCTGTTGTGATTTAACCCCAGGCGGCAACTAAGCATCACACAGCTGCTGCTCATTCTACCCAGATGGGATGGGTGAGAGAATCAGAGTGGGAAAACTTGTGGGTTGAGACAAAAGACAGTTTAACAGGCAAAGCAAAACCCACATACACAAGTAAAGCAAAACAAGGAATTTATTCACCACCTCCCACAGGCAGGCACGTATTTAGCAATCCCCAGGAAAGCGTAACACGCGTAACAGTGACTTAAAAAGACAAACACTACCACTTCAAGACAAACTCCCATTTGTCCTTTTTACCCCAGCTTTATATGCTGACCATGACGACATATGACATGGGATATTCCTTGGGTCAGTTGGGGTCAGCTGTCCTGGCTGTGTCCCCTCCTAACTCCTTGTGCACCCCCCGCCTCCTCACTGGTTAGGTAGAGTGAGAAGCAGAAAAGGTCTTACTCCATGTGAGCATTGCTTAGGGGTAACGAAAACATCCCTGTATTATCAATGCTGTTTCCAGCACAAATCCAAAACACATCTCTATACAAGCTACTATGAAGAAAATTAATTCTATCGCAGCCAAAACCAGCACAACGGCATAAATAGTTTTGAAATACCCCATCACCTTTCAAAATATCCTTGGGTAACGTGTTTAATGACTAGGAAAGCTTTCTAGAGTAACAGAGCCTATTAATCCTGAAGGCTTTCTCTAGCTGGGAGAACAGCTCAATATACAGAAATTTCAAGAACATGTTGAAGGAGGAATAAAGGCCAAAGTGTATATCATGCTGAACAGTACATAACAGAACTATTCTAATCTCATCAACACCATACCTTAGGAGCTATAATAAGTGTGTAGCTGCAAAGGCAGATCAAACAGGCACATATCTGGGGTAATGATTTTGGACCTCTCAATCCAGATATAGCCACATTTCCTTACCATTTTACCTGATACGATAGGAAGGATTTGCAGGATTCAATCCATATCTCAAAAAGTGAATATTGATTAACTGTATTTGGTAATTCCTCTTCCCCTTCTCCCCTGTTACAGTTATTCTAATTTGGTTGTTGAATGTGGTATCATAGAATCATAGAATAGTTAGGGTTGGAAAGGACCTTAAGATCATCAAGTTCCAACCCCCCTGCCATGGGCAGGGACACCTCGCCTTAAACTATATTACCCAAAGCCTCGTCCAACCTAGCCTTGAACACTGCCAGGGATGAAGCATTCACAACCACCCTGGACAACCTATTCCAGTGCCTCACTACCCTAACAGGAAAGAATTTCCTCCTTATAGCCAATCTAAACTTCCCCTGTTTAAGTTTTAACCCATTACCCCTTGTCCTACCACTACAGTCCCTAATGAAGAGTCCACCCCCAGCATCCCTATATGCCCCCTTCAGATACTGGAAGGCTGCTATGAGGTCTCCATGCAGCCTTCTCTTCTCCAGGCTGAACAGCCCCAACTTTCTCAGCCAATCTTCATATGGGAGGTGCACCAGTCCCCTGATTATTCTCGTGGCCCTCCTCTGGACTTGTTCCAACAAATCCATGTCGTTTTTATGTTGTGGACACCAGAACTGTACACAATACTCCAAGTGAGGTCTCACGAGAGCAGAATAGACGGGCAGGGTCATAGGTTAAAGCCTGTAATGTGTAGTTAAAGTATGTCCTGACTCATGGAGTTAAATTATCTTTCTTGACCATCAGAAGCTGGTTTGCTGTTCTAGCACTGAAACGATTCAGGGCTATAGGGCAGGAACATTGATGAACTGATAAATACAATGGGCAAAGACAGGATAATCCTTTGAAGCATAGAGGGAAGACAGAATATACATGCTTTTATATATACATGCATTTATATACATGGTTGGCTAAAGAAATCCTCACAAATGTTCATTTTGGCCCAAAAGGTCCAGGATATCTTTGTTTGGGTTTGTTTTGTTTCGCTTTGTTTTTAGCAATATGTTCAACTCTACGGAATAATTTTGTGTTGCATTCTCAGAAAACAGTTTAGGTAAGAAATTAAAAACATTAACATTGCATGTGTAACTGTCACTAAATCTTTGTGTTACTTGTCTGAAGGGTACAAAACACTGAATTCGTGATGAAAATACCTAGAAAGATGACATAGTAAGGAATGCAAAATATGTTATTTAAAATCAAGACAGATAGATCAAGCAGAATAAAGCAGACAGAAAAAAAACATTGTATTTGTGATTTAACTGAAGGTGAATACATCTGCAGTTGTAAATGGTAATACTAGCCTGTTAGTAAATAAATGAGTAAAAATTGCATCATTAGTAGAATATGTAGGACATGAATTACATCTCCCTGTATTATATTCTGACTAATATCATCATATGCATTAAGTAAAAAGCATTATCTATCACTGGATTTTAGTTTCAACAATTAGAATGCAGTAGTAGTTTTAAAACACTCTTCAGAATGATCTGAGGAAAACACAGAAGCTTGGTAATCTTTCTCTAAGTATTCGTCAACTTACAAAGAAGGTTTAAGAATTGATTTCTGTCGTTACTGCCCTCACTGATACAGAAGAAAGAAATAGAGGTTTTAATCCATTTCAGATTCTACAGTATAAATTGCTGCTATGTCATATGTCATTTTAAGGAAAAATGTTCATTTTTTCAAATGACTTTCTACACTCTGAAGGTGAGCAGCAGTCTCTTTAGTTGACTTTTTTTGCCACCAGAAGAGCAACCCACATCAGAATATAGTACATCTTGCCTGAGAGTCATGGAATCATAGAATAGTTAGGGTTGGAAACGACCTTAAGATTGTCAGGTTCCAACCCCCCTGCCATGGGCAGGGACACCTCCCACTAAACCATGCCACCCAAGGCCTCGTCCAACCTGGCCTTGAACACTGCCAGGGATGGAGCATTCACAACCTCCCTGGGCAACCCATTCCAGTGCCTCACTACCCTAACAGTAAAGAATTTCCTCCTTATATCCAAACTTCCCCTGTTTAAGTTTTAACCCATTACCCCTTCTCCTATCACGCCAGTCCCTAATAAATAGTCTATCCTCAGCATCCCTATAGATCCCCTTCAGATACTGGAAGGCTGCTATGAGGTCTCCATGCAGCCTTCTCTTCTCCAGGCTGAACAGCCCCAACTTTCTCAGCCGATCTTCATATGGGAGGTGTTCCAGTCCCCTGATCATCCTCATGGCCCTTCTCTGGACTTGTTCTAACAGCTCCATGTCCTTTTTATGTTGTGGACACCAGAACTGCATGCAAGACTCCAAGTGAGGTCTTATGAGAGCACAGTAGAGGGGCAGGATCATCTCCTTTGACCTGCAGGTCACGCTTCTGTTGATGTGATATCTATTGCCAAAGAAGTAGTTTCTAAAATAGATGTGACTAAGATAGTCAACACAGTTAATAGACAGTCTTGTAACATGTCCTTTTGAATCACTAAAAAAGAAAAATAGTTTCATTTCAGCTTCTTTCTCTTGGCAGATGAGCTCTATAACAAAAAATAGAATCCTGCTGGTTCCTTACTCTATTGAAAAAAATACATTGTCTGCCTCTAGAAGACAAGGAAAAAGACAAATTTCCTAGAAGGAGCCTGTAAGTACTATCTGCTCTTTCACTCTAACTCAGTGTTCCTGAGCAGAAAAATTGAAAAGCCTTCAGTACACCTGTGGTACTGCAATGCTGTGTTGTTAATGCTTTTTTGTTGGTGTTTTAAAAACACCCATTATTTCTGATCACAGCCTGCACACAATTAATCGTTGTCAGCTGACAGATGGCAGATGAGTTTGAAAAATATTCTGTTTATAAACATTTTCTTTGGATACCTTCACATTTTCTTCATTTTATTTCTTTTTCAGCCTTGAAAATTAGATTTAATCCAATATCAGGCTCTTTTTCTTTCTTAAAACCTCAATCTTATCTGCTGGTTTTGTAGCCTGCGGCATGAACAGCTAGTTACTGTGTTAAAAACAGGATGGTAACAAATCTGGATCAGCAAAAAAAGACTGAAAATTCTTTGAACCTATTTTTCCCATACTAAATCCAATGAAGTGACCACCAAGCTGTAGCCTTCTGCTAATGAGTTTCTGATATGTAGTGCTTTGGGAAGACTTTCCACTCACTTGCGTATGTGCCAGCAAGACCTTCAGTAGCAACATAGATCTGTCATCTGTTTTTGTTTTGCTGCTTCATGTTTTGCTGCTTCATAAAATCTTTCAGAAATAATACTGTCCAGTTATTTAAGTGTGCCTAGTCCTGAAGTCATGTTTGCCAAGTCTCAATTTCTCACTTATGTAGTTAATAATTTAATTATGCTTTGAGGATTGCAACATTTAGGCTTTTACTTTTGCATATTTACATTTTTAATAGAAGAAATAAGACTTTTGAAACTTTTTCACTCAGAAGATGGCATTTAAACTCTAAAAGCAGGACTTTCAATAAACTTCAGATTGATCATGAGGAAATGAATAACTTTCAGTTGATTAAAACATCTATTTGTTACTGGTTTATTAAAGATGCAATTTGCTAAGGTGAAAGGGCTTTTAAAAAACCCTCTTTTAACAAGTCAAGTCCACTCTGCTTCTTTGCACAGACTTTGTCAGTGAGTTTCATCCATGTATCAGCATAAATTGACAGTCAAGTGAAATGCATGGCAAGATATCTGTATTGATTGGCAGACTTGGCTGGTGAAATTATTACGGGCACGGAGTGAATTTCATTTTCATAAGCTGATTGGCATCTTTGCAGACATAAGCAGCTTGATGAGGGCTAATGTGAGGAGAGAAGAGGTTCCAGCACATGTCCTTGATTATATATGTATGTATTTATTGATTTTGAAGTGGGAATGACAATGTCAGCGTATTGTACATGTACTCTGTACAGCAGATAAGGTACCCACATTCTCTAGAGGGAGATGCAAGTCTCTCACTCATTTTGTCATTCAGTTTCTACAGGTTTTTATTCCATTCTGGGAATAAATTTTGATAGTGAAATGCTTAGGGATATAAATTCATGAAAAAAAATTCAACTTCGTGTGATAGCAGCATCAGAATACTCAAAGATATAAATGTGCATAGTTTTCTGTGAAAAGATGAAGATGCTATGAAAATAAAACCTGCATCTCGGTATCAGTGAAGTTTAGTTTTCAGAAGAAAAGGAAAATAAGTTTAGATAAGCCTCTGTTTCTGAAATTCTAAAATTATTTATTTTTGTGTATGTTCTGAGATTGCTTCTTGTTCTGAAAGTACTTTGCAACTGGTAGAGACTTTCAGAAAAAGTTCAAATTAAACTAAAACCTTTTTCTTGGGGGGTGGGAAATATTTTCTTTTTAAATATGATAATGTCTCATTTCTCTAGCATTTCAAACTGAAAAATAATTGTGCAGGAATCCTTAAATTCCTACTAAGCTCAAAAGTAAATTGGGCTTCTCCTTCCTTCTGCTCCCGCCTGCAACCCTCCCCCCCCCAGTTTTATTTATAGATAGAACATTTACTAGTTTCTTTAATATCTCCACAGTTAAAATATTAAAAATAAAAGTTTGTGTTTCAAATTTAGGGTAAATAAATTATACTTTTATACCATTATTCAGCTGTGCTACATGTACTCAGATAATAGCTTTTACCAATGTGCTTCAGAGGTTAGCTAGTTTCTGAACGGTGATTCATTGTCTCAGCATTACACACCTGGACTGGTGGTTAGTACAGATGTGGGGGGTTTTTTCATCCCTACCCGTTCTTTCCACATCTGCTTTCCACATGTGTCTGCCACAGAAAGTATGAACTAACTGCATTCTTTTGTTCTATAATGAATTTCAGTAAATGTTTTAAAGAAAAAAAAACTGCTCTGCTTTAAACAAATAAAGAGTTTACAAAACAAATCCTCCAAAGCTAAAAGAGATTCAGCAACCCAGGTTTTGTCTGAAGCTCATTCATTTCTCCTTCAAGTTAAGACTTTGTCTTGGGGAGGGGGAAAAAAAGAAATAGCAAAACAAAACCTATGTGTAAAGAGAATGAACTCCTTAATTACTAATCAGGGAGAGGAGAATCTTGAAGGAGATATCAGTAGAGAATAAATACTATGTGATAATAGATGCACTCAAAAATAACACTGCATAACCAATGCAAGGAGAAAAGGAAAATGTCATTAGGAGACTGATCAAGGAGATTCATGATTGTGTATTTTTTCTTCAAGATGATGACAGTAATATTACCATTTATCCAAAACATTTTTGCTTTTAGTGTCACTTTGAACTGAGTGCAATACTTCTTACATTGTACGAAATATACCCCATTAACCTTTTTCTCTTTCTAGAAAATCAAAGCAATCCTCACACTTCTTACAACTTCTGCCAAATAGCAGTTCTGCCACAGAAGTTTGCATTTCATAGGCTTGGCCCCATCTCAGTTGATTGACCTTAAAGGATTTTGCTCAGAGTGTCTAATTTACCCAAGAACTTTCTACCATCGGTTTTATGAAAAACTGTAAGATCAATACTCGGATGACTCATTTTTTCCAGAGTCTCCGAATATTGTAACCTCTAAAAGAGCAGAGGATTTAAACTTTAAAAAAAAAAAGAAAAAGAAAAAGAAAAAAAAAAGTTGTGCATCCAAGAAGTAGCTCACTATTAGCTGAAAGTTGTTCATGGGACAAATAAGTCAGTTCAGAGCATCTTACACTATTCTAGATACATTGCAGCTATCCGAGATGTTAGTTTGACACTAATATATAGATACAGCTTTTCCTCATTTTTATGTAACTCAAAGTTAACTTGTGCCATGTTACAAGTTGGAAATTATAAAGACGTCTAGTCCTGCAATGACTGGGTTTGGGAGAGTTATGTTTTGGTTTTTACACTATCCATGAAATCCACCTTGCTACTTCCAGCTCTACCATCCCATAATGTGCATGCCATTACAGTGGAGTAAAAGAAAGGAGTGTTAGGCAGTTGGGATGGCTACTGTTATATCTCTTATAGCAATTTGTTGTTGAGTAAGAGTTGCACAGTAGTTTGGGAGATCCTGCAGTGTTCCAGTTGCTTATTACTTATAAAGACAGCAGAAATTATTTCCACCTTTAACTACTGTTTCTTTTGGCAGTCTCGGAAATTGAATTTGGTTCTTTCTATTTCAGCTTATACCGCACGATGAAAGTTCTGCCTCTGTCTTCATAGCACATTGGCTAGTCCACGGCTTTTGAAATGGGAAAGTGTTATGATCCTATTGCCTCCAGAATTTTGACCAATTTTGCAAAATGAAGTTCCCAGATATTGTTACATGCTGAACTTTTGGAGGTTCTCTCATAGCATCAAGATTAATTCAGACGATAAATGTCTCATATGAACATTTGCAAAGGTTGGAATTCTGAATACAAGTTACAGTAATTGGAATTAACCCTCTGAGTTATTGCTATTCTCTTTTATGAAGGTGTAGACTGGTTTTCAGAAGCCAAAATATGCTTTTAAATC
Source organism: Neopsephotus bourkii (assembly GCF_033783945.1). NCBI lineage: Eukaryota > Metazoa > Chordata > Aves > Psittaciformes > Psittacidae > Neopsephotus > Neopsephotus bourkii. The sequence continues at coordinate 731,638 of NW_026902000.1, forward strand.
TTATTTTACTCCAACCCCACACCTTAAAAAATGCCACCAACTTTTAACATTTGTGGCACAAAATAGTGATAGCAAATTGTATTTTTTCTTACAGAAAATCCGCATATAAGCAAGCATTATAAAAGTCTGATTATGATTATTGTTTTTCATTGCTTAACATCTATTGCTTCTCCTTCTTTCATCTTAAACCATTTATCTCATATTCATGTTGCATCTTTCTTACTAAGAAGATGAGTGATTGAGCACTGCTGTATTGTCTATGTCAGTACAGTGACCAGCATCACAGGACTCAGCCTGCCTGAATGCTAAATTACTTATCAGACCTCTGCTTCTGGTGAATGACTGAATGTATATTCAGTTGTCACCTTTTAATTTTTGTATCAACTGAGGCAAAATCCCACAGATGACAGCAGATCCAATCTATGCAGACCCAATTCATCCCTCAAGTGCTGTCCATCCTACACAAAATGCAATTAAGTAATCAAAAACTCTATCAAAATGCACATATGCAGGGGGGTACAGGGAATTAAAAATGCAGTCAGTGTTAATTCTAGCATTTCTTCATTTTTTCAGTGTTTGACACTGCAGACTTAATGATCTTTTGACAGAGTTTTAGCACGTAATTTTCCATGTTTGTTAAAAAGTAAATTAAAAGAAACCTACAATGGCTCTTATGGGGAGATAGTATAGAGGCCCATGCAGCTACCATTTAGAGGGGTCAAGTCAACAGTTCAGGCCTCTTTCTATTCAGCTAACAAGACTTATAAGCAGAAGTTGTATATTGTCACTCTTTATGAAGATCAGCCACAAGAGGAAGTGATGGCATGTATTTTGCTGGGGTTTTCTATATAGTATTTGCCAGTAAGAAGTTACTCTATGTAAGAACTGCTATTTTTATTCTAGATTTTCTGTATATACAGTCACCCTTTCCTTTTTTATCAACTTTAGGTACTCCAAAGCTCCATGGGTCTTCTCTCTGTCTCCTGAACTCCAGAGTTCCTGTTCTGCTCCCTAATGTATAAGATTATTAATGTTAAGAGCATTAATCATAAGATTAGTAACTTCAGTGTGATTTGGAAATTTCCAGGGGTGAAGCTGACCTCTGACTCAAAAGGATCTGACAGGGGCTAAGACCACAAACAAAATTAATGGTATAGGTGACAATCAGCATATGAATATATAGAAGTATATAGGAAAGTACTTGAAGTCCTGGCTTCATTTAAAAAAAAGTGCTACAGTAAAGTGGAGTGTGATGAACATTTGTCAGAATGAAATCTAGAATAAATCTTATATTGTTAAAGATTATTGTGGGACTGCTGAGACTTTAGAGGAGTTCATAATCCATGAAAAATACATTTACATGCATTGTAGAGGCAGTACTGCATGTATCAATATAGAATATGTCAGAGAGATTTGGGCATAAATTGAAATAATGTTTACCTTTTTCCAAATAATGATACAATTTTTTATTCATTGTAATGCATGCTAAACTTACATGTATTAAAAAGAGAAAATATTTATATTTCATGTTCTTCTGAAAGCATATGAATTATTTTCCTACTTTTAAATTCTGCCTTTGAAGCACAATATCTGACCTTGCTGTCCAGTAGAATTATAGTTTAAATGAAAACCCTGGTAATTTTCCATGGATCCCTGCAGGCTTTCAGTTAGAACTGCACATCAGTGCACAATGCAAGGTGCAACTGCAGTGTAGACCATCAGCATGGTGACATTGGAAACTCTTTTTCTTTTAACCTCTTTGTTAAACAAATGATTACACTTGGTTTAGAATCTATTGAATTAATGACTGTCAGCAATACTGGAATTTTCTCTGAAAATAGTCTGTAAATTACTGAGGAGCATGATAAATGTCTGCAAATATATGCAATAGCCTTTAACTCCTAGAAAAAGAGGCATGGCTTGACAGAATAGCACAAAAAATAAATCTAATAACAATAATTATGATCTCAACAAAATATTTGTAGATACAACTTTTTACCTAAGTAATCTAAAATGTTAGAGAGAGAAAAAGACCTTTTTTTTTTTGTTAAAATAAATACTGTTTTTCTGACCTAGGTCTTGCTTTGTGGATTTTTTATGTAATAGCCCTCTGGGGAGACAGCACTGTTCTTGAAATGTGAGTCTAAGGCCTGTAGTGATGTTGAAAGGAATGACAGATGGATGCCTCTTTGTACATTTGAGTGTAATTCTGTTTAAAAGAAAATGAAATGTTTAAATGGTCCCTGATCGTCTTTTTGACATATTCAGATTGTAGTCAGCTCTGCAGGGAGATTTAGCTGTCTATTCTGTCAGATGGAAGACTGGGAACTATGCAGAAGTTAGCAGAAGCCACAGATGAAATTTGCTTCTTCAATTACATGATAAGTTCTGTTCAAAAGAAAATATTGCATTCCATTTTCAGTTTTAAATGTGAAATTTCCTTTCTGTTCCCATTGTGACAGACTCCGCTGATAATTTCCCAGCTGGAGGCTGTTATCAATAGGAAGGAGGTCAAAAACACTGATCCCAGAAATGGGCAAAAGCTTGGGATAGTAAAGATGTGAAATTAATTCAAGAAGGATGTTTACAATGTAGTGAGTCCTGGAGGCTAAACTCAGTAGAGAATGCTTACATTTCTTAGTATGTTTGAGTGAGGAAGTTTTCATAATAGTGATAATTATTCTGTACTGTTTCTAGACTCACTCTACTGATAAACCAGAACACTTGTGTCCTTCACAAAAGTACAAAGGCAGAACAAAATTATCTCCGCATGTTGTAATGATGATGCACCTCTGCAAAGGCATTGTAATAAAAAATAATTATCTATATTTCCTTTATGTATGTTGTACATTAGAAGTATGTTGATTGCCTGAAGAATTTGCATACATCGTTGTTGGGGAGTTGTGAGCATGATGGTTCCTTAAAAATTCATCACTTCCATGAAAATACATAACTAGCTTGCTCCAAAGAACTTTTTCTCTTTTAGGAAAGTTGAATTTAAGAGATGCATATCTTGGGCTAAGTCCTGATATGGCAACAGTGAACAGAATGTATGAAAGACGTTGTCTGGATTTAATTTTATATGCTCATTTTAAGACTAAAAAGCAAACAGGACATCTGTCTCGAAGTCCTTAAGCTGCTCATTGTTGTGCTCTGGATAGTTCTACACGGGAAATTATCACT